>NW_026606212.1:2415000-3015000 GCF_029834395.1 Sorex fumeus | reverse complement strand
TTTTTTTCCTGACACTTGAACTTCAAAAGCATTTCCCACCAATGTTGCTGTTTCATCTACATGGAGATGCCAGGACTTGTGAGATTCTGTGCTCCCCTTTCCCCATTACATGAGTTCTAAGTAAGCAGTTCTTTAAATTTGATGTGGCAACATCCCCAAGCAATTGCCCCTAGATGGAGTACGTGCCAGAAGGGTTTATTTGGCCCGTGGTCAGTCAATATTAGTGAGTGTGGGTTTTTGTGTTTTTTGTTCGTTTGTGTGGGTGGTTTTTTTTTTTTTTACTTTTTGACTCACACCTGGTGATGCTCAAGGGTTACTCGTGGCTCATGCACTCAGGAATTACTCCTTGCAGCTCACGGGTGACCATATGAGACTCTGGGAATTGAACCCAGGTCGGCAGTGTGCAAGGCAAATGCCCTACCTGCTGTGCTGTCGCTCCAGACCCAGTGACTATTTTATTTATTTAAATGACTTGAGTTACTGAAAAGCCCTTGATGTGGGTAGAAGTAATTTGGTATTTCTTCAGGAAATTTTTTTTTCTTTTTGGGTCATACCCAGCAGTGCTCAGGGGTTACTCCTGGCTTTGCACTCAGGAATTACTCCTGGCGGTGCTTGGGGGACCATATGGGATGCCGGGGATTGAACCCAGGTCGGCCGCATGCAAGGCAAACGCCTTACCCGCTGTGCTATCGCTCCAGCCCCATTTCTTCAGAAAAACTTAACACAAATTTCTCCAGATCCATTCAGTGTCATGAATGTTTGTTGGTGAGACTTCTCTCTCCCTTGGTTTTGCTGTTTGGGGGCCACATTCCACAGTGCACAGGATTTATTCCTGGCTCTGCACTCAGGGATCACTCCTGGCCTGGCACCGGGACCATGCGGGGTGCCCAATAGATACCTGGTTGGCAGTGTGCAAGGGGCGCGCCCTGCCCACCGTCCTGTCTCTCCATCAAATGCATTTGTCCTGCCCTAGGGCCTCTCTGCCTCAATCGCGTCCCCCTGCGCAGAGCACACCAGAAATTCGTCATCGCCACCTCCACCAAAGTTGATCTCAGTGGTGTGAAAATCCCAAAACATCTCACTGATGCTTACTTCAAAAAGAAGAAGCTGCGAAAGCCCAGGCACCAGGAAGGTGAGATCTTCGACACAGAGAAAGAGGTGAGTGTCTATTTCTGTCTTCTCTCTTGGACCTGGCCTCCCTCGGGTGAGCTAGTTGGAAGAATTGCAGGACCGGGGGTGGGGGGGAGCTCCAAGTCTGGATTTGAGCTTCAGAACACCCCCAAAACTCCCTAAACAAAACCAATAAAGTTAAATGAGGACTAGCTCAGGAAGTACGTTCCTAGATTCAGCAGTCGATGGACTTAGCTCAGAATGCCGAGGCTTTGGTACAACCCTGAATTCCTAGTTGTTCCCTTGGGGACTTGCTCTTACCTGTGATAAGTCCTGTGTTAAAGTGATGCATAAACTCCAGTGGGTCGGGTTATGATTCAGTTTTCTCAGGAAATGATGATCAAAACTGCCTTATCGTGTTCTTTAGTTGGCGACAGTTTGGTGCTCGTGCCCTGTGTTCAAGTCATTTCTTTCTTTCTTCACAGAAATATGAGCTGACCGAGCAGCGCAAGGCTGATCAGAAGGCTGTGGACTCGCAAGTCATGCCCAAGGTCAAAGCTGTTCCTCAGCTCCAGGGCTACCTGCGCTCTGTGTTTGCACTCTCCAACGGGGTTTATCCTCACAAATTGGTGTTCTGACTTTCTTACAAGCACCTCATTAAATCATGAATCCATTTTCTCTGCGTCTTATTCTTGTGTGCCCAGAGGTGAGGTGGTGGGGCCGCGTGGGTCCCGGCAGTGGATCGAACCGGACGGACAAGCCTCCACACAGCCAGAGACACTTCCGGGGCCCCGGCATCAGCATTCTCAGTGGCTGGCGAGATACTAGAGCGGGTGGGCGCTTGCCTTGCACACCGGCTTCTTTACCTAACGGCCCGTGTAGTCCCCTGAGTGCCGCTGGGAGTAAACTTTGAGCACAACAGAGTGTGGCCCGCAAATGAACAAGATGTAGCCTGTTGAATTCTACAATCGCTGCCCATCAGGTGTCTTGAATAAAGGACTCCTTTGCAGAAACGGGTCTCACCCAGCAGTTTTTAGGGGACTATTTGAGCCACTGCTCAGGAGTGAAAGCCCCCTGGTATTGCAGAGGAACTATGCAGAGGCAGGAATCGAACCAAGGTCATGACTCATACTGGGCCCCATTTCTGCATCTGGGGGCCTGGGAGGTGGTATAATAGGGAGGGCGCTTGCACACAGCCATCCCCGTTCAAACTGGACCTAGAGTGATGGTGCATTGGGACCTTGGTTCAGTCCTGGTGCCACATCACCCAATCACCCAAACAGGATTAAGCACAAGGCCAGGAGTAATCTGTGAGCACTGCTGGGTATGACCCCAATTCCCCACTCCCCCACAATAAGTGGAGCCTGAGTGACAGGTGGGTGCTTGGTTTTGTGTGTGACCCACCCAGGTTTGGTTTCAGAACCACATACGGTCCCCAATTCTGGCTAGAAATGATCCTTGAGCTTAGAGCTAGGAGTCAGCCCTCGATCGACTGGAGGTTCCATAGGTCCAGCCCTAGAGTGAAAATGCAAAAGGAATAGTTGTTTAGGCTCACATCTGGCTGTGCTCAGGGCTTGTTGGCCAAAGTGCCTCCCAGAAACACCATGCTTATTCCAAGTGACCAGATTCCAATGAAAATCTTAATTAGAATCAATAGGTACAAACTGGTGTCGCACTTAATCATTCCAGCTAAAGCTTTCTGAAAGCTTCCTATTCCTATATTCCCGGAAACGTGCTAATGGTCCTGTTGTCAGAAGGCCTTTCTTGGAGAAGCAACAGGATTTGGGTCACTGGGTCCTGAGGTCCTGAGGGTGTGTCCCAACCCCTCCACCTCCACCTCCCCCCAAAGGAAAAACCAGTAGAGTGACCTCAACATGGATACTACGCTCTTAGTCCTCATCACTGGGACAGCAACAGGATTTGTGTCACTGCGTCCTGAAGTCCTGAGGGTCACTGGGTGTGGCCCAACCCCTCCACCTTCCCCCCCTCCCCAAAGAAAAAACCAATAGGGTGGCCTCAACATGGACACCAAGCCCTTGGTCTTCGTCAGTGGAAGAATTTGAGGATGACTGCAGAGAATGAGGAGTTGGAAAAATGGGACAGCAACGAGGCCACTTGGTCCCTAGCACCCCAGATGCCCCCCAGGAGTGAACCTTGAGTGCATCGCACGTGTAAGCCTTGAGCACTGCCAGATAGGGACCCCAAACCTAAAGGTAAAAACCCCAAATCTCCGGGGCTGGAGCAATAGCACAGCGGGTAGGGCGTCTGCAAAGCCAGGAATGACCCCTAAGCATCGCTGGGTGTGACCCCTCCCCCCCAAAAAAATCAAACTCTGGGTGCAAAACATAGGGTCCTCCTAGGAGCTGGGTGTTTGGCGGAAGGCTGGAGCAGTGTTGCATTTGGGTTACACCCAGTGGTGCTTGACTGCTAGTCCCAGCTCGGTTCCAGCGGGAGAGTTCCTAGAGGTGCTTGAAACCAGTGATGGAGCCCAGAGCACCTCCCATGTCACCCCTCTCTCCCCAGCCTTCTCATCCCCTCCCAAGAGAGCTCATTTCCAAGGGGTACAGCCGACTGCCTGCCAGGGGGCTGGACGGAAGCAGTAGCATTTGCTCTTCCCCTCAAGAAAATTGCACGTAGGGCCCACTTTTCCTTTCTGGCAGCCACCATTGATTTGCTTTTAGGGTTTGGGGCCACACCCCAGATTAGAGGCTTAGAGGCTGCACCTGGCCCAAAACTCGAGGGGTGATTTCTGCCCATGGTCCGTGACTGTCATGCCAGGACTTCAGCTTTTTGCAACATCACCCCCCCCCCCCCCCCCAGCTAAGTTTTGCAGCAAGGGACTGAGGGCAAATTTGCAAAATCAGGATGAAATTTGCTGCTGCAGCGGGGCCTGTGGTGCCCGCGAGGGGGCGCTGCGGTGCCGCATCTGGGAGCTGCGCCCGCTCCACCGACTCCAGCTGTGGAGACTCCTGGTCCCTAAGGGTGATTTGGGGGAGCTCCGAGGAGAATCTCCCCCCTCCTCTCCCAAATATAGTTTATCTGCCTTCCTTTCCCTGATCCCTCACAGTGTGTGTGTGGGTAGCAGGCAGACGCCCGCAGTGTGGGTATGAAGGTTCAGTATGATGAGAAGGTGCTTGTCTTTGGGGTGTCGATCTGTGTGAGTGTGTGATGTGCATGTGTGAGCATGTGAGTGTGAATGCGAGTACACTTGTGAGTATGTGTGAGTATGTGAGTGTGACTGAATGTTTATGTACGAGCGTGAGTAGGTGTGTGTGAGTGTATTTGTGTGTGAGTATTTTGGTGTGTGAGTAGATGAGAGTATGAATGTGAGTGTGTGTGAATGTTTACTGTGCAAGCATTAGTGCATGTGAGTGTGTTGGCGAGTGTGAGTATTGGTGAGTGAGCATCTGAGTGTGAATGTGAGTGTTAGTGTTTATGAGAGTGTGTGAGTATATATGTGAGTGTGTTTGTGAGAATGTATGAGTGTATTTGTGTGTGAGAGTGTGTGTGTGTGTGTGTGTGTTTGTGATTAGCAGATGTGTGCTTTGTGGGATTTTTTTCCCCCTGTGTTTTGAAAAACCTTCAAAATTAACAAATCGCTTTGGTATTTTGCTGATTGATTTATTTTTGTTGGTTGGTTGGTTTTTGCTTTTTTGAGCTACACAGACCAGCACTCAGGTTACTCGAGTCTCTGTGCTCTGCAGTCGCCACCCCTGCCAGTGCTCCAGGGAGTCAGGAATCGGACCCCCGCCTCCTGCAAGTAGTCCATACCCCCAGCCCTCGCACTCTCTCCAGCCCCATTACACGGCTGCTTAGTTTAAAGCTATTTCAAGCTCTACTAAGGTCTATCGGAACCTACTTATCTTCACTGCACACTCACATGTCTGGCTGGCCCAGAAATGTGCCAGAAGGATGACAGAAGCATTTTAGACAGCGACAGGTCCAGAGAGTCAGAAGGGAGAGGGGCTGCCAATTCCAGAGGGACTCTAGCTTGAACCAAGGCCAGTGAGCGGTGTGTCAGCGGCTGGGGCAACTGGGACATGGTCCCCATCAACAAAGCTCGCCTTCCCTTGGGAAGAGGCCTCTGGGGCCCACTGAGGCCCGCCTGCAGAGAGCCGGTCCTCCTTCGGGTTCTCCAGCCAGCAACTTCTCTTGGTTCATTTTTTCATCCTGACCCTCCAATTCTTCCATGAAAGGGTGTCTGGGACAATTGGACAGTTAGTTCCAAAGCCAAGAAGTCACGAACCATAAATCTTTCCTTTTTCTTTTTTTTTTGGGGGGGGGTCACACCCGGCAATGCACAGGGTTACTCCTGGCTCATACACTCAGGAATTACACCTGGCGGTGCTTGGAGGATCATACGAATGCTGGGAATCGAACCCAGGTTGTCCGTGTGCAAGGCAAATGCCCTACCCGCTGTGCTCTCTCTCCAGCCCCAATCTTTCCTTTTTTCTGACTCCAGAGAGCTGCTTTCTGTATGCATGTATGTGTTGTTTTGACTAAACTTGGCCTCTCAGGGGCCAGAGCGAGAGTACAGCGGGGAAAGTGTTTGCCTTGCACACAGCTGACTGGGGTTCGATTCCTGAACACCTCCAGGAGTAATTCCTGGCTACAAAACCAGGAGTAACCCCCAAGCATTGCCGGGTGTGACCCAAAAAGCCAAAAATAAAACAAACTTGGCCTCAGCCCCCAGGCTCCCAAGAAAAGACTTCTTTGAATGAGGGAATTTCTTTGTCTTCCTGAACTGTTCTGAAAAGTTCCAGTAAATGGACTTTCCCCCTGCCCCCTGGGAGGATTCTATAAATATTCATTCATCAGCTGTCTCATTACTGTACAGTGGCCGCCATGCAGTCCTGTGACTAATTAATTACTGTCACTAAAATATTAAATAATGATTCATTAGGTGGTTGGAAGACTTGAAGTCCTAGATCTGAGCTGTTTTTATTCATCGAAGTAAAGGACAATAACCCCTACTCTTGAAAGAACAACGAGAGGAGAATTTTCCTTTGAGCTACCCAAGATGATTGAAATTCCCAAGACTGGGTCTTTAAAATTGTGCTTTTTTTGGGGGGGTCACACCCAGCGATGCACGGGGGTTACTCCTGGCTCTTCACTCAGGAATTACTCCTGGCAGTGCTTGGGGACTATATGGGATGCTGGGAATCGAACCCGGGTCGGCCGCATGCAAGGCAAACTCTGTAACCCACTGTGCTATGGCTCCAGCCTCAGGGTCTTTAAAATTGTGAAGGCTGCCATTAGGTATGGAAGTTGTAAGCAGAAGGAATGAAGGGTTTGGTTTTCTTATTTATTTATTTATTTATTTATTTTTCTGGTTTGCTTTTGGGTCACACCTGGTGATGCACAGGGGTTACTCCTGGCTCTGCACTCAGGAATTACCCCTGGCGGTGCTCGGGGGACCATCTGGGATGCTTGGAATTGAAGCCCAGTAGCCTCTTGCAAGGCAAATGCCCTGTCCACTGTGCTATCACTCCAGCCCCGGGTTTGGTTTCCTTTACAGATCTCATCGGAGCCTGGGATTGCAGGATCAGGCAGAGCTGAGCGAATCTGGTCTTTGATGTTAACTTACTGGGGCATGGAGCAACTTAACTTGGTTTCCTGGTGGAATGTGGAGCTATTCCTGTTGCTTTTCTCAGAAGATTGTAATGAAGATTACATGAAATTGTGATTCTCTCTCTCTCTCTCTCTCTCTCTCTCTCTCACACACACATACACACACACATTTGTTGTATTGCTCTTATAACAATGATTTGCTTTGACTGGCTATTTTATTTATTATTGATTTGTGGTGGGGCTGGAGTGATAGCACAGAAGTAGGGCATTTGCCTTGCGTGCAGCCAGCCTAGCCGAGCCGGGTTCGATTCCTCCGCCCCTCTCGGAAAGCCCAGCAAGCTACTGAGAGTATCTCGCCTACAGGGCAAAGCCTGGCAAGCTACTCGTGACATATTCATATTCAATATTCCAAACACAGTAACAACAAGTCTCAAAAATGGAGACGTTACTGGGCCCGCAAATCGATGAACAACGGGAGGACAGTGTTTGTTTGTTTGATTTGTGGTGCTGGGCATTGAACCCAGAGCATACATGGTCTGACACTGAACAACAATGTGCTCCAACCATGGATTTACTCTGGCTTGTCTGCTTGAGGATCATACCCAGTATCAAAGTTCAGAGATCAGGGATTAGCCCTGGCAGTGTTGGGGAACCATGCGGGACTAGGCTTTAAAACTGGGGTTCTCACACACAAAGCTGGTCTGTTAGTCCTTTGAGCCATCTCATAGCTTGGACCTGATTTTACTCTTTTTGGTTTTTGTTTTGTTTTGTTTTGTTGGCCACACCTGGCGATCGATGCTCAGGTGTTCCTCCTGGTTCTGCGCTCAGGAATCACTCCTGGTAGTGCTCAGGGGACCATATGGGATACCAGGGATCAAACCCGGATTGGCAGCACGCAAGGCCAGTGCCCTCCATGCTGTACTAGCTCTCCATGCGTTTCCCTTCCACCTTTTGTATTTTTTATTTTTTTGAGTGGGGCCACATGCAGCAGCGTCCGTCCGGGGCTGTGCTCAGAGTCACTCCTGGCAGTGGCTGGGGAAGCATCTGTAGTGCTGGGATCAAATCAGACTCAGCTGCACTCCAGACAAGCGTCTACTACTGTGCTAGAGAGGCTGCCTGGGCACAAGAAACGTTTTCTAGAACAAGAAAGGGAGGCACTTGGTTATAAAGAGCAGGCTGCTGGTGGTGGAAGCTGGAGTGATCAGGAAGTCCGGGGACTGGTCCCCCCCGCCCTCAATATTTCTGATTAAGATTCCACTAGCAGGGGCCGGAGTGATAGCACAGCGGGTAGGGCGTTTGCCTTGCACACGGCCGACCTGGGTTCGATCCCCGGCATCCCATATGGTCCCCCAAGCACCGCCAGTTGCTGCGTGCAGAGCCAGGAATAACCCCTGAGCATCGCTGGGTGTGACCCAAAAAGCAAAAAAAAGATTCTACTAGCAAATGATCTTGGGCTCTTGAGGGAATGACAAAGCAAGGGAAACATTCCTATGTTTTATTTTATTGTAGGGGCTGAGGGGAGGGGAGTTGGGGGTCACACCCTGCAATACTCAGGCTTACTCCTGGCTCTGAGCTCAGGGATTACTCCTGAAGGGGCTCAGGGGATACTATGGGTTGTGGGGATCTAACCTGGGTTAGCTGCACTTAAGCCAAGGGCCTTCGGCCCAGTTTCCTTTTTTTAACATTTCCTGCCTAGATGAGATTGCTTAATTTTTTAAAAAATTTTTATTAGTGAAACACCATGAGGTACAGTTGTAGACTTACAATTTTTTTTTTTTATTTTTTTGGGTCACACCCGGCGATGCTCAGGGGTTACTCCTGGCTCATGCACTCAGGAATTACTCCTGGCGGTGCTCGAGGGACCATATGGGATGCTGGGAATCGAACCTGTGTCGGCCATGTTGGCTGCGTACAAGGCAAACGCCCTACCCGCTGCGCTATCGCTCCAGCCCCAGACTTACAAATTTTTGTGCTTGGGTTTCAATTATACAATGTTCGAGTACTCATCCCTCTACCAGTGCCCATTTTCCACCACCACTGATCACAGTATCCCTCTCACCCCATATCCCCCCCACCCCACCCTGCCTCTGTGGCAGGGAATTCCCTTTTGTTCTCTCTCTCTCTCCTTTTGGGTGTTGTGGTTTGCAAAAGAGGCAGTGGGTGGCAATCATGTTCGGTCTGTAGTCTACTTTCAGCATGCATCTCCCATCCTGGGAGGATCCTCCCAACATCCTTTATTTGGTGCTCCCTTCTCTATCTGAGCTGCCTTTCCCTCTAGCGTGTGCGGCTTAATTTTAATTGGGTTCCTTGAGGTTGCTGAGATGTCCCGAGGCTATCCCCAGTGACTCAGAGCCTGGAAAGAGGGGCCTGGTAATTGTTGAGATTGCAGGACAGTGTGGTGAGGGTTCAGCGGTTCTGGGTACCACTAAGGCCTCAGCTGGTGTTGCCCAGGGTAGTAAGGGATGCCGGGGAGCAAGCTCAGGGCCTCCTATACACAAGTGTTATGATCCAGTTCTTTGAGCTATCTCCTGGGCCTTATTTTTGGGGGGCTAGTTTGTCTTTCGGGCCACACCTTGCAGTGCTCAGTGTTTGGGAGTCAGCCCCACTGGTCCTTGGGGGACCATATGGTTCTTGGAATAGAGTCTGGACTTCTGCACACAAAAATGCATGTGTCCACTGGGCCAGCTCTTAGGCTCTGGTATCCAAATTTTAATTTTAGGTGGGGGGTCATACCCAGTGGTGCTCAGGGGACCCTATATGGGGCTGGGGATTGATCCAGATCAGCCATACGCATCTCTCTGACCTCCTCAAGTTTTGTAATATTTTGGGGGCCAGAGCCGGCAGTGCTCAGGACATACTCCTGGCAGGCTTGGGGGACCATATGGGATACCAGGGATTGATCCTGGTATGGCCCAGTGCTGTACTATCTCTCCGGTCCCTAGAGTTTTATTTTTTTGAACAGCAATATTGAGGGGAAGGTACAGAGATTTCCCATAACCCCACTTTCTCCCACATTCAGTTTCTCTATTTTCCCCTCTCTCTCTCTTGTTTTTGGGTCACTACGGACCATGCTCAGGCTCCAGAGTTGGGGGTCACTCCTGGAGGTGCTCAGAGAACCAGCTAGTGGCAGGATCAAACTTGGCTCCCGCATACAAAATATGCACTCAGACTGCTGAGCTATTTTTGGCCTCTCCTTTCTTGTTTTCATAAAGATGGGATGGTGTGCGCTTTTGAAAGTGTTTGTCCATCAGCATTGAATACTGATGGCGAGAACAATAGCTTTAATGCCCACATGCGGAGCACAAAGCCTCGAGACTGTCGCTCTCTTTTCACCAGGTGGTTTTATTTTGGGTCACATCCTCCAGTGCACCGGGGCCACTCCCAATGCGGTGCTGGGGCGGAGGCGGGCGGGGTGGTGTGTGTGCGCTCTGGGGCCCAAGTGATGCTCCCGCGTGCAAAGCGGCCTCACCATTCCCGAGAACCACCTGCCCCGCCGCGTCCCGGGGTCCGAGTGTCCGTTGGGTCCCTTCAGTCGGCACGAGGCATCCGCCGGGCGGTTCGGCCAAGCGCTCGGGACGCAGCGCGCAACAGTTCCTCAGGGCCTTGCAGACGTCTAATTGCGATGCGGGGCGTGAGCCTCCGCGCCTGGCCCGGCGAGGGGGCTCGCGCCGGCGTCGGCGACGGGGCAGCGAGGCGGCGGCGCCTCCGCCCCGAGCGCCGCAGACCCGGGGCGGGGGGGCGCGGGGGCGGCTCGCGGCGGGCGGAGGCGCCGGCGCAGGTGCCGCGGCGGCGGCGGCCCGGGCTGCGGGCGGGGGCGGGGCCGGGGCGGGGCCTGCATTGTCCGCTCCGCGGGGCATGCCGGGAGCCCCGCCCCCAGCATGGCGTCTCACTGACAGTTGGCTGCGGAGCGGCTGAGGCGGGTCCCGCGGCGCGGCACAGGGCGGCGGTGCTCGCGGGACCGGGGTCTCGGGCCGGCGGCGCGGGCGGATGGCGGCGCGGACGGCCTAGGGCGGGGCCGCGGGCGAGCCGGGCGGCGGCGGCGGCGGGCGCCATGGGCCGGTGATCGCGGCGCTCCCCCGCGCGCTCCCTCGGCCGGGGCCATGGGCTCGTCGGCGGCCGCGGCGGCGGCGGCGGCGGCGGCGGCCGACTCGGCGCAGTGGCTGTCGGTGAAGGAGGAGACCATCTTCCTGCACGACGGGCTCATCCGCGTCACCGACCTGGCCGAGCTGCCCAGCGAGATCCTCGGCGCCCCGGAGGCGGCCGACACCGACCTGGAGGTGAGCGAGGACCGGCCGCTGTCAGGCGCGCGGGCCCGGCAGGTGTGAGCGCGCGCGCCGGCGCCCTCGGCGGGGGGCGTCCGCGCCGCCGCTCCCCTGCCCTGCCCTGCCCTGCCCTGCCCTCCCGGCCCCGGCCGGCCGAGGCGGCGCCCCCGCCGCAGCCCCCCGGGCCGGCTGCTGGCGCGGTCCACCGGGCGGGGCCGCCGGGCCTTTGTCGGCGGGCTGGACGGGGCGCGCCCCCCGCCCCCCGCCCGGGCCGCCCCCCCCGGCCCGCGACGCCCCGCCAGGTGGCAGCCCGCGGCGGCAGGTGTCCGGGGTGTCGCCCGCCGGCGTCGCCGGCCTGCCGCGCTGCCCGAGGAGGTGGCGTGTGCTGCGTGTGTGTGCGTGTGCGCTTGTGTGTGCGTGTGTGCGCGCCTCCGTCGCGATGCTGGGACTGAGCCTCGACGTCGCGAGCGGGCCCGGGCGGCCGCGCCAGGCACCTTTTGTGCCCCGGGTCCCAGCCCCGCCGGCCGCCGGGCTGGGGTCGCCGCGGCCCGGGCCGCAGGGGCGCGATGCGGACTCTGTATGC
This sequence comes from Sorex fumeus, assembly GCF_029834395.1. Lineage (NCBI taxonomy): Eukaryota > Metazoa > Chordata > Mammalia > Eulipotyphla > Soricidae > Sorex > Sorex fumeus. The sequence goes on along the minus strand of NW_026606212.1, from coordinate 3,003,474 downwards.
GTGCGTGCGTGCGTGCGTGCGTGCGAGAATGTGTGTGTGCCTGTGTGTGTGTGTGTGTGTGTCTGCGTGTGTGTGCGCGCTGCGCGTGTGCCGTGTGCGCGCCCGGAGGCCGAGGCGCGGCGTTCGCGATGGGAACTCTTGCTAATTGACGGATGTGACAGGCCGCCCCCGGGCCGGGGACGCGTGGGGGGCGCGGGGAGGAAGACCCGGGCGGCAGGGAATTCCGGGCGGCCGGTCGGGGCCCGGGCTGCTGCTGCGGCTGCCGCCGGGAAATTGAGCGGGGACCGGGCGACGGCAGCGGCCGCCGCATTGGGCGGCTCGGAAGTGGACGGGCTTTGTTCCGTGGAGACGGGTCTGAGGTCACGGCCCGAAACACGCGAGTCTGCAGAATCCATAGGTGGGATCAGAAAGCACCGGAGTAGTAGAAAATACCGGAGGTGTCAGGTTAGCTTCCTTCCCCCCCCCCCCCCTTTTCTTTTTCTTTCCTTTTTTTTTTTTTTTTTTTTTTTTTGCCACACCCGGCAGGGCTCAGGGCTGACTTCAGGCTCTGCTTCAGGAAGGCATCACTTGTGACGTGGTCCCGGGGCCCGATGAGGGATGCCGGGGATCGCGGCCGGCCGGGTCCCCCTGGTGCAAGGCAGGCGCCCTCCTGCCGTGCAGTCTCTGACCCAGCCCCTGTGTTGGCTTTCTGTATGCTTATAAATGCAATGTGTTTTGTCAGCCGGTTCCACTGAAAAGGGAGTTTAAAAGAAAGAACCTCTTTGGCCTAGTCGGTTGATTGTTTGGGGTCGGGGTGGCTCCGGCGCGGGATTTGGACCACATTTGCCTGTCGGTGCTCGGGGCTTACTCCTGACTCTGAGCTCAGGGATCAGGGATCACTGCTGGCAGGGCTAGGGTACCAAATGGGGTGCTGTGGATCGAGCCCAGGTCGGCCACAGGCAAGCCAAGTGCCCTACCCTCTGATTTGGTGCCAGGGGTCTAATCCAGGCCACGTTGATTTAAAGAAAAAAAAATAGGTGTGGGTGCGATAGTACAGCTGGTAGGGCGACCTTTCATGCCCAAGACCTGGGTTCAATACCGACATCCCATATGTTCCCTTGAGCAAGCTAGGAGTGATTCTTGAGTGCAGAGCTACCAGTAAGCTCTCAGCAACACCGGGTGTGGCCCTCCAACCCCCCCAAAAATTAACAAAAAACTTTTTTTTTAGCTATGTTTGGGCCTCTCCAGAAACCATTATGAGATAAACATTTATGACTGAAGAGTAGAATAAAGAATGTTATTTCTTGCCATTTGCTCTACCAGTTTCAAAATATCAGGAGATATGGATAACTAAGAATATTTTTGTTTTTGGGGCTGGAGCAATAGTACAGCGAGTAGGGCGGTTGCCTTGCAATGCAGCCAACCCAGGTTTGATTCCCAGCATCCCGTATGGTCCCCTGAGCACCGCCAAGAGTATTTCCTGAGTGCAGAGCCAGGAGTAACCCCTGTGTATCACTGGGTGTGACCCAAAAAGCAAAAGCAAAAACATTTTGTTTTCATTTTTGTTTTGAGGCTATTGGATTTGTGCTTGTGTTTGTAATTCACATGGAATCATTCAGTAATAATATTATCAATTAGGTATCTGTGTCATACAACAGCTTAGTAACTTCTGAAAGAAACTTGGTAGCTAAATATTGTTGTCGGTTGTAGCAAGTGTAAATATCCACCCATTGGACAGATGAGGCAGGTAAAGTCTTAGGTGTACCATTTGCCCAAGATGACATCATTAGAGAGCCTGGGCCCAGGCCTGTTGGTCTCAAACACATCAGCTGAAAATCATAAGCTACCCTTCCCATGCACGTGTGTATAAGACTCATCTTCTGAATTATTTTCAATTTAGTGACTTGTTAAAGATCAGGATAATAAATACATACCTTTATCGTTGGTTCTCACTAGAGGCCTCTTTTTTGTTTGTTTTTGGTTTACATCAGGTAGCGTTCAGGGGCAACTCCTGGTGGACCATTCTGGGTGCCAGGGATCTAATGCCAGCCTCCTACAGGCAAAGTGTCAACTCAGCCCATTGACTATCTCTCTAGCCTCTTAATTTTATTTAGTTTTGGTTTGGGGGCCACACCTGGCAGTGCTCAGGGGTTACTCTTGGATCTGCATTCAGGAGTTATTCCAGGCAGTGCTTGGGTGACCATATGGGATGCCGGGGATTCAACCCAGTTTGGCTGCATGCAAGGCAAACACCCTAATGCTGCATGCAAGGCAAACATAAATGTACTTATGAAGCCCACTCATGAAGACACAGTTCCCTCCAGTGGACATTGGCATCTGGCACAGGATATTATCACATAGTTGGAATCCTTCATATAACAAGTGTGGCTTCTGAGGGAGTCTCCCTAAGCACAGTCATGGTTGGCAGCCTTAATGCTTAAGATTGTGTCAACTGCAACTTCAGAACAAGAGTCAGAGCAACACTGCAGTGGGTAGGGCGATTACCTTCCACATGACCAACCTGGGTTCGATCCTTGGCATCCCATATGGTCTCCCAAGCACCGCCAGGAGTAACTCCTGGATACAGAGCCAGCAGTAGCCCCTGAGTACTGAGCCAGATGTGACCCAAAAACAAAACAAAAAAATTCTTCAGATTGATGCTGGAGCGATAGTATAGTAAGTTTGCCTTGCACACGGGTTCAATCCCTGACGTCCCATATGGTCCCCCGAGCACCAACAACAGTAATTCCTGAGTGAAGAGCCAGGAGTAACTGAGGAACCCCTTTGCTGGATGTGACCCAAAAAGTCAAAAAAGAAAAATTCTTCAGAACCGAAGGCTGGAGCTAATACAGTGGTTAGGGTGCATGCCTAGTGGACTTGGATTTGATCCCTGGCTCCACATGACCTAGTGAGCATCACTGGGTATAGTCCTGAAGGTCTGGTGGCCTTCGTCATGGGAGAACCCAAGGAGTACAGGGAGGAGGAAAGAAAATATGTTTATAGGCCAAACACTAGTTTTTATTTTAGTGGGAGGATATAAACAATAATAACATTTTTTTTCTTTTTTAAATTTACCCCCAAATAATAAGTACTGTGGAGAAAGGTGTCACCAGGTTAGGAGGGGGAAGGAACTCCATTTTACCTTGGGTAACGGGATAGGAAAGCACAAAGTGGCATTTGGTTATTGACCTGAAGGACATGTAGTTCTCTGCAACTGGCAAGAGTGTCCCAGAAGACCAGAAGAACCTGTCTTGCTGGGGTTGGCCGCTTGCAATTGTCCTTAACCCTTGTACAGTCTCTCTGGCTTCAACAAATCAACATTAATTGAATTTTGCATTACCTCAAACCTTAGTGTTCTTCTTGTTTGTTATTTTTGGGTCATACCTTACAGAGCTTCTGTCACTCTGCCTTTCCTCTGGGGACCATGTGGTGCCCCAGGGAACCTGGGGCTCCTGCATGTAAAACATGCACTCTAGTCCTCTGAGCCATCTCCCCAGGCCCCTCCCCCTTTTTTTTGCTTTGTGGGTCACACCCACCGATGCACAGATTACTCCTGGATCATGCCCTCAGGAATTACTCCTGGCAGTGCACAGGGGACCATATGGGATGCTGGGAATCAAACCCGGGTCGACTGAATGTAAGGCATATGCCCTACCTGCTGTGCTATTGCTCCAGCCCCTCCCCAGCCCCCTTTTATTTTATTTTATTGCTTGCACACTTGGTTGTAATGACGTGATGTGTCAGATTTGCAGGGTTTTTTTTCCTTATTTTTTTGGGGGGGTGGGGGGGTGTCACACCCAGCAACGTTCAGAGGTTCCTCCTGGCTCTGCACTCAGGAATTACTCCTGGTGGTGCTCAAGGGACCATATGGGATGCCAGGGATCAAACCTGGGTCTGCTGTGTGCAAGGCAAATGCCCTACCCGCTATACTAGTGCCTGGCCCGGAGATTTGCAGGTTTTGTGGTCGCACAGTGCAAGGGTCACACTAGCTGGCGTGGTGGTTCTGGGGGATAGAATGCCCAACCATTCAAGGGCTTGGACACGAATGTATGTGATAGCTTTGTTTTTGTGTTTGCCTCAAACTGGAAACAATCTAAAAGTTCGTCAAAGGGCTGGAGCAAAAGCACAGCGGGGAGGGCGTTTGCCTTGCACGCGGCCAACCCGGGTTCGATTCCCAGTATCCCATATGGTCCCCTGAGCACCGCCAGGAGTGATTCCTGAGCGCAGAGCCAGGAGTAACCCCTGTGTATCGCCAGGTGTAACCCAAAAAGAAAACAACAACAACAACAATAAAAGTTCGTCTACAGGTCAGTGGGTAAATAAGAGTTGTATATCTATCAAATGGAAAGTGCTCAGCGATTGACAACTAAAGGAACAAACCAGGCTACTGATAACGTGGGCTAATGCGGAGTAGGAGCCAGACTAATGAGTACATATGTAAACTTTCCTCCTACGAAATTCTAGAAAAAGCAAGCTAATCTATAGTCTAGGGAGGAGATCAGTGACTGGGGAGGAGGGCCGGGGCACATGCTTGAAAAATGGTGACGGTTTCATGGTTGTATATCTATCAGCATCAGACTTGTCTGACTGTATGCCTCAGTGTGGGCAGTTGACCGTATGGCAGTTAGACTTCAGTAAGCGAAAGTGCCACATAGTCTCAAATAGGCTCAATGGGACAAACGGGCAGTGAGCTGGCAGACTTGACACGTTTTGCTGTAAAATTAGAATGAAGTAACTGGGGGTCAGTGGGAGACGTTGTGACCTCAAGGTTACAGTCAGGTGTTGAACATCTAACCGGGATCAAAATTCTAACTCTGTCCTACAGTCTCTGTGACCCAGGGCAGGTTCCATGCTTTTGGTGGTAATCCCTGCTTTCTGCATTGGCACGTCTCAGTCACCATTGTCACCACCTCTACAGGCATGACTTTAGCATCAGCAATATTATATGCCAGGCTCTGTGCTAAGCACTTCACAATTATTCCATCCTCACAGAAGTCTTGTGAGGTTGTTATTGTCCTTCTCTTCATAATGGTTGTAAGACTGAGACTGAAGGGACCAGTGATAGCACAGCAGGGAGGGCATTTGCCTTGCATGCATCCGACCTGGATTCAATCCCCAGCATCCTATATAGTCCCTCGAGCACTGCCAGGAGTGATTCTTGGCTGCAGAGCCAGGAGTAACTCCTGAGCATCTCTGGGTCTGACTCAAAAAGCCAAGGGAAAAAAATAATAAAGGACTGAGACGGAAATAGGTCTGTCTGATTTAAGCCCAGGGTCCAGGCTTTAGAATCTTCATGGGGAGCCAGAGACATTGTACAGCGGGCAGGGTGTTTGCCTTGAATGCGGCCTACCTGCGTTCCATCCCCAGCATCCCGTATTGTTCCCCGAGCACCGCCAGGAGTAATTCCAGAGTACAGAACCAGGAGTAAACCCTGACCATTGCTGGGTGTGGCCCCAAAAACCAAAACAGCTCCCCCAAAAACCCTCATGGAGCGGGGGATGTAGGAGAAGGGGAGGCCGCAGTACAGCTTGTGTAGGCGCTTGCCTCACGCAGTCAACCCAGGTTCAATTCCTGGCATCACATAGTCTCTGAGCCTTGCTCAGTGATCCCTGAACACTGTCGGGTGGGGCTCCCTCCAGAAAATTCCTTCCTGTGGGCTGGGGAGATAATACAGGGCAGCAGTGATCACGGGTCGGTCCCCAGCACAAATATGGTCCCACACACACTTCCAGGGGTCCCTTCTGAGCACAGAGCCAGGAATAGTCCCTGAGCACTACTGGGTGTGGCCCACTACCCCCCAGAACAATTCATTACAGGACTGTCTAATCATCTGTCAGAGAAGGACCCTAAAAGCGTTAGTCTAAGGACTGCATTAGGATGGATGTGGTTACGTGTCTCCTGCACGGGTCTCCTTTAGAAAGTGCAGTTACTGGAAACTTATGCATATTTATTTAGCTGCCCAATGTATAGAAAAGCTCGATTGTCCCATTAACACAGTTCTCTCGGTAGCAGAGGATAGCGGAGTAGTGTTTGTTGTTGTTCTTCTGCTCCTGCTGAAATTTCGTTCCCAGTTTGTTGGCAGTATGGCAAGTCAAGAATAGTCTTCATTTCCGTTTTCCCCCAGTTGTCTGCCTAAGATCATACTAAATAAATCAGTTTTGATTATTATCTGTCTTCTTGGCTGCCACATTGACGGGTCCAAGATACCACCTGGCGCCGAGGGCTGGTGGGGATTCACCTTGCATCTGTCATTTCCTGAGTCTGTAGGTACCTGGAGACAATGGGGAAAGTTAGTTCCTGAAAGTGTCTTCTCCCTCTTTGCTTCTCGTTTTACCGGGAACAAATGACAGCAGGTGAACAGTGAAGGACAAATGCCTCCTTATCTCAAGGAGAGGAATGGTACTTTGATCCTGTTTGGGGGAGATTCCACCCCAGCAGCACTGGCGCCCCTGGGGCCACTCCTGGTGACACTCCTGGTAGTAAGGGCCTGGTGACTTACCCCCAGGGCCTGGTTATGCTGGGGCCAGCAGGGCCACACCTAGGGGATACTGGGGATACTCAGTAGGATTGAGCTGAGGGTCTCCTGCATTCAAATCACACGTTTGTGATTATATTATATTTTATTTTTTAATTTTTTTATTTGTTTATTTTTTGCTTTTTGGGTCACACCTGGCGATGTACAGGGGTTACTCCTGTCTCTGCACTCAGGAGTTACTCCTGGCGGTGCTCAGGGGACCATATGGGATGCTGGGAATCGAACTCAGGTTGACCGCGTGCAAGGCAAACGCCCTACCCGCTGTGTTATCTCTCCAGCCCCGCGATTATATTTTAGACTGTATGTGGTGTCAGGCATTGAACGTGGCTGGCTGCATGAAGCAAGCACCCTACACAAGCCATGCTGTTGACTCCGCCCCATGCACTCTCCCCCCCTCATGAGAATTCATTTTTGTTTGTTTTGTTGGGCCACACCCAGCAATGCTCAGAGGTTACTCCTGGGTCTGCACTCCATTCATTCCTTGCAGTGCTCTGGAGATCATATGATCCATATTTCCTTTGCCCCTGACTTTGCATTTTTGTTTTATCTTTATTGGTAAAAAAAAAAAAATCCCTGAGCTCAGGTCTGGGAGTAAGCCAAAGGGCTTATGGCTCAAAGACCAAAAAGAGAAAAAAAGTAAAATCGAAAAAAAAAAAGTAAAATCCAAAAGTAAAACCCAGTCCACTTTTGGGTTTTGTTTTTGGGCTACAACTGGTGGTGCTCAGGATTACTCCTGGTTCTGTGCTCAGGTATCAGTCCTGGCCGGCTCAGAGGACCATATGGGGGTGCCAGGGATTGAACCTGGGTCAGCCATGTGCATGGCAAATGCCCTACCCGTTATACTACCCACTCTGGTTCAGAAGATCATATTTTTGGGGAGTGTGGGTTTGCATGCATGTGATCTCGATTTAATCCCCGTCACCACATGTGGTCCCTTGAGACTGTTTCTTTGAGCAGAGAGCCAGGAGTAGCTCTAAGCACCACTGGTTGTGGCCCCAACTCCCTTTAGCATTCACACAAGGTTATCTTTGTAGTTTGAATGGGTGTGCTGCTGGGAAGTTTAATTTGTTCATTTGGAGGATTGTCAGGACTAATAAGCCTTTGCCAAGTCAGCAAATTAGCTTCATCCGTCTGACTGTTGGAGAAGTTTGTCCTTCTTAACATTTGTGGATTTCTTCGAGCTCCTTCAGAGCCCCCTGTGGGCTGCTGTCTTGATCTGGTGCCGCTGTTTCCCCACAGGGCCTGTCCTGTACCTTTTTTTTTTTTTGACCACAACTGACATCACTCAGAGCACACTCCTGGTCCTGCACTCAGGCGTCACTCCTGATGATGCTCAAGGGGCATATGTGGTGCTGGGGATCGAACCCCAGTCGGCTGCATGCAAGGCAAGCCCCTTTCCCCTGTACTATCTCTCCTATACCTATTTTGTGCTTTAAAAACATTTATTCTCATGAGAGATCATCTCACACCACAGAGACTGGCCCGCATCCAAAAGAACAAAAGGAACCGGTGTTGGCGCAGATGTGGCGAGAAAGGGACCCTCCTTCACTGCTGGCCCACCAGCATTCCCAATGCTGACTGGTTCAATCCTTTTGGAAAACAGTATGGAAAATTCTCAGAAAATTAGAAATTGAGCTCCCATTTGACCCAGCAATAGTACTCCTGGGAGTATATCCCAGAGAGGCAAAAAAGTACAGTTGAAATGACATCTGCACTTCTGTGTTCATTGCTGCACTATTCACAATAGCCCAAATCTGGAAAAAACCCGAGTGTCCGAGAACAGATGACTGGTTAAAGAAACTTTGGTACATCTACATGATGGAGTACTATGTAGCCGTTAGAAAAGATGAAGTCATGATATTTACATACAAGTGATATTACATGGAAGTATCATGCTAAGCGAAATGAGTCAGAAAGAGAGGGACAGATATAGAATGATTGCATTCATCTGGGGAATATAAAGTAACAAAATAGGAGACTAACACCCAAGAATAGCCAAGATAAGCACCAGAAGGTTCACTCCATGGCTTGGAGGTCAGCTGCACATGCTAGGGGAAAAGGCAGCTCAGATAGAGAAGGGAGCACCAAATAAAGGGTGTTGGAAGGATCCTCCCAGGACGGGAGATGCATGCTGAAAGACTATAGACCAAACATGATTGCCACTCAATGCCTCTTTTGCAAACCACAGCACCCAAAAGGAGAGAGAGAACAAAAGGGAATGCCCTGCCACATAGGTGGGGGGTTGGGGGAGTGGGAGGGATACTGGGATCATTGGTGATGGAGAATGGGCACTGGTGGAGGGATGGGTACTTGATCATTGTATAACTGAAACCCAAGCACAAAAACTTATAAGTCCACAACTGTACCTCATGGTGTTTCACTAATAAAAGTTAAAAAAAAATTATTCTTTTTTACATAGTTAGCTGGAGCGATAGGTAGGAGGGCCTTGCGTGCAGCCAGCCCGGCTGAGCCGGGTTCGATTCCTCCACCCCTCTCAGAGAGTCCGGCAAGCTACTAAGAGTATCTTGCCCGTATGGCAAGCCTGACAAGCTCCCCATGACATATTCAATATGCTGAACATAGTAACAACAAGACTCAAAATGGAGATGTTACTGGGCCCGCTCGAGCAAATCGATGAACAACGGGAGGACAGTGTTTGTTTGTTTGTTTACATAGTAGATATAATTTAAACATATATTTTTGCTTTAAAAAAACTTGCTTTAAAAAATCTCATATATCTAAACTAAAATATATAGTATAATAATAAAAGGCCCTCCCGTTGTTCATCGATTTGCTCGAGCGGGCCCAGTAACGTCTCCATTGGAGACTTTGTTGTTACTGTGTCTGGCATATCGAATACTCTCGGTAGCTTGCCGGGCTCTCCGAGAGGGGCGGAGGAATCGAACTCGGGTCGGCCATGTTGGCTGCGTGCAAGGCAAATGCCCTACCACTGTGCTATCGCTCATAATATATATTCATATACATTATACACATATAATCTGCCTCCACGGGGGACTGCAGTCTTAGGGACATTGGGCCTGCACCAGCACTGCTCAGCCTGGGCGGGAAGGTGGACCCCGAAGCTGCTGTCCGGGTCCTGCTCGGTGCTGGTGCCATCTGTGGGAGCCCCCACCCCCTGTCGCATCATCTGTGCCCCACAGCTGTCCCCAGGACAGGTGCCATCTCCCTGCTGGGGCCTGGAGACTCCCTTTGCTGACCTCAGGGCCAGACTGAAAGGGCTTCGGCCCCTTCCACTTAGCTCTCCCCTCTCATCCCAGCTGTGGGCCTGGCCGGAAGGTCAGTGCCCCCTGTACCCCTCACCCTCTCTCTGAAGACCAGGTCTTAGTAAAGAGCCAATAACCCACCTCACCCACCCCACCCCACCCCACCCCACCCCACAAAACATACGTGTGCAGGGCGCACAAACACGCACATGCGTGCGCGCACACACGTACACGTTTTGGGGCTACATCCTGTGGTGCTCAAGGCTTCCTTCTCTGGCTCTGTGCTCAGGGATCACTCCTGGTAGGCTGGGGGAGCATGTGGTGTTGAGGCTCAAACCTGGCTTGGTCCCAGGTGCAAGGCAAGTGCCCTACACTGTACTATCTCTCCGCCCCTTGTTTTCTTTGTTTTGAGGGCACGTACTGGCAGTTGGAGGTGTTGCTCAGGGGCCTGTGTGGTGCTGGGGACAGCTTGGGGCTCTGACGTAAAGCGTGCACTCCAACCCTCTGTGCTACCTCTCCAGCTGCCTCTTATTTTTTTTTCCTTCTTGTCTGTCGTCACCACACCTCCTTTGACTGGTCCTGCCTGCCTTCTCTTTTGTTTGTTTTGGGTCCCACCTGGCTCTGTGCTCAGGGATCGCTTGGGGACCGTATGCGCTGCCAGGAATTGAACCCCAGCTGGCTGTGTGGAGAGCAGTTGCCTTGCCCACCGTGCTATCTCTCTGGCCCAGCCTGCCTCCCTTTCTGACTCGTGTGGTTATCGGCCACCCATATGATCCAGGATAATTCCCGTATCGTGACATTTGATGTAGCCACATTTGCAAAGTCCCCCTCGCCATCTGAGATCACACTCATGGATTCGGGGAACTGGAGCAGAGTCATTTTCAGGACGCGCTATTTAATCTACCACAATGGATATTTCGGTGGTTTACTTTTTCGCTGTTGAGAGAGGTCTTTCGGTGCACGTCCTTACATGCCTGATTGTGCTTATCTGGAATGTTTTTCTATAGTAGTTCTGGGAAATAAAATTGCTGGGTCATAGGTGACCGTTTGTTTATTTTTCGGTGGGGGAAGCACATCCAGTGGTATTCAGGGGACTATATGCGGTGCTGTGGGTCTAAACAGGCATGCAAGGCAAGCACCTTACCTCTGTACTCTTTCTCACCTTCATATGTGTCATTTTAAAGTTCAATAGGTATTGACTTTGCTCTCCAAAGTAATACAAGCTTGTATTCTCAAAATAGTTCAATAGGACCTTTTTCCTTACTGGGGGTGGGGGGAGGGGAGGTCACTACATCCCAGCAGAGCACAGGGACTACTCCCCACTTAGTGCTTTGGGTTTGCTATCAGTAATGCTCAGGGGGACCTGGGGTGCCATGCCTTGAACTTGGGCCTTCTTCATGTAGAGTAGCAACCCTTTGAGCATCTCGCTGGTCCCCAGGGAGCCTTTTATAACTCATGGACTTGCTTAAATTTGTCATTGGCACAATCCAGTGACTTTGATGCTAAAGGCTGATCTGTAGAAAGGGGCTCTGGCCATTGCTGATTGAGTACTTGGAGAAGCACACTGGACCGTGGGTGGCCGGAGCGTCCCCAGCGCTGTTAGTGGTGTCTCGCTGTTATCACTTCTACTCAGAGGCCTTCTCCTGTGGCTTGATCTCCCAGCCTCCCCGGTATGCGCTCTTTTGGGTCAGTAATCCCGTTAATCCAGACCATTGCCATATATAGGCAGGAGCGAGCAACAGCTTCTTATTCTGATGGGCTGGGGACTCCCGGAGAGCAGGGCCTGCTGGAGCTGCCCACCGGGCGGAGAGCGTGCTGGCTCTGTGTTTGGAGGGGATGGCAGTTGGTTGGCAGGGAATATTTGTACTCAGACTTTCTTAAAATGTTCTCTCTAGCCGCCAATACAAGGAGGAAATCCACTTTTTTTTAACCTATAGGTAAAGTTACTGATATTTAGTAGATAGTATTATTTTATTTATTTTTTTCTTTTTGGGGCTGGAGTGATAGCACAGTGGTAGGGCGTTTACCTTGCATGCAGCCAGCCTGGCCGAGCCGGGTTCGATTCCTTTGTCCCTCTTGGAGAGCCCAGCAAGCTACCGAGAGTATCTCGCCCGCGCGGCAAAGCCTGGCAAACTACCCGTGACGTATATTTGATATGCCAAACACGTAACGACAAGTCTCAAAATGGAGACGTTACTGGGCCTGCTCAAGCAAATCGATGAACAACGGGAGGACAGTGTTTGTTTTGTTTTCCTTTTTTTGTCACATCCGGCAATGCTCAGGGGTTACTCCTGGCTCTGCACTCAGGAATTACCCCTGGTGGTGCTCAGGGGACCATATGGGAGTCTGGGAAACGAACCCGGGTCGACTGCACGCAGGGCAAACGCCCTACCCGCTGTACTATTGCTCCAGCCCCGATAGTATTAGTATACTATGTAAAACTATTCTTTTTTTGTGGGGGGTATCATGCACAAGTCATGCTTGGGGGTGCTTCCAGCGATGTTCACCTTGCCAGGGATGGAATCTGAGTCTCCTACATGCAAAGCAACCCATTGCCGGGTTCCAACTTACCCGTAACAAGGCAAGTGCTGTACCCTGAGCTATGCTCAGGACTTACTCCTGACTCTGTGTTCAGGGATTACTTCTAGTGGAGCTCAGGGGACCGTATGTGGTGCCAGGGATCGAACCTGGGTCTGGTTCCCTCCTAGACAATCGCCTATCACTATACTATCCGGCCTTAAGTTTGGTACATTTGAATTTTGTACTGGTTATTGTTATTATTTTGGCTTTCAGACCACCTTTGTGCTTAGAGATCTCTCCTGGGGGAACTCCAGGGACCATATGGGTGCCAAAGATTGAACCTCCTCCTCTGCTGTACTATTAGACTGTCTGACTGTCTAACCCCTTGGAATCAGGGACAGAGCTTAGAGTGCTGGAGTACATATTCTCTCTGCAGGACCCCATGTTCAATCCCTAGTCCCTGAGCACCCATGGGAATGAAGCACCTGATCATCTCTGGGTATAGCCCCAAAGCAAACAAACAAACAAACAAAAAAGTGTTTCTGCAACCTGTTACTAGAATTTATTCATTTTGGGATTTGGCCACACTTGGAGTTACTTAGGGGCTACTCCCGGCTCTGTGCTTGGGAGTCATTTCTGGGGTACTTGGGTGACTATATGTGGTACCAGGGATTGAATCGAGGCTGGCTACACGCAAGGCAAGTCGTTTAGTTCATGTGCTATTGCTCCAGCCCCCGTTACTAGAATTTAGAGGGATTTTTATAGTGCTCTACTATTCCTCCAGCAATAATGCTGAATGTATAGAGTTTTTTTTTTTCTTTTGTTTTTTGGGTCATACTCAGAGATCTTCAGGAATTACTCCTGGCTCTGCACTTAGGAATTAGCCCTGGTAGTGCTCAGGGGACCATATGCGGTGACAGGGATTGAACCCAGGTCAGTTGCATGCAAGGCAAATGCGCTACCCACTGTATTATCTCTTTGGTCCCTGTGTAGAGTTTTGAGGTCATAATAAATTACGTTGAGCCAGAGTGATAGTATAGTGGGTAGGGAGCACGCTTGCCTTGCATATAGCCAACCCAGATGTGGGTTCTATCCCTGACATCCCATATGTTCCCCTGAGCCCCACCAGAAGTAATCTCTGATGCTGGTTGTGACCCAAAAAACAAAAAATAAAATTAGGGGCTGGAGTGATAGCACAGTGGGTAGGGTGTTTGCCTTGCACGTGGCCGACCCGGGTTTGATTCCCAGCATCCTATATGATCCCCTGAGCACCACCAGGACTAATTCCTGAGTGCATGAGCCAGGAGTAACCCCTGTGCATCGCCAGGTGTGACCCAAAAAGCAAAATAAATATACTAAATCGATAAACTGTGAAGTAACAGTTCTTGATGGGATGCTGTGGAGTGGACGTGCTCGAACCCCTGGTGTTTGTATTGAAAGCTGCGGTTTACTGAATTATGAGGTCTGAGCACAGAGTGTAGCAATTTTAGATTAACAGTAAGGAAATATGTAGTTTTCCAATTGTTTTCTGAAAATTGTAGGTTTGGTAATGCTAAGAACTGCAGATGTGTCATTCAGTTGTTGTTTTTCACTTTTGTTTTTGGGGCCACATCTGGTGGTGCTCAGGGCTTACTCGTGGCTCTGTGCTCAGGGATCACTTCTGGTGGGTTCCTGGCACTGTATAGGGTGTCAGGGATCAAACTTAGGTTGGTTATGTGCAAAGCAAGCATCCTACCCGCTATACTATTGCTCTGGCCCCAGTTGTCATTTTATATCAACAAAATATTAAGCATTCAGTGTGCAGTTGTAATGGATCCTTTCTGTGCTTACTTTTTGCTCTGTGGTCTATGGTTTGCATTACTGATTTCAAATGAACTGTCTGATATAATAGAGGTAGCTATTTAAGGAAATCTGAACCTTCTATTTCTCTTGATGTATTTGGTTTTGTTATTATTGAAATAAAGATTCAAAATGTTTAAGGAGGATTTGTCAGAATTCTCATCAAAACAGCGAATAGAGTTATCTTTCACTGTTATCTCTCTTTTCTCCTTTCCCCCCTTCCTCTCCCTTCCCTCCCCTCCCCTTCTCTCTCATCCTCACTCTTCCTTCCCCCAACTAGGCTGGTGGTTCAGTGGGATTGCATCGCTGGGGACACCTCTGAGGTCTAGTTCCTGATCATTTTGCCTGTGTTCACCTTAGTTTATTTTATGAACTCTGAATCTTGATTTCTTTTCTGGATCTTGATTTTTTTTTTCTTCCTGGATGGGGCTTTTGGGGCCACACCTGGCGATGCTCAGGAATTACTCCTGGCTCTGCACATAGGAATTACTTCTGGCGGTGCTTAGGGGACCATATGGGATGCCAGGGTTTGAACCTGGGTTGACTGTGTGCAAGGCAAACGCTGTACCATCACTCCAGCCCCATGGATCTTGATTACTTTAGCCCGTTCAGTGAACTTTCATGTGTGGTGTCAGAGCTGGTTACTCTGGCTCTGTGCATGGGGGTTCAGGGGACCATATGGGATGCAAGGGATTGAACCCTTGTCAGCTGCCAGCAAGGCAAATGCCCTACCCGTTGTACTGTCACTCCTGCCCCACTCAGTTAAATTATTTTCTGTGCTCAGGACTTACTCCTGGAATTGCACTCAGGGTCACTCTTGGTGGGACTCGGGGTCCATGTGGGATCTGAGACTTGAGCCCAGATAGAATCAGTTGTGTGCAAAGCAAAAGTCTTATCCTATTCCTGTAGACCTCAGTTAAATCCTTTCATTCTCTTTTCCTTTCTCTCTTTCTCTCTTTCTTTCTTTCTCTCATTATTTCTCTGTCTTTTTTTCTTTTTCCTTTTGGTTTTGGGGGCATGCTCGACATTGTCTAGGTCTTACTCCTGGCTCTGCACTCAGGGATCCCCTCTGGCGGGCTAGGAGTACCACCTGGGGTGCTGGGGATTGAACATGGGTTGGCTGTGCACGTACAAGGCAAGCACCTCACTCGTTGTACTGTTGTTCCTGCCCATCAGTTAAATTCTTAATCCTTCTCTCTGTATTTATGTTCCCTCTTTTATTATCTTTCCTCCTTTAGCTCTTCATCGGTGTGACAGAAATGAATGTCATTAGGCAGTGAGGGATTTATTTAGTAGTAGCATCACATCTTCATTCAGAATCATAGAACTTTCGGGGTGGGAAGAAACTTGAGCTCATTTAATCCAGCTTTCCCCTGTGAGAGACAGTCCTCTTGAGCCTTCCTGAGAATTTGGAGGTTTTTAACATCACTTTGGAAAATTAAATAGGTTGCATGTCGAGCAGTGCTGCTGCTGTGACCCCTGCGCTATGGTCCTCCTCTTACCTTAATGACAAATTAAGACAAAGAGCGAGCGAGTGTTTCGCTGCCAGACCGTGGCTTGCAAAACTCACTTTACGTCTGTTGAATGGGGATATGCATTTATTTCCTTCCTACTTTATTTTTGTAGTTTTTATTTTACAAAATTTCATTCTGCAATGGTTGTGAAAAACAAAACAACCCCCACCCCCTACTCCCAAACTCGTCCTTCACTAGTTTGAGAAGTTCTGATAGAGATGAACTAATGCAGTGTGTGGCAGATAGTAGGACCTCGAGAACTGACAACTTCCTTTTTTCTTAAAAGTTCGTATTTATGGGAGCTGGAGAGCTAGTACCGCAGGTAGGGCATGTAGCCAACCCAGGTTCAATCCCCGGGACCCCAAAGGGTCCCCCAAACACTGCCAGGAGTGATACCTGAGTGCACAACTAGGAGTAAGCCCTGTGTACCACCAGATGTTGTGCCACCCGCCCCCCGCCCCCCCCCCCAAAATGAAACAAGTTTGAGTTTATGGACTGGAGAAACAACACAGAGCTTAAGATGCTTACCTTGTGGGGGCTGGAGCAATAGCACAGCGGGTAGGGCATTTGCCTTGCACGCGGCCAACCCGGGTTCATTTTCAGCATCCCATATGGTCCCCTGAGCACTGCCAGGGGTAATTCCTGAGTGCAGAACCAGGAGTAACCCCCGTGCATCGCCGGGTGTGACCCGAAAAGCAAAACTGAATAAATAAATAAAAATATAAAGATGCTTACCTTGCGTGTGGCTGTCCCTGGTTTTATCCCCGACACTGCATTTGGCCCCGTGAGCCTCAACTGATGTGATCCCTGAGCACCAGGTCCTACATAAGCCCTGAGCCACTGCCAGGTGGGTCCAAAAACTACCCTTGCTGCAAAAGTTGCATTTATTTTGGGTGAGGATGTTAGCTATCTGAGCAGCAGTTAAGTGAGAAATTATTATTAGTTTGTTTTGGCACCAACTGTGCTCAGGGTCTGCTGTCCCAGGTCAGCTGTCTGTGTACACGGCAAGCGTCTGACCTGCTGTACTCTCTCTAGCCCCAGAAGCATTATTATTATTTTTGCCCCCCCTTTCTTTTGTTGTTGATGGTGGTAGCTCGCAGGTTGGGCTGAAGTGCTCATACACTCAGTCTTGGTGCTCACCGGTTGGCACTCCTTCAGTGGTGGTGGTTGCACACTTTCTCCCCTGGGTGTGCACTTAGTTGAAGCCCACAAGTTGTGGTTGTGATGCTCACACCCGTGCTCACACGGGCTTACACTTCCTCTGTCATTCACACATTTATTATTATTGTTTTATTTATTTTTTAGTTTCCTTTTTTTTTTTTGGTGTTTTGTTTTGGGGAACCTCTGGTGATACTCCTGTTCTCCTGGCTCTGCTCTCAGGAGTTACTCCTGGCGGTGCTTGGGAGACCATAAGGGATACTGGAGATGGGACCCGGGTTGGCCACATGCAAGGCAAACACCCTATCCGCTGACTATCGCTTTGACTCCTATTACTATCATTATTATTATTATTATTATTATTATTTTGGTTATTGGGCCACAGCTGGTGGTGCTCAGGACTTACTCTTGGTTCTGCACTCAGGGCTCACTCCTGGCAGTGAGTGGGGACTGTATTCAGTGCCAGGGAATTCGTTCACTTGGACCGAGTGTTAGGCAGATCCTTTCCTCTGTCCTCTCCGCTCCAACTACCTGTACATCGTCCCAGTGTGGCTGCTTGCCAGGGTGAGATCCCGATTTTATGGTGGCTAGAAGTTGTGCACAGCTGCGAGGCTTAAACAGCAGAACTTCTGGGCCAGAGTTGGCATGTGTCGGCCACCAAGAATTTGAACTTATAAACTTGTGAAACAGGTACTCTGAGCCTCTGCACTAGTCCTTGCGACTCTAAATGAAACTTTTATTTTACTGGGGCCACAGTGGGTGGTGCTCTTGCTCCTGGTCTGAGCTCGGGGACCATTCCTGTGGCTTGTGGCCTTGTGTGGCTGGGATCAAACTGAGTCAGACCCAAGGCAAACCCCCGCCGACTGCTGTCTCTCCTGCCCAATGGAAGAGAGATGAGGAAAGTCAGCACTGCTGGCTTTCAAGCATAGCAGGTCTCGACAATGGGGACATGGAAAGAAACCAGCTTCCGAGTGTGATGTGTGCACACTCCCTGGTGGCTGGGTGGGCTTCGTGGGGACCTCAGGTGACTCCCCATCCCACAGATGTGCACGTGAGACTTGCTGCTGTGTCTGAGCTGTCCCTCCCGGGATCCTGTGTGTGAGGCCTCATGGGGGGCAGCAGTCCAGGGAGGCCCCTGTCGCTGGCCTTTTGGGTTGGACTCTGGCCACTGGACTGGCATCAGTGAGATGGAGAATAGACGAGTGGATGACTACAGATAATAATTGTGAAATGTTAGAAATGGTTTGGGCCCATGAGAAGTTTGGTGTTTCGTGGCCAGGGATACGCTGTGAAGTGGACCTTTTTTCAACTCAGCTAGAGAAGGGAGCACCTAATAAAGGGTGTTGGGAGGATCCTCCCAAGATGGGAGATGCATGCTGAAAGTAGACTATAGACCGAACATGATTGCCACTCAATGCCTCTTTTGCAAACCACAGCACCCAATAAGAGAGAACAAAAAGGAATGCCCTGCCGCAGAGGGAGGGTGGAATGGGGGGATGGGGGGTGGGAGGGATACTGGGATTAGTGGTGGTGGCGAATGGGCACTGGTGGAGGGATGGGTACTCGATCATTGTATAACTGAAACCCAAACACAAAAATTTGTAAGTCTACAACTGTACCTTTCACTAATAAAAATTAAAAAAAAAAATAAATGAAGTGGACCTTTATTCCCACCATTATTTTGGGCTATACTCAGCAGTGCCCAGGGGCTGTGTCCAGTGCTCTGGGGCCATTCCCAGTGGTGCTTAGGGGATGATGGGGAACAAACCTGGGGTTCCCCTGCAGGGCATGTGCTCTAGTCCTGTGAACAGCTGGAATTTAACTCTTGTTAATATCAGTTAGCCTGATGTGAAACTGGTTTCATTGTACATTGTTTGATCAGTTCCTAAGAACCTAGAGTTCTGCTAACTGAGGATTTATTATATAAGTGACTCAGTTTCATCCTATTTAAACTTAACCTTTTGAAGACAGCTATTCGCAGTGGCATGTACTACATATTCACACTGATTCTTGGAAATACTTTATAATATTTAATGTGCTATTGGGCTCAGCAAAGATGATAAAATTTAAACTTTCTGGCATCTAAACATTCATATATATATTTGAATTTATCATGGTAGTATTTATTTTCTCAGATAGAAAAGGAAAAGATGGCTGGAGCAGTAGTACAGTGGGGAGGGCATTTGCCTTGCAAGGGGCCAACCCACGTTCCGTCCCTGGCATCCCATATGGTCCCCAGAGCACCTCCAGGTGTAATTCCTGGGTGTAGAGCCAGATGTAACCTCTGAACATCACCAGCAAAAGCAAAAGAAAGGAAAGAAGGAAGGGAGGGAGGGGGGGAGGGAGAGAAGGAAGGGAAGATGATCTAGTGAAGAGCACAGGGACTTTTGTCGATCTTATGCCATTTAGTTTTGCAAAGTGCCGGGTTTTGAATAAATTTTGGAATTTTTTCTTATATCTTAATAAAATTGTAAAAACAAAAAAAAATAGTTTAAATGTTCCCTTGAGCATATCTCCATGGTCTGAGTCAGATTTGAGTTAGGAGGGGTATCGGCCGTGCCCCCTTATCTGGGCCCTGGCAGGCACTGCAGAGACCCCGCCCTGGCATCTTTGGTGACAGGTGATAGTGTCTTGGCATAGGGTGAGCCCTGCTCATGCCACACACTTGGCACACACTTGGCTTTCTCTCTCTCTCTCTCTCTCTCTTTTTGCAGGGCGGGAAGGGAGGAGTTTTGGAGCACATCTGGTGATATTCAGGACTTACTCCTGACTCTAACCAAGAATCACTCCTTGGCCATGTTCAAGGGACCATATGGTGTGTCAGAGATCAAACCCTGGTTGGCAGCATACAAGGCAAATGCCCTACCTGCTGTACTATGTCTCTGTCACGAACCTTAAGCTTTTTTGTTTTTTCCTTTTTGGGTCACTCCCGGCTCATGCACTCAGGAATTACTCCTGGCGGTGCTCAGGGGACCGAATGGGATGCTGGGAATCGAACCTGGGTTGGCCGCGTGCAAGGCAAACACCCTATCCGCTGAACTATCACTCCAGCCCAAGCTTTTAAAATAGAGTTTCCTCTGCTTAGGTTGAAATAAAGCCTTATTCACTTGAGGATTACTGTAAAGATATTTTATTTTCTTAAAGTCTAGAAAAATGTATTTGTCTTGGGACCAGTGAAATAGTACAGAAAGTAAGGCTCTTGCCATGCAAGTAACAAAACACATAAAAGCAAAAACCCCAAAAAATCAACTCCTAAATGAATTAATCCAAGAACACTGAAGCATCATTTTTTTAAAGATAATAACCAAAGGCATTTATTATTATTATTGTTATTATTATTTTGAAGTAAAACAGATTTTATTTGGAGGGTCTTTTTTTTTCCTTTTTGGGTCACACCCAGTAATGCACAGGGGATATTCTTGGCTCATGCACTCAGGAATTACTCCTGGTGGTGCTCAGCGGACCATATGGGATGCTGGGAATCGAACCCGGGTCAGCCGCATGCAAGGCAAATGCCCTCCCCGCTGTGCTATCGCCAAAACCCCCTATTTGGAGGATCTTTGAAGGGAAGGACGAAGAGAAAGTGGGAGAGAGTGGAGAGTAAGAGACACAGAGTAGCACGCTCAAGAGAGAACGTGGGCTTCTCCGAGGGCGGAGAGAGCCCCTACACACATCCTAGCTTTAGGTAGGAAAGCATGAAAGTCCACATCTCAACAGGAGATGCGGGTGACACATGTGCTTGGGCACTGCTTGTACTTGGCCAGGCGGGCTCAAGCAGCACACGGACTCAGGCAGCATATGCGCCTTTTCTTATTTTTTAGAATGTCATTGGTTTCCTGTGCTTACTTAAGAAAAGCAAAATAAGTAGTTGCAGATAGTACAGCAGGTCAGGCGCTTGCAACTGACCCACGTGCCTCCCCTGAACTAAGTATTGCTGGAAGTGATGCCTGAGTGCAGAGCCAGGGAGATGCCCCAAGCACCTCTGGGAGTGGATCCCCAAACAAAAACAACAAAATGCCTTTAAGAGAAAATTTTGGAATTTGCTTTGCATTGCATAAGACTTATAAGAATAGGACATTACTGCTTCCCAAACCAAAAGCAAGAAGAGTTAAAATAACATTTTTTTTTTTTTGAGCTAGACAGAGTACAGTGGAGAAGGTGCCTGCCTTGCTCCCAGCTGACTAGGGTTCAATTCCTGGTACCACATATGTTCCCTAGAGCACTGCTAGGAGTGAGTGATCCTTGAGCACAGCCGGAATTGGTGCAAAAAAAAAAATTTTCCCCCTAGTATACTGCTTTCTCAGAAGTGATTCTTACCTCCTTTTTATCACATTGTAAGAACAGCATGTTTATTTTTGACTTTGAGTCTTCTTTTGGACTCAAATTTTATTTTGATGCCAAAATAAAAAATTTATTACAGTAATCTTTCCAAAGAATACTTAAAATTTTCAACAATATAAAATTATTCAAGATATTTCCAGCTACTGTATTGCTTTTCTAGAATTAAATAGGTTTCTTTACAATTTTTTTCCCTTTGCCTTCAGCATTTGCCAGAAGTTAAATTCTCTGATGCTGCTAATCTATTTTTACTATATAACACTCTAAACACTGTTCCCAGGTAAAGGTTAAAATGAAGAATAACGTATCTCCTGCTGACCACCACGTTTGTAATGTCACAGCTAAATTCTGGGCCATTTTCTTTTGCCATCTGTACTCAGCATGGGTAAGTTGATACTCATTTAAAAATGAGAAAGAAGCAAAACCACATTTTTCATATGACTTCTTTCCCACTAAATCCTTATCCTTGCCAATATAATTCTTCACTAGAGAATAACTTGATATAGTAGTATCATGCAACACATTTTAAAAAGTCCTTGATTTTGCAGTATTTATTTGTAGATAATCTATAATTTTTTAACTAAATTATAAAAACGTTAAAACTTACCTCATTTTTGATTCTATTTTTATTTAGCTGTTTTATTGTATTTTGCTTATGATACTCTGTTACCTCCTAATTCAAAGGCAGTTTGTATTTATGACACACAGCATGGAAGACGGAAGATAAGAAAAATGGGGAAAAATCGACCAAAATTCCTTTGCAAAGATTTTATTTTTAGAGCTGGAGAGGACAATTACAGCAGAAAGGGCATTTGCCTTGCATGCGGCCTATCCAGGTTTGATCACTTGCATCCTATATGGTCCCCGGACTCCCCCAGGAGTGATTCTTGAGTGCAGAGCCAGGAGTAACCCCTGAGCACCACCAGGTATGACCCCAAAACAAACAAAAATAGTTTATTTAAAAAAATTAAAAATAATAGTCCCACCATTGTGACCTTCACTAAAATTTTGAAGTTGTCCTTCTTTTCCCCTGTTTTTTTTTTTAGCTTTTATTTATTGATTGTATTTTATTAAATACCATGAGTTACAAGGTTGTTCATAATACAGTTTCAGGTATTCTGTGTTCCATCACCGATCCCACCACTAGTGTGACCATCCTTCCACAATGTCCTCAGTTTCCACCCCCCAAGTCTGCCCCCTTAGTAGGTACAACATAATTGACTTTGTATTTGCTTGTTACAACATACACCTTGCAGTGGTGTTTCTATGTCATTGTCTGAGGATTTGCTGAGCTGTAGGTGCTAGTTGAGCCTTCTGTGTTACTGTTTTTGCTCACTGAGTTGAGTGGGCTTCTATGCAACTTTCCCACCTACTTTGCCGTGCTCGTACTAGACTGTCAGTACTGTGGAATTCGGAGGTGTTAGGCAGTTGTGCGCTTCAGGAGCTGTGGGCCTGGAAGGGTTCAGCTTGGCAACCCTTCAAGATTAGTGATGGAGCTGTGAAGCTGGGCCATCTATATTCAGAGGATGCTGGGAGTGGGTTGGATGCTGGGCCTCTTGGAGAGCAGTGTCGCAGCCTGCTCTTGTCCCAAGAAGTCTCCAGAGATCTCAGACCAGAGACCTCCAGGTTTGGGGGCCACACTTAGAGATGCTCAGAGGTTAACTCCTGGCTCTGTACTCAGAAATTACTCCTGGCAATGCTCAGGGGACCATATGGGATGTTGGGGATTGACTCTGGGTAGGCTGTGTGCAAGTCAGGCACACAGCCTACCCAGAACTATCTCTCCAGTCCCCAAATGTGTGTGTGTGTTGGTTTGGTTTTAGTTTTGGGGTCACACCTGGTGATGCTTCGGGTTACTCCTGGCTCTGCGCTCAGGAATCACTCCTCGGTGCTCAGGGGACTGTATGAGTTGCTTTGAATCAAACCGGGTTGGATGTGTGCAAAGCAAGTGCTGTTCCCATTATTCTATTTCTCCAGGGTCCTCTCCAGCCCCCAGGTTTTAAGTTTTGATTCATAGTTTTATTTGATAAAATATTCAGGAGTGTCAAAAGTCTATTTCAAGGACAACTAGGATTTACTTGATGAGGCTTATTACTTTCAACTATAAAATTGATTGTTTCTGTAACTCTTGCTTTAGAGGTTGCTGCAAAAATAGAAGGCTACTGGAACGCCTGATATAAAATATATGGTCCTTTAATGCATTTATTTTTAAAATATATATATATATATATATATTTGACTTTGGGGCCACTCCCAGCAATGCTCAGGAATTACTCCTGGCTCTGCATTCAGGAATTACTCCTGACAGTGCTCGGGGGACCATATGGGACACTGGGGATCGAACTGGGGTTTGTCATGTGCAAGGCAAGAGCCTTACTGTACTATCACTCTGGCCCCTCTAACGCATTCTCTTGTAGAACACTATATTTAATCTAATTTACTGTATATATATGTGTGTGTGTGTGTGTGTGTGTGTATATATATATATACACATTTGGTTGCTGTGCATTGAACTGGGGCTTTGTACATGTGAGGCATGTTCTGTCTCTGACCAATATATATCCAGACAATCTATTTTAATTCATTTTCTTGGTTTGTTTTTGGGCCACCTCCAGCAGTACTCAGGGCTTCCTAGCTCTGTGCTCAGGGATCGCTCTTGGTGGGGCTTCAGGACCATGCGGGGTGTTGGGGATAGAACCCAGGTCGCCCACATGCTAGGCAAGCTCCCTGCCCACCGAACTGCCATTCTGTCTCCTAGCTAGCTTTTCTTTTTCCCATCTAGCTTATTTTTTTAAAATTGAAAACATGTTTTCTGTTTTTTTTTTTATTGATTTTAATAAATTTAAAAGATTTTCTACCGGTCTTTAGAATTTCCAACCTTTCTGTTCGGGGTGCCCAACATTTTATAGTCGACATTTTGGTCTGTCCAAACTGAGAATGAACTGTTTTTGCTCAAGTCTGGGCTAAGGACTTGGTTGAGTCAGTTGAGGTTGACAGCGTGGAAAAGCTCGGGCAGGGAATTCTGCGTGTTGTCTCATGACACGTCATCCATATAAATGGCTTGTGTTTATTGTTCATATGGCAAGCAATTGGCATGAGAACAAACACAGCTTGGGCCCCCATACCGTCCTTCTGGTCTAAATCAGCAGTTTTTAGCACCTGCCTGGGGCTTCCTCTCCTTCTGCCCTGAGCGTCACTGAGTTTGGCAGCCACAGTGACTGGGGAGAAAATGATCTGTGTCTCTGTTGGACTGGAAGGAAGGTTGTGATTCATAGCTCTGAGTTTTTTCTACGTTATTCCTGATAACAACACACATATTTGTTTTGTGGGGGAAACCACCAGTGATGTTCAGAGCTACTCCTGGCTCCTGGTGGTGCTGGGGAGCAAACCTTGGCCTCTGCGTGCAAAGCCTGCACTCCGCAACGCTCAGGGGCAGATGCAGTGCAGGGGACTTGAGCCTGGGTGCTGCGTGCAAGGCGAACATCTTAACCCTGGCCTCTGAATGGCATCCTGATTGCAGTATAGGATCACCAACATAGCAGTGAGTGATACATATTTTTAATATTGAAACTATAGGCTGTGAGCCAATTTAGGATTTCTACTAATTCAAATTGGAGGAAAATGCATGAGCAAACCTTTGGGGTTGATAGACTTAATTATTTTGAGTGGCTAATATGTGGTATGTGTTAATCTGACCAGAGGATTTTGCCTTTAGATATGAATCCATTTAGCCAGGAGTTTCTGGATTGTTCCTGCTTTGCTGAGATAGGAGTTCAGTGTCTTAAGTTTCTGATTTGGCTAAACTCTGTATTACCTTTTTTTTGCTTTGTGTGTTGTTCTTCCTTATACTCCTTACTTCCTGTCCCCAATAACATATTAAATCTTAGCTAGGAAAGGTACATTTAATTTTAGCTAGTTAGTTACTTTTTCTGAACGTATGTTCTTTGCAGGCAGAGGGAGACAGATGGATTTGAATTTTAAAGCAGTCTTTTGATATAGTAGAAGAAATAACTAGTAAAGTGATAGACGAGTTTCTAGGCAGTTTTAATTAGTCATACACAGCTGTGAGCAGGAATTGATGAGAAAGGAGATTCAGTGACATAACAACAGGCAGTTCCTCAGGGCTAGAGTGATAGTACAGCATGTAGAGTGCTTGCTTTGAGCGTGGCTGACCCAGTTCCATCCCCGGCACCCCACATGGCCCTCCAAGCCCTGCCAGGAGTGACCCCTGAGTGGAAAGCCCATAAAAAGGGCTGAGCACCGCAGGGTGTAGCTCTCAAACCAAACCAATCCTTGAACATAAAAACTGGGCAGTGTCTCGTGTTTCTTAGACGTATCTTGTGGCCCACCGTGGTTGAGTCATTTTCACTGAGTGTCAGTGGGACAATTCATGCGCATGCCAAACACAGCCAGTTACAAGCCATAGTTTAGAACTAATGTCTGGTGTTTGGTTATAAGATGTCTGGATATGACATGGTCTAATAAGTATAAATGGCATTGATTTCAGCTTTTTATATTTTGTGTTTGGAAGCTGGTGGTCTGGCCAGAGACAATGATTTAGCCAGGTATCTCAAACCAGATGTTCACTCTGTGTGTGTGTCTATGTGTGTCTTGTGTTAAATTCTCCCTTTCCCTGCGTTAATTCTGTTAATGCAAGATTGGGCTGGAGGTGGCCGTCCCACACTCTTACTTGTGGTATTCTCTTACCTGGCCATGGGTCTTGCCAAGATCAAACATCAGGCTGTGATGTTTGTACACTTGGCCCCAAGGAGCTTGCTGGGGAGGGGGGCACATTTGTAGGCTGTGGTGCCCAGGTACATTCTGGTTGTAGTGTTAGCCAGGGTTCACTGTGGCGGTCACATGGGCTCTTGGGGCTGTGGGAGTCGCAGCTGGAAATGACTTAGGATGCCCTGGAATCTCAGAGTGGAGACGCCCGCCTCAGACAGTGGAATTGCCAGGCTGTTTTGGCAGCATGTGGGCAGCAGTGAGCCTTGCACGCAGCTGACCGGGGTTCAATTCCCAGCATCCCAAATGGTCCCCTGAGAACCACCAGGAGTAATTCTTGAGTGCAGAGCCAGGAGTAACACCTATGCATTGCCGGGTGTGACCCAAAAAGCAAAAAAAAAAAAAAAAATAGTATTTTTGAGAGAATATTAAAGAATATTATTAAGTGCTTACATGCCAGGTGACTTAGTTTAGGAGAAATGATCCAAAACATACTGGTTTTTGAATAGAAGCTGAGAAGATGAAGATGAAGGAATGAATCCAAGTTTGCACCTTTGAGGAATATACAATTAAAATGCTTCTGGTTCATAATTCTTTTTCTTTTTTTTTTTTTTTGCTTTTTGGGTCACACCAGGCAATGCACAGGGGTTACTCCTGGCTTATGCACTCAGGAATTACTCCTGGCGGCACTCAGGGGACCATATGGGATGCTGGGAATCGAACCCGGGTTGGCCGCATGCAAGGCAAGCGTCCTACCCACTGTGCTATCGCTCCAGCCCCTGGTTCATAATACTTTTCATAATTCTTTTTTTTTTTTGCTTTTTGGGTCACACCCGGCAGTGCACAGGGGTTACTCCTGGCTCTGCGCTCAGGAATCACCCCTGGCGGTGCTCAGGGGACCATATGGGATGCTGGGAATCGAACCCAGGTTGGCCGCGTGCAAGGCAAACGCCCTACCCACTGTGCTATCGCTCCTGCCCCTGGTTCATAATTCTTATGTGTTAAGTTTTTATTTTGGGAGGCCACACCCAGTAGTGCTCAGGGCTTACTCCTGGCTCTGCACTCAGGAATCACTCCTGGGATGCTCGGGGATCATATGGGATGCCGGGGATCGAACTCAGGTTGATGGTGCGTGAGACAAGCACCCTATGTGCTTTACTATCACTCGGCTCCTGATTCTGTATTTTCAGTGAACATATGATTAAAGCCCCTCAATTCTGTGTACTGACAATTTTGCCAACTGGAACTTCCTGTGCCCTTGCGGGGAGATTGCACTCTCCCGCGCTGTTACATGCAGTCGTGAAGCTGCTCAACCCAGCACTTCCTCGAGAGCACCTTGTGGCCCACCGTGGCTGAGTCATTTTCACTGAGTGTCAGTGGGGCAATTCATGCGCATGCCAAACACAGCCAGTTACAAGCCATAGTTTAGAACTAATGTCTGGTGTTTGGTTGTAAGATGTCTGGAAATGACATGGTCTAATAAGTATAAATGGCATTGATTTCAGCTTTTTATATTTTGTGTTTGGAAGATGGTGTTCTGGCCAGAGACAAAGGTTTCCTAGCATGGCCTCTTGGTTCTTGGTTGTGGGTTCACCCTGTGCATTGTTGGTTGTTTGGCGGCATCTGTGGCCGCTACCCACTGCCAGTCGCAGTTTCTAGTTACTGCAAGGTACCCCCTGGGAGGTCATCTCTGTTCCTCTACTGTCCCCACCGCCATTAGGAATATCTGCTCCATGCCTTCCCTCTCCCTCGACAACCTGGTCCTTCCAGAGGCCCAGCTAACTATAGCATCACTCAAAGCTCAGCCGCACATCAACCCACACCGCTCCGAGAAAATTGATGCACTTTGGGCTATTCACACCCTCCTCCCTACTGGGAATCCTTTCATTACACAGTGATGGCGTCTTTAAAGAAACCCCTAAGCTCTTATCGACAGTGGGATAATGACCTCGCTCTGCGTTTCAGGGCTGGAGTAATAAAAAGAAGTGTACTTAAAAAATTATTAAGTATGTCCTCCTTGTTTTATTTTTGAGACACGTTCAGCAATGCTCAGGGATTACTCCTGGGTCAGCATTCAGGAATCACTCCTGGCAGTGCTTAGGGAGTCATATGGGGTGCCAGGGATTGAACTCGGGTCGGCTGTATGCAAGGCAAGCGCCCTACCCATTATCTCCTATCTCTCCAACCTCCATATACTATATATTTTTAAATGGGGGGCTAGGTGTAGTCCTTGAGCACCACTGGGTGTGGCCCACACCCCTACTCTCCCTGAAATAGTATATGCAGGTAGTATATTTTAGGTAAAACCTTTGAATGTATAAATATAGATTATATACATAATTGTAAGTGAACAGAATTGGTCTGGCTAAATGCATATATAGACTTTGTATATATGGACACATGAGTATCAGATGTTTTGTGTGCATTTTTTTTTTTTGAGGGGGTGGTTCTCCCACATGGTGCGCTGGAGGCTCAGGGACTCTCAGGATTCTGACCAACAGGCCAATGGTTCAGTGTGGGCCCGAGAATATGGTGCAAATTAGCCCTCCTGCTGAGGTTACTGGTCTCCCCAGGAACTCGGGGCCCCTAGGGCCACACCAAGCCATGCTGGGTGGAGTGGGGTAGTCTCATTGCCATACTGGTGGTGCTTAGGTTATTGCACCAACAACAGCAATGGTTTGTGTGTGTACGTGTATGTGTGTGTGTGTCGGTTCTTAAAGCATTTCCAGATTCTACTGGGGTCATAAACAACCACCCTCAGATTTTGAATCCCCATCTTACTCTCACTTTTCCCTTCCCTTCCCTTCCCTTCCCTTCCCTTCCCTTCCCTTCCCTTCCCTTCCCTTCCCTTCCCTTCCCCCCCCCTTCCCTCCTCCTTCCTTCCTTGCTTTTGTTTTCATTCTTTTTTTTTTTGGAGAGGACAGCCACATCTGTTACTCCTGGCAATGCTTGGGGCACCATATGGGGTGCCAGGCATTGAACCTTGGTCAGCTGTGTGTAAGGCAAATCCCCTCCCTTCTGTACTATTCTCTCCCGCTCTCACTTGTATTTTCTTTTTTTTTTTCTTTTTGGGTCACACCCAGTGATGCACAGGGGTTGCTCCTGGCTTTGCACTCAGGAATTACTCTTGGCGGTGCTCGGGGAACCATATGGGATGCTGGGAATTGAACCCAAGTCGGCCGCATGCAAGGCAAACGGTACTATTGCTCCAGCCCCTCACTTGTATTTTCTTGATCTAGTTAAAGGCTCTTATGTGGAAAAGGAAGAATTCTTTTCCATTCTCCAGAAGGCAGAATTATAATTAGTCCAAGTGAGAGAGGGTTACTCGGATGTACAGTGAGAACCAGATGTACACTCTAAGAGAATTATTCTTGTAATTGATGTATCTTCTCATTAATCTATCAAACATTTATGTGCCAGACACTGTGTTATACTTTCGTAATGCAAATATGAATAAGACATGGTTTCTCTCTTCCAGGGCCCACAGTTGAAAAGAAGGGACAGACTAAATAAATAACACAACACAGTGGGATGTTGCACAATCTGGAGCTTAATTTGTTTTATTTTCATATTTAAAAGCTGTCAATGGTGATTTTTCTCATGAACCATTTTGGCAAAGCTTTTCATGACTATGTCAAACTACGGTACTCTTTCCACTGAATCTGTAATTTAAGCAGTTATCAAGAGTTCATCTTTGTAGTGTGTTACCTCTTTTCTTCAAATACTCCTGATAATAAGATTTATTTTAAGGAGTGCATTTGCTACATTTTCCTCCAAATTTTATTCTATCAATTACTAAACATCAGAATATGAACTGTATTAGTTCTATAAAATTTTATATTGGTGGAAATGACTTTGTAAATGGAGACATTTTTAGATAAGTACGTGGTGCCTCAGATCAACTTTCAAAGAGACACTCGGTACAGTTCTTGTTTATTTATTTATTTATTTATTTATTTTTGCTTTTTGGGTCACCCGGCAATGCACAGGGGTTACTCCTGGTTCTGCACTCAGGAATCACTCCTGGCAGTGCTCAGGGGACTCTATGGGATGCTGGGAATCGAACCCAGGTTGGCCATGTGCAAGGCAAGCGCCCTACCCGCTGTGCTATTGCTCCAGCTCCCAGGACATCGGTTATTGAACGTGAGCCATAGGGCTGTGGGTAGGTTCCGCGGGGGAACCTCTGCCAACCAGGGATGAGGCCCCGGGGCGAGTCCCCTTCAGCCCTGCTCTGAAAGCAAACACAGGGCAAACCGCGGACGCCTTGTCCTCGTTCTGTGTAGCTGACTCTGGTGGAGGTCTGGGCCTCTGCTTCTTATCGATAAGGTTGCCAGGGCGGGCATCGCCCCCCTCCTGGTTCTGCTGGGTGGACGCTTTTGGGTTTTGCCAGGGTTCACACATCAGGTTTTGGTGTTCACACACTAGGTCACAGTGCTCACTGTGGTTTACACTCCGCTATGAAAAAAATTTTATTTTGGGGGTCACTCCTGGTCTTGTTTAGTGGGTTAGAGGTTGTTCGTGTGCAGGGCAAAGTGTCCTGCCTGCTGTGCTCTCTTTCCCACCCACCAAAGTGAACTTTCCCTCTGATCAAGGACGAGAGGGCTCTTCCTCTTTCCTTAAATAGCTTTTCCCCATTTTGAAGAAAAAAATATTAATTTTCTATGATATTTTGGTCTTTTATCTTTCTGGTCAAGAGCAGTTACTGAGGGCAGTGGTTTTCTGAGGATCTGAGGCAGATCATTCAATATTCATAAGTACCAGAATAGATCCTCCATAGCTGACTTACTCAAACTCAGAAGGTCCGATGTCTCTGCAAAGTGATTTCAGGCCATGACCTTCAAACTTTAGAATTCTACAGAACAGCAGCAGAGCGGACAGTTCTTAGTTTTCATCAGGGGCCATGGAAGTGGATAATGCTGAGTAGTCTAATGGATTTCTGAGAGCATAGGATGCTCCAGATATAGCCAAATCAATAAGCATAATAGTCACTGTGTATATTATATAATATTTGTTAATTATATCAGAACTCTTGGGATTCAAGAGACAACACAAGGGTTAAGTTAAGGGGTTAAGGCACTTGCCTTGCATGAGCAGACACTGGTTTGATCCCCAGCACTGCATGATAATAAATGCAGTCATTATTGTTTGAACCTAGTGTATCAAAAATTAACTAGAAGGGCTGGAGCGATAGCACAGCGAGTAGGGCATTTGCCTTGCACGCAGCTGACCCAGGTTCGATTCCCAGCATCCCACAGGGTCCCTGAGCAGTGCCTGAGTAATTCCTGAATGAAGAGCCCAGGAGCAATCCCTGTGCATTGCCGGGTGTGACCCAAAAAGCCAAAAAAAAAAAAAAGCCAAAAAAAAAAACCTAGAAATGTCCTAGATTTTTGTTTGATTTTGGGCACCTCTGGCAGTGCTTGGGAGACCATGTGGTACTGGAGGTTGAACCTGGGCCTCCTGAATGAAAGAATTGACCCCAGCCCTGTACTTCTTCCCTTTAATAATAGGACTTGCATTATATCATCCCTTACCCGCTGTACTATCTCTCGGCTTCATATTTTAAAATGAACTTGTTCAGATCAGTTAAGTGACATTCGTATGTGTCTACCTGTCTGAGCTGGAAATTTTTTCTAATCTTCTTTGGGGGTGGCTACACCCAGCGGTGCTCAGGGATCACTCATATGGGGCTGTTGGGGTCATACAGGATGTCTGGGATGGAACCCAAGTTGGCAAGTGCGCTGCCTGCTGTGCTATATTGCTCTGACCTCATGGAATTTGCTTTTAAACTGAACATTTTTTCAATTTAGTTTGGTGGCTTGCATGTCCAGCTAAGCAGAGTGGTTATGTAGAGGGCTTGGGTGGCTTCGGGAACACTCATTTTACTGACTGGATAGCTCTTCAGACACAGAGTTGGAGACAGAAAAAAATTTGCAGGTTTGTGAGATTGCGATTAATGAAAAATTTTAAAGCTTTTTGAATTACACCCGGCAATGTACAGGAGTTACTCCTGGCTCTGCACTCAGAAATTACTCCTGGTGGCTCTCAGGGGACCATATGGGATGCTGGGAATTGAACTTGGGTCGGTTGCATGCAAGGCAAACACTGTGCCCACTGTGCTACCGCTCCAGCCCCTAACGAATTGTTCTTTTTCAAGTCCTACAAAACTGTATTTTCTGGGGCTGGAGAGCTAGTCTGGGGCCAGGGCACTTGTTTTGCATGTGACTAATCCCAGCTCCACCTCCAGCATCACATATGGTTCCCCAAGCACTGCCAGAGCCAGAAGTAAGCCCTGAGTACTGCTGGGTGTTGCTCCAACCCCTTGTCTCCCAACAAAACACTTGAATTTTTCTACTTTTTGGTGCATTAGGTTTGTGAGAGAATGGGAACTAGGACCCTCTTTATTGTCACCTGCAATGACGGAACTTGCTTTTATTCCAAACCCTATGCCCTTGACTTTCTGGTCTGTGAGAACCAGACTCCTTTTATGCCTGGTAATCTTTTTATCTGGATGCTTCAGCATGCCAGTCTTTATAGCTGCTGTAGCTTGTTCATCTTAACCAAATTGACGAATTTGGTTAAGTCAAACATAAATTGATGAATTTGGTTAAGTTTCGTATTTTTGCATGGTAAATTTAATTTGGTTGTTTATCTTGAGAACTCAGCTTGTGTTCTTGATTGAGGATTTATTGTTCCCCCAGCCAATGAAAATCTAGAGGCTTTGTGATAATTCAGTGTTTTTTCAAGAAAATAGTGGTGCTTCATGCGTTAATATGAATGGAATACATCTGTATCACCAATGGAAATAATGAACTAACAGTATTTAGAATAGAGTGTTCTTTTTTCCTTTTTCTTTTTGCTTTGTTTCTGCATCACACCTGGCAGTGCTTAGGGCTTCCTCTTGACTCTGTGTTCAGGGATTACTCCTGGAAGCACTTGGGGGGCCATTTGGGTACCAGGATTGAGCCCGGATTGGCCACGTGCAAGGCAAATGTCCAACCCTCTGTACTGTCTCTCTGTCCCCTGTTTATTTTCCCAGCTCTGTGCTTAGTGGATTAGTGGTGCTGGGGATCAGATGAGGTCTCTTGAATGCAAAGCATGCAGTCAGCCCATTGAGCTTTTTTTTTCCAGCCCCCAATCCCGGTTTTAATAGTATCATTAGCAGCAATGCCAGATAAGAAAGAGTTTCATCAGCAATTACTTGGTTTTATAGTATGTTTTCACTTTTGGTTGCAGTTAAAATGTTTTGAGGGCTGGAGTGGTAGTACAGAAGGTAGGGTGCTTATCTTGCACACATTCAGTCCTCGGCCCCCCATACACCAGGAGTGATCTCTTAATCCAGAGTTAGGAGTAAGCCCAAGAAACACACACACGCGCGCGCACACACACACACACACACACACACACACACACACACACACCCAAAACAAAAAGTTTTGATTTGGATAATATAACACTTTAGGAGGGTTTTTTTGGCCACGCGAGTGGCGCTTAGGGCTTATTTAGGGCTCTGTGCCCAGCGGTCACTCTTGGCAATGCTCTAGGGAACATATGTGCTACCAGGAATCAAATCAGGATCAGCTGCGTGCAAAGCAAGGGCCTTAACCCTTGACTGTCTGTGTAGTCTGATTGGGGCCAATTTTAGATACAGTTGGGGACATTTGCTTCTGAAAATTTAAGGCAAAGGTGAAGGAATCGCAACTGACCTCTCTCTCGTTTCTTCCCCTAGATTTTGACATTCGAGACCAAGAACCCGACCGAGCTAGCGGAACGCTTGCGCTCCGTGTGCGGCAATCAGAGCAATGCTTACGCCCGCCTGTTGGAATACCGCCTGAATGCCTTGCGGGGACTGTGGAATGCCCAGCGCCAGCTGGCCTTGGAAGAGCAGCATGAACGGGAGAGTTCGGGCGACGAGGAAACGCTCGCGCTGCTCAAGCGGCAGGGCTTGCTGCAGCAGCCCGAGCAAGCGCCCTTCACCTCGAGGATGGGGCTCCTGCTGGTCTTCCCCCTCATTCAGTCCCAGAGTCGAACAGACCCCTCTCTCTGTAACATAACTGCTGAGGTGCTATTGAACTGCCTTCGCGACTGCCAGCCTTTGAGCTTGACCAAGGAGCCCGCGGACTGTCTCAACGGAATCGAAACGCTGCTATGCTCCTGGCTCGAGGAGACTTCGGACACGGGCCGACACATCCCCCATAAGCAAAAAGAAAACGCTGCTGCGGCCCTGGTGGCGTTGGCCTGTGCCAGGTAAGGGAAAAACAACGTCCGACCAGGTCACCTTGTACGTGCTTCTCCCTGGCCTGGGCGAGTGAGTGAAAGGGCAAGCCTATTTGCTGGGAGATCTCACAGCCGGAAGTCCCTCTTTGTTTCCACTATTGAATTTCAGTCTTGACAGCGCAAAAGATGCTGCCACCAAAACTTGGCACCAGGAGTCTGCGCCCGAACCCTGGGTCTAGTCTTTTGATTTCTGTTAGCCTCTGATAACAGCTTAACGGCTTCCAGGACAGAATCTGCTCTTGCTGTTATCAGGTCGCCATTAGATGATAAGAATTTTGTGTAAGGTAGTTAGTGGAGGATGCTTTATCTCTACTTTTCCTGGCATACTGGTTAAAAATGTGTAGAACTTAAGAAATTTTTTTTCACGTTGATCCATAAAGACAACATCCGTATTAGTGGGTTTTCACTCACCTGCTCTCAGTGTTGTGGACTTGGTCTCAAATTGCATTTCTGGACCCTGATGCTGATGTCCATCGATTTAGTCGAAAGTGCTCTCTGGACAGGGCAGGACATAATAGTGTACTGTCCTTTGTGTGCTAGTCGATCTCTTGACTGACTCACTGTCAGCTGGAGACATTTGCAGGAGAAGATTTCTACATCCTGCCTAGTAACCCGTGTGATCACTGGAAACTGTTGGCTAGAATAATGGCTGATGACCCCTGCTTTTGTCTCAGCGTGTTGTCTAGACATCAATGAGACCTGTGGGCTGAAGGCTCTAATTGATGTCTGGAAGTATTTCCTTCGATGGTGTCTTTAATTTATTTTTGGTTTTGGGGCCTTGGTGGTCCTTGTGAGCCATTCCTGAGTGCTCGGGAGGGTCACTCCTGCTGCCCAGGAGACTGTAAGGTGAGGGGGATTGAAATTGGGCCTCCTGCATGCAAAACATGTGCTCAGGCCTTTGGGCTATATTTCTTGCCCCATTGACTTTTTTTTTTTTTAATAGCAAAGCATATGTGGGAAAATTCTTGTGGACTATAAAGTCATTAGCTTGCAGGCTTTTTCCTTTGCTTTTTATGATTACAATCTGATCTTTAAATAGTTGACTCAACTTATTTTTTGTTTATTTAGATTTTTGGGTCACACCCAATGATGCTCAGGGGTTGCTCCTGGCTCTGCAGTCAGGAATTACTTCTGGCAGTGCTCAGAGAATCATATGGGATGCTGGGGATTGAACCTGGGTCGGCTGGGTGTAAGGCAAACACCCTACCCACTGTACTATTGCTCCGACCCCAAACTCAACTTATTTTTAGGGAAAAATGACACTTCTATTTTTTTTGGGGGGGGGAGTCATACCCAGAGATGCTCAGGGGTTACTCCTGGCTCTGTAGTCAGGGATTACTCCTGGCAGTGCACAGGGGGGCCATATGGGATGCCGGAGATTGAACCTGGGTTGGCCACGTGCAAGGCAAATGCCCTTCTTGCTGTACTATCACTGTGGTCCCAAAATGGCACCATTTTTTGTTTTGTTTTGTTTTGGGTCGACACCTGACTATGCTTTGGACATGCTCCTGCCACTGAGCTCAGGAATCACTCCTGGCGGGCTTGGGGCAGCCCCATGGGGTGCCAGGGATTGAACCTGGGTCTGCCACATGTAGGGCAAATGCCCTACCCTCTGTGCTATCTCTCTGGCTCCACCACCAGTTTTTAATCATCATTTTCTTTGCTCTGAGCAAACTGTCATACCTATTTTCAGGTGCTTGGAGATCAGTTGATTGTGAAAATTCTAACATGAACTTAATTCTGGCTATAATGTGTGGTACTAATATAAGTTTGCCTGTAAAGGCTTTGCGTATAATTAATTTTTGTGTGTGCAGAAGATACTTTAATGACCTACCTAGATTTGTTATTAATGCGGGGCTAAAACAGTAATACTGATGCAAAAACTATAGCGCTGTAGCACTGTCCTTTCGTTGTTCATTGATTTGCTCGAGCGAGCCTAGTAGCGTCTCCTTTGTGAGACTTGTTGTTACTGTTTTTGGCATATCAAATATGCCACGGTAGCTTGCCAGGCTCTGCCGTGCAGGCGAGATACTCTTGGTAGCTTGCCAGGCTCTCCAAGAGGGGCAGAGGAATCGAACCTGGGTTGTCACGTGTAAGGCAAACGCCCTAACTGCTGTGCTATCGCTCCAGCCCTGCAAAAACTATTTTTAGAAATTTGTTTGGAATTTTTTGTTTGTTTGTTTTGATTTGGACCACACCCAGCAGTGTTCAGGCTCTGTGCACAGGGATTGCTCCTGGCGGGCTCAGGGGGCCACATGGGGTGCCAGGAATCAAACCCGGGTTGACCATGTGCAAAGCAAGCACCCTACCTGCAGTCCTGTTGCTTCTGCCCCTTAAGTTGTATTGGCTTAAGACAGGTTTGGAATGGTGAGGATGATCAAGCATGCGTGTGACTGTCCCCCTGGCCGTCCCGTCCTGTTCCCCCTCCCCTCCCCCCATCATTCAAACAACAGCATGACCAACAATAATGAAGAGAGGAGGACAGGGAGGGGGTTAACAGTAATAATCAATTCTTTAGTTTTAAGCATTTTAGATATTGAACATTAACTCACTTTTTTTATTTGTCTAAATTGAGTCTGCATTGCAGATATTTATTAAAATCACTTTATATACTTGATGTCCTAAATTTCTAAATTCAGGTCCTAAAATCAGCAGAAATGTTGGAATGGATGTTTTAGTTTTCTTCTCTAGGGTGTTTTTTTAAGATGGTCTCTACATGTTGTGAACATAATCACCCTAATTAGGATTTTGTTTACCACAGAAGTTGTAAGCTATTGAGGTTTATAGTATCCCTTTAACTAAAGTTATAAGGCAGTTATTATCGAACTTCTGAAACTGATGTTTTCAAGGCAGGACAACTTTTTTCCTGAATTCTCATGAAGGTATACATTCATTCATTCATTCAGCTGACATTTATTGTCCAACTCTAGTGTGCCAGGAACCTTGCTAGGTTTATCATAGTTTCTGGTCTCTTACCTTACAGTTAAAGGGACTCTAGGTTGTACATTTTGCAAATGATTGTTGCTTTTCTAGGCAATTGAATATATAGTGGTGAACAAAATAGCAAAGTTTACATGAGTCGGAAAGGCAGACAACATATAAGTAGCTTCGGAGAGAGATGTACCAAAAGAAAAACCAGGATTCCTTGAGGGAGGAGCTTTGCTACAGTACTCAGGACTGCCAAGTCCCCAAGTGGGGTTTCTTGGGGGCCATGAGGGCCACACCCAGCAGTGTTGGGCATGAGAAGGGGGCACTGACGTGCTGCGGATTGAACCCAGGGCCTTGCATATGCTTCCAGCCCTCTGAGCGCTCTGCTGACCCCCAGGAGACTCTGAAAGAGAATCACTAAGTGGAGGTGGGGGCTGGTATTAGCAAGATGCCAAGCGAAGGCCTGACTGAGAAGGTGGTGTTGGAGCCGATGACAAGCCCAGAGGGGATAGCACCCAGGGCTGTGATGTTGATGTTCACTCCCTGGGGTATCTAGAGACAACAAAAGGAGCAGGACAGGGGGCCGGAGCAATAGTCCAGTGGGTAGGGCATTTGCCTTGCACGCAGCCAACCTGGGTTCGATCCCCAGCATCCCATATGGTCTCCCAAGTACCGCCAGGAGTAATTCCTGAGTGCAGAGCCAGGAGTAACCCTGAACATCGCTGACCCAAAAACAAAAACCAAACCAAAACAGACGAAAAAAAGAAGGATCAGGCAGTGTCGCAGGAGAGACCTGGGGGAGGAAGGTGACCTGGCCCAGAGCAGATAGGGTCTTCGGTGGGGGCTTCTGAGCCATGGACGGAGACTTGGCTCTGCTTCCACAACCTGAACCAGCCCGCCAGGTAAGGATACTTTGTCGCTGGTGTTTTTGAACTTCCCGGTGAGCTCTTGTTCCTTTACTTTACTGTACTTATTGTTCCTTAATTTTACTGGACTTCCTGTACCCCAGGGAGGTGTCTCTGTTCTCCAGATGGAGAAGCAAAAACCCAGAGGAATCCGGAGGTCGGGCGGAGACAGATGCCGACGGGCAGGGCTGACTCTAGAGCCTGTTTCTGAGTCCTGGGACTTTTAGGCCCTCCCTGTCAGGGCTGGCCTCCCCAACACTGTTCAGTGGCTCCGAGTCTTTGAATCCCAGAGGCAGTGAAAGGGGCAATTAAGAGGAGAATTCTAGGCTTTTGGTCCAATGTTAGGTATTCAGTTTCTTTGGGGGTTCAGGCATATGATACCCTGCAATTAGAGCCTTGGCTTCAGGAATAAGGCAGCAATCCGAAGTCAGCCCATCTGATATAGGCGGCCATTTAGGGCAGGAAATGTTAGTGTGGTGATTTATACTTGGGATCAGGCCAGGTAAGCCTTGTGCATCTTAAAAGCACCTTCTTTTAGATCCTGCTGACCGTATTATAGGCTTCCCAGAGCCTTGAGCCTTGGACACCGAGAGGAAAGTGATGGTGAGCTCTGCGAGAGTTGCTGTCACCACTCAGCTGGGCCAGGCCGTGCCTCTCGGCACAGTGTTAATTTTTTTTTTCTTTTTGGGTCACACCAGGCGATGCACAGGGGTTCCTCCTGGCTCTGCACTCAAGAATTACTCCTGGCGGTGCTTGAGAGCCATATGGGATGCCGGGGATCAAACCCGGGTCCACCACGTGCAAGGCAAACGCCCTACCTGCTTTACTATACCACCCTCGCAAAGTGTTAATTATTGACAACGGGTTTTTCACTCATTTCATATGCTGAGATTTGGAGAGATGTTATGCAAAATGGACAAACTTCAAGTCATTCAAAACATTAAGCCTAAATTTTACATATTACTTGGTTCTGTGAAATCTCTCCTCTAGACTAGAGAATTGAGGGTGGAAACAGCGCCCCATTCTCCAAGCATAATTAACTGCACATGCTTTGTGCATGAGCCTTATATATATATATATATATATATTTCTTTTTGGGTCACACCTGGCGATGCACAGGGGTTCCTCCTGGCTCTGCACTCAGGAATCACTCCTGGCAGTACTCAGGGTACCATATGGAATGCTGGTAATCGAACTCGGGTTTGCCGTGCGCAAGGCTAACACCCTACCCGCTGTACTGTCGCTCTAGCCCCGAGCCTCATGTTTTGAACTTTTGTATTAGGGGAAATTTATTAATGTTTGCCGATGTGATGATGCATCATAATTGGCGTGTCATCATCACTCCTGTAGTAATGAGCCACTCTTGCTGTGAGCCATTGGTTGTGGTTCATCATCAAACACATTTTTCACAATGCATCACCTGATTAACAGAGGCAGACAGACCCCTTTTGGAACCTTCCCATGTGGCTTATTATTATTTTGGAGGCCATATCCAATAGTGGTTGGGGATACCCCTTACTCTCTGCTTGGGGGTCAGTCCTGGTAGGAGATAAATCCTGCGTGTGGGATGCCGGATTGAGGCCCCATGTAGTTTATAGCATTAACAGCTTGAATCATGTAACTTCCAGTTTTGACAACTATTTCTTTTCATTTGTAGGGGCTCTTTGAAAACTTTTGTCCACACTGTTCATCTGTTACAGAAACAGACTGACCTCGGATCTCTGCCTGTCGCCGATGTGCTCTATAGGTAAGCTGTCACGCTGTCCTCCTTCATACAGGCACAGTCATACATAAAAAGTTTTAATAAGGAGATTGCTGAACTTTTAATCATTCATATTTTAAAATAACTATAACCATCTTTTTAAAAATATATATTTTTATTAGTGAAACACCATGAGGTACAGTTGTAGGCTTACAAACTCTCGTGCTTGGGTTTCAGTTACACAGTGATCGAGTATCCACCCCTTCACCAGTGCCCATTCTCCACCACCAGTGAACCCAGTAGCCCTCCCACCACCCCCACCCCGCCCCACCTGTGTGGCAGGGCATTCCCTTTTGCTCTCTCTTTTCTTTAAGGTGTTGTGGTTTACAATAGAGGTATTGAGTAGCCATTGTGTTCGGTCTATAGTCTACTTTCAACACACATCTTGCTTCTCCAAACACCCTTTACTTGGTATTTATTCCCTTCTCTATCTGAGCTGCCTTTTATCCCAGCATCTGCTGCTGGCTTCCAAGCCATGGAGCAGACCTCCTGGTACTTATCTCAACTATTCTTGGGTGTTCATCTCCCATTCTGCATAACCATCTTTTTCAATAAGAATTTTGCTTTTGAAAAAGGGAATGCCCTGCCACAGAGGCAGGGTGGGGGGGATGGGGTAGTGGGGTGGGAGGGCTACTGGGATCATTGGTGGTGAAGAATGGGCATTGGTGGAGGGATGGGTACTTGAGCATTGTATAACTGAAACTCAAGCACGAAAGTTTATAAGTCTACAACTGTACCTCATGGTGTTTCATTAACCAAAAAAAAAAAAAAAGAAGAATTTTGCCTTTGAAAGGGATTCTAGAATGTGCTCGTTTTCTTGTTTTTTTTTTGGGGGGGTGAGGGGGTGAATAAGCTCAGAGCTTATTCCTGACTCTGATCTTAGGGGTCACTCCTGACAGGTTAGGGGGATCATATGGGGTGCCGGGGACTGAACTCAGGTTGACTGCATGCAAGACAAATGCCCTAACTGTTATTGCTCTCGTCCCTAGAATATATAATTTTTCATTCTTTTATTCTTGTGTGTGTGTGTGTGTGTGTGTGTGTGTTTTGCTTTTTGGGCCACACCCGGCGATGCTCAGGGGTTCCTCCTGGCTCTGCACTCAGGAATTACTCCTGGTGGTGCTCGGGGACCATATGGGATGCTGGGAATCGAACCCGGGTCGGCCGTGTGCAAGGCAAATGCCCTACCCTCTGTGCTATCTCTCCAGCCCCCTATTGTGTGTTTTGTTTTGTTATTATTTCATTCTGTTTGGGGGCCCACACCCAGCCTTGGTCAGGAATCACTCCTGGCAGCGCTCAGGGGACCATAGGTAGTGCCGTGGATCACAGGACAAGGCCCTTAACCCCTGTACTAGCTCTCTTGTGCTTTTGGGAAGATTTAAAAATACAGCAGCTTAGGATGAAGTCATATATTGCAGATTTAAAGATAAAGGTTAAAGGAATAAAGAAGAAAGTGAACTTGTCTTTTCCGTTCTCAGGCTCTTGCTGTTGGAGGGGGGCCCAGGATCCCCCTCGTGTCTGTTGGGTGGCAAACACATAGTATCCTGGGGGTACGAAGACATGCTGCCCGCACCAGATAGCAACACTGGCTCCAGCTCTGAAAACAAAGGTAATCTCGGGGTTTTTTGTTCTGTGATTGAAATTAAGATATGAAAGGAAGCTTTTAAACCATTGTGGCAGATGTTTTAGATAGAACTGCATGGCCTTTAATTAAGAGCTCAAGAGTCCTGTACAGTGTGCCCATTGTCTGCTTTATCAGTGGAAGTGTAAAACTGATACTCGGTAAGAAAATAAATAGGTTTTACTATGGCAAAGAAAAGGTATCTTCCAAGGAGGTGTGGGTTACTTATATAGCTCCTGGGTATTTGAGTTGGGCAGGGGAGCCTTAAATTGAAGGTTTCACCCCAATTTTATTTTATTAAAGCAGTGTTACTCCTCGTTGGGTTTTTGACATACAGTGTTCCATCACCAGTCCTGCCACCAGTGTTCCCAGAATCTCTCTCCTAACCCCACCACCTCAGCCCCAGCTTGCCATCATTTTTTTTTTCAGGGGGGTGGGTCACACCGGCGATGCACAGGGGTTACTCCTGGCTCTGCATTCAAGAATTACTCCTGGTGGTGCTCGGGGGACCATATGGGAAGCTGGGAATCGAACCCTGGTCGCCCTCCCCGCTGTGCTTTTGCTCCAGCCCCAGCTTGCCATCTTGATAGACACCTTTTAAATTTGGTTATTAAAGTTTGGCTCTCCTGATTTCAGTGTTGATGGCTCTGTCGTTTGCATGTTGAGTTCTGTCATTCCTTTTGTTTTGTTTTTGTTTGTTTGTTTTGGGGCTACACTAGCAGCGCTCAGGGGTTATTCCTGACTCTGAACTCACAGATCACTCCTAGCAGTACTCAGGGGTCTATATGGGATGCTGGGATCAAACCCGGGTCGGCTGCTTGCAAGGCAAACGCCCTACCCCGATGTACTATCGCTCACTCCAGCCCCTCTGTCAATCCTTAACACCACCGATGTACTTGAACCTCCTTGACCCTTGTTCCCAGTGCTTCTCATCTGTTTCTCCTCCCTTTCCTCTTCACTATTTCTTTTCTTCTCCCTATACTCTGGAGCCAAGGGTGATCTAGGGGGGATCTCCTTTAAACCACTGCCTTTCTTCATTCGCTTATAAGTGAATGATCTTATGTTTATTTGCCTTTCTTTTGGTTTACTTCATTTAACATGATATCTTCCAGTTCCATCCATGTTGCAGCAAATTGCATGTTTCCATCATTCCTTCAAGCTGTGTAGTGTCCCATTATGTCTACATACCACATTTTCATGGTCCACTGATCAGTTTGTTGTTGGACATCAAGGTTGAT
The DNA here is from genome assembly GCF_029834395.1 of Sorex fumeus. Taxonomy (NCBI): domain Eukaryota; kingdom Metazoa; phylum Chordata; class Mammalia; order Eulipotyphla; family Soricidae; genus Sorex; species Sorex fumeus. Next base: position 2,960,914 of record NW_026606212.1, on the reverse strand, counting down.
TCTGTTTTTCTTTTTTTCTTTTTTGGTCACACCCGGCGATGCACAGGGGTTGCTCCTGGCTCTGCACTCAGGAATTACTCCTGGCGGTGCTCGGGGGACCATATGGGATGCTGGGAATTGAACCCGGGTTGGCCGCGTGCAAGGCAAACGCCCTACCAGCTGTGCTATCGCTCTAGCCCCCTCTAGGTTGATTCTAAATCTTAGCAGCATAGCAGGTCTTGCTGCCTGATATTATTTATTTGAGTAATTTGCTGTGTAATCAACGAACTACCTTTTTCTCCTAAAAGAAAAAATATTAGAAATGTTCAAGGCAGCATAAAAATTGTTAAGCATTTCCTTTAAGCAAGGTGTTCCCTGGATTCACGTGTGTAATTTTTCAGTTTGCTCCTCCTTTCCCCTTGCCCGTGCTGTTGACACAGTCATGACGATGGGGCTGTGCATGTGCCCAGCTCTGGTGCTGACACTTTAGCTGTGGTGCTTGTGGGGGGCTGTGGCCTGGGTGCGGGGTGCTCTGTGAGATATGCACTCCCTCAGATGCACATGAACTCACTGGCGTTTACACTCTAAGTTGAGTCCCACAGTTCTGTTTGCAGTGCTCACTGGGAGTTGTCCCTTTTTTGGTGCTACTCATACCTATCTGACTGTGGCGTGGCCAGGCCATCACAGGCACCTGAGCCGCCAGGGTCGTGCCCATGGGAAGACCAGGAATTGGACCTCGGGACTGTCTGCTTGCCAGGGAGTGTTCTCAGGAGCTGCACTCTTGTTCCAGGCCCTGGTTGAAATTTTTTTGTATAGTTTCATAGTGGGCTGGAGCGATAGCACAGCGGTAGGGTGTTTGCCTTGCACGCAGCCAGCATGGCCGACTCGAGTTCGATTCCTCTGCCCCTCTTGGAGAGCCCGGCAAGCTACCGAGAGTATCTCGCCCGCACCCACGGCAGAGCCTGGCAAACTACCCTTGACTTGAGGTATTTATGCCAAACACAGTAACAACAAGTGTCATAATGTGGGCCTGCTCAGCAAATCAATGAACAGTGCTACAGTGCTACATTTTTCATACATTTTATGTCAGTTTGTTCTGTGGTCTCACAGCAACAGTGGCAGCTTCCCTTATCGACCCCACTTAGCTGGTCACCAGTGAGTTAGGCCCTTCCATTACATCCTCATGCTTGGGCCAGAGTGGTAGCACAGCAGGGAGGGCATTTACCTTGCAGGCAGCCAACCCAGGTTCCATCCCGGGCATCCCGTATGGGTCCCCAACACCGCCAGGAGTCATTCTTGAATGCAGAGCCAGGAGTAACTACCCCTGAGCATCACTGGGTGTGACCCCAAAAAGAAAAAAAAAAATCGACATGCTTCCGAGCGCTGTGGCATGATAGGCCTGGGCTGGGGGGCTCCCGTGGCGGTCTTCTCACTTGCTCCCACACACGAAGCTGCAGCTTTCCAGGGTCCAGCTCGCTCTTGGGATCGGTGCTTGTTATGATCATACTATGAAGAGTTACATAATAGATAAGAAAGTCTCTAAAACCTGAGACATTATTTTCATTGGAAAAATCATGTGTTGGGGCCAGAGTGATACTACAGTGGGTGGGCTGACTGGGTTTGAACCCTGGCACCATTTTTTTAAAATTTTTCTTTTTGGGTCACACCCGGTGATGCTCAGGGGTTCCTCCTGGCTCTGTACTCAGGAATTACTCCTGGCGGTGCTCAGGGGACCATATGGGATGCTGGGGACCGAACCTGTGTCGGCTTCGTGCAAGGGAAATGCCCTACCTGCTGTGCTATTTCTCCAGCCCCGAGCCCTGGCACCTTTCATTGGTTCCCTGTGTGCAGAGCCAGGAGTAGGCCCACAGGACCACCAGGTGTGGTCCAGAAACCAAAAAGGGGGGGAAAAAAGAGGAAGAAAGGAAAAATAAGATTTTAGATAGACTCAAGCTGAATCTCTCAGAAGGTGTTGAGTTGGGGCTGGAGTGATAGCACAGCGGGTAGGGCGTTTGCCTTGCAAGCGGCCAACCCGGGTTCGATTCCCAGTATCCCATACGGTCCCCCGAGCACCGCCAGGAGTAATTCCTGAGTGCATGAGCCAGGAATAACCCCTGTGCATCACCGGGTGTGACCGAAAAAGCAAAAAAAAAAAAAAGTGTGAGTTAAGTCTGGGCTCCAGAGCTTCGTTTCAAACCCTTGGTGGGGACCCAGCCTTGGGAAGCTCAAAGGGCATGGAATACAGGGAAAACAGGCCACCCCTGGCTCTATCAGAGTCTGCATCTCCCGTGGGCAGACGTGTGAGAGATGCTGGCAGGACTTTGGGATTGATTTTATTACCTTTACTGACACAACTAGGTCAACAGGTAAAACCAAAACTCTGCAACACCCAATAAATTGCTAAATTTGAGTCTCAAATGTATGTCTTCATACAAAAAAAACCCCAATTTTCTTTTTTACTTCATTTTTTTTCTCTTGGAGTAATTTCTCAAAACTAAGTCATTTGCATTTCTCCCATTGTCCCTTTGCATTGTTTATAGGTAGATTATTAAGATTTAAAAATATATATAATTTACTGAATTTATTGGGCTGGAGTGATAGCACAGCAGGTAGGGCGTTTGCCTTGCACGCAGCCAACATGGCCAACCCGAGTTTGATTCCTCCGCCCCTCTCAGAGAGCCCGGCCAGCTACCGAGAGTATCTCACCCGCATGGCAAAGCCTGGCAAGCTACCCGTGACGTATTCGATATGCCAAACACAGTAACAAGTGTCACAATGGAGACTTTATTTATTATTATTTTGGTTTGGGGTCCATTCCTGGCCTTACTTGGAGCTGTTGACATGTTGGTGAGACTTGGGCCTGCAGGTTGCAAAACATGTTCTTCAGCTTCTTAAGTTATTATTCTGGCCCTCACTTACCTTTAATATAGAAACTTCCAACATAGGGGCTGGAGCCATAGTACAGTGAGTAGGACATTTGCCTTGCATGTGGCTGACCTGGGTTCGATCCCCGACATTCCATATGGTCCCCCGAGCACTGCCAGGAGTAGTTCCAGAGTGCAGAGCCAAGAGTAGCCCCTAAGCACTGCCAGGTATGGCCCAAAATGGGAAAAAAAAGAAAGAGAAAGAAAAAAAATGAGTAAAGGAAAAGAAAAGAATAAAGGAAAAGAAAAAGAAACATCCAACATAGTCAGAATTGAGAGAATTAGAAAAAAACCGTGTGCTCATCATTTAGCTGTAAGTATTAACTCCAGGTCAGTGCTATTAGTCTGTCCTCTTTATTCCCACCTGTACACGAGTCTTTGAGCCTTATCTGATGTTAGTGAATATGTGAATATATATGTCTTAAATTAAAATATTTAAGGGATAAAATTGATAATCACTTTTTAAAACAATTCTTAGTGTTTAACCATTAGCTTTCATAGAGATGGCGTTTGTTTGAGCTTAGGAAAATGTAGCTAAGGGGAAACGTAATTACTAATTTCGGGGGTCAGCAGCACACCAGGCAGAGTCTGGGGGCTGGTCCCGGCTCTGTGCGGTGGTGGTGGTGGGGGCGGGGGGCATTACTTCCATTGGTGCTTGGGGACAATGCAGCCTAGGGTCAAACCAGGGCTGGCTGCATACCTGGCAAGTGGCTTGACCCTGTGCTAGCTCTCTGATGTGTAATTGCTGCTTGAAAAGGAAGAAATGTACTGTTGTGTTGTGTTGCTTGAGAAACATAATTAAGATTGTGACTTCTAGATGGGAAATCTACAGAATCTGACTTTTTTGTTGTTGTTGGAGTTCGGGGAGCCACGCAAGCTGTTCTCAGGGGGACTGGGAGCCATCCTTGACTAACCGGGCTGGTGGTTCAATGCAAGGCCCGAGGGTCCAGTGCCTTGGATGACCTGGACCACCCCAGAAATGCTTGCGGGCCTCTAGGGCCCACCCAGCAGTGTTCAGAGGATCACCTGATGCAGGCTATCAAACTGTGCTTGGCAACGTGCAGGGAATGTGTCTTAACCCCAGTATTAACTCCCAGAAGCAGATTTTATTTAATGTCTATCTTTAGTTCATCAGTATGTCATTTACCACTTAAGGAACATTGACTTTGTACCAGAGAGCACCGTGGATGTTTACTTATATTATCTCATTTAACCATGTCAGTCGCTCTTGAGGTACTTATTATCCTCATGTCTTTTGGGGGGAGGCATCATGATTTACAGTCCTGTAAAGGCAGAGTTTCATGCATGGAGTGTTCCAGCAGCACCCCTCCGCAAGCGCCTGCTGCCCTTCACCATGGCCTCAGGGCCTCCTATCCCCACCCCTGTGTTGTCCTCATCTTACAGATGAAGAGACTGAAGTTCCAGGACCTGAAGAGATAGTACAGGGCTTTCGGCACACACCCGGCATGCAGCTGACCCTGCTTTGAACCCTTAACCACACTAACCACACTAGTCCCTTACGTACTAACAGATGTGTCCCCCCACTTCCCAGAACTAGCATCCACGGGCCATTTCTGCTTCGGAGCACTGGGAGGGACCTCAGGCCTTTTGAGCACCACCCGTGAGCCCCTTCCCCGCAGAAAAAAAAAAAACAACAAAAAAGCCAAAAAAGAAACCCCAAACAGAGAGAGAGATCTATGGTCAGCTGATACGTATCCAAGAATTTCAAAAGCTCACGTCTTTCTTCCTAGGAATTCGTTAGAGAAAACATTGTCCCCTTAATCATTTCAGTTTAAACACAGGAATGTATAATGTGACTCATGATTTTTGCTATTCAAAACAAGAAAGAAAAAATATTTGGCAGACTGAAGCAGGTTCTTTTTTTCTTTTTTTTTCTTTTGCGCCACACCTAGCGGTGCTCAGTAGTTAACTCCTGGTTCTGTGCTCAGGGATCACTGCTGGCAGTGCTGAGGGACCATATGGGTTGCCGGGGACCCAACCCAGGTCAGCCACGTGCAAAGCAAGCAAGCACCCACCCGCCGGACTATGGCTGTGGTCCCCAAGCAGGTTCTCCTTTTAATAATCTCTGACTCCTTTCCCCAGCCTTAGCCCCTGAACTCACATGCGTTTGGGATGTTTGGTTGGAGGACTTGAAACATCTTCCCTGGCCTTACGCGGAAGCAGTTATTTTAGAAGTAGGAGGTCATCTTTCCTTCACTCTCCTAGTGACTTTTTCCTTAGAAAAATTATGTTGATAAATTTGTTCGGAAAAGCCCGTGTATAATTTATGTGTGAAAACACAATTTCAGATGCTGACTTGGGACGCTGTCTAACGGCAGATGGTCTTTACCTGTATACTACTAACTCAGTTGGAAGAGGAGTCAGCAAACTGGGGTCTGGATTACATGGCACTCTCAGGTCAGTTGGATTGAAGTTGCTGAAGGTTTGGCTACGATGTTTTTCTCCTTCCTTAAGTCCTTGTAAAGAAGACATCTGGGAACGCACTCGGCCTCCCCCATACTGACTAGTAACTGAAGAAGTCTGAATGAATTCATCTGTTTCCAGTATTCTCTGAAATCTCACTTGCCCCTCTTAATTATGATCATGAATGAATGCATTTCAGCTTTTTCTGGACTCTGAAGAATTTCCTAGCCCTAAAATCATAATTTTGAGCCAGAAATTCCTTTATTTTTATAACAGTATTACTTATAAATTTTCTGTTTGTAAATGTACATTTTTCAGATAGGTACTTTTATTAATTTTGTGTTTGGGGCCACACTCAGTGGGTGCTCAGGGTTACTCCTGGCTCTGAGCTCAGGAATCATTCCTGGCGGGCTCTGGGGATCAAACGGGAGGCTGGGAATTGAGCCTGGGTGAGCTTTATGCAAGTAAACACCTTTCCTGCTGTCCCACTTCTTATGGTCCTCTCAGCACTGCCAGGAGTAATTCCTGAGTGCAGAACCAGTAGTAACCACTGAGCACCACTGTGTGTGGCCCTAAAAAAAACCCAAGAAAAGAAACCAAAGATTGAGATCATTATATTTCATTTGACTTTTCCCTCAACTTTTTCTTCTAATCCACATGAAAAGTTAAGGTTTGTTGTAATCTATTAGTCCTAATCTTAATGTAATACATCACTCTTTTTCAGATATTTTATGTACTTACTCAGTTTAAGAATTAGGTGGAAATGTCATTTAAGTTTGTTGTCTCCCGCTGAGGATTCAGACTGGTGACTCAGTTTATGTCCGCTTTTCTTCACAGAGGCTTTGTGTACTGCCGAAATGAGGAGCTGGAACCAGGCTGGGTTGCTTTTGGCAGCGGCTGCCTTCTCCATCGGCCTGTTTCTTTTGATAATAAACCTCACTCCCTTTTCCAGGTCGTTGACCAGAACACCCTTCAGGTAATCAGGAAACCTAGGTGTTGTCCTTTCTGTTTTAGAGAGTGTAAGGAAGTTCCTGGCTTCGCCAGAAGTAATAATAACTTACTGATTTTTTTTTTTCAATAACACGCTGACTTGTTTTCCTGCCAGAATAGCAGCCTTTCACTCATTTAGTTATTTATTTGGTTTGGGGGCCACACCTGGTGGTGCTCAGTGATCACTCCTGGCAGGCTCAGGTGGCCACATGTAGTGCCAGGAATCAAACCCAGGTTGGTCGCTTGCATGGCAAATGCCCTACCTTCTGTACTGTCGCTCTGGCCCCTCATTTGTCTAATTTTGCGGTGCTAGGGTTCTAACCCAGGTCTTCCTCATGCAATGCAAATGCTCTACCCCCAGCCCTGGGACAAATTTTTTTTTTTTGTCTTGTTTAGAGCCATACCCAGCAGTACTCAGGGCTTTCTCCTGGCTCTGTGCTCAGAGATCACTCCTGGCAGTGCTCAGGGGACTGTCTGCAGTGCCAGGAATGGAACCAGGGTCGGCTGTGTGCAAGGCAAGACCCTACCTGCTGTACTGTGGCTTAGGAGCTCCTTGCCCTCTCTTTTCCTTCCTTCTGTATTTATTAAAACTTTGGGATAGAAGCCAGGAAGATAACGGGCTCTATCAAATAATAGAGCACATGCCTAGCATGTATGAAGTTTTATCCCTGGGACCCAGGTGTGAGCTCAATGAAAAGCAAGTTAGGCTTTTAATAGATGCTGGGGATATATCGATGAATAGGATGCAGTTCCTGAACCCTGAATATAATTAAGTCTTAAGTTAATTCACTAAGGAATTTCAGAAAGTGTGATTTTTCTAAAACCTTTTAAAATTAAACGTTTGCTATAACACATGCATAGCAGATTCAAAGTCTTTCATAAATACAGTTTCCTACTAAAATATAATTTGAGTTGATCTTAAGAGTTAAATAAAGAGAATCTTGGGACCGGGGTGACAGGAGAGGTGACAGAATGCGTGTACAAAGCCTGAGCTCCATTGCCAGCACCGAGGGGCCCTGTCACAAGTAGCTCTGTCACTGAGCCCGGGGGAGGCCCCTCTTACAGGGGAAGAACAGAAGAATCTCTTTCTCTTGCTTGGCCCACAATGCGAAACACACGTGTTTCAGCTCATTGAGCAGCCTTCTGATTCTTGTATATTACTCTCAGAGATGGAGCGATAGCACAGCGGTAGGGCGTTTGCCTTGCACGCAGCCAACATGGCCGACCCGAGTTCGATTCCTCCGCCCCTCTCGGAGAGCCCGGCAAGCTACCGAGAGTATCTCACCCGCACGGCAGAGCCTGGCAAGCTCCCCGTGACGTATTCGATATGCCAAACACAGTAACAACAAAGTCTCCAATGGAGACGTTACTGGGCCCGCTCGAACAAATCGACGAACAACGGGAGGGCCTTTACCTTATCTTACTCTCAGAGATATTAGTTTTATTTTGAACAGGAACTTTGTTAGTTTTTGGAGCCCTACCCAGCTGTACTTAGGGTTTACTCCTGGTTCTGTGCACAGAGATCTTTGTTGGGGGTGCCCGTGGGAACCAATATGGTGCTGGGGATTGAGCCCAGGAAGCACCTTTACCCCTGCCTTAAGAAAGGTTGTTCAGTGCCCATCTTGGACTTACCTGTATTCACGATGAATTGCTAAACGAATCCCATGTATATGCGACGCTGATGAAGCCTCTTTCCCCGGAATCAGGTGTGCCAGGTGGTGCCGATGCCCGCCAATCACCTCCCCGTGGGCGGCACCATGAGCACTGTGCACCTCTCCTCCGACGGCACCTACTTCTACTGGATCTGGTCTCCCGCCAGCCTGAATGAGAAGACACCCAAGGGACATTCCGTCTTCATGGACATTTTTGAACTTGTGGTAAGTCTTGCTGTCTCTCTGTGCGTAGATATGTTTATTTGCTTTCTTCTATCGGTGAGCAAAGGCCCTCAGAAACTTGTAGTATGTGCAGTGTGTTCACTTTTGTCTCAGAATTTGACTATTCTCTTGGATATCTGTGAGATTTCTTTGTGTGGCATTGTAAGACACCAAACCAGCAAGGTGGGTATGGTGAAGAACTGTGTGTAGACATGATGTTGCAAAGCAGAGACATTGGTGGGACTGGAATAAAGTGGAACTGAATTGGAGCCGCGTGATAGTGAGCTGCTGGGAGACTGTGAGAGACGCGGCCCTGTGAGAACGCACCCACGAGGAGCTAGTGACTGCAGCCTGCCGAGAGCACGCTGCTCTTGTTCCTGGTAGGGGTAGTGCAGGCACAGCAGGGGTGGTGAGAGACACCCATACAGGAACAGTAAGTAAGGGAATAGACAATTGGACAAGGCAAGTTTAGGTGGTGAGGGACAAGGAGTGAAAGATCAACAGTCCAGTAGAGATAGAGGTGGGAGGTAGAAGAGGGTCGGACATTCCAGAAAGAGGAGAGCACGCTGCAAGGGCTCTGTGGCAGGAGTGAGCACCATGCTTCTGGATCAGAAGGAGAGTGGGTCAGTGTGGTGGGAAGCAGAGCAGGAGATTTTGGGGGAGAAGAGCCAGGGAGTCCCGCGAGTCTAGATCTCCTTGAGGGAGCTGGAGCCACACTTCTGACTTTTTTGTTTATCTTTTTAATTTTCTTTTCTTTTTGGATCACACCTGGCATTGCTCAGGGGTTACTCCTGGCTTTGCACTCAGGAACCACTCCTGGCGGTGCTCGGGGGACCATATGGGATGTTGGGAATCGAACCTAGGTCGGCTGCATGCAAGGCAAGCACCCTACCCGTTGTGCTATTGCTCCAGCCTCATCTTTTTAATTTTTAAGGTTTGATTTTGGGGCCATACCTGGTAATACTCAGGGGTTTCTCCTGGCTCTGCACTCAGGAATTACTCCTGGCAGTGCTTAGGGGATCATATGGGGTATCGGGGATCGAACTTGGGTTGGCCCTATGCAGAGCAGACACCCTACCCGTTGTGCTACCTCTCGGATCCCTGAAGTTTAAATTCATCAGAATTAAAATTAAAACTTCAGTTACTCATTTGCTTTAGTCATGTTTCAAGTGCTGAGTAATCACAAGTGACCTAAAACTCCCATATTGAACATTAAAGATACGGAATATTTCCACTATGGAAGAAAATCTTTTAGGTAATCCTATTTTAGATATTATTTGTAGAGTCTTATAAAGGAAAAAAAGTGCCCCAAGATATGCAGCAAAACCTTTTTTCTTTTCTTTTCTTTCTTTGCAGGGGGCTTTACCCACTTAGCTCTGCTCAGGGCTTACTCCTGGCTCTGCACTCAGGAATTACTCCTGGAGGTGTTCTAGGGACCATATGGGATGCTGGGGATTGAACCCAGGTTGGCCTCCTGCAAGGCATCCCTCTGTACTATCTCTCCAGCCTTCACAAAAACCTTCTACTTACCTTTAACTATATTTTCTTTTGTATTCAGTTTCTTAGTGTTTTCTAATCACCTTTTCTTGGAAAATGTCCCGGCCAGAGTAAATTTTTTTTCAGGGGTGGGGGGGGTGGTGCTCAGACTCAGGGTCTATTCTTTTTTTTCTTTCCTTTTTTTGGAAATTGAGTCACCGTGAGATGCAGAGTTACAAAGCTGCTCATGGTCAAGTTTCAATCATGCAGTGATCCAACACTCATCCCTCCACCAGTGTCCATTTTCCACCACCAGTGAACCCAGTTTCCCTCCTACCCCTCACCCCCTTCCCCCCCCCCCCCCCCCCCATCCAATGGCGCTATGGTCAGGGTCTATTCTTGATGCAGTGTGCAGGCAACCACTCCCAGTGGTATTTGGGGCATAAGGACGTGCTGGGGATCCTGGGGCAGCTTCATGCAGGGTATTTCCTCCAGCCCGGGAGCTATTTCTGCAGTTCCCAGAGTAAATCTTTTGATCTACTGGAGATTGTAGTATTTGAACACGTCAGGAAAAAATTTATTGTTGTTGTTTATTTTTAAACACATTTAACAGCAGTTTAAAAGATCATGGCGTTAGTCCCAAGAATATTGGGGAAACCCTGAAGGATTTCCTCTGCTCTGAGTTTGATTCCCCTACTACCAAAAAGAAAAGAAAAAACTTACATCAAAGAAATGGGTGGACGTGGATTAAAGTACCAGCCTGCACCGCCCATGGGGCCGAGTGAAAACCCCTTCCCAGCATTCTCCTCAGAGGCAATTGCTTGAATTGTTTCAGTTTCTTCTTCTGGTGCTCACCTTCATATCACAAGTAAAGGGCTTATGTTGTTGGTGCTTGATTTGTGAACTCACGTGATAGTATGTTGAAGAAACAGATGGAGATTTTGTTCATCTCCTCCCCTCCTTCCTCCTGATATTGAATGTTCATTTTAATTCTTCTTTTGGTTATTTTTGTGACTTATAGTTACATCTTTATTTCTTCTTCTTCCTCAGCTCTAGGCAGTATCTCCTGTCCCCCTCCTTTAGAAGATGGAGATAGTAGTGTCCCTTCAGTGTGGAGAAAGCCAAAAGTAAAAAAAAGTATATGTTCAGGGGAGTGCAAGAGGAACAGAGATGCCTCAGCCCTGCCAGCCTTAGAGAGTCTTAGGAATTGGAGAACGCAGGTATGGCCAGGGCCATGCAGGCAGGGGTCGCAGACATGGGGAGCAAGAAGCCGTCCTCCCCGCAGGGCTCTTGCATTGGGGCTCACCTGTCGGCTTCCAGCAGAGGCATAGTTGTTTGTCTTATGAGAAAACCGATACTGGTAAAAGACCTCGACATACTGACATCGGGGTTCACCTAAAGCAAAGACTGGTATCTTCGTGACGGGGTCTTCTAGTAAACCACAATCAACTCCGTGCCAGTAGTCCCAATCAGTGCTGAACTGTAGGCGAAGAACAGAGAGACCAAAGCAAACCAGACACAACCCCCGCCTCGGAAGAGGTGTGCGTGTGGGCAGGGGAGTGGGTCATGCAGGTTTGGAGAAACACCGGTGAGTGTTGGCGCCAAGTAATATGCACGGGGAACGCAACTATTCTGTCTTTTCTGTCTTTTTCAAAGTTACCTCATGAAACTGTAAAGTTTAAAAATTAAGAGGGGACAGCGAAGGATCTCTCGACAAATGAGAAAAGGCCTTTGATAGAAAATGAAAATGAGAAAATAGAAAAGCATCTAGCAGAAGAAACAGAATAAAACTTTATAAATTCTACTCTGGCTTATAAACAGAAAGGATGTCATGAGACACTAGCTCTCAGGGAATGGGAATGAGCTCCTGGAATGTAAATATGATTGTCCAAAGAGAAGGGCAAAAGATAAGGAAGCATCTAGAAAATAGGGAAGAGAAATAAAGAACAGTAATTATGAAAGAGAGCAGAGAGGATTCATCAGTCTTACTAATACTAATAGGAGTTCAGAAAGGAACAGGGAAAGTAAAGAGGAAGACATGAGCAAAGAATGAATACATTAAAACGTGATGAAAGACCTTGGTGTGGAGATTCAGGTGGTGAGGGGCAGTGCATGCAAATCCTACCCCGTTGCACGTGGTGCTGAAATTTCAGATTACCGGGATCAGGAGGCATCTAAGTCTTTCCAGGATGGAGTAAAATCTTGTGCAGATGACGAGGAGCTAAAAGAACATGACTGGATATAAAAATGATTGGTACTTTCAGTAGCATGACTGGACATAAAAATGGTCAGTATTTTGAAAATTCGGAAGGAATTGATTTCAACCCAGATGTTTGTATTCAACTAAAGTTTCAGTCAATGTGCAACATCATAAAGGTATTTTAGGCAGATAGGTACACAATCAAACTTTCATATTGGCCCTGGGGAAAATAGAACAATTGAAATAGCCTCTAGAGGGACTGGAGTGATAGTACAGTGCTCAGGGCGCTTGTCTTGTACTCTGCCGACCCGGGTTCGATCCCTGGGATCCCATATGGTCCTCAGAGCCTGCCAGGAGTGATTCCTGAGTGCAGCATCAGGGGTAACCCCTGAGCACTGCAGGGTGTGGCCACAAAACAGAACAAACCAAAATAGCCTCTGGAGCCCAGTGGGCTCGTCCAGCAAGTGAGATGCTTATCTGCACACAGTCTATTGGTGTCTGACCCTCAGCACCCCACGTGGTCCCCTGTGCCCTGCCAGGAGTAAGCCCTGAGCATAGCTGGGTGTAGCACCCCTCTCCCCCAATTAATGAAATAGCCTCTGCCAGGCATGAAATTAAAGATGGAAAAAAAGGAGCCTGCTCTAGATTAAAGGAACAGCCTTCAGATTATTTTTGGAGTCTGAATCAAGAAAACTTTTTAGAGACAGTTTGGAATTTGAATCTAGAATGACTAGTATTACATGAAACCTGAAATTGTTATTTTTTTCATTTAAATTTTATTTTAGGCACTGTGGTTTACAAAACAGTTATTAGGGTTTCATATATGGAACATTCCAGCATCACCAGTGTCATCCTGTACCAGTGTCCTCTTCCATCATGTCCCAGTATCTCCCAACCCCCACCTCCCTCCACCCCTAAGCTTCCTACTGAGGACAAGTTCTCAGTTCCAAACTTTGGTATTTGTTTCCCTACTATGTTTCTTTATATCCCTCATGTGAGTGGGATCCGTCTGTCTGTCCCTCTCCTTCCAACTTCACTTCACCGTGGTACCCTCCAGACTCATCCAGGTAGCAGCAAATTGCATGATTTGATCTTTTCTTACTTGGCAAATCCTTTCTTTTGTGAGCAACATTTGATATTGTGTGCGTACCCTAGTTTTATCCGGTCATTTATCTGTGGTCACGTGTGTATTTGCAGGTTTCGGTTCTTGTGAATAGTGCTGCAAGGTACATAGGAGTGCAGATGGCTCCTGAGTAGTTTTTTTGGACCCTGGAGTAGATGCTGAGAAGTGAAATGCTGTGTCATATTGAGGCTCCATTCCTAGATTTCTTTTTCCTTTTTGTCGTTTGTTGTTTTGAACCATACCCATTGGTGCTCAGAGTTTACTCCTGGCTCTGCGCTCAGAGATCACTCCTAGCGGTGCTGGGGATCGAACCCTGGTCAGCTGTGTGCAAGGCAAGTGCCCTATCTGCCATACAATTGCCTCAACCCCTCAGTTACTAGATTTTTGAGAAGTGTCCAAATTGTTTTCCAAAAAGGCTGAAGCAGTCAGCATTCCCGGCAGCACGGATGAGGGTCCTTTCACCCACATGCAAGCCGACATTGGTTGTTTTTGTTCTTTGTGTTATGTGTCAGCCTCACTGGTGTGAGATGGTATCTCGTTGTCGTTCGGTTTGCATTCCCTGATGATGAGTGATACAGAGCACTTTTATGTATCCTTACTTTGAGCAGCTTTCTGTCCATCACTGGCCCCCATTTTTGGTTGGTTGCTTTCCACGAGTGCTTTGTACCTCTTGGATATCAACCCTTTATCCAGCGAGTGTTGGGCTGTTGCCTTGCATTCTCTTCCAGTCTGTGGGGTATCTTCATTCTGACTAGCATTTTCATTGTGGGCAGAAGCTTCTTCGTTTGATGTAGTGCCATTGTTTATCTTTGTTTCGGTTTGCTTGGCGAATAACATTGAATCACTGAAGATCATTCTCACTTCATTGTCTTGAAATGTGCTCCCTCTGTTTTCCTCCATGCAATTTCCAACCTCAGTATGATATTGAGGCCTTTCATCCATTTTGGTTTGACATTTGTGCATGGTATTGGAAAGGGGTCTGACGTCATTTTTGGTATGTGAATGAAATGCCAAACACCATTTTTCCGAACACTATTTGTTGAAGATGCTTTCTAAAGGAATTATTAATTTATTTTTATAGGAGAGTGGGTCGGGCTCTTGCCTTGCATGCAGCCGACCTGGTTCAATCCCCCGCCCCCAAACAAACCAAAGACAAAGAAAAATGATGGTGAGGGGGAAGCAACCGATAGTTCTCCGTGGTGGCCCCTCCCCAGCAGTGCACCTCTGAGACTTCTGGCTTGTTGTTCTGGAGGTGATGGAGTGGTGGGGTGTGGGGGGATCGGGGACGGGGAGGGGTGCTGGCACCCTGCCATGCCGAGTATGTGCCCCAGCCTTTGTGCCCTTTCTTGTCCTAAATTAATTGCATTTTGTTTTTCTTTGTTTGGGGGCCACACCCAGAGGTGCTGGGGGTTACTCCCAGCTCTGTGTTTAGGGATCCCTCCTGGCAGGGCTCAGAAGACCATAGGGAGTCTTGGGGATCAAACCTGGGTCAGCCAGCCACGCTTGCTGACAAGAACCATAGCCACTGTACTCTCTCTCCAGTCTCTGTTTACAATTTTCTAAATAGTTTAGATGTTTGCCACATAGTTGTCGCTAATGATCTTTTCTGTTTGAGTTTGGGTTTTTTTACTTTTGAGCCGCACCTGGCAGTGCTCAGGGATTACTCCTGGCAGTGCTTAGGAGACCATAAGGGATGCTGGAGCTCGAACCCAAACGCCCTCTCCGTTGTACTATTGCTCTGGCCACCTAATGGTCATCATTTTAATGAAAACTATTGGAAAGAATTTAATTTGCTGTAAATTATGGTTTCACTGAGATAGTTGGAAGTAGTGATACATTTCCCTTCAAATTCTGTGGTAGTGACATTGTTTTACTGTTTAAAAAATTGTATTTGAAATAGCCTTGCACAGTTATAAGAACAAAAGGCATGTCCCTCACCGACTCTTCCTGTGAGTGCAGTTTTCCTTCCAAGAGACAAGTAACATTATTTTTCTGAGATTATCTTTTAGGTAATCTAATCCTGTACTACTTTTTTTTAATGGCAACTTTTTCCCCCGTTAAGTTGTTCACTATAATTGTTCACATTCAATATTCCAACACCAACCCTACCACTGTTGCACCTTCCTTCCACCATTCCTTTGAATCTTCCTACCACTACCCCAGCCTGCCCCTTAGGCAGATGCTAAATAATTTTATTTTGTATTGCTTGCCATGAATAGTATGAGATGTCACGCGGCTGCAAAAGTGGTCACGCACTCCTGGAATTCTAAAATTTATTTATTTATTTATTTTTTTAATCTCTCGCGCCCCCCGCCCGCCCTCCCCGCGCGCAGTGAGCTCCGCTCCCCCCACCCTCCTCCCCCCTCCCGCCCACCCGCCCCCTGCGCCTCCTCCCCGGGTCCCCCTCCCCCACGGCCGCCTCCTCCTCCTCCCGCTCCAGGGTGAGCACGAGCCACCTCCCTCCCTCCCTCCGCCATGGATCCCGGCAACTGGAGCAGCTTCATCTTCCAGGTAACAACCCCCTCCCCCCGCCCCCCACCCCTCCTTCCCACATCCCCTCCCGTCCGCCCTCCCTCCCGTCCCACCCCCCCCTCTGCGCGCCCGGTGCGCGCGCAATTCTAAAATTTTTAAATATTTTGGGTCCAGAGGCATGTCTGTGGCATGCTGCTCTCTTCTGAGATTCTTTTGTGAGTCTCTGAATCATGGCCATTAATGTGCTTAAATGGCGCCCGGCGGCAGTTCTTGGGCATGACTGCCAGGAAACCAGAAGGATCAGGAGTTAGGTGGAGGTCGCCCATCCCCAACTCTGTGAAGCCTGGAGTTTTCAGTCACTGGTCAGCCGTGAACATGGCAGCGATTGGGTTCTGGAGGTTTGCGGCTGCCAGGCTTCGTTTGGGGCAGGTGGAGGGACACACCTGCCCCTCCAGTCCTGTACTGTTTTATGTAAATGGTGATTTATTAAGCGTAGTATTTTTCATCTTTTAAATTACTGAAAGCAGTTCCACCTTTTGTAGGTTCTTATCACCGGCAGTAGTGTATTTGCGCAGCTCTGGAGGCTGGCAGCCAGGATCAAGTGCCCAGCCTGGGTTGGCCCTGATGAAGTGCCCCCCTGTGGCGTGTACTGCCAGCTTCTCTAGTACTGAATGCGTGTTGTGTTTCTTCCTTTTGGTGGGGGTCACACTTGGTGGTACTCAGGATTTACTCCTGGCTCTGCATTCAGGAATCACTCTTGATGGTGCTCAGGGGACCATATGGGATGCTGGGAATGGAACCCAGGTCAGCTGCATGTAAGATAAACCCCATTCTACTATCGTTCTGTCCCCAGCATGCTTTGTTTCTTGAGTCAGTTCTGGCATGAAGCACATTCTCAGATTCCCATCTTGACGGGGATCCCAGACCGTTATCTGCCAAGATTACCTCTGCAGGCCGGGGTGATAGTTCAGACACTTGTATCACAGCTGACCCGGGTTCGATCCCTGACACCCCATATGGTTCCCTGAGCACCACCAGGAATGATCCCTGAGTGCAGACCCAGAAGTAAGCCCAAGCACTGCCGAATGTGGCCCCAAACAGGAAAACAGAAATGATTGCCTCCGATTTGCACCAGCAGTAGGACTGAAGCAACCCAAGATGCTTTTCCTAGGTGCTCCCTAATTCTTGCCCCATTGAGCCATATTCCGGCTTTTTTCTGTGCAAGCTGATGACGTGGGAATAGACATGTGCTGAGCCATTTGCTTAGTGGTACTGCATCCAGGTTGGGATGTCTGCTGCCTGTTCACGGATGTCAGCTGGCTCTGCAGAGAAGGGCCTCTTGCAGACTGGGAGGCTCCCAATGACCCGAAGGCTGCCCTTGCGCTGCCCTCTCTGTAGCCTCAGAGCAGTGCCATGCAGTGCAGCCGTGCCCTCCTCTCCAGCTTGAATCCCCATGCCAGCTGTCCTCACAGGAGCCCTTGTGTTTCTGGCATCGGTACTGTACCATGCATTCACCACGATATGCAGATGCAACGTTTCCATGCTACCTTACTCACATGAGTCCTGGGTGCTTCAGGCTGTGGCATAGTTAATACC
This sequence comes from Sorex fumeus, assembly GCF_029834395.1. Lineage (NCBI taxonomy): Eukaryota > Metazoa > Chordata > Mammalia > Eulipotyphla > Soricidae > Sorex > Sorex fumeus. The sequence goes on along the minus strand of NW_026606212.1, from coordinate 2,943,856 downwards.
TGAAAACCATTTTTTGTTTGGGGGCACACCCAACAGGACTTAGGGTTTACTCCCGACTCTGAGCTCAGGGATCACTCCTGGTGGACTCAGAGGACCAACTCAGGTCAGCTGCCCGCAAGGCAAACACCCTACCTGCATATCTATCTCTCTAACCCCCCACAGATGGTATTTTAATTTAATAAAGACAATAAAAATGGGTTTTTATTTAAGAGCTCAGACACTTGTGAACATTTCGTGTATTAATTTTATTCTTTTTTTGTGTGTGTGGAGGGGGAATCATACCTGGTTGTATTCAGAGCTTAGTCCCGACTCTGTTCAGGGATCACTCCTGGCGCGGCTCTTTAGAGCACCATATGGGGTATTGGAGATCGAACCCAGGTTGGTTGCATGCAAGGCAAATATTTTACCCTTCGTATGATCTCTCTGGCCCCACTTGTGACTATTCTAAACCAAAGAATCCCAAGCCCCATCTTAGCAGGAAAGGGAACATTCAACATGAAGGGACAAAGGACATTTTACATAAGTCACAGGTAGAGAAAGAGGTAAGAACAGGATTCAAGACAGAAGTGGAAGAGTTAACCGTAAATAACATGAGATGAAATGCCACTTCCCCTGAAGGGAGGGGAAGAGAGGCCAAAAGAGGATGGACACAGATTTCTCAAATCAGAAGAGTGTGAGTCGAGCCAAGTGGTTTGCGTGAAGTCAAGTGCAAAATTGGTGAAGGAATTTTGGAATCATCGCTCCAAATATGTGCTGGGGATAATCGAGTACTGAATGAACATCTAAGTTCCATCCAGGGTCCAGCTGCAGTTCAGTCGCATTGTTAGCGAAGTCTTCCTTCAGGACACCCCAGCCAGTACCGGAGCATCTGGGCCTACTCTTAACGGCTGCTCATACGAGTTTGGATTTTAGTCACCAGTACATTTCAAGGAGACATTATCCTCGTAGGTAAATAAATGATAGTGAATCAAGAACGCAGGTTGGTTTCCCTGTCGCCTTCCCAGTTGCCCATCAGAGCTTATCCTCAGTGAGAGCGGCCTTGGGCTCCATGGAGGAATGTTAACCAACAGCCTGTAGAGACCCTGTGAGCGCTGGTTCCTTTCTTTCCAAGTCTGGGCTGCTGAGAAGGACAAGCAGCCGCGAGCGGCCCAGCCTCCCTGTGGCCCAGGCGTTTCTGAGGAGCGCTGGCGGTGTGCGGGTGCAGGGGTGGAGCACCCCCATCACAGTCATGCGCAAGTAGGACTTTGCCGCCAAGTGGAACCAGATCACCGAAGGTCCTCTTCTTCCTTGAATACTAGGTTGAAAATGGTGCCTTTGTGGCCAGTCCACTGCAGGAGCGCACCATTCTCATGAGGAAGGAGGGCGAGTCGGCGAAAAGCATCAATGAGATGCTTCTGAGCAGGCTGTCCCGGTACAGAGCCTCTCCGTCCGCGACGCTCGCCGCGCTCACGGGCTCCACCATCTCCAACACTCTGAAGGAGGACCAAGCAGGTACGCCCTCGCCTCCCTCGTCTGGTTACTTGCGTGGTTCATGTCTTTCGGTGGGGATGCGGTGTCGGGCCACACCCGGCGATGCTCAGGACTTACTCCTGGCTCTGCACTCAGGAATCACTCCTGGCAGTGCTCAGGAAGCCAATGGGGTGCCGGGGATGGAACCCGGGTATGCCTCATGCAAGGTAAGCACCCTCCCCCCGTACTATCTCTCCTTTAAACATCCTTTCCACGACGTATCTTCCTTTCGCCCCCTTTCCCCTAGTGAGATGCATTCAGATTCTTTCGTGTCTTTACATGCCTGGTCTGGCATTTATCTGGGATTTTGTGAGAGCCACATGCAGATCCAGACTGCACATCCTTTTTGTTCCACACGCACAACATTTTAAATTTTTCTTTACATACAGTGGAACTCATACATTAAAACCTTCTTCTGGTCATTGTTTGTTTATTAAAAAAAAAAACAGTTGCCAAGCCATTACATATTAATGGCTGTGGACATGGATTCACATGAATTCTTAAGTATTCAGAATAGACTCGTCTTTATAGCAACCTCGGATAAGTTAGTTGATTTTGTGTTTGGCCTATGCTTCATGAGTGTAGAAACATTTACCAAAGTGTTCACTAAATACCTTTTTGATCAAATCAGTATGAAGGAGACTTTCCACAACTCCACTTATCTTTTTCTAGGGTTTATCATTTAATGTTTGTACTTTAATATTTTTAAGGTTTATTTTTACTTTGATTTCTGGCCTCATCCAGCTGTGCTCAGGGCGTACTGTGCTGGCTCTGGCTCTGTGCTCAGGGAATCCCTTCTGGCAGTGTCGGAGGGCCATATGTCATGCCTGGGATTGAACCCCAGCTTGGCTGCATGCAAGGCAAGCACCCTGTTCACTGTCCTATCTCTTGGACTCCGGCTTAGTTTATTCTGCTTGTTTCATTGTGTAAATCCAGCTATAGATGCTTTGTGTGTTCTTATCACCTACCTTAGTGGAAGATCTCACACTGAACACAGGTCCAGCACTTCCTTCCCTTTGTTGTGCAGTGACGGGCGTTGCACCCTTGTGGACTTACATCTACTTGATCCATCACTGGAGATCACACACTTCAGTATGATACTGGAGTCCCAATGGGATGCCATTCCCCCACCCACCACAACCCATCTGGGACTCTAGGCTGCACTTTGTTGTTTGCTTGGGTTTTTCTGTTTGTTTGGTTTTTGGGGTCAAACTGGCAATGTTCAGGGGTTACTCCTGGCTTTGCCTTAGAAATTACTCCTTGTGGTGCTCTGGGGACCATATGGGATGTCAGGGATTGCGCCCCAGTTGGCTGCATGCAAGGTAAGTGCCCTACCAGCTGTGCTATTGCTCTGGCCCTGTTTGCTTGCTTTTGTGCCATACCTAGCAGTGCTCAGAGCCGGTTTCTGCTTTGGTGCTCTGTAGTACTACTAGTGGTACCAGGGGACCATGTGGTGCTGGGGCTCAAACTTGAACCTCCTACAAGCAGATCATGTACTCCAGATCATCGAGCTATCTCTTTGGTCCATTTGGCTTTTTTTGCTTGTTTTTGTCACATTGGGTGATGTTCAGGGCGTAGTCCTGACTCTGCACTCAGGGATCAGTCCTGGAAGGCACCATGCGGGATGCCGGAGACTCAACCCGGTTGGCTCTGTTCAACACAAACTCCCTACCGGCTGGCACTCTGGCTTCTGTTGTTTGGGGGCCACACCTGGCAGTGCTCAGGGCTTACTTCTGGCTCTGTGCTCAGGGGACACTCCCCAGGCTCTGGGGGAGCATATGAGTGCCAAGGATTGAATCCAGGTGGGCTGAGTGCAAGGCAAGGGCCCAGCCCACTGTGCTGTCTCTCCAGCCCCGCTCTCTGGCATTTTTAACGCAGGAGTTCTTAACTGAGGTAAGCCTTTAAGGCAATCATAAACCTACTCACCGGTTTTAAATAACATGCTATATGTATTCTTTATAGTTTTCAAAACTACTTATCTGTGATACAAAAAAGGTTAAGAACCCATATTCTAGAAGTTTACGGATTACATAGAAAGTTTACATTGTGCATAAATGTGAGTTTAGAGTAAACCTTGAATGATGTCAAAAGCTTAGAGGGCTGGAGAGATAGACAGGAGTTTATCTGTCAGAAACAGCCCAGTGTGGTGCTGGAGAGATAGCATAGCGGGGAGGGCATTTTCCTTGCACACGGACGACCTGGGTGTGATTCCTAGCATCCCCTGTGGTCCCCCAAGCACATCCAGGAGTAATTCCTGAGTGCAGAGCCAGGAAAAACCCCTGAACATCACCAGGTGTGCCCCTCAGCCCTCCCCCGTAAAAAAAAAAGAACCAAAAAAAAATGACAGGTTATCATAAGTTATACAAATATGAATTGATTTCATGGTGGATATTGTAAAACTCTTTATTAACTTGTCATAGCTGGAAATTTCTCATTTTACAATCAAAGTTACTTGTAACTTTGTGTTATATCACAAACCTGTTAAGAATTTTTTCTTGTTTTAAAAAAATTTTTTGATTGAGACACTGCTATACAAGGTTGTTCATGATCGAGTTCCAGGTGTACAACGTTCTAACATCAGTTCCTTCGTGGGTGTTCATTTCCCTCCACCAATGTCCCCAGTTTCCTTCCCGCCCCACAGCCTGCCTCTCTGGCAGGCACTCTCTTCCCCCTTTTCAGCACTGTGATTTACAGTTTTCTCACTAATCGGGTTTCAATACATAAGACTTTATCCCCTTCAGCGCCACCTCCTGCTCTGAAGGAACCACTTCCTCCCCACTTAATGCAGTATTCCTCAGTATTCCTCCCCCTATCCTAACAAATCACATATTTTATCTTTTCTTACAGTTGAGTAATAGAAGAATTTGGTCTATATAAAATAAAAAAATTGGGGGCCAAGATACAGTTCGGGGTGAAACTATTGCCTTGCGTCCCGCTGATCCCTGTTTGATCCCCTGCACACATATGGTCCATCCCCCAGACACCTTCAGGGCTGTCTTCTGATCTCAGAGCTAGAAGAATAGCCCTTGAGCACTGCTGAATTTGGCCTCAGAACAAAACAAAAGAAACAAAAAGATTTCTAGTGAAACCATTTGCTTGTGGAAAACAGAAACAGAAAGACTGAGATTTCATTCATCTGAGGATTTATTCTTTTGGAAGAAGTTTTAGAGACAGATATAGCCTGTATTGGATTCTGGGAACACCTTTGAGAAATGCTAAACTTGTAATGTGAGGTAGGGTGGTCAGACCGCAAGCTAGTCTTTTAGAAAAAATCCCCCCCCCAGCTTATTGCTTTTAGTATTTTTTAAAAATCTGATCCTGTTGTTGTTTGTGTTTATAACTCTCTCATTAAACTCTGATCTGTTTTGATAATCAAATTTCCCCGTGTGTCAAATATTTCTATTCACCATTTGCATTCCTTTCTTCAGCAAACACGAGCTGTGGACTCCCTTTGAAAATGCTCCGGAAGACACCCATTTATACCTGTGGTACTTACTTGGTGATGTTGGTCCCACCCCCAGGGGGGTCAGGCAGCTCTGCCACTCGCTCTCTTTTTGGTGGGACAAGTGGCTTGTCATCTTTAAAAAGTAAGTAGGTTTTATATGAGGCGTATTTTCCAAATTGAGTCAAACTTTGGAACTCAAGGCTTTCTCCTAACTGATTCTATTAAGCGAGTTGTTTGCAATAACTCTCTGATAATAAATAAAATCTGTTATCAGTGTTGTTGGAGATTGAGAGACATTAAAATAGATTTTTGGTAGGTAACTATAGAATACTTTGTAAGACTAATTTTATAAAATTCCTAGGAGGAATAATGTTTCAGGAAAATTTTAGGAAATAAAGTAGTCTATTGCCACATTAGTTCCTTAGGACTGCAACAAAGGTTCTTCCCCCTGTGATAGAATTTCAGTTATTAAAATGAGAGTGTCAAACTCGCCTATTTTATCTGTATTTTTTTGTGTGGGCCAACTTGGCAGTGCTCAGGGCTTGCTTACTCGTGGCGATTGACTCTGGTTTAATCCCTGGCACCTCATGTGGTCGCCTGAGCACCAGTGGGAATGGCCCCAGAGCACAGAGCCAAGAGTAAGCCCTGAGCATCGCTGGGTATGACCCCAAACTGAGTAAGTACAAATAGATAGGCAGTGAGTGCACATACAGAGAAGGTGTATTTTAAATCTCGGAAGATATTTTGTGAGAATTTCTTTCATGGCCTTAGGTGCATGTTCTTTGGTTTCACCAGTAGATAACAAAAAGTAATGTGATTTTTATGAACATGTATTAAAAGAATAAAGGTTGAGATTTAGAAGTTAGACTGTCACCATAAAGCCTACTAAGCAGGTTATTGTTTTTGAAGTCCTAGCCTCGAGTTTGGTGTATAATATTTCGGACGGCCAGTTTACCAGTCGCGCGGATCTTATAGATGCTGCTGGAAGCTCACTGGGCCGTGGTGCTCTCGTCCCAGGATTGGGTAAGAAACGATGTCCACAGTTCCTTGGAAAGTTGGAAGTTTCAGTAATTGCTGTCAGAAAAAAAAAAAAAGTCAGTTCCCTCCTGTTGTTTTTTCTTTTTTTCCCCTTTTTCTTTTCTTTCTTTTTTTTTGGGGGTGTGTGTGTGTGTGTGTGTGTATGTGTGTGTTTGGATCTCATGCAACACAGCTCAGGCCTTCCTCCTGGCCCTGACCTCAGGGGATCACTCCTGGTGGGCTGGGGGGACCATATGGGATGCCAGGGATTGAACTTGTTTGGCTGCTAGCAAGGGGAGCCCTTACCTGCCATACTATCTCTGGCCCCACATTTTTGTTTCTTTAAATACTTATTTGTACTACTGTTTACTTTTGAGGCTTAATATAAGGAATAAATTGACAGATGAAATGCCTTTGTATAAACTGCTATTATGTGATGACGTCTGTGACAGATATTCTCAGAGGTCATGCTGAAGAAAGATTTGTTTCCCCTTGAGGAATTGACACGCTCTTTATTGTCAGGAAATGAGCGTTACAGGTTGTTCTCTTTGCCTCGGCTCCTAATAAGCCCACATCTAAATTTGAGGCTCAGTTGCTAAAGCTCTTTGATTGCGTGCTAGTGTTTATTATTTTTATCAGAAAAGTCAGTTACCAAGAACTGTCTGTTCCGTGAGACATATTTTATTCTACATAGTTGTTGAACAAAATTAGAAATTGGATACTGCCTTTTTATTCAGCCCAAATGTATTGTTTTGCCAGGTAGGGATATGAATTGTCAGTGTTGCTGATTGCCCACCAGCCCGGGACCACCAGAGCCGTATTGTGGTGCTCCAGGGCTTCTGCGTGTGTGCTCTGTCTGCTTTTTCCTTCTGAGTGAGGGCCTGTGATAAGTATGTGTACAGAGGTGACGGTGTGGCGGTTAGCTAAGTGTGCTTTCTCTGCAGGTGCCTGTTACGACACAGTGAACAACATGCTGTGGACGTGCTCGAATGACTATATTGATCAGTGGTGTAACCCTGGCAATCAGGCCTTCCATTACGTCTGTCAGAGACTTGGAGTCAGCCACATCATCACTGAGCCCAAAGGTGAGATTCCTTCAGAGTCTGCAGGAGAAGAGCCTCCTCCTTGAGTGTGAGGGGGCACTGCAGCGTGTCAGGAGGTGGGGGTGGAGTCCAGGCAGCAAAATGTGTTGCTGCTTTCCCTCTTTGAATGTAGAACCCTACAAGCCTCATTAGCTAATTGGTTTGTCATTAATTAAGTATGTAAATAAATCGAACAGTCGAAGTGGTCCATAGACTTTCTGTTTGTTTGCTTTGTTTTGGAGCCACACTAGCAGGATTTACACCTTACTCCTTGTGGGGCTTCAGGGGCCATATGGGGGGCTGGGGATCACACTGGGGTCGGCAGCGTGCAAGGCAAACACCCTAACTGCTGTACTATCTCTTCAGCCCCGTGTTTCATAGACTTTTTTAAAAGGAAAATTGTTATGGCTCTTGAAATTGTCAAATCTGTGGTACAGAAATTGTTTTTATTCAAAAAATAAAATTACTTCTATTTGAAATAAGATTATAGCTATAATGTTTTTTACCTTATGATTTATTAATAGACATACTTACATAAACTCACTAATAAAGAGCCAATTTTAAAATATCCTTAGGGCTGGAGCAATAGCATAGTGGGTAGGGCGCTTTCCTTGCACGTGGCCGACCCAGGTTCGATTCCCAGCATCCCAGATGGTCCCCCATGCATCGCTAGGAGTGATTCCTGAGTGCATGAGCCAGGAGTAACCCCTGAGCATCGGCTGGGTGTGACCCAAAAAGCAAAAAAAAAAAAAAATCCTTGATAATCACTTAAAATCTCACAACATTAAAGTCAGCCCTAGTGGTCTGGAGGTGTGAGTAGCTAGGCAGTTTCTTTTGTAAAGCAATGGAAAGACAGAATGATCCAAAACTACTATTTCACGTCTGGAAATTAAACACAGGTATATGCCAAACTTAGAAATGGGCGCTTGTTCAAAACATCTGTGGGTAAGAACAGTGGGAGCCTGCAGAGGTTTCAGGCAAGGTTGCTTCTGTCTCCCACCTTAGCTTAGTCAGTGCAGTAACACCACCAGGAAGGGGCAACTCATGTAATTGCGCCAGGAAGGCGCGGCTCATGTAACTGCACCAGGATAGTGCAGCTTATGTAATTCCATCAGAATGGGGCAGCTCATGTAATTTCACCAGGAAGAGGAAGCTCATGTAACTGCACTAGGAAGGGGCAGCTCATGTAACTGTATCAGGAAGGGGCAGCTCATGTAACTGCACCAGGATGGTGCAGCTTATGTAATTCCATCAGCATGGGGCAGCTCATGTAATTCCACCAGAATGGGGCAGCTCATGTAATTCCACCAGGAAGGGGCAGCTTATGTAACTGCACCAGGAAGGAGCAGTTCATGTAACTACACCAGGAAGGGGCGGCTCATGTAACTCCACCTGGAATGGGCAGCTCACGTAATTGCACTAGGATGGTGCAATTCATGTAATTCCATCAGAGTGGGGCAGCTCATGTAAGTGCACCAGGAAGGAGCAGCTCATGTAAATACACCAGGAAGGGACAGCTCATGTAACTGCACTAGGATGGTGCCGTTCATGTAATTCCATCAGAGTGGGGCAGCTCATGTAAATGCACCAGGAAGGAGTAGCTCATGTAACTGCACTAGGAAGGAGCAGCTCATGTAACTCCACCAGGAAGGTGCTGCACATGTAATTCCAACAGGATGATGCTGCTCATGTAACTCTACCAGGAAGAGGCAATTTTGCTGTCCTGGGGCAGAACATGGTGAAAGCCACATGCTCAATAGGACTGTCAGGAACCGTAGTAATCTTGGCGACAAAGCAACAGAGAAAACCAGTGGCTCAGCCAGTTGAGGTTGTGATCCTGAGTAGGGTGAGTAGCAAGATTTTTCCTATGAGTTCTGGAAATTGAGAAGGTAAAGGGGACCTTGATACGCTCTCTATGCATCAGTGCAGAGGAGGCCTGAAGGACTCTATTCACACATACTTGAAGGAACCCCAGGTGTGCAAACACATTTAGGAAAGTGAAAATATGACCAGGACCTGCAGTAGTGAAACCAGGGCAGAGAAGACCATGGCCTGCACTTTAATATGCTCTCCTCAAATTACACAAGGGAAAAAGGCCACAATAATCAGTGGATATTTTTTTTCTTTTTAGATTTTTATTTAAAAATTAATCACCGTGAGATATAGTTACAAAGCTTTCCTGTTTGAGTTTCAGTCATACAATGATCGATTACCCGACCCTCCACCAGTGCACATCTTCCACCACCAAGGTCCGCAGTATTCCCTCCTAACCCCTCCCCCGCCATGGCAGGCAGTCTCCTCTTTTGTATTGCTTGTTATGAATGGCATAAGGTGTTGCATGCTCCTAGAATTCTAAAATTTTAGATAACTAGGGTGTGGAGAAATCTCTTCAGTGAGCTGCTCTGCTCGGTTAGGAGATTCTTTTGTGTGTCTCTGGATCACGGCTGTTAAGGAGCTTAAGTAGCAGCAGGAGGCAGTTTGTGGGCATGACCTCCAGAGTCCCATGGGAACAGGGGGATGAGAAGGACCGGCCCATCCCCTATCCCTTGAGGCCTGGGGTTTGCCATCACTGAACCTGCGCACCTGCACTTCTCACTGGATTCTGGAAGTTGGCGGCCGCCAGGGTTTTTAGGGGGCAGGTGGAGGGACGACGCTTGCCCCCGTCAATCAAGTGGATATTTAATACAACTTCTAACTAATCTTTAGTTGAGTTCTAAGAAATACAGGTCGTTAGAAAGTCAGTCTTAAAAACAGAAAAGGGGCCAGAGAGATAGTACAGTGGGTAAGGCACTTGCCTTGTACACTCCCAACCTGGGTTCACTGTCACTGTCCTCCCGTTGGTCATCGATTTGCTCGAGCGGGCTCAGTAATGTCTCCATTGGAGACTTTATTGTTACTGTGTTTGGCATATCGAATACGTTCCGGGCAGCTTGCCAGGCTTTGCTGTGTGGGCGAGATACTCTTGGTAGCTTGCCAGGCTCTCCGAGAGGGGCGGAGGAATTGAACTCGGGTCGGCCATGTTGGCTGCATGCAAGGCAAACGCCCTACCGCTGTGCTATTGCTCCAGCCCAACTTGGGTTCAATCCCTAGTATTGCATGTGGTTCCCGGAGCATCATCAGGAGTGATCCCTGAGCACCACACCAGGAATAAGCCCTGAGCACATCTGAGTAAGGCCCCCCCTTGAAAAAACAATGAAGGGAAAATGTAACAAGCAAATTAACAAAGTTATGTATTTCAATAAATAATTAGAAAAGAGAACTAAGGAAATTCTATTTTTTAAAAAAGTCAGTAACTAAAAAGAAAATCACTAGAAAAGCTCAACAGTAGACTTGAGATGGTGAGAAGAATAATGCTGCCATAGATGGATAAATTTATCCTATTCAAAAAAAAAAAAGAAAAACCCATTAAAAAGACAGCTTTGAGAAACACTGCTCTGGTATCTTATAGACTATCCCTTGGTTGGGTTCATGTGTTGTTTTCTCATTTTAAACTAAGGTTATCACTTTGAGGGATGAATACAGCAAAGGTGGAATGCTTTCCTATTCTCTCACGGGTGTCATGTTATGTAGCATGTGATGAATGTGTTTTCTATTTGTACTGAGAGAAGGCTTCATAGGGCACGTGCTTTACTGCTGCGCCATATTCACACCCACAGTCTTGCTTTGCGTCTCTGTGTTCCTCATATAAGCGAAATCATCTGACTAGTTTAAATCCTTTAAGGATAACCCATCATGTCTGCAAAAAAGTTCCAACAAGGCTGACATAAAAGAAAGGGGAAGGGTTGGAGCGACAGTACAACAGGGAGGGTGTTTACCTTATACGCGGTCAACCTGGATTGATCCCCAGCATCCCATATGGTCCTCTGAGCACCGCCAGGAGTGATTCCTGAGTGTAGAGTCAGGAGTAACTCCTGAGCATAGCCAAGTGTGACTCAAAAATAAAAAAATAAAATTAAAAAAATAAAATTAAAAAACTAAAACAAAAAAAGATCATTAGCCACAACTATGTTTAGTTTTAGACCTATTTAGAAACTAAATGGGAGAGAGTACAGTGGTTAAGGTGCTTGCCTTGCACATGGCTGACCCAGGTTTGATCCCCAAAAAGCCTAATAAATAAATAAATAAAAGGCTAGATGCTCAGAGATTTCTGTATAGATCTATCATGTAGCTCATGATAAAGTTGGAGGATAAAAATAGGCTTCAGGGCCAGTGAGAGCGCATACAGGAGGCTGAGTTCCGATCCCTGGCACCGCAGAGTTCCCTCAGCACTATCAGGAGCCACCTCTCAGCACTGAGCCTGAAGTAGTCCCTGAGCAGTGCCAGGTGTGGCCCCAAAACCTAAATAAAGGAATAAATAGGAAACACTGGGCTTGCACAGGTGCCTTTTTCTCAGCAAGTTTCCTGCTGGCAGCTCAACTACACCAGTAGTTCTTGGATTTGGCTTCAGACTGTAGACTGATTTACTCAGGGCCGGTGCTTTTGATCTGTGCAAAGTGAGCACCAAGGCATTGATCTGCATGAAAAGCAAGAGATGCTCTTCTCGATGATTCTTAGGTGACACTGGACACCCCGATCCAAAGAGCTCTTCTTTCAATGTTCCAAAATTTACTTTTTAATACTGGGGGGTTAGGCATTTCTCTTGCATTCAGCCGACCCCAGTTCGACCCCTGGTGCCCCAGACGACCAGGAGTGATCCCTGAGATGAGGAAATGGGGTTTTTGTCACAGAAGAGCTCTGCTAGGTAGACTGGGATGATTGCCAGCTGGGCTCTGGACCGAGATGGTCTACATTCAAGTTCCAGCTCAACGTCTCAGCGACTCTGGTCTCTGGCTCCTGATTTGCTCCTCTGGGACTGAAGCAGCTTCTAATGCTGATGCTTTAGTAGGATTATGTATGCAGATCGCTTAGCCCAGTTGTCCTGCACAGGGAAAACCTTCAGAAGTTAGGAAGTCAGCTACTTGTGTTTTAGAAAAGTGAAAATTTCAGGCGTCTCAGCCCAGAGTTCTAGGGCAGAAAAAAGGATTTTCTAGTAGTAGCAGAAGAGCTTGGAACCAAGACACTCTCCCCGCGGGTGTGTGCATCTTTTGTATGTTAGAGATCCGTTTCTCGGGCACCACACATCGAAAGGTCTTTCCTCACTGAGTTTCCTTTCATCCCCTAGATGAGGCTATAACCACAAATGAGGTTATAAACCAATTACTGCACCACGTTGGTGCGATGTGCATACACCAACTCAATCTTCTTGCTACCAACCCCAATCTGCCAATCACAAGTGTCTTGGGCAAGCAGCATCCGATTGAAGCACACCATCTTAGCAGTATTTGTGACATTATGGAGAAGGCCATGGTTAATGGAGATTCCTGTATTATACGTTGCATTCTCGTCGTATTCCAGGTAAGCACACTGTTTTGGAGAGAAATAAGATAATAGAGAAAAAGAAGCACAAATCAAAGCTCATTCTCCCTCATCCTCATCCCAGAATTCGAATTATCCTTATCTTCCTTCCACTGTGGTTAAGGGAAAGTATTGTTATCTGTGGCTCATTGCAATAACTACATTGTGAAACATTTCCTGTAATTATACCATGATATAGTCAAAGAGATTATGGTTAATAAAAACTCACCGTGTACTTCACAGGGATCCTTTTCTCCCCAGAAGAATTAGCATTTTTAGATATGCCCCTTATGTTTCCATAGGTGGTATTTAAATTTTTCTTCAGCCCACAAACTGAAAGGAATCGAGACATCATCCGCCGGTCAGGATTGCTTCTTTGGCAGTTGTTGATGGCTCCGAAAGATCAAATCTGCCACGAAATTCAGAAGGAAGTCTGCCTTGCCATCAGGTATGCAGCAAGCAGTAGTCTTGGTGCCAAATGCTTCCCACCTCATTGTGCTTTTCGCTGAAGGCTGGAAGAGCATGACCGTCTCTTCCCGTTCCCCATGTTGCTCCGTGGGTTCCTGTCTCTGGAGCAGAAATGCTGTCCTAGCAGTCTGCTCTTCGCTCTGCCAGTACTATGACCTTGGTTGTTTCAAGGCTTGGGTCCGCCTTTAGGGAACAGAACCTCGTACCGTAAGGAACCTTCTGCAACGCTTCACTGTTGTGCTTATGGTCAAGATTTCATGGCCATGTGCTAGCATCAGCACTGAACAAGCTTGAACACCTGAAATTTGTGCTTCGCTTTATTTGCACATGGATTTCATGTCACAGGAAAGAGAAAAAAATCCTAGTGCTCTTTACAGTGCATTCTTCATGCTCAGTTGGAAAAGTTGAGAAGCAGAAATTTCGCTCCTCAAAGGACCACCCCTAGTGGGGCTGACTTCCAGAGCTCTGTCCTCTACAGTCAGTTCTGCCACTTACCTGGGAGGAGGTGGTTTTGATAATCGACAGGTGGGGGGCGAGACGGTTCCCAGCTAACAGGAGGTGACCAAGCTCTATCACAACAATGAATTTAGGTCAAACTTTTCCAGTTTTATTTTCTTTTTAGGTAATCAAATTGGCATTATTAAAAATTTAGGTATTGAGAAATTGAATTTTTCAGGACATTTCCATTTAAAAGTTTTGTTTGCTTTCCTGTCATTTCAGCTCTGGTTTGAATATCTTGTACCCAGGTGAAACGGAAATCAATAACTTACTTAAGCTGGTTTTAACAGAAGGTGAGATTTCTCCTTTAATTATCTTTTGCAGCCATCCTTTTTTTTATGCTCCTAAGGAAGCAGCTAACTATTAAGACAGCAGATATTTTCATATCTATTAGTCATCATTATTTTTTATTTGTTTTGTTTGGTTTGGGGGTTCTCAGCTATTCCTGGCTCCTTGCTCAGGAGTGACCCCTGGTGGTGCTGGGGATCCTATTCAGTGCGGGCGATGGACCGCGGGTGGGCCCAAGGGGGTGCGTGGAAGACAAGGGCCTTAGCCCCTGTGCTGTCTCTCTGACCCAGCCATTGGTACTTTTTAATAAGACGTCTTGCAGCACCACAAAATTTCGGAACGACAGGAAGCACAGAGAGGAACAACCTCTCTGTGTAAATCCTTGGCACCCACCCACAGCCATGCTTAAAGCAGGACTACTGATTCGGAAATTAGCTGAGGTTCCCATTTGCTGCTTTTTGTTTAACCTATACATGTTGCCCCTATATTGTTGGCAGGCTGCTTATTAAAGAACTTTCTTCATTTGTACTTTTGGGCCACACTCGCAATATTTAGAATTTACTCCTGGCTCTGCCCACAGAAATTTTTCCTGGCGGTGCTCAGGGGCCCGTAGCGGACGCTGGGGATTGAACCTGGGTCGGCTGCACGCAAGGCAAGCACCTTGCCCACTGTATTATTACTCCGGGCCCCAAAGAACCTCTTTTGATCCGAACTAGTTTTCTAGATGTAATTCCACGGGGAGTATACGGAGCTTTGTTTTGTGACAGGAGAGAGAAACAGCGGCCTTTCCCAGCTGAGGGATGTGATCCTCACCAATTTAGCTGAACAGCTTCAAAACAACCGATTCGGCAGCGAGGAGGATGACCATTACAGGTGACGCCAGTTCCGTTACTGCTTGCCTCTGTGCTCTTCTCAGGAGCCGACTTACTCTTCGGGGGCTTGATCAACTGAGTTTCTTGTAATAGCTCATCAAATAATTGCCATGTGAAGAGTAAGGCATGCATCAGTTGAAAAAGTTCTACAATTGCCCTCAGGGATTATAATAACATGTTAGAGTGTTACCAGTAAACTGGGACCTGCAGTAAGTGGTATTTAGTGGAATTAACTGGAGACCTTATGTAAGAAATCTTGGGAGCGGGGCCCATGATCCATATTGTCTGTGAGAGAGGATGAAGGTACAAAGGGCTGGAGAGGGGAGGAAGGGGTTAGCTTTGCTATAAAATTTTGGACTAGGTGGTTGGATACCAGTTTATTTTTATCCCTCAATTTAGATAATAAAATTGTTAGTACCGTTCTCGAGTAAGGTGATTTGCTTATAGAATCAATTTTATGTTTTGTGTTTAATCATAAACATTACATAATTTTATGAATAAAATTTTATGTATTTTATAAGTTACATAAGATCGACACAATTTATTATATGTTCAAATCTATCCAGTGATAGTCATTAATTTTCATAAACCATCAATATCTCATTGTTCTTTTTTGGACATTTTGAAGACTAAATGATGAGCTTTTACACTACATTCTGAAGATTGTTGTCAGAGAATCCTGTATCTTAATCACTAAGTGCCAAACTGTCTCTAAAGATGATTTTCAAAAACTCCTTTCAACTGTGCCTGTAAGTAAATATATGTTTGATTAAGCAACCTTTTCTCAAGTGTTCCTTTTTTCACGTTAGCGTGTTGAGGTGTGTGTGTGGAGAGGAACACATGAACTTTCTCAGAGTGCAACTGAGATTAATGAAGTCAGTGGATGGTGATGGCAAACTAGACAAGGCGGTGCTTTCAGTACTTACAAAGTATGACACTGCTTTCTCCAAAGACTAGTTTTTCTTGATGCAATAACTGTTTGACTGAATGTGGATGTTTTTATTTTGTTTAAACTAGCAAGTAGCAGCATGCCCAGGCTCCATCCCCCATGAACTCTGAATTCAGTGTTGCTTAGACATCAGTTTAGAAAAACTGATAAGTGTAGAGAAGCTGATAGAGATCAAAAGATTCTTTCAAGGGGTTGGTTGAGTCTCCTCTGACTGAGATGGATGTGAGGGGCTGGGGAGCAGAACTGTCGAGGCAAAAATTCGAGTAAGTAACATGATGGATAAGGGGGCTGAAGGCAGGAAGTTATGGCGAATGTGTTGAATCATGTTTCAGAAGCCCTGTGTCAAGTCAGTAAGTCACCTAGAAACTAACTCCATCTGCTTTTATGCTTTCTCTTTTGCTTCCCTTGTCCAAATCTTTAAAAACATGAGGATCACATGCTTCCCTTCTTCCAGTAGGATCTAGATCATTTAAGTGCCCTTGTTTATGTTAAAGGCTGCATCCTCCTGCCTGCGCTATCTGATGGCAGTTCAGAACCACCTTCTCAGTAACACTGTTTTGATTAAGCCCGATGAGAGCGATGACAGTGACAACTCGTTGCAGGGAGAGACATTGAAGGTACAGGTAAACACCAAGCTTTATTCTAACGATGCTTTTCCACCCAGTGCGAGCAGCACAGCTTAACTGGCTAACTTTCCGTGTGTTCTGGTGTCAGATTTCACTCTGTGGCTTATATTTTTGTGAGAGAGGGAAGATTGGGGACCTCATTTCATAGATTTTTATGTCACTGCACAGTGATCGCCATACTTACATCCATGTGCTCCTGTCAATCTTTTTGTGCCTTTGTTTATTTTCAGAGTTTTTAAGAATAACCGTGAAATATGGCACTTACAAGTGATCTCATAAGTATTTGAAAGTTATAAATAAATCTGAAAGCATAATATTTGAAAAATATTTCTCTTTTGGTTGCCTATTCTTTTTTCAGTATATTCTTTTAAAATAATATTTAAAAGGTGATAATTTTCTCATAACCGTGATATTAAGTTAATTTAAGTTTTAAACCTCTAGTTTATTTCATTTTCTCTGATTATCTTTCAGTCAGTTTCTGTGTAAATTCAATAGTTTGCTCCCTGTGATCATTTGTAGCAATTAAAAAAAATGATAGCAGTGAATGTTACAATTTTGACAGGTACTCAAGGCTGTTGTTTGCTTTGTTCTTCAGAATTTCATCTTTGTGGGAGAATTAGAAAAATCAGTAAGAATTTGATTCTTCTTGATTCTTCTTAAATTTTGGCTAAGAGACTGAAAAAGTAACCACAGAAGCCTTAAAGATGACAGCCACCATCACCATCAGTTTGCCTTTTTCTTACCATAGTATACATGATAATATTTTTATGCAAGTTTATATTGATGAGTATATCACTTAATCAGTTATTAAACAGGCTAGAATATACAAATTAGTCATTAAAATTGCTGATGCTTCTTATTTAATTCTCTTGCTTAGTTTCCTAATCAATAAAAAGGGAAGATAATTATTGCCCTCAGCAGTTGCCGTGAGGATGTCTAGTCAGTTGAGAATTCCTTTTCTCTTTATGATAAAAATATGTTAATCATACCATAAAGGGCCCCAGAAAATTCCACCACTGAAAACCAGTGTTTTCTATTTGAAGGATCAAACTTTTAAGTTCTTAATGAACTGATGGGAAAAAAAAGTGCTGGTTCGTAAAGGCAGAATAGGCTTGGCTGTTGAGGATCTCTGGGAAAAATTAAAACTAGATTTTTTTGTCTTAAGACTTGGTTATGTTCATTAATAGAAAATATAAACTAAACATTTCTATAATCTTAACTAGTGCACCTTAACGAATATTTAGTATTTGTACTCAGATGAACTCTAATGGGTATTTTTAATGCCAAATAACCCATGTTTAAGTTTAATAGCCTGTTGACTGCTACACTAGTCTGCTACGTTAATTAAAATTTTAAACTTGCCTATTTTCAAATGTGATGGATTTAAGACAATAAGCAAAAAGGTCACTTGTACTGTTTCAGAATGTTGTGTTTTTGTCTCATTTTATTCACCGCCTCTACATGCGCCTTTTACTGTTCTGTTTTTCTCTTTAGCTATCCTCATACCACCCAAGGCAGTCTTCCACCTGGACAGTTTGTGGCTGGCCACGGAAGCGCTCTTGTGCTGGCGGGGATGGGAGAAACGCGTTTTCTCCCGGGGCTCGGCGTGCTCCTGGTGAAATGCTGCGTATTCTGTCAGCACTCCAGGCCTTAGTCTCCCAATCCAAACTGCAACTTGCCATCATAGCAGAACTTCCTGCGTTGGCTTGTTTTGACCACGTCATTATTTCATTTAAATGCATCGTTGAGTGCATCGTTTCGTGTGATTGTAAGTGTCTGCTCATCAGAAAGCTCCAGAGTAATACTTAGATACTTTCTGCCTAGGAGCTCAAGGTCAGCATATTGGCGCTGGCCACCCAGATCCTGACGGGGTGTGATGAAGTGTTGGAAATGCTGCAGCAGGTCACAACTGCCCTCATCAACAGTGACATGCCTGACCGCGAGCAGAGGTAAGAGCCTGGGGACCGTCAGGGACCGCCCCTCACGCAGCTCTTTGCATCTTAGAACTCCTAGGAAAGTGCTCTGGAGGGCCTCTGAAGTGCGTTATGTAAACCTTTTCTGGCACGAACCAGGCTTAGGGAGGAAACCTTTACAACTTAGCGCTCCTCCTCTTCTCCTTCAGCGGTACAAAGGAGACACTTGGGGACTGAATCACTGCAAGTATAGGGGTTTCAGCTAGTTCAAGGAGCTGCGATAAATAATGTATCAGATAAGAGTGACACCAGGGTCCAGAGAGATAGGACAACGGATAGGGCACTTGCCTTGCATGCGGCTGAGCTGGGTTCAATCCCCCATGCCCCATATGACCTACTGGGCACTGTCAGGAGTGATCCCTGAGCACAGAGCCGGGAATGTGGCTCTGAGCCCTGAGTACTCCCAGGTGTGGCCCCAACAAACAAATGACACTGGGGGGATTGGGGACATAGTTGTGGCTTGGTGGTAGAGCACTTGCTTTGCATATGCTCAATGTTCCCATCCCGCAATAAAATAAAAGAAAAACAAGCTGTTGGTTCCTTGTACATGAATCAGAATTGCTGAGACTATGTGTTTCCTTGAACTTTTTCTAGGTTAAAAGGCTTGGAACAAGTTACCAAGGCTACCATGCTTGGTCACCTTCTTCCAGTTCTACTCACATCCCTGATGCATCCGAATCTCCAGACTCTGACCATGGCTGATGCTCTGATGCCTCAGCTGGTGCAGCTGGTGCTCTACACTAGCCAGGTAGGACCCGTGGGCAGAGCAGCCCTCTCGCCAGCCAGCACAAGTGCCTCGGGCGCCAAAGACAATACACAGAGTTCTAGTTTTGTGAAACAAATGGCAGAATTGATGCAATAGAGAAAATCATCTGCCGGCTCGTAAAAATGGATAATTAAGGGGAAAAGTTATTTGCTTGACTAAAATATTGCATTGTTTTAGTGGTGTCAATTATGGATCACCTATTAAAATGCTATTTTCTGCCAAAAACAACAGAATCAGAGAGTGAGCTTGCTGCGGGGTGCAGAAGGGAGATGTCCCTGGGACATTGGTGGAGGGAAGCGGGCACTCTGATGGGGGTGTGGCATTGGGACGATGTCTGCGTCAAAGTATCATTAACAGTACTATAAATCCCAGCACCTCAATCAAAATGGAAAAATATTATGAAGCCCTTGCAAAAAATTTAAATAAAACACTATTCTACGTGCTCCAGAACTCTTGCTAGAATGGCATACAGAATTCTTTTTGGCTCTTGCTAACTAATATAAATGATACAATCTGTTCTAGCGATAAACAAAATGATATTAAGAGGTCTAAATAGCAAAGTATATTTCCTAGCGAAGCCTGGAAAACTGGAATTGGTAAAAGACGATTTAAGTAAGAATTCCCTTCTGGGGGTGTTGGGGGAGACCTCCCAAGCGTTGCTCAGGGAACCTGGAGCCACTCCTGATGCTATTCGGCTAACCAGGCTGGACGTTTCCATGCTAGGGCCTGGTCATGCAACACTCTGGGCCCCACCTGGAACTCCAGGCCCTGTGCATGCAAGGTCGTACCCCTGGTCCCTGAGCTAGCTCCTTGCCCTTTTAAGTGAGAATAGCTAGAGAGCTAGCTCCAAGGGCTGAACACATGCTCTGTATGTATGAGGCCCAGGTTCTATCCCTGGTACTGCATGGTCCCCTGAGCATCGAGCTGGGAGTAATCCCTGATCACTGGCTCATGGAGACCTCAAACCAAAATAAATGAATAAATTTGACTCCATGTAACTGACAGTAAGCACTTTAAGGAATAATTATATGTTTCAGACGGCTTTGCTGCTTAAAACCCAGTGTCCAGTGTTTGTCGAGATGGGCTGTTCTCCATGTGGCACAGTGGACCAGAAGGGCAGACTGTTTCCCGAAGAGAGGTGAGGGCTGCTCTTGCTGCAGAAGTCTCGTTCTTGTTTCCTTCTGGTGAAGGCCTGATACTTCTTTCTCAACTATATATATATATGTAAATATATATAATGTATATGTATATATATGCATATATATATTTGGGGGTTTTTTTGGGCAAGGATTTCTAACTGGGAAAAAAGAGACTTCAAAATTTCACAGATAATTACAGAATCGTAGATTTATAGGAGCAGATTAGAATAAACTTAATGGATCAAGAGATTAGTTTAGAATTAACAAGATTTCTCAAAACTAATGATAGGGATAGAACAAACGTTTTAAAAAGTAAAATGACTTCTATTTCTAGGTATTTATGTAAGAGAAAAGAAAGTGTAGGTTATTATGGTGACTCAGTGTCAATTTACTGGTGAATAGATACACAAATTGTGGTAAATCCATACAACCAGATCCTACTCAGTAATTAAAAGGAGCAAAATGAGAATGAATCTCAGAATACTTACACTGGGTATTAAAGGTATTAAAGGAATTCAGTTTCACCCAAAAACATATTTATGATTTTTTTTTTTTGCATAAAACCAAAAAGTTCAGGGGCCAGAGCAATAGTACAGCAAGTAGGGTGTTTACCTTGTACAAGGCCACTCGGGTTCAATTCCAAGCACCCTGAATGGCTCTCTGAGTTCCACTAAGAGTGATCCCTGAGCACAGAGTCAGGGGTAAGCCCTGAGCACAGCTGAGTACAGCCCTCCCAAAAAACAAAAAGCTGGAAAGTACAGACTAACTTCAAGTGACAGAAAATGAAATTATTGTCCAGAGGAACAACCTTCCTGGTTATATATACACGTGACCGAAAATAGCAAGTTGTCTGCTTCAGCGAGGTACAGGTTAGGGCTGGGATTGTGGCTTAGTGGTGGAGCACCTGCCTTGTGTAAAAGGCTCTGGGTTCCATCTCTGGCATTGCAGAAAAGAGGAAAGTTCAGTTTGTCCCATGTCACTTATATCTGAGTAAATCAGTAACAGCGCTGATCAGAAAGGGACGACTTGTGGGTCTCCCTAGAGCAGTGACCTGGAGCAGTGACGAGAAGGTGTGTCTGTGCCACTGGCTACTAGGGGCCATTGTCACATGCAATTACTGAGCTCTCACAACATGGAAAGAACTGAATTTTAAATTTTAGTTTGTATGCAGTTTACATGGCCACAATTGACTATAGAGTGGTCAGTGAAGAGTTAAAGGCAAGTAAGAGTTCCACAGTAGCTCAGTTCAAGTGCTCGGAGTTTGCATTGCAGGACCTGAGGCTGTGGAGTCCTTGAGCCGTCAGGTCCAGTAGATCATTTTTTTTTAATCAAATCATCATGAGATAGACCATTACAAAGCTGTTCATGATTGGGTTTCAGTTGTACAATGTTCAATACCAATATCTACCAATGTACATTTCCCACCACCAGTGTCCCCAGTTTCCCTCCCACCAACCCCCGGTCGATGGCAGGCACTTTTCTTCTTTCTCTCTCTTCTCTTGTGTATTTTGGTTTGCAGTACAGGTACTAAGAGGTCATCATGTTTGTTTCAGGGTGTTCAGTATTTTAAATAGGAAGGTACAACTGGAGTAGCTTTTTTTTTGACTGTGTGACAGCTTTGGGGTGTGGACGTGACTGCTGGGTCTTCCCAGGGAGATGGGGGTGGGGGGAGGTAGCCCATCTCAAACCCAAGAAAGCCTGGAGTTTTCAATCACAAAAGCTGCACACCTGAATTTTCACAGATTTGTATCTCAGTGAGGTCCATCCCTAGACAGTGGAGTCTGGCTAGGGGCATGGTGGTCATTTGGATTGTGGGAGCAAGCCGCTGCCCAGGGCTCTGCTTGGGCAGGCAGCAGGCTGACCTGCCCGCTTCGGTTTGCCCTGGTCTGTTCAGACTTGCGTGGGTCTGAGATTAACTGTAGCTTTGGATCTCTTTCGAGATCTTATTTACAGATCTCTGGCGCAAGGTCGAAAAATGATCTTGGATTGGCTGAACCGGAGGTGGCTTGTGGGCGTGACTCCCACATACCTAACCTTTGGCAATTTAGTTTCCAACTGGCCCTGTGTTGTTGGAGTCCAGCCAAAGGCATAGTGGTGATTATGGGGTGTCAGGAAGGCCGGGGGCATCACCAGGTTGACCTGCTGATGGCACTGCACCCTCTGGGCCCCAGTGGCAACAGAGTAGTGGCCCTGGCAGGGACTAGGACTGGGGCCAGGACTGCTACTGTTCATGACCCTGGCGCTCTGGGTGGATTACAGTCACCAGGCCAGCAGAGCCTGACCAGGGGGCACGTTCCCCCACCCTGGATCCCCAGACAGTTGGTGCTCAGGGAGGTTTTCCTCCACAATATGCTGTGGGTGGCACAGACTGTGCAGGCTGGTCTGGGGAAGAAATGGGGTCAGGGACACCCTGCTGGCCGTGATTGCCTGAGCCGGCCCCCCATGGTGGGAGCCCGGGCACTCTATGGTGCCAAGGTGAACCCAGAGAGCCTTATTCATTCACACTAAACGTCTGCCAGCGTGGCGGCCGATTGCGCAGCGTGCCGAGCTGCAGTAGCCCTGGTCACTGTCACCCCATGGGCCCCGCGGCCATCTGCGCAGGCCCACTCTGGCCACGCTTCGCGCTGGGTGCCGGTTTGGTGCCGTTTAAGCCACTTTTTTTGAGAGAAAATATTTAAAAGGCACAAATAAGTCATTCATGCAGACATTTTAAGACCCCTTGGGCCCCTCTGCTGTCACCGTTTTCTCTCCCACCAGGCCCAGTAGATGTTTGAAGAAACTTTTCTCCAGTAAGAATCACACTCCAGGGGGGAAAGGGTGAGAGTCCAGCTAGGAGGGTGCTCACCTAGCACGCGGCATCCCATAGGGTACCCTGGGCACCACTACCAGGAGTTACCCCTGAGCACCCCGGGTGTGACCCCAAACCCCAAAAAATAAAGAATTACAGTCAAGAGGGGTCACGCAGACCCGTGTGGTTCTCAGCACTTACCTGAGAGACCAATCAAAGGAACCTTCATCGAAGCTCAGCCTGCAAGATCTGGAAAGTGGCCAGTTTATAGTTTTTTTCACAGTATCTTAATTTTTTGTTTTGTTTTTCTGAGTAACTTTGCATGCAGATTGGCAATGTTATATCCCAGATATGATCACAACTTCCTCTGAGAGAGAGAGAAAGTTCCCCATTCTTTTTTAAAAAATATTTATTTATGTTGGATCCCATGAGAGACACAGTTCCATAGTTGTTCATGATCGGCTTCAGTCATAGAATGTTCCAACACCCGTCCCTTCCCCAGTGGACATTTCCCATTGGTGGTGGAAGAGTTCCCCCATTAAAAAAAAAAAAGCACATATGCTGCCCAAGCCCATGTGCCGCTTGCTCCCATGTGACCGAGCACATGTGTCGCCCACATTTCTCCTCTTGAGATGTGTACTTTCATGCTTTCATATCTAATGCTGGGATGTGTGTAGGGGCTCTCTCCGCCCTTGGAGAAGCCCGCGTTTTCTCTTGAGCACATTATTCTCTCTCTTTTCCTCCACATCTTAAAACCCTCCAAATAAAATCTGTTTTACTACCAAAAATAAATAAATAAATAAATAAAATTTTACAGTGTATGCATTTTATTTTTCCTGCTCGTAAGTCACTTTCTCTGTTCTTAGAATGCTGGAAGAGAAGGAAGAGCCAGGCTTCCTCACAGGCTTAAAGATCCCTGCTCCCTGGGCCGCCGGGAAGACGGTGGAGACCGTGCACCCTGTCAGAGACAACTATAAATTCAAGGAGACCGTCCACATCCCGGGGGCGCGCTGCCTGTACCTGAGATTCGACAGCAGGTGCTCCTCACAGTATGACTACGACAAAGTAAGCATGAGCCGTTTGGTAGCTCCTCTGAGACGCCCAGCTCTTCAGTGCTTCTTCTGTTTCTTTGCTGCCTACTTATTTCCGTATGCAGATCTCTCAGGAGAACTCTCCTAAGCTCATTCCCTGGAGGGTAGTGACTGGGGCGTTAAGGAGACAGCGTCTCCGCAGGCTGCGGCCGTTGTCTGAACGCTCTGTTCAACGGGAGTCCCAGAAGACGCTCCTTTCCTCTCTGCCTCCCTCCCACCTTTCCTCTGTGCTGGGAATTCCTGTCGATGGCTGAACCATTGTCTAGAAAGGTCTGACTGTTGAACTCTTGGGGCTTCTCATGTATCTTTTGGGAGAAGGTGACTTTCAGATGAATTTCTGATCTACAAGAACCTAGGTTTATATTGAGTTAAATTGGTTTTTTTTCTCTTTTGCCATTGCCCACACAGATTTTGAGGAAGTATAGTTTTCTACCTAGTAGCTTAATGATTAACAGTCAAAGAAGGAGCTGGAAACAGTGCCGGGCTAAAGGCCATGTCTAGCATGCAGCAGGCCACGATTGGGTTCCTGGCACCCCGGGTGGGCTCTGGCACGGTGGGACCCTGCGGTATCACATCCCCAGGCTCCACATTCAACCAGTTTCCCCTTTGACCCAGAATCGCCTGAGCATCTCTTGGCCGGGCTCTCTCCCTTTCAAAAAAGTAAAAGGATCAGGGAAGTTGTTTTTTTTTTTTTATTTTTTTATTTGATTGTAAATTATCATATTTAGCATATGAGGAAATGCTAATGAATTTATGTAGCACATAAAAGAGAACTAAAGAATGATCTGTTAGCTTTGAAAAACAAGACTTTTAAAATGTAGATTGTTGTCTTTATTCTTTGAACTGTATCTTGGCAAATCATCCTTCTTCCTGTCAGAGGATACCAAAATAAAAATAAAAGTACTTTTGTTTTCACACTCTGAAGGGTTAACTGGATCTTCTGTGGCATAGTGAAGCATCCAGAGCAAGCTCTGGGATCCTCTTCCTGTTACCTTTTAGAATAGTGGCGGTTCCCAGGTGGGACAGGAGTGTAAGACTTGCTTCTAGTGGGCCGGAGAGATAATCCAGCAGGTAAGGCGCTTGCCTCGCATGCAGCTGACCTGGGTTTGACTTCCAGCTCCAAATATGGCCCCCGAGCACAGAGCCAGGAGCGATCCCTGAGCACTGAGCCAGGAGTAAGCCCTGTGCACAGTTGCGTGTGACCAAAAAAATACACACCAAGCAAAAGAAGACTACTTCTAAAACCCAGCTTGTCTAGAAGCAAGAACATGTAGATGTTTTGGGGGCCGGGGGGTGTGCTTTCAAAAACTGTCTCCGGGCATCAGTGGCATTCCCTTCAGAGTTTGCAGCAGTAGGTACCCCATTTTCCACCTTCTAGTGATACGACTGTTACATAGAAGTGGGACATTTTAGTTGGTGTCATTTTGTGTCTCCATAAAAAAACCCCAAACAACGGAAACCAGTAATTCACACCTTTCCGTGTTTGCTGATCTCTACCTGCAGCAGACTTGAGTGTTAAGTGTGGCTGCAGAGAGGCTGACCAGCTGGGCCAAAGTAACCCTTTTCCAGTGCTCCTTCACTGATGTCAGCAAAAGGCCCAAAAGGGTCAAGAGTCACAGAAGGGCCAGAGTCTGGGGCTACCAGTACCGCTTTGGGGTCTGAGCTGAGGCCCCCCACGCAGTGAGTGGCAGCCAAGAAGACAGGATTGGCTAGTTATTCAAACTTTCTTCTTCCTCAGAAAGTCTCTGAATGTCAAATAACCTCTCAGTGTTTCTCCTGTATGTGGAGAATTGGGCATTTGAATATGAATGAGTGGCTTTTATTGAAATACTGATACATGACAGCTGGCCCAAGAAGAAGCAGCTTCCTTTCTAGCCCAGATTTATGTCTTTCTTTTCTACTACTTTCTTTTCTACCATTAACCAACATTCTGAGATATCTGGCTTATTTTCAATTTGTTGCATTTAAAAAAAAAATTCTTGGTTTATTAAGTTTTGGAGTTTGGGAGCTTTTATTTTGTTGTGATGCTAGATAATGACCATCTATCCACCTGTATTTGCTTTTATTCTTATTAATTTGGGGGAGGCTTTAAGGGGCAGTCTACTTATTAATGAGTTAAAGATCATTCACTAGGATTAATATTGCTATTAAAATACATGTGTGGTAGTTCAGCATGGCTTTTAGCGTCTGGTCCCCTAACCAATTAAATTATGGTAATTTGTAAAATATGTTTTGATCTCAATGATTGTTATTACTTTTGGGCTTCCCCATAAGTAGTAATAACTGCATCCAGGATAAAACAGTTATACTGAAGAATCAGAACTATTAGTTAAATGTAATGACACTAGTACCTGGTTATAAATGTATTTTTAAACGAACTCTTTTTTGCAGCCTTTTTATTTGTAGACGTTGTTTTTGTTTTTCTTTTACAGTCTAACAGTCTATTTTCTGTTTTGAAGTTGGTGATATACGCGGGGCCTAACACAAACAGTAGGAAGGTTGCTGAGTATGGAGGCAACACACTGGGATATGGCAGCCGTAGTGTCTTAGGAACTGGTTGGCCGAAAGACTTGGTGAAGGTATGGTATCCACCTCTGCCGAGACACAAAAACCAACTCCTGTTCCGCACAGGCTCAAGTATTAACTGTAATTCCCAGACAGATTTGTCATGGGGTGACTGTTGAGGTGGGGCTGACCTTGCCAGGCTCGTGGACGTGATCTGCTTCATTCATAGCGGCCTTCTTAGCACTTTTAGGGTGTCAGACCCCTGTGCAGTCTAGAACTTGTGTCCGTTTCACAAGTTACCCTGTGCACTGAGGCGGTCACAGCACTTGTGTCACTGCTCACTGCTTGCTTCTATGCTAGGTTCCTGGAGGATGGGTGTCCGAGCACCACCACGGTTTTGTCAAAGTGATTCATCAGGCATTTGTAGCAAAAATAACGATTCATTCTCACGATGAAATTTGGGCCATGTTTTGCCCATTACAATCTGAATACCTCCGCAGGCTTTTCCCGAAGCCTTTATTTTACATACGCTGTCGACCCTCGTTAATTCAGCCATAGACTACCGAGGGTAACTACTGAGGCATAGTCTAGATGCATCCAAACTTGGATCAGCATAACCAGGAAGTGTTCCCTAATGTCCCGCCTTTTGTCTCTCACTCATGGCATTAGCTAGACAGCACAGAGCGTGCCTGCCAGCTCTGTGTGTTCCTCAAGAGTTGGCCCACTTTCCTCCCTTCTGGGCGCAAGTGAGGTGGCCCAGTGGAGGGGGGAGGGAAGGATGCACAGAAGCCTAAGGAATGTGTTGAAATTATGCTCCAGATTTGATTAATCTTTCCTCTTATCCCGCCCTTGGGCAGTCACAGCCCAGTCCACAGATGTCTTCTCCCCCAAACTACCTGTCAGGAGAGAGCCCTGAAGGTTGGTGTCTGAGTGAGAGGGGGTAGCACTCGAGTCAAAAAACAGGCGAGAAAAGGAGTGAAATAGTGTTATGGTCCCTTGGAAAGGGAATTTCTGAAAATCACTGCCTTCCTGAAAATTGTGTCTTGTTTTCTCCCCTTAAATTTTAAGGTGGAAGGAGATACCGTTACCTTCTCCTTCGAAATGAGAAGCGGCCGAGAGCACAACACTCCTGATAAAGCCATGTGGGGCTTTGCTTGCACAGTTCGTGCTCAGGTACTGGACGCTAACCACTGCTCTGGGCATAGTGTACTTTCCCCCTGGGCTTCAGTTTATGTCCTGTTTGCCTTGGAACCTAGGCAAAATGCGAGCAACTGTTTCATCCATCTCTTCCATTTGGTGATAATTGATTATTAGTAATAAGTTGTGGCTCTAGGGGATAGAACTCGTTGTGGTCAGTAATCAGTGCAGTAGCCTGGGAAGAGTCTGTTTGTTGGCCCTTCATCCTCAAAGCCTGGGGTGGCGACCGGCCACCAGCTGGGCGCTTAATACCAGCAGGCACTTGGATTCTGGGTTTTAAGAGTAGAATCAGGTGATTTCCCTTCTGTTCCTGCTCTGGGAGCCTCTGCTTGATTCGTTGTTTTATATTCTGCCTATGGGTTTAGTTCACCGTGCCCATTACTCGCTTTCCCCACTACTCCACCCAGGGTATCTTTGTAAATTAGTTCTTGTCCCATTTTGGAATAGATAAAGAGTAGTGAGAATTCTAGAAACCCTTCCAGAGCCTGAGCTATGAACTCGTTTTAGACAAAGAGGTTTCTTAATTTTAAGTGAGCTAAGACTCTCTGCGCTGGGATTGCCTGCTAGGATGGAAGCTCCACTGGGGCAGGGATCTCTGTTTTGTCCTCTGCCATATCTCAAGCATCCAGAAATGTGACTGGAACACTGAACGAAGAGTCCCTGAGCAACCATAGGGGAGTCCTGGGCATCTTGACTCCAGCCCGGATGGAGACCGGCAGAACCTCGCAGGGAGGCCCCTGCTTGCCGAGGCACTGCCAGGGCAGCTGAGGGAGGCCCTGCAAGTGCTTTACATGGTTTTCGGTGTGAAGTCTGCTGGGCTCTTCTCTCTCCAGAGTTCTGGTGACCCTTCACTCTGGGGTCTTCCCAGTGCCACCACCTGTCTCTGCTCTGGGGTGCTGTTCCTCTGTGCCATGGCAGTACTTGGTGCTGGTGCTGACGCAGCCTCTCCCCTGTGCGCTGCAGGAGTCCTCGGAGGATGTGTCGGGAGGCCTGCCCTTCCTGGTGGACCTGGCCTTGGGGCTGTCTGTGTTAGCGTGTTCCATGCTAAGAATCCTCTACAACGGCCCCGAAGTCACCAAAGAGGAAGAGGCCTGCCAGGAGCTGTTGCGGTCCAAGCTCTTACAGAGGTAACAGAGGCGCAGCCCAGGCTAGTTCTGTTCACAAAGGAAAAAAGGAATTTTTGTGAAATGACATTTCTAGTGCATTTCCCAGCAGATGGTGCCTCCTGTCCGACAACCCCAGGGGTCACTGTGTCTAGGAAAGAAGATGGAGTTTACACCAAAGTGCCTCTGGTCTTACTTTACAAAATCCAGAGTTAGAGCCTTGAATTGCGTAAGCTTTTTCCATTCCAAATATTGTGGAATGAAATTAAAAAATTCCCAGAAGGGTGCCGAGGAGATGGTTCCAAGGCCCGGAGCACAGGTTCAGTCCCCAGCATCACGAGGTCCCTTGAGCACCACTAGGATGACTGAGCTAGGAATAACCTCTGGACACTGCTGGGTTTGGACCCCAAACAAAATCAAATAAGAATCCTGCCGGGGCTGGAGAGACCATACAGAGGAGGGAGTACGTGGCTTGCAAAAAGCCAACCAAGGCCCGATCCCTGGCATCCCATATAGTACCCCAGCCCGCCAGGAGTAATTCCTGAGTGCAGGACCAGGAGGAACCCCTGAGCAGCACTAGGTGTGTCCCATGTGTCCCTCCCTGCCAAAAAAAAAAAAAAGCATCTCCCCCCAACTCAGCAAACAGCAAGAGTGTTTTTGTAGGATCTAGGTGAGGGGTGGGAATGTTGTGGGGAGAGGGCCATGGTATAGCCATGCCATTCTTTTACCTTTTCTTCTAAAAGTTTTCTTTTAAGGAACGTCGGGGAGAAGGTAGATTTCCCAAAATGTATGCTCATTTTTCTTTAGCCTCTGGAGGTTTGACGAGCAAATCCTTAGCACATAAGGTTGCTTCCCTCCAGGGTCTGTCTGCAGACCTCCAGTAGCTCTCCGGCTAGGGAAGTCAAGGATTCCCTCTCCGTCTGCGCAGGTGCCAGTGGCAGGTGGAGGCCAATGGTGTGATCTCGCCCGCCCTTACTCCAAGCCCGTCCCCGCTGCCTCTGACCATCGAGGAAGACCGAGAGTTCACCTACCCCTCTGACGTGCTGGCGCCTCCCACCGGGAACTACTTCGACCTGCCCCGCATCCGGCTGCCGCCGGGAATCATGATAAAGCTCAGGGAAATTTCTGGGCGAGCCAGACCTCAGTTCAGACCAAGTATAAAGTATGTTTGACTCTGTAGCCTTTTATTTTTCCCACCAAAAACACTGTTTAGAACTGAGTTTGCTGTGGTGGGTTGAGGGATGGTGGCTGGACAGGGTGGATTGGGGCGGGGACACTGGTGACGGTAGATTTGTGTGCATGAAACCCTATCACAGTAATCATGATAAAAAAGTTTTTGAAAATTAGGAATGGGCTGGAGAAACAGTACAGCAGGCAAGACACTTGTCTTACACGCTGTCAGCCTGGGTTTGTTCCCCAGAACCACATGTGGTCCCCTGAGCCCTGCTAGGAGTGATCACTGAGCACAGATCCAGGAGTAAGCCCTGAGCACTGCAAGGTGTGCCCTCCCTCCGAAAAATATAATCACTTCACTTGATCACTTGATATCCCATTACTCATCGATTTGCTCGAGTG
Source organism: Sorex fumeus (assembly GCF_029834395.1). Lineage (NCBI taxonomy): Eukaryota > Metazoa > Chordata > Mammalia > Eulipotyphla > Soricidae > Sorex > Sorex fumeus. The sequence goes on along the minus strand of NW_026606212.1, from coordinate 2,913,571 downwards.
GGCGCCAGTAACGTCTCCATCCATCCCTGTTGCGTGCTAGCATAGCCCAATGGCACCTGCTCCTTCTAGGAACATGAAGAGCCTCAAACCGATTGTTCAGGGTCTTGACGAAGAAGTCTGACCATCTCATAGGTGGGAGGTTACGGGGCTGAGATCTCCAAGTCTGCACAGTTTGGGACTGGACCTTCCAGTAGCTCGACAGTTACACCCACCAACTGCCGTGTAACCCCATCAAAGGCCAGGATCCAGAGACTATAATACCAAGCTCCTGGACTTCTTAGTCTCTAATTCTTGCCCTCAGAGAACCCAGCAGGCTACTGAGAGTATCATACCAGCACATATCCCTGAACAGGAACACCTGTAAAAATATAATAATCCCCTTAAAAACCAACAAAATAAGAGCCCCAAAACTGTTCTAGGGCCAGGAATATCACAGGGCTAGAACGTATGCTTTGTGTGTGAGAGGCCCCAAGTTTGTGTAGTCCCCAAACGCAGTCAGGTGTAGCCCTGGTGGCCCCCCACGCCACCACTGGGAGTGTTCCAGTGTCCCTTGAGCTGTGCTTGGGTGGTATCTTTCCCTGCTCCCAAAGCAGTGATAGAATGGTTGAAGGGAGCTTATTTCTTCCTGTAGACTAGTAAACTTTAAATTTTATGGGGGTTTTATTTGTTTGTTTTGGTTTGGGGGCTACATCCGGCGATGCTCAGGGGTTCCTCCTGGCTCTGCACTCAGGAATTACTCCTGGTGGTGCTCAGGGGACCATATGGGATGCTGGGGATCGAACCTGGGTTGGCCATAGGCAAGGCAAGCGTCCTCCCTGCTATAGTCTCTGCAACCCTTTCATGTTCTATTCACTTGATGGATGTTGTCCAGCACTCTGGGGCTTCCACAGGTGAGAGTTGACACGGGTGTCTGGGGAATTGTTAGCTTTTCCACCACTTCTTGTGTGCTGAATCAGAACCCTTCGGGAGGGGCCCAGTAGTTTCTGTTTTGGGGAGTTTTCCTTGTGATTGTAATGTGCCCTAAAGTTTGACATGTTCTAGGTTTTTTCTTGTGCAGTTTTGACCTGTGGCAGGATTAGGGGACATCTGACCTGCAGAATCTCAGACCCATGAAAGCACATGGGAGGAACCTGATATTGAGTGGGACAGACATGTGTGTTTCTCACTGGCCGCCTGAGACCGTTTTGCCTTTATAGGATATGATTATGTTAGAAATATTAAAATGGCCTTGGGAAAGAAAAAATTGTTCCCCACCCCTGTTCTATGGAGTTTTAAGATAGTTCTTTGTTTGGATACTTAGAGGAGAGGGGAGGGTGTTAACCTAGAATGTGAATAAGGTTTATAGTTCCAAGCAGCATCCTGTGATTGTCTCTTGCTTAAGGTCTGTTTTACAGGCCTCTGTTGCCTTCTGAAACAAGACTGGGGGTAAAAACTAAAGAGTTAATGAAATTTATAATGAAAAATAAACAAGATCACAGTGATTCAATTTTAAAAATAAGTGAGCACCATTGTTTCTAGCTCAGTATCCATGCCCACTAAATGCCGTAAGCTACAATACTGCATAAACTAACTGGCAACTAAATGGTTCTGAAGATTGTATTTTTTTCTTTTTTGGCTTTTTGGGTCACACCTGGCAATGCACAGGGGTTCCTCCTGGCTCTGCACTCAGGAATTACTCCTGGCGGTAGCTCAGGGGACCATATGGGATGCTGGGAATCGAACCTGGGTTGGCCGCGTGCAAGGCGAATGCCCTACCCGCTGTACTATCACTCCAGCCCCTAAACATTGTATTTTTAACCTAGACTTACTGTAGTTGTAGTATGACACTGTCAAAATAATACAGATTGTAGAAAGTGAAGTCCCTTCATTTTACATTTTCAGCTTTATCAACCATTGTCAGTTTTATCAGTTAATAAATTATTGACAACTAGATTTCAAAGTTATCATAATATAGTTGGGGAGTTAATTCAAAGGGCTGGTGTGTATGCTCTGTATTGGGGCACGGGGGTCCACATTTATTCTCTGGCAAGGCCTGGTCCCCTGAGTACCACTGGGACTGATCCCCAAAGCAATGAAAAAAAACCCAAAGCAGGGAAAACCCCCTGAGCATTGTGGGTGTGGGCCCCAAAACAAAAGTCATGCCTTCTTAATGTAATAGAGAGGGTGAAATAAATGCATAACATGGTTGCGTCTTGTTTTGGGGCCACAGCTGGTGGTGCTCAGGGGCTGCTTCTCGCAGAGTGCCGGGCAACTAACTGCTCCTGGCAGGACTCGGGGCCGTGCAGTGCCAGGAATGGGCTCAGGCCCCCTCTTGCAGAGTGGGTGCTCATCCCTCTGAGCTGTCTGTCCGGCCTTTGGGGTATATCTAACTCATAGCTTCAGTCCCCAACTTTTGAAGCGTTGAATGCTTACCCAGAAGCTAGAGCTGACTGATTTCCATTGACCTCCCAGGGAAGTGATTCAGCCCGACGTGATGGAGGAGATGGTGGTGTCATGCGTTATCAAGCACTTGAACTTGGTTGATGCACTTCAGTCCCTAATAAATTTCCAGTATCAGGAAGAACATGCTGAGGAATATGATTTGTTATGTAAAATTATGGGAGAGACCTTTAAGAAGCTCAATGCCATGGAGAGGCAGCTGCAGGTAAGTGAAAATGAAAACATTCTCTTTTCCTCTTGGAACTTTCCAGCAGTTTCCTCCCCAGAAACTTAGTGAAATTTAAATGTGGTCCGAATTTTTTATTTTTAAAAAACTTATTATTACAATTAAAGTTTACATAGTTGCATGTGGTTTGTTTTATTTTTTTATTTATTTTTTTGCATGTTCACACATTGTTCTGATATTCCTATTAGAGTGTTGCAGAATTGGAACAGAAATGGCAAAGTGAGGTTGACGAGGCCATTCAGGGGAAACTGGAGAACAACATGCCTTTCTTCTATGATTACCATTTTAATGAGGTGAGCAAACAGTCTGACTTATCATCAGGCTTTGTGATTGATTAACAGAGCAAAAGTGTATGCCATTTGCATAGAGATAAATGTCACTTCTTAATATGTGTACACTTCCATTGGCATCCATTTCTTGAAGGGATCAAGTAGAATTGGTTAGATCAACAGGCCAATGATAAACAGAGTAAATTGCTGATGAAGTTGTTTAATTAATAAGTTTTATATTTTGGGTTCGAGTGATAGCACAGCAGTAGGGCGTTTGCCTTGCACGCAGCCAACATGGTTGACCCGAGTTCGCAGCCAACATGGCCAACCCGAGTTCGATTCCTCCGCCCCCTCGGAGAGCCTGGCAAGCTACTGAGAGTATCTCGCCCGCACGGCAGGGCCTGGCAAGCTCCCCATGACATAGTCGATATGCCAGACACAGTAACAACAAAGTCTCCAATGGAGACGTTACTGGGCCCGCTCGAGCAAATCGATGATCAACGGGAGGGCCTTTACTTACTTTACTTTTATTTTGGGTGGGTTTTTCTGTGGGGGAAAGTGCAACTGACGGTGTTCAGGCATTATCCTTGGTCGTGCTCAGGGGACATTTGTGGCGCCAGGGATTAAACCAAGGGTGGCCGTATGCGAGGCAAGCGCCTTCACTATCTCTCTGGCCCCAATAAGTTCTTTTGTGTGTGTTTGTGTTTTCCTTGTCATCGTTGTTTGGTGTTCGAGATTGAATCCGGAGTCTCATATTGATGAATCTGTGCTCTACCATTGAGCTACACCCATGGCTCCTGATTGTTGGTTTTCTAAAGACATGATCATCATTACCAAACGTTGTTTTCATCTTAAAATAAAAGGCAGAGTTGTAAGCACTCAAGAGAACTTCAGAAAGTAGTCGTTGCCATTTTCAGTAATTAAAATAGCTAGCAATGATCTATTTCTGACATAGAAATAAGGGCCCAGAGTGGTGGTTTTTCCCCAGAAAATGTGTTTCTTTTAACATATGTGAAGTGAAACTTGTTTTGCAAATCCAGTATACCATCTTTTCTTGATTTTTCCTTCTTTAGAACAAAATGAAAGAACTAGAACTTTTGTGTTCAATGAAGGAAGTCTCCTTTGATGGAAATGATCTTGAAAACATGGTCCTATCACTGAGGTTAGTGATGTTGATAACTGTGTGAAGCAAAATTCAACCGGGAAGCTCAAAACAGAGTGTGGTAGCCTAGCTAGCAGGTATCTGTGAAAACATTACGCATCCACTCAGCATCACAGAGTGGGAGCTCATTGGAAGTTTTCATTTTCATCTCAAAAAAGTAACATAGGCATCTGAAACTGGACCAAGGAACTAAATTGGCCGCAGTTTCAAAAACATTGCAAGGGAGCTGTGAGCTATGTTTATCAGGTTAGTTTGTTTAGTTTGTTTTTAGTTTTGAATTCCAAACTTCTACCTCGTTCTCTCTCTTCCTATATATTGTGATTCTAAGAACAACGAAATGCAGATCAGCCTTTCTTTACAGGGAGAAGTTCCTGCAGGAAGTGAACTCTCTCACTCACAAGCTCTCCCACCCCCTGGGGAAAACGAAGACACTAGTGAAGAGTTTAATGAACCGAGCCGAGCTCTTGCTGCATGTGACCATTGCAGCCCAGTCTGGCCTCACGAGAAGCATCTCTGGGACCCCCGCAGAAACTCCAGGTACTGCTGAAAGCCGCCTGTCCAGGGCCTCTGCAGTCATCTGTTCATGAATTAGCATCAGCTACTGTTTACTTCGTTTTACTTTTTATTTATTTAATATTTGGGTTTGGGGGCCACACCAGGCAGTACTCAGGGTTTACTCCTGGCTCTGTGCTCAGGTATCAATCCTCCTGGGCTCAGGGGACTCTATGGGGTTCCAGGGATCGAACATGGGTTGGCCAAGTGCAAGTCAAGTGCCTTCCCTGCTGTACTGTCTCCCCAGCATCAGCTACTATTTAAAAGATGGTTCTAGAAAGGAAAAAAGAGAATTCAGCATATTTTATTGTGCATTTTGCTTTTTCCAGCCAAGAAATGCTTGCCATTTAATTCCTGTGCTGTGTGAGTCAGCTGAACATCAGGCACTTGCTTACCATGGGCAGTTTTTCTTGGATATAGCACTATCCACTGTCCTCCCGTTGTTCATCGATTTGCTCGAGTGGGCGCCAGTAACATTTCCATCGTGAAACTTGTTGTTACTATTTTTGGCATATCGAATACGCCATGGGAAACTTGCCAGGCTTTGCCATGTGGGCGGGATACTCTCAGTAGCTTGCCAGGCTCTCTGAGAGGGACAGAGAAATTGAACCTGGGTCGGCCACATGCAAGGCAAACACCCTACCCGCTGTGCTATTGCTCCAGCCCTCTTGGATACATATGCAGACTATTTCCATGGCCAGGGAGAATGCGCTAGGAGGACTGGTCAGTGGTTGGAATCAACCATGAGTGTGTGTATGTGTGTGTGTGTGTGTGTGTGTGTGTGTGTGTGTGTGGATGGCGGGGGGAGGGTAGGCAAGATAGAGAAGAGAGGACCAGTATGACAATAATAGCTGGAAATGATCACATTGGACAAAAACCAAATGTTCAAAGTAGGTAAAGTCATTGATGGTTGGAGGGATTGCTCAGGATGGAGGCTGTGTGCTGAAAGTAGACTCGGGACCAAACATGATGGCCTCTCAGTATCTGTATTGCAAACCATGATGCCCAAAGTAGAGAGAGTAAGAAGGAAGAAGGAAGGCCCCTGCCACAGAGGCAAGGGGTGGCATGGGGTGGGATGGGGGAAGAATACTGGGGACATTAATCACTTAATCACTTAATCCCCGTTATTCATCGATTTACTCGAGCAGGTGCCAGTAACGTCTCCATTCATCCCAGTTGCGTGCTAGCGTAGCCCAATGGTATCTGTTCGTTCTAGGAACATGCAGAGCCTCAAACCGATCATTCAGGGTCTTGACGAAGAAGTCTGACCATCTTGTAGGTGGGCATCCACGTGATCTTTCGATGTCCCGTGGAATCCAATCAGTAATGGCTCTAGTCCAGCGGTTGTCTGTAAACCTCATTACATGTCCAGCCCATCTGATTTTTGATGTCTTGGCAAATGAGACAGCGTCCCTGATTCTTGAGCGTTGACGAAGATCAGAATTCCGGATTCTATCTCTCATTTGAGTGAATCGTGATATTCCAAGTATAGTTCTTTCGATTCCTCTTTGAGAGACCCGAATAGTGTTCTCATCCTGTTTTCGTAGGGTCCAGGTCTCTGAGGCATATGTTAATGCAGGAAGAACAGTGGAATCAAAGAGATGTGCTCGTAGCTGGACATTGGTGGTGGAAAATTCACACTGGGAGAGGGATGGGTGCTCGATCATTGTATGACTGAAACTCAATCATGAAAGCTTTGTAACTATCTCATGGTGATTCAGTAAAAATAAATTAAAAATTAAAATAAAAGTAGGTAAAGGGATAGAACTGATAACCTTTCAGGATCTGTATTGCAAACTACAATGCCCAAAAGTGAGGAGGGAGCAGCGGGGGAGGTGGGAGGGAGGGACAGAGAAAGAGAGAGAGGGAAGGAAGGCGGGCTGTGGGGGGTGGTGATGGGAGGGAACCTGGGGACGCTGGTGCTGGGAAATGTGCCCTGGTGTAGGGACGGGTGTTGGAACACGTATGACTGAAACCTAACCATGAATAGCTTTGTAAGGGTCTATCTCACAGTGATTCAATAAAAAAAAAAAAACTTTACAAAAAGGGGGGGTGTGGGCAGAGAGACAAAAGCCATCTCTGGGAGGGAATAGGGATCTGAACTTGAATTTTCTTTCCCCTTGGGCGAGGTATCTGACTGAGTGACTCAGCAGTAGAACACTTGCCTGGCATGTTTGAAGCTCAGGATTCAATCCTCAGTAGCACCTCCACCACCCCAAAACCCCCAATTTTTCTTTTTCTGCCTTGGCCTGCTTTTTAGAATGCTTATATTTAACATGAATTTCCATAGCTTATAAAATGAATGAATTTTTTATTCCTCTCTATGGAAACCTGATTTAGTAAAAGTGTTTTTATGTTTCCAACTGAAGTTTTTAAGGTGAAAAAAAAATTGGAGCAATATTATAGTGCCATGCATATGGCCGACCAGGGGTAAATCCCCGACACTCCATGTGGTCCCACAAGCCCACTAGGAGTGACCCCTGAGCAAGAGGTAGGAGTGCCTCCTGTTCACAGCTGGATATAAACCAAACCCCTCCACCCAAAACAAACAAAAAAAAGTACAGGGGATAAGGCGCTTGCCTTGCATGCATCTGACCCTTTTTTTGGTTTTTGGGTCACACCCAGTGATGCTCAGGGGTTACTCCTGACTCTGCACTCAGGAATTACACCTGGCGGTGCTCAGGGGACCCTATGGGATGCCGGGGATCGAGCCTGCGTCGGCTTCGTGCAAGGCAAATGCCCTACCCGCTGTAATATCGTTCTGGCCTGCATCTGACCCATTTTGATCCCCATATGGTCCCCCAGGCTCTGTCAGGAATGATCCCTGAGTATTACTGGTTAAAGCCCCAATCCCCCCCAAAGCTATTGGTCTAAAAAAACCCTGTGGAGAGACAGTCCAGTGGGCCCAGCAGGCAGTTTGCGTGTCTTTGGCCTGGGTTCAGCCCCGTCACCACGCGGTCCCCTGAGCACTGCCAGGCATGACCCCAAACAAACAGTGCATCTTACGGGAGGGTGCCGTGTCAGCCCCAGGGAAGGCAGGCTGCTTGGAGAGCAGAGCCCCGCAGACCTCCTCACTCCCCTGCAGAGCTAGCAGCCTTTCCGTTCCTTGCAGCGTGTAAGTCCGCCTCGGAGACCAAGGTGATCTCGCACGCCGTGCGGCAGCCCGTCTTCCTCCGCAGCATGTCAGCGCCCTCGGACCTGGAAATGATTGGTAACGAAGATCTGGAGTTTGCTAGAGCAAATCAGAGGTAGGTGGCGAATGGCCCAGGGTGGCTTCCCGTGTGCCGCTGGACGCCCCGAGAGAAGGTTCTGGCCGTGCTCCTCTCTGTGTAGGCGGCGCCACGGGACCAGCCACCGCAGCAGCTCCTTTACGCTCCTGCAGTCGCTGGCCATCGAGGACAGCAGGGACAAGCCCACGTACAGCGTCCTGCTCGGGCAGCTGTTCGCCTTCATCGGCACCAGCCCGGACCAAGCGGTACGTCTCACTTTGCTGATTCTGGGGAGTGGCCCCGAACAGCGCGCCCGGCTCCAGGGGCAGGAGTCAGCCGTCCCCTCCCCGTGCCTTGCAGGTGTCCAGCAGCAGCTTCCTGTTGGCTGCACAGACGCGGTGGCGGCGGGGAAACACGCGCAAACAGGCCCTGGTGCACATGCGGGAACTGCTCACCGCCGCCGTGCGCGTCGGGGGAGTGACGCACCTCGTGGGCCCAGTGACCATGGTCCTGCAGGGCGGCCCCAGGTCAGTCTTCTCAGCTTTCTCACTACAATCTGGGGTGGGAAAAAGCCGTTCTCCAGGGTGTTCTTGGGGCCAGCACAGACCGTGGCACGCTGAAGTTTCCCCTGGTAGGCTGTGTTTTTGTTTTTATTAAAATTAAAATAGCCAGAGTACGACTGGCGCAATAGCACAGCGGGGAGGGCGTTTGCCTTGCACACGGCCGACCCAGGTTCGATTCCCAGCATCCCATATGGTCCCCCGAGCACCACCAGTATTGATTCCTGAGTGTGTGAACCAGGAGTAACTCCTGTGCATTGCCGGGTGTGACCCAAAAAAGCCAAAAAGGAAAAAAACAAACAAAAAAAAATAGCCAGAGCAGTAGTAGAAGCAAAGAAGCGGAGAGGGTGTTTGCCTTGCACGCAACCAACTTGGGTTCAATCCCGGGCACCCCATAAGGTTCCCCATACCCACTGCCAGGAGTGATTCCTGAGTGCAGAGCCAGGAGGAAGCTCTGAGCACTGCCGGGTATGGCACAAAAACAAACAAAAATTTTAAAGTGCAATATTTCGCACAAAATCAATATATCTAACTCACAGTAAAGTCATCTTATTAATCTTCCCCCTAAATTCCACTAAATCCAGTAACACTTTGTTATACTTACTATGTGCATAAAAAGCTATTTAGCTTCTTATATACATAAATGTGGATTTGTGGATTTTTTTACTAAATTTAGCTTATGTTATGCATGGCTGACTATCATCAAAGTTGTTCTGTGCAAAACATCTTGTATATATCTATCTTCAGTACTTGTAGATCAGCTTTATAGTTATATTATTGACATACAATCTTTTGAAGTCTCAAATACAATAATTTCTTTTTTGTGTATTTGTGAAATGACCACAGTAAGTCCAGTTACCATCTGTTACCTTAGAAAGTCATGGGCTTAGGGCTGGAGAGATAGCACGATGGGTAGGGCGCTTGTCTTGCATGTGGCCAATGCAGACTCAATCTCCAGTGTCCCATATGGTCCCCTGAGCACCGACAGGCGTGATCCCTCAGTGCAGAGCCAGGAGTCACCCGAGCATTGAGCTGCCCCATCCTTGTTGACCGGAAATTGCCAGTGGTAGCCCCCAGTACCCCCAAGTATTATTTGGGAAGCTTTCCTGATCCCCAGTTTAAAAAAAGTTCTGCTCCACATTCTCCTGTGGTCCTGCAGTTTGGGCAACACCGTCTCATAAGAAGATTCCAGGGTCAGAGGACAGTGTAGTGTAGTGGGTAGCACACTTGCCTTGTACATGGCTGACCCAGGTTCCATCCCCAGCACCCCATAGGGTCCCCTGAGCCTGCCAAGAATGATCCCTGAACTCTGAGCCAGGAACAAGCCCTGAGTACCGCCAAGGTGTGACGTTAAAACAAAACAAAAAGGAAATTTCTTTCCCAGAAGGTTCTGGGTTCCTCTTGGGAGTCTTGAAGAGCTCTCCTCTTCCCTGTTCATTCTGACTCGCATTGCTGTCGGGGTTCAAGAAGCCTGAGCTCTGCTTCTGTTTCCTAGAATCGAAGAGCTGACCTGTGGTGGCATGGTCGAGCAAGTACAGGAGGCCTTCGGTGAGACCATGACCTCTGTGGTGTCCCTGTGTGCGCGCTACCCCATTGCCTGTGCCAACAGCATCGGCCTCCTGTGCACCATCCCCTACACCAGGTACGCGCCACTCGGGGCTCGCACTGTGGGAGTTGACTACAGGAAACTAAAACCATTGCCCGAGTATCCAATATTGAATCTTCTTCAAGGAACCAGAGACATTCTAACTAAGCATATGTGCCTCCTGAGGACCAAAACTTACTATGTCATTTCTTCATTATTGAGTTCCTGCATGATCACAGTGTTCACTTAGGGTGAGATTGGTGTGAGAATGAAGAGGGCCCACTCTTCAAGCCCAGTTCTCCTGTCAACGTGCCACTTGCTTGCTTGTCTTAATATTCCTTTGCTTGCCTGTTCCCATCTAAAGAAGCCTGTGCTCTCTCTCAAACATGCACGTCTCCCTCTCTCTCCCATCACATCTTGCTCAGAAAACCTATCTTGCTCGCAAAAAAATAAGTAAAGGGAAAGAGATGGTCCTTAGGAAATGACCACATATTTGGCAATCTTTCTCTCTTAGTCACTTGATTTAAAGATATTCATGAGGTCATTTCCACCTTTCCTTTCTGTGCTGATGGTGACCAGAGATTGCAGTTTCCCTGTGCACATTGGGAGTTGCATACCTGGCTGTGGTACTCACACACATGGCCACCGTGCTCACACACATGACTGTGGTGCTCACACATGGCTACGGTGCTCACACACGTGACTGCAGGGCTCACACATGTGGCCGCCATCCTCACATACGTGGCTGTAGTGCTTGCTGGGGGTGTCTTAGACGTTTAGCTGCAGTACTTGCACGCGTTTGGTCATACTACATCCGATCAGAGAGGACACTCTTTATTGTGCCAGGGACCCCAGAGGCACCTCAACAATTCAAAGTAAAAAGCAGAGGCTAGAGACAGAGTACATCAGGTAAAGTGCTTGTCTTCACCCTCCACGCCCCGTGTGTGATCCAGAAGTGATCCCTAAGCACAGAACCAGGAGTCAATCTTAGCACAGCTGGCTTGTGGCCCAGAAACTAAAACCAACCCAACACCAAACAAACTTTATGTTAGAACCAGGGGGATGGCTCAGGAGGCTGCAGCAAACGCTTTGTGTGCTGGTACCGACCCCCGGCCCCCCGGCCCCCATCGAATCAAGCATCTCTTGGTCCCTGGAGCATGGCCAGGAGCAACACCCCCACCCGTGCTAGACCGGGCACCGCACTGGGAGTCACCCTCAAGCACTGCAGGGCCTGGCCCCGGAAACAGAACTAGGAAACTCCGTGTGTGTTTTTCTGTTCTCACGTGTGAACAGAGTTAGACCAGCAGGTTGCTTTTCCCTTGGATAATGTGATTCTCACGTTGAGCGGGACCACGAGCTGGGAGGTGACAGTTACTCCAGACCACCCTTTCTGCCGGCCCCAGGAGTGAAGAGAAATGCCTGGTGCGGAGCGGCCTCGTCCAGCTCATGGACCGCCTGTGCAGCCTGAGCAGCCAGACCGAGTCAAGCTCCAGCGAGAAGCAAACCAAGAAGCAGAAGGTGGCCACCATGGCCTGGGCTGCTTTCCAGGTGCTCGCCAACCGCTGTGTGGAGTGGGAGAAAGAAGAAGGTAGGGGCGGCCGTTTTCTAGAGCTCTTTATTGCTTCAGTTGGTGTATGTGTTACAGGAAGTTTCTGTGCCTGGTGGGGAAAAGAAAGGCTAGGTGCAGTCGTGTGAGTCGAGTCAGTGTTTCACGGGCGTCTCTTTATCATAGTTCTATGAAAATTAATAGCTCGGTTACGGACGTTGAACAGCATCCTACTCTGGAGAATATGGTGCAAAAGAAAATAAGCTAAACAATGAGACAAACACTGTGGAACTCATGTAGAATCTTGAGCCATCTGATTGAATGGTTTCGGCCTTACTCACCCACCAGTTGGCACTGGTCTGCAGACCAGCAGTTGCAAACCACTGCTTTCAATGGAGTATTCAACCTTTGTCCACCTGCAACCTGTAACTGAAAACCACTGATACCAGAATCAGAGAGTAGAACAGTGTTTGTTGGAAATCGAGGTGGGCAGGTCAAGGTGTGAAACAGAGAAGTGTTAGTCAAGGGGTACAATTTAAGTTCTGGGCCCAAGATGTGGCTCAGTTGTATGCGCGTGTGTGGCATCTGCGAGATCTTGAGTTAAGTCCCTGGTTCCTGGCAGTGCATTCCCGCCCTGCTCCCCCTGGCCCAGGAGCACCCAGGGTTGGTCTCAGGGTGCTTTTCTGTCCAAAAAGAATGTCTTCCTTTGCCTTTTCAGTCACGTTATTTTCTAGATAAGACACTAATGGGTGGCTAATGTAATACCGAGACAGTCAAAGAAAAATCTGCCTTGGCAGAGAGAGAATCCAGGAGACCCGGCGGGGAGGCCTGGGCGCGCGGGGCTGGCTGGCTCACTGCTCTTCCTTCCCCTGTGCCGCAGGAGGCTCCACAGAGGCCGTGCACTCGGGCCTGGCCCGGCAGGTGTCCAGCCTCCTCACGAACCACCTGGCCCGGGCCACAGAGTGCTGCGGCAACCAGGCGGCTGGCAACGACGCCCTCCAGGATGTCCTTAGTCTGCTCAACGACCTCTCGAGGTAGGGAAGCGCTTCGCGACTGTGGGAGGTGACAGTGAGCATTGGGGTTCCTTTGCTGGGCGCTCGTCAAGGCCATCTCACACCCTCTGGTCTGAAGAGAAGTGGGCCAGACTAAAGCCATCCATGGGACACAGCGGGGGGTCGGGGCTAAAGCTGTCCATGGGACACAGCAGGTCAGGGCTAAAGCCGTCCATGAGACACAGAGCAGGTCGGGACGAAAGTCGTCCATGGGACACAGGGCGGGGTCGGGGCTAAAACCATCCATGGGACACAGCGGGGTCAGGGCTAAATCCCATGGACTTTGTATCCATGGGATACAGAGCAGGTCGGGGCAAAAGCCGTCCCTGGTATTTAGAGAGGGGTCAAGAATGAAGTCCAGCAAAGTTTTTAACTCCGTAATGTATCACTGAAGTGAATATGTATATCATACCGCATTATAAAATGATCCTCTGGATGTGGAGAGAGATTACAAGGGTCAGACACTTGCCCGGCATGTGACCAACCCTGGTTTGATCCCTGGGACTGCATATGTGACCTCACCCCCATCTATTCTTGACTTGAATTCCTTGCTGACAAGATCTGTTGGCCTTTAGGGTTGGTGACAAACACGCTGACCCTCATTATAGCAAGATTAAGGAATAATGGCTTGCTTTCTCCTGCTAGACCTTTGAAAGGAAACATGTCTGAAAGTTCTGTGTTTGGGGAGGCGGGTTGGCTACACCTGGCGGTACTTGGTCCTGGCTCTGTGCTCAGGGGCCACTCCAGGAGACCATCTGGGGTGCCGGGGATCGGACCTGGGTCACCGGCCTGCAGGACCAGTGCCTCCGCCCTTGGGGCAACTCTCCAGCCCATCACTCGCTTTGTGTGCTGTTTCCTGCCCTTCCCCAGGAGTCACATCGGAAAAGCCATCCTGAGCCAGCCGGCCTGTGTGTCCAAACTGCTCTCGCTGCTGCTTGACCAGCGGCCGTCCCCGAAGCTGGTACTCATCATCCTGCAGCTGTGCCGGGCAGCACTGCCGCTGATGAGTGTGGAGGACTGCGGGAACGTGGAGCTGCCCCCCTGGAGCTACTCGGTCCCCTCCCTCAACAGCGAGCAGGAGGACCCCAGCGACCCCGCCTCCAAGATCGCCTCGCTGCTCCTGGCCAAGCTGGCGGACTACGTGGTCCCCGGTGAGCAGCCCCGGGGCGCTCCGGCTGGGCTTTCCCTGACCCACACGCCGGCTGGGACTGCGACGAGGGGCTGAGGGGAGAGCGGGGACGGCAGAGGAGAGAAGATTCCAGAATTCATGTTGATTTTGCTGGGTTTTGCTTTGGCCTTGGTGTGCTGCGTGCGTGAACAACGCTGCACTGTTTTTGTTTGCTTCAAGGATGTCAGACAGTCCTTTCTCCGACTGCCTCCGAGCCTGACACCACCCTGACAAAATCCAGCCCCAAGAGCTCCTTGAAAGGGGAGAAGGACCCGGGGGAGGAGAGTGAGGCGGTGGAGGGCAGGCTCTCCATCTTCATCCACAAACGGGAAGACCAGTCATCTCACGAGGTTCTCCAGCCACTGCTGAGGTGAGAGTTGCTGCTTGCCCTGGGGGCTGTGCCAAGGAAGCCCCGTCAGCACCGTCCTCTGGGCCTGTTACTGCATGTGCAGGGATGAAGGCAGCTTTGAAACTGACACAGACCTCTCAGTCTCGAGATCCGAGCTCTTAAAAGATAAGACAGCGGGTCCTACATGCAGGTGCAAGTCCAGGGTTTGATCTGTGATGAGGAAAACTAGAGTTTGGCTTCAGTGTATTCATGGACACCATTGGCTGGACAGGAGAAGGAAACGTAGCTTGTTACCGCTGTAGGGTCAGAGAGAGAACGCAGTGGTCTGGAACAAAAGGGGCTCGAGTTTGACCCTGAACCACATGGTACCCCAAACACTCACAGGTATGGCCCCCAAAACAAAACAAAAAACGAACAAAATCAGCTTCAGTTCACTGAAGTGAATCATTTGGGAGGTAAAATATAATTATTATCTCAGGATTACAAACCTACCAGGGCCTAACCGGGATGTAGGATAACAGGGAGGCCTGCATCAGTCTGAGCTGTGAGCTCTGCCTGCAGTTCCCAGCGGAACTGACTCTCAAGCACAGAGATGAGAGCACTGCCCACTGTGGCCCCAACACTTCGGCTCACTCCCTGAATGCGTTCCGTGTGCCTGGCCTTCCCTGTATTCCAGGCTCAGTTTGTCTCCTGTTTAGCTCTTTGGTTTTCATGGATTTGGGGGCAGAGGGGGACTCCCGGCGGTGCTCAGGAGTCATAGCAGTGCCGGGGATGAACCTAGGACCTTGTGCGTCCCACACTTGTGAGCCTTATCACTTACCTCCTTAAGTGCTTTGTTTGCTTTTGTTTTGTGACCACTCCTAGGCGTGCTCAGAACTTACTCTTGGCTCTGCACTCAGGGATCACTCCTGGCTGTGCTCAGGGAACCATATGTTGTCAGCTGCATGCAAGGCAAGCACGGTACTAACTCAGGCCCTCATGTTTTTTTTCCTTTTTGGGCCACACCCAGTGATGCTCAGAGGTTACTCCTGGCCCTTCACTCAGGAATTACTCCTGGTGGTGCTCCGGGGTCCATATAGGATGCCGGAGATCACGTGTAAAGCCCTGCCTGCTGTATTATAGCTCCGGCCCCACTTTGTACATTTTTAATGATCATCACAACCCTAAAACCAGCAGTCGTTTGGAGCTCTGAAAGTGCTACAATAAACAATAATAAATCATTTACATTTTGAAAAATTGAGTGTTACTGTGAATTGAAAAGCCTGTTCGGGCCGGAGAGATAGTACAGCTTTTTAGACCCTTGGCTTGCATGTAGCTGACATGGATTCGAGCTCCAGCATCACATATGGTTCCCTGAGCACCATCAGGAGTGATCCCTGAGCTCAGAGCCAGGAGAAGCCCCTGAGCACCGCCAGTTGTGTTTCCTCACGCACCCCCCCCCCAAAAAAAAAGCCTGTGTTGGAATAGAATGTTCACCTATTTCTGTATCGCCTCTTACCTGGCCTCTGAGATCATTGCTTCTCTCTCCCTTCACTGTTTAGTAGCTCGGAAGGACGGCCTTTCCGGCTTGGTACTGGTGCCAACATGGAAAAAGTTGTGAAAATGGATCGTGACATGACCAAGGTAAATTTGTTGAAAAATCTGCTCAACAAGTCCACAACTGACAAACGTTTACCAGACTTTAAGTTTCCAAGAGAGATGTCCCTCCCCCCCCATTAGTTCAACTTCTCACCAAGAGAAAGGGTGAGAGCTGGAAGTCAGTGATTTAACTGAGGCCATTTTAAGGGAAATGGACAAAATCATTTGACATTAATGTTAAAATATAAGAGAATTCTTGGGGCTGGGGCGATAGCACAGCGGGTAGGGCGTTTGCCTTACATGCAGCCAACCCAGGTTCGATTCTCAGCACCCCATATGGTCCCCTGAGCACTACCAGGAGTAATTCCTGAGTGCAGAGCCAGGAGTAACCCTTGTGCATCACCAGGTGTGACCCCAAAAGAAAAATAAATAAAATATAAGAGAATTCTTGATTTTAACCTCCCTCCCACCTTACCTATAGAAAGGTTTCATAGTTTAAAACATGTTAAGTGATACTAGGTGAGAGGCCAGGCATGGTGTCGCTCATTTGGGAAGCACTTGCTGTGCATGAGGGAGGCCCTGGGTTCAGTCTCCCGCACAGAAATAAAAAAGAAGAGAGACAGATTGCTCATCAATTTGCTCAAGCAGGCACCTGTAATGTCTCCAGTGAGACTTGTTGCTCCTGTTTTTGGCATATCGAATATGCCACGGGGAGCTTACCAGGCTCTGCCGTGCGGGTGGGTTACTCTCGGTAGCTTGCCAGGCTCGCTGAGAGGGACGGAGGAATCGAACCCAGGCTTGGCCGCGTGCAAGGCAAACACCCTACCCACTGTGCTATTGCCTCCAGCCAGAGACAAAAGAGCACACAAAAATATAAAACGTTTACCAGGAAATAATTTTCATGGAAAAAATCTAGGAGGGCTGGCAAGATAGTACAGTGGGAGGGCACTTGCCTTCCCTGTTAGATCCTTGGCATCACATATAGTCCCCAATCCCTACCACGAGTAAGCACTACTGGGTATGGTCCAAACAGGAAAAAAATGAGAAAAAAATTCAGAGCACTTAAATTATATGTGAACGGATGAGGACATGGGATATCTAAGGAAATTTGGCTCTCTAAATATCACTTTTTTTTTTTTTTTTTTTGGATTTTGGGTCACACCCGGCGATGCACAGGGGTTCCTCCTGGCTCTGCACTCAGGAATTACTCCTGGCGGTGCTCAGGGGACCATATGGGATGCTGGGAATCAAACCCGGGTTGACCACGTGCAAGGCAAACGCCCTACCCGTCATGCTATTGCTCCAGCCCCCTAGTTATCACATTTTAAAGGTTGAGTTTATTGTATATTATTATTGTGGGGGCTGGAGCGATAGCACAGCGGTAAGGCGTTCGCCTTACAAGCGGCCAACATGGCCGACCCGAGTTCGATTCCTCCGCCCCTCTCGGAGAGCCCGGCAAGCTACCGAGAGTATTCGATATGCCAGACACAGTAACAACAAAGTCTCCAATGGAGACGTTACTGGGCCCGCTCGAGCAAATCGACGATCAACGGGAGGGCCTTTACCTTTACCTTTTATTATTGTGGGCGCCACTCGGGCTGTCTCCGAGCTTCCTGGGGAGATGGGGTTCTGAGGTCAGACCCCGGCTTTGCGTGTTCTCCAGCCTTTGAGCCACATCCTTGCCCCATGCCTGAATTTTAAGAAATAAGCTGAATTGAAAACTTGGTAAGTTTATTATATGTTAAATGCATGTAATAGAGATGAGTGTAAATAGCCAAATTTGCATAGTTTAAGATGATTGTTTAGAAGACCAAGAGTTGGATTTTCTTACAACTTAATATGTATGTAGCAATTTGATACATTTGTGTGAATCATGAAATTGGAATTTTCTTTAAAAATATAAAAGAGGGGCTGGAGCAATAGCACAGCGGGTAGGGCGTTTGCCTTGCACGCAGCCGACCCGGGTTCGATTCCCAGCATCCCATATGGTCCCCTGAGCACAGCCAAGAGTGATTCCTGAGTGCAGAGCCAGGAGTAACCCCTGTGCATCGCCAGGTGTGACCCCAAAAAGTAAAAAAAAAAAATTAAAAAAAATATAAAAGAAGGGACTGGAGTGATAGCACAGCAGATAGGGCGTTTGTTTGCCTTGCACACAGCCAACCTGGGTTCGATTCCAGCATCCCATAGGGTCCCCTGAGCACCGCCAGGAGTAATTCCTGAGTGCAGAGCCAGGAGTAACCCCTGTGCATCACCGGGTGTCACCCAAAAAGCAAAAAATATATATATAAAAGAAAATAAAGAAACAAGCTGAATTGTGCTGGTAACTGGGGAAAGGGTGTTTTCTGCCCCAGCGCAGAGGAGCATGGGATGACTTCGGCATGGTTTTGGCTCTCCTGCAGGGCGGCTGCTGTGAGGTGATCACCGAAGAGGCCACGGCCGCGCTCCGGAAGGCCACCAAGTGGGCACAGTCGGGCCTCATCGTCAGCGTGGGGCCGCCCGTGGAGGCAGCCAACCCAGAGAATGTGAGCGGACTCTCCACCGGCGACAAGAAGAAAACGGCACAGACCTCCATCTGCCGGGAGAGGAACTCGGAACTCGCAAGGTCCACCCTCCACCCACCCCCTCGCACACTCCTGTGGGCACTGTGCCCGACCGGCGATGGCACGGGGGCTCTCCTGGGCACAGCATGCGCACCCGCCCTGCAGTTAGCAACCAGCCCCGCTTTCAGGGTCGCGGCGTTCCACAGTGCCCTTGACCTACGGAGAGAGACAACAGGGGTTGAAAATCTCCATGGCGTGGGGCCAGAGCAGCGGCGCAGCGGGGACGGTGCTGCCTTACATGTGCCTCCCCTGGGCTCAGTCTCTGGCTTCTCGTGTGGTCCCCCAAAAGCACCTCAGGAGTGACCCTGAGCACAGAGCCAGGAGTTACCCATGAGCACAGCCTGATGTGGCCCAAAAACCTGAATAAATAAATAAAAATACCGCCCTGCCCCATCCCCAGCAGTATGTCACACCAGCTCGAGTCCAGTGGGAGAAACAGCATGTGACCAAGCCTCTGAGACCGGGAGACAGATTTGCTTCGCCCAGGTGGCGTCTGGAACCAGAGGATCCCTTAGCTTGCCTTTTCCTCAGGGGAGAAAAAAGATTGTGTGTGTGTGTGTGTGCGCGTGTGTGTGCGTAACCAGAGGATCCCTTAGCTTGCCTTTTTTCTCAGGGGGAAAAAGAGTGTGTGTGTGTGTGTGTGTGTGTGTGTGTGTGTAGCAAAGTATTTTTTATTGGAACTTTCCAGAAAGATTCGAGGGGAGAGAAAGAGAGAAGTATATGTTTATATTTTTTATTTGGGGGCCGGGCCACACCTGGTTGTGCTTAAGATTTACTCCTGGCATCGCGCTCAGGGCTCACTCCTGGCGAGCTTAGGGGACCGTACGCCGTAGGGAATGCCAGGGATTGAACCCAGGTCAGCTGTGTGCAAGGCAAACCCTCCCCGCTACGCCTGCTGTACGGCCCCAGGTGTCTTCTATTTTAACATGAGTTTCTTTGACCGGGCAAATTGTCTTTGATGTAGTCCCGCTGGCTTGATTTTGATTTTATTTTCGTTTTCCTTATCAGTTTCCCTCCCTGCGCGGTCATTGGTGGTTCTCTTCCTTGTTACTTGCAGGACTGACCCTGTCCGGCCGTTCATCAGTGGGCACGTGGCAAACAGCATGGCCGCAGAAGTGATCGCTTTGCTTCACAGCTTGCTGATGGCTCCTGAGTCAAATGCTGCTCAAATATGGACCACCACAGCAGAAAAGGTTAGTGGGGTTAGGGTGTTGAGGGAACAAGAAGGAAGTTAGGGTTTTCCACCCCCACCCTCCCCCCACACACACCCCAGTCCAAAAAGGAATTCACTATTCAACATTTGAAACAGTGAATCAATGGATCAGAGAGATGGTCAAAATGCTTGGCATGCCAGAGACCTGGGTTCAATCCCTGGCACCACATGGTGTCCCCAACATGCAGTGTCTCAGCAATCCCTGAGACACTGCCAATGGCCTCCCCCAACTCCCCTTCCCCCGCGAAAGAAAAATCAAACCTTTGAATCGTGTTCAGTGCTAAGACAGATTTCTCTCATTGGGGAGATCGGCATGTTCATCTGTTTTAGCCTGGAATTTTCTTTGGTCTAATTTCAGCTGTGTCAGACCCCCTCTTTTGTGGCTTGCCATTTTTCATTTAGCAGAACTCGGGACAGTTTCTCTAGGAAAGGACAGTGTCTCTTTCTTCTTCCTTCTGTTTGGCACTGCCAGCAGACCCTCAGCACTCTTGGTCGAATGCGTTTGTTAAGTGAACTGCCTGTGGCTACTGTGTGACTTCATGTCCTGAGCGCTCCATCATTAATTCTCCATTACCAGCATAGCGGTAGGGCATTTGCCTTGCACACAGCCAGCCTGGCCGAGCCGGGTTCAATTCCTCCGCCCCTCTTGGGGAGCCCCGCAAGCTACCAAGAGTATCTCACCTACACGGCAAAGCCTGGCAAGCTACCTGTGACATATTCAATATGCCAAACACAGTAACAACAAGTCTCAAAATGGAGACGTTACTGGGCCCGCTCGAGCAAATCGATGAACAGTGGGAGGACAGTGACAGTGACCAACAACACTCCAGTTTCCAGAAACCTAGTCAGCTGAGATTAACGCCTTCTTTCCCACAGACCTCCTTACAACATTACTTAAAAGTAAATTGGGTGTTTTGTTTTTTCAAATTAGTATTTTATTGAATCACCATGACATACAAAATTACAAGGTTTCTTATTAAGTTTCAGGCATACAGTGTCCCAACACCAGTGCCTTCACCAGTGTCCCCAGATTCTCTCCTGCCCCAGCCTGCCTCTTTGGCCGACTTTCCCTCACTCTAGAGCCTTAGCGTTTCTTCCCTAACTTATCCTCAGCCCCCCGCCCAGTGCCAGTGTTCCTCCTGAGTACCTCTTCTCCTGCTCTTCATTTCTCTTTTCTCTGGGCATTGTTTTTCCCCGGTGAAATGTCTTAATATCCCTCAGATGAATGAGATCATTGTGTGTCTTTCTCCCTGACTAACTTTACTCCACTGATACTGTCCAGATCCATCCACAGAATAGCACATTGCATGACTTTCGCTTTTCTTTCTGCTGAGTAGTATTTCATTGGGTATATATGTACTGTAGTTTCCTTTTGTTGTTTTGTTTTGTTTGGGTGCTTAGGGCTTACTCCTGGCTCTGTACTCAGGAATCATTCCTGGTGGGTTCAGGGGACCGTATGGATGCTGGGGATCGAACCTGGGTCAGTGCACGGTAAGCACTCTACCCACTGTAACTATCTCTCCAGCTTCACCATAGTGTCATTATCTAGTTGTTTCCAGTGGCCTAAGCAGGCCTCTGTGTGACATCATGGCTATTCTGGGTAGTTAAATTTGGTGTTAAGACATAAAAAGTATGCTTTGATATTCTTTCCTTGGATATGTATTTGGCTTGTTTAGTTGTATTCATACAGTGCTTGATTGTCCCATATTTTTAGATTGTATGTTTCCAGTTGTGTCTGTCTGGTCACTTAAGCAGAATGGGTGGTATCTGACGCCCTGCCCCAGTTCCTTCTGTCCCGAAACTCGGCCTCTGGGCAGGTACCGAAGGTTTACCTATTACCAGATGAACTGCTTCTTATTTGTAGGTTCTGTCTCGTGCCCTGATGTACATTCCACAGTTGGGAAAATATGCAGAAAGCATTCTCGAAAACGGAAGCAGCAGTGGGAGAAAGCTCGCCAAGCTTCAGAGAATCGCCCGCCAGGCCGTTGCTGCACTGTGTGCACTTGGAGGCTTCAAAGAGACCATCAAGATAGGGTCTGAGGTTCAGGTAACTGGCCATTTCCCCCTAATCACCGCGTTCTCTTAGATATGTGCGCCCCCCTGAGGCGATCCTGTGTAAGCAAACACTGTTTACTCAGTTGTACCCAAATCTTTGTCTCTTAAGGCACTTGAGAAACTCATAAATTCTGATTCACACTTTGCTGAGAATTATTCACATATAAGAATATTACGTTCAGTACAACATGTGTGTCCCGTCATTAGAATTGACAATTTGAAATGTGTAACTGAAGCATATTGATGAAAGGAGATATGCTCGGTCCTGTTCTGGTGCGTGTCCAGCATTGAGTATCTCTGTCATAATGATAACCTCTTACTCTAATGCTGCTAGTGACAGCTGAACGTGTCCCCCGCTGCCACCTTGAGAGCTGCTGGGTGGCGCTGATTCCCGTGTGTTTCCAGGTGCTCGGGAGAGGAATAGCAGGGAGCATCGGAGTAGTGGCTTCCATCAACGAACAGGAAGGTATAGCTACGGTCAGATTCCCACCCATAGACTGTAGAAAGACTTCGCAAGCTTCAGACACTCTGACCATTCCATTGTCTAGACTTTGTGTTCCAAGATCAGAGGTAAGGTGATTTTTAAATGCATCCTAAAATGTCACTCCAAATGGTAAATCGCAATGCAATGAATATCACGCACAGTACGAAATGGAAGTTAAAACACTTGGCGATCTGTAATTGACTTGTATTTCCATATCAGTCCTCACTGTTTACCGGGTAGCGTTTGCGTGGCCTTGTTACTCTGGTTAGGAGTAGGCCACGATGTCTTTTTATCATAAATTGTTTTGAAATCGTTTGTAAATTTCTGTGTGATTTTGGTTTTTAATTGAAAGTTTGATGTGACTCCAGATAATAATAACACCCTCATTTCTTAGAAACTAACTGCTTGAATTTAACTTTCTGCCATGCCCCCCCGCCATCAGGCATTGCCTCTTCATAAACTGTCCATTACTGAGAAGGTAGTGCAGGCAGTCCAGTCCATGTTGCTCCCTCAGGAGGGAAGTCTCTCTATTCATACCTCACTTCCTGCAACAGGAGATGGCTCAGCTCCTGTGATGGCAGTTGTCCGGCTCCTGGCTGAGATCAGAACAAGGTGAGCAGCCTTCGGCGATCCCCGAGTGCCCGGGGTGGGCCCCCCACTCCAGCCCAGCGGGAGCGAATCCATAGCTTGAGATCTGGGCCAAGCTGAGTGGCGAAAAGGAGACTCTGGCACTTTGTTTCCTACGTGTGTTGTCTAAGAAAATGATGGAAATTTGAGGTTGGGCAGGATGATGAAGGCTCTAGGGATCAGCTTCCTGTAAAGAACTTAGAGTGTCGGAGGAATCCCTCGGCCATGAAAGCCTTTTTCAAGTGGCCTCCGCCCTACTGATAGTGATAAGGACCATCACCCTCCAGAGTTAGGCCAAGAAGCTGGGGAGCGTAACGAGCAGTGGCATGATTTACTGCTGAACAGAAGCAGGCTTCTTTGGACGGTGGAGCTTCTTACAAAGTTTATATGTGTGTGTGTGTGTGTGTGTGTGTGTGTGTGTGTGTGTGTGTACACATATATAGCACTGTAGCACTGTCCTCCCGTTGTTCATCGATTTGCTCCAGTGGGCACCAGCAGTAACGTCTCCATTGTGAGACTTGTTGTTCCTGTTTTTGGCTTATAGAATACGCCATGGGGAGCTTGCGAGGCTTTGCATTGCGGGTGGGATACTCTCGGTAGCTTGCCGGGCTCTCCGAGAGGGATGGAGGAATCGAACTCAGGTTGGCCGTGTGCAAGACAAACGCCCTACCTGCTATGCTATCGCTCCAGCTCATATGCATATATGTATATATACACACACACATACATATTTTGTAAATATTTTGATTTGTCTATGATATTAGAACTCTGTTTATGTGTGGGGGTGTGTATCTGTATATATATATATATATATATATATATATTTTTTTTTATCCTAAATATTTGGTTTTCTCTGGTCCCCAGAACAGTTTTTCCGTTAGAACATAATTCAGGAAAAGCTTTTAAGAGATGATGCCAGTTTCCCCCATGAAAGTTATAGCATCTTCATTTAATGGAGTTGTGCCCATTTTCACCTTCCCTGTGTCCCTGTAGTGGCCTTAACATCAGTGTGGGCAAGGAAAAGTTCTCTATTTCCAGATCAGCCCAGCTGGGAAAGAACAAAAGTAAAGGAGGCTGGGAAAGGGAGCATTGAATCTTATTTAAAAAAAAAAAGGGGGGAGGGCGTTTGCTTTGCACGCAGCCGACCCGGGTTCGATCCCCCGCATCCCATATGGTCCCCCAAGCACTGCCAGGAGTAATTCCTGAGTGCAGAGCCAGGAGTGACCTCTGAGCATTGCTGGATGTGACCCAAAAAGGAAAAAAAAAAGTCCTGGGGCTGGAGCGATAGCACAATGGGCAGGGCGTTTGCCTTGCATGTGGCTAACCCAGGTTCAATCCCGGGCATCCCGTATGGTCCCCCAGCACCACCAGGAGTAAGTCCTGAGTGAAGAGTCAGGAATAACCCCTGAGCATCGCTGGGTGTGACCCAAAAACAAAAAACAAAAACAAAAACAAAAGTCCTGGAGCCTGAGCTGGTGCAGGGATGAAGGCCTTCGCACCGTATCCTGTGGACCCCAGCACTGCCTCCGGGTCTAGTAACACCGTCACGGTCCCTCCTGGGCCACAGAGCCAGGAATAGCCCCTGTGTGTCACGGACAGGGCCCCAAACACCCTGCCCCGCAAAAATGCAGAATTGAAATGTTTTTCATAGTTGGTGTTTTAAAGAATGAACGTTGATGACTTTGAAATATTGTAAATCTTTTGACATTAAGAGCATGCCTGGTAATGGCCCAGCTTTTAGAAGACAGCTTATTCTGTGAGGAATTCATCCAGCAGTGTCCAGCGGCTATTGAAGTCCTCAACCTCGTGGCCCAGGAGTGCAGTGCCGGTAAGTGCCTGTTCTCTAGCTTCCTGCCTCTATAGTAATTCACTGCCTTACTTTTTGTTTGAAAAATATCCCCCATCATAGCTATGTATGAACTGTCCTCCGGCTTCATAGACTGTGTGGCTGGTGTCCTGAGTGTTTAAAATGCTTTCCCAGCTCTAACAAAAAGAATTATAAGTTGAGGGTTGACATGGAAAGTTGAATTGTGAGCTGAGGGTAGACATAAGAGTTGGAGAATTGTGATTTGAAGATGGACGTGGACAGTTGCAGTGCATGCGGCTGCAGGCCTCACTGGGAGAAGCTGCTCTAAGTTGTGCCTCACTCACTCCCCGCTTATAGTACAGCACACTGGGCATTTGCCTTGCCCTGGGTTCGATCCCTGGCATCTTATACGATCTCCGGAGCACCACCAGGAGTAATTTCTGAGTGCAGAACCGGGAGTTACTGAGCATCACTAGGTGTGACCCAAAAAGCCAGAAAAAGAAATCAGGGGTGGGGGAAGGGGTCGCTGAAAGAGATCAGAGGGGTAAGGCCTTGCACAGCACTGATCTCGGTTTGAATCCCCAGCACTGAGTATGGTCCCCTGAGCACCATCTGAGTAATACCTGAGCACAAAATCAGGAGTAAACCCTGAGCACCACTGATTGTGGCCCAAAAACCAAAATTAAGGAGCAAAAACTAAGGGGGACTGGAGAAATAGCTCAGCGGGCTTTGGGCCCGGCTCTGTATGGCTCCCCGAGCGCTACTAATAAAACTAGATATCGGTTTCTCTAAGAGCAGTCGCCTTCATTTATTAGATGATCAGAATAACTTTTCATTTCTTGTCTACCCTTTGCTGTGCACCTGGCTAAGCCTCCACTTGTCTTACTTCCTCGGCTCTTCACAAGCCGAGAGGCCGGATACTGTTGTCACTTCGTGTTGGGGTGAGAGGGCAGCCGCTGGCCTGGAGCTAGTTGTGCGTGCGGGCAGCCCAGCTCTGGAGCCCACATGCTTGCTCGCTGCCCGACGGCACTGGGAGTAGTCAAGAGTGGCTCAGGCTTTCTGCTCTTTTGTAAGAACTGGAATAAACTCTGTAGGCAGTTTATTTATATTTTTACTTTTTTGGCAGTTTTTCCCTCTCGGAGAGCCCGGCAAGCTACTGAGAGTATCCTGCCCGCACGGCAGAGCCTGGCAAGCTCCCCCGTGGCGTAATCAACATACCAAAAACAGTAGCAATAACAGGTCTCATTCCCCTGACCCTGAAAGAACCTCCAATATGGCAGCGTTGGGCAAGACAAGTAAAGAGAGGCTGCAAAAATCTCAGGACTGGGACAGATGGAGACGTTATTGGTGCTCGCTCGAGTAAATCGATGAACAACGGGGTGACAGTGACAGTGACTTTTTGGGGAGGGCTGGGATTTGGCCACACCCTGAGGTGCTCAGGCCTTACTCCTGACTCTGTGCCCAGCGATCACTGGTGGCAGCGCTTGGGAGACCATATGCGGCGGTGGGTGCCGGGAACAAGCCTGGGTCGGCCAAGTGCAAGGCAAGGGCCTTTTCTGCTGTGTTCTCACTGCAGCCCACACTGTAAGCATTTTGTTGTTGTGAGTAGTGTTTGCTCCAGTAGCATTGGAGCCTTCTGCGGGGTGGGTTTCAGGACGAGTTCTCACCAACTCCCCGTTCGTTTTCAGGAGAGCGGCTGGCGGTTGTGGAGGTGCAGTGTGAGCGGCTGAGGATGCTATACCGGGACTGTGCTCGGCCCCCGCCACCGCCTCTGCAGGCTGACCGGAGACAGGTGAGCCCTGTGGGGCCCAGCCCCTGCCCGCACGCAGTGCACCGGAACAGCTAGAACAAGCGTTTGTTAAGGGACTGCCAGGCGCAGATTCT
This sequence comes from Sorex fumeus, assembly GCF_029834395.1. Classification (NCBI taxonomy): domain Eukaryota; kingdom Metazoa; phylum Chordata; class Mammalia; order Eulipotyphla; family Soricidae; genus Sorex; species Sorex fumeus. Next base: position 2,887,206 of record NW_026606212.1, on the reverse strand, counting down.
ACAGGGACTCGCTCTCATCTCTGATGGCCAGAGCATGATGGTTTGATGTTTCGACTATTGAAAGATTACAGCACAGGGACAACAGTCACTAATTTGTAATACTTTCTATGCTCTCATTAACAGCGAAAGAAAATTTGAAAAAAAAAATTAGCTCTGTAGTCCCTGTCCTGAGAATGAGCATATGTTGAGAGATAATAAGTGAAAAAGACAAAAGTAGCAAACTATTAAAAATTGGCATGTCTCTAGATGTTCGTGGCAGCACTATTTTATAATACCCCCCAAAAAAACTGCAACCCAGATGTCCATCAACCAACAAGTGAATGCATAAAATGGAGATTAATTGTACCATGGAATCTCATTCAACATGAAGATAGAATGAAGTAGTGAATAAACTTTGAAATTCTGCAAAGAAGCTAACCGCAAAAGACCAGATGTTGCCATTCCATTGATTTACTCCATCCAGAAGAGGCTGCTCTCCAGGAACAGAGAGCCCACGGGGTCTGCTCGAGGCCATGATAGATCAGGATGGGGTCTGTCCCTATTTCTGCTAATAGGGGGACAAAGCTATTATAAGGTTCGATTATGATTGCATGACTCTAGGAATATAGTAATAACTGTCCAGTTTACCTGAGTGACTTGTAATGTATTATATCTGTTGCCAAGAGAACTGGGATATCTACGTAAGAGCATACAAGATTTGCTGTAGTTTTGCAGTTTTTCTGTAGATTTTCTGTAGGGACTACAGAGCTAATCTATCAGCTAATCAGAAATCTATCAAAGCTAACCTATCAGAGCTAATCTATCAGTTACTCAGAAATCTATCAAAGATCAAAATTCTAGAAAAGAGTTTCCCCTGAAATCATAGCTACGAACCTGACTACTTCAGGAATGTAGTCAACATAAGATGAAGGATTGCCAATAGTTTTGTAAAATAAAAGTAGGTGTATTCTCTCCTCTGAGGATGGATATCTATCTTCCCATGTCGATGAAGAGCAGCTTAGCGATCTGCCATACTGGCTAGACTTGTGACTCAGTTTACTCAGACTTTCACTGCTACACATCTCCTTATCTCCATCTTTGCCGTAACAGTAATAGATCTGGCCAGGAAGGTCCTAGATTTACGTCCATGCGTGACAAGCAAAGGGTCATGGGTTTAGGCGCCGGCGCTGCATGGCTGCCTGAGCACCACTGGGTATGGGCTTGGTGACCCTCAGCATCACTGGGGAGTCCCCCATAATGAAGGAAGAAGGAGAAAAGAGAACAGTGACCTAATTGGTCATCCTTGGAGCTAATTATTCACATCTTTCGGGTCTTTCCTTCAGATAAAGTGAAATTGATGGGTTAAAAGTTACCTTCTGATAAGAAAACTAGGAGAAATAATTGTGGGGGAAGGTTTAGGCCACACCTGGCAATGCTCAGGGCTCACTCCTGGTGGTTCAGGGGACGGTGTGGGATTCTGGGGGTCAGTCCCGGGCCAGCTGCATGCAAGGCAAATGCTCTACCTGCTGTACTATGGCTCTGGCCCTGAAATTTTTTTCGATTAAAATTGGTGTAGCCCAAAACAACAAAAAAATCTCCGAAAGATGTCTTGTTCTTAGTTGCTGGACTCTATCAGCACTCTTTAAACCCAGTTCTTTTCTGTATAGAAAGGGAACAGTGTGTTATTACTTTCTGTAGGCAATTGAATTGTTGTCACCATCCGTAATTCCAGCTGCCTATGAAAGTCTGTTCTGAGGCAGTTGTGTCTGTCGAGAAGACGAAGTTTCCCTGCCCCTCCACCCCTCTTTCCTTTGTCTATATCTGACGACAGTGTGAGGTATTCTCTACTAACATTTTAAGTTCTTTTTGAAAATCAAAAACTGTCGGAGAAGGGGGTGTGCAGTGGCGGGATGCTTGCGCTGCGTGTGTGAGGGCCTGAGTTCAGGCCTGAAATCTGAAAGTGAGGCATTTAACCTAAAAAAGAGAAAAGAAGTGTAACTGTGTCACTTGTTCGCCGTGAACTGATTGCAGATCGAACTAAGTTTGTCACTGTGGGCGTGTGAGGGGTGCATCAGGAGGACAGGCCTGCGGGGATGCAAGCTTTGTCACAACAGAAGGGAAATGCTGGCTGAGAGGGGTATCGAGAACAGCATAAAAACAGGGAAATGCGGGAAGGGTCGGGAGTCACAGTTCAAGGGGAAAGGGGGATTCTAGAATCTAGGGTTGTGCAGAGGGAGACTGTATTTATTTTAATGACGCAAATTTTCCCTTGGGGAAAGCCAGAAAGAAAGGCCTTAAGGAAAACAGGCTGGGGCTGGGGCGATAGGACAGCTGGTAGGGTGTTTGCCTTGCACGTGGCCCACCCGGGTTCAATCCCCAACATCCCACATGGTTCCCTGAGCACCACCAGGAGTAATTCCTGAGTACAGAGCCAGGAGTAACCCTGAGCATCGCCAGGTGTGACCCAAAAAGACAAAAAAAAAAAGAAAGAAAACAGACGTTTGTGTCTTGCTGCCAGCGGCAGCATCTCTTCCTGCGTGGGCAGAGACTGTTGTCACGGTGTCGCTGACTGGTTTCTTCCGCTGTAGCCCAAGGAGATTACCTGGAGCCCCTCCCGAGTGTTCCCACCCGTTCGAGCCTGCATGTTCTCGTCGCACCTCACGTCTGTCACCTTCCTGGCTGACCCCAGTGCGGGGGGTGGTCTTCCCCGGGGCACCTTCATCTATGCCACCTCACCACTGCCAGTTCAGGTGAGGAATCACGTGACGCTGTCACATCCTTCCAATTTGAAGGGAAGAGCTAAGTTCCGCCCTCTGATGATCCGCTTGCTTCTGGTGTTCCTGCAGGCCCCATCTTTTTACTGGGAAATCGAAATTGTTTCCTATGGAGATACCGATGATGACACTGGGCCCATCGTCTCCTTTGGCTTTGCTACCGAGGCAGAGAAACGAGATGGGGCCTGGACTAACCCAGTGGGCACTTGTCTTTTCCATAAGTAAGTGGCTCTTATTCCTATTATTAAAAACCAAGAAAAAAAAATCAAGTAGTCACTGTCTTCCAAACTGCGTGACTTCCCATCATGTGTATTGCTATTCCGGAAATCAACATACATTGTCTTCACATCAGTTTGGGGAAAGGAGTGCATTCTTTCCCCTTTTTTGAGATTTATGGTTTCATTCAGCAAGACTCGTCATTTTTCTGTAATAAGAGGGACAGCTTTTATCCTTGTTTCCCAAATGAATTGGAGCTTGCAGCCCTCTATTCGATCCATTTTCCCAGACTTACTTGACCTGCCGTCTTCTCTGGGCAAACACACAGAAAGCACCCCAATCGCTTTCTTAGACCATTCCAGTCCCCGCCCAGGGGCTGTGTCATCCACTTTGGGAAACGCTATTCTATGAATACGGTTGAGGGTGTTAAATATTAAAGCAACGCTATCATCTTCCCGAATATATACACTATCAGTTGGAAGCTACAGATTGCTGTTTAGAGGGAGGCGCTGACGTTGTTTCTGGAAGCTTCTGCCTGTTCTCGGCGCCGGCAGCATTGTCCTTGATGTCCTCTGTTTCCTCCCTAGCAATGGCCGGGCTGTGCACTACAATGGCTCCAGCTTGCTGCAGTGGAAGAGTGTTCGACTGGATGTGACTCTCTCCCCCGGTGAGCACCACGGGACCGACGGGGCTGACCATGCATATTTCTCTTGTCCCCAGGTTTTGTTCGGAGTAAGTTAAAAATGAAGCAACTAGAGCAATTTTGAAGGGAGCAGTTTGAACACATAGCCCTTGGCAGTGTTCCCGATCAACCCCAGGCTCTCCTTGGAGAAGCCGTGATCGTTGGAGCCGTTTGAGAGTTTAGGAGTCACGTTCTTGCCTTCATCATGAGAAAGATCTGAGATGCTGCTTTGCTTTCAGATTTGATCTTTTATCAGCTTTTCTTAAGTGAGCAATAAATAGCTTAAAAATGAGAAAACTGAGGCTGGAGCAGTAGGATAGCAGGTAAGGCACTTGCCTTGCACACACCCGACCTGGGCTTGATCCATAGGGTCCCCGAGCACCGCCAGGAGTCATTCCTGAGTGCAGAGCCAAGAGTAACCCCTGAGCATCGCTGGCGTGACCCAAAGTAAAGCAAACACAAAACTGAGCACTAGTTGTGAAGCACTATGGAAATAATACCGTTCCCTCCCTTTCCCAGTCTCTGTGCGCGTCCTGAATCTCTTGTTCCCTCAGCCCTACCCACTTCAGATGGAACAAAATACACGTGATGTCTCTCTCTTTTTTTTCTGTTTGCTTTTGAGTCACACCCACTGATGCTCAGGCCTTCCTTAGTGGCTTTGTGCTCAGGGGTCACTCCAGACAGGGCTCAGGTGACCATATACGGTGCCGGAGATCAAACAAGGGTCAGCCAGACGCAAGGCAAGTGCCTTACCATTGTATTATCTCTCTGGCCCCTTCACGACACTTTGGTTTTGCTTGATTTTGGTGTGGGGACCATCCCCTGCTGCACTTGGGGGCTGCCCGCACAGCATGTGCTCAGGCCCTTTCAGATACCTTCCCTGGAGCACATTTTGGTTTTTGAGAAACATTTGAACTGGACCTCAGGGCATACACGCTGCTCTCCTAGAGAAATGTGTCTGTGAGACAGTTGAAAACCCGCCACCCACAGTGGAATCACAGTCTCTGTGCCACCCCCACAGTGAGCTGCGTCATCTCGACACGAAGCCTTCCAGGCCCTGGGGACGCCTCAGCAGTGGCAAGTCTCCATTGTCTTACCGCTCCCCATGGGGAAGCCCAGCTTCGTGTGACGTGAAGCCTGAGATCCTGTGATGAAAACCAGAATTGTAGGGCTTCACACAGCCATGGGCCCTCAGCGGGGCCCAGTGAGAGGGAGCAGCCACGATGCGCGTTTATGCTCCTTTCGTTCTGAGACGTTCTGACCCAGTATCTGTTCACGGTCCCCAGTAAATGCCCTGGCTTGTGTTACCTTAAGTTCTTGTAAAAAATGTCCTAAGTGTATTTGTATAAGGGGATAGATTGTGACATGATGGCAGAACTTTAGCCTACATGGTAGGTTGTGGTTTTTTATTAAAAAAAATAATATCATGGGTTGTTTTACGTGTGTGTTTAAAATTTATTTGGGGGGGCCACACTGAGTGATGCTCAGGTCTTACTCCTGGCTCTGTGCTTGGATCACTTTTATCAGTGGTCAGGGGACTGTATGGTGCCAGTGGCAGGGATTGAACCCGCCTGGGCTGTGTGCACAGAAAGCATCTTACCCTCTGTATTATCTCTCCAGCCCTTAAATCGTATTTTAAAAACTTTTCTAAATCTTGTATGAACCTACTGAAAAAAAAATATTGCCTTAAAGCCATAAGTGATTTTCCATAGGTCTGCAGAGAAAGGTTTGAATTGCTCTTTAAAAAAAATCATACCCTACATTTTCTCTAGAGTGACAGGAGAATAGATGCCAAGTTCATTGTGTTGGTATAGTGACTACCTTCACTCCTAAAGTGAACATTTTCCTTCTAAATAGTTTCTCACTTTTTCTTTTTAAATTGCTTGTCCCTGGACTGGGGAGCTGTCTCGATGGGCTGCGCACATGCGTGGCATGCTGGAGGCCCTGGTTCAATCCTCGAACCACATGGTCCCCCAGCCATCACCAGGAAGGACCCCTGAGCACTGAACCATGAGTAGCCCCTGAGCATCACTGAATGTGGCCCCCGAATCAAAAATGTATTTATTCCTATTATCTGACCTAATAAATCTGTTGAAGTTCGTGTGGTTTCTTTCTCTTACTTTCAGATGCGATAGGCTGCATAAATAAATAGTAAAAAGAGAGTTAATGACTTGTGGCCTGGCACACAGTATAAACTGGAAGTATTTCCTCCCTCTTCTCTGCCATAGGTGACGTGGCAGGGATCGGCTGGGAGAGAAGCGAGGGGACCCCCCCTCCTCCGGGGCAGCCCGCCAAGGGCCGGGTCTACTTTACCTACTGCGGGCAGCGCCTCGCACCCTACCTCGAAGACGTCTCTGGCGGCATGTGGCCTGTGGTTCACATTCAGAAAAAGGCAGGTATTCTCGTTGAGAAAAAAATGTTTTCCCTAGTAATTTGTTCCAGAGGTCGTGGGGGACATCGGCTGTGCCCTTGTAGCCAAGAGTGGTGCCCGAGCAGGGGACGGCAAGCCAGCCTCAGCTGCGGGTCCTCCTCGCTCGAGCCCGCGGGTTCTGTAGCTTTGACTTTCCTCAGCAGCATTGCAAGGAGAAGCAGGTTCTTCTGGGCTAGTAGAAGAATTCTGTGCTTAGGTGTTGTGAAAGCGATCCTCTTGGTTTGCATTAAGTGTCAGGAGCCAGCCAGACCCCTTCAGTAAAGAGTTAAAAGTTCAACTTAATTAACTCAGTACTCTTGCTCCTGCTTCGTTGTAGAACTCTTGTTTTTCAAGGCGTACCCGTTAGCAGCTAATGTTCTGGGAAGCGTTACACTTGCTGCCTGCTTCCAAAATGCTACCTTCAGCTCAGACCCCTTCCTAACTCCAGAGACATCCAGCGGCCTAACACAGCCAGACATCTCAATGGATGTCCTATGGCAATGAACATACTCAAAATTGAACTGCCCACACTCGAGAAATTGCAACGCTCACCTTGCATTTCCTGAAGCCGAGCCCTTGGCATCCTGTAACTCCTCTTTCTCATGCTCCACACCCAGTCTGCCTGCCAGCCTGGCTAGTATCCTTCCAAATGTATATCCAGAATCTGACCGCTTATCCTTTGCCAGTTAGCCACCTGCCGTGGCCACCGCCATTTCTTGGGTAGTTTATAATATTCTGTCTCCCCCCTCCCCAGGCTTCCATTTTTCACTTTAAATGTGAGTGACTGATATTGTCACTGCTCTACTCATGTCATTGGGCTTCTGTCACCCTTTGAAATCCCAGGTCTGGGATTTGACCCCATACCATATCTCCGTCAGCATCTGTTGTTTTGTGGAGGAATTAAAGATGCCAGTATTTTTTTTTATGTAGGAGAACTGCTATTTATTCAGCCATTGATTAAGCTGATTGAATTGGGCATGAACTCCACATTATTTTATTTTAATTTAATTGGATATCCATGAGATAAACCATTACAAAGCTGTTCATAATTGGGTTTCAGTCTTACAATGACCCAGCACCCATCCGTCCACTAGTGCACATCTCCCACCACCGATGTCCCCTGTTTTCCCGCCACCATCCCCCAAGCCCTCACCCCCTCCCTCCAGCCTCCCTCTATGGGAGGCAGTTTCCTTCTTGCTCTCTCTCTCCTTTTCCTTTTATGCATTATGGTTTAAGATGCCAGTGATTTAAGGCATTCCCTGGCATCTACTGTACGCTAAGCTCTGGACAAATAGCAATGAGCAAAACTAGAATGGTCTGTGTCTCCTTGGAATGAGTAATTCTAAGCATGAAGCAGTCACGCGAATATGTGTGTATATAGTAGAGATTACCTGCTAATACCGTGGATTAGGCTTCTCACCAGAGAAACAGGCTGGTCGGAGAGGTACGTGTGAGTGAGAGTCAGTTGGGGTGAGCCGTTCATCATGGGGAACTGCCTGATGTTACCGTGAAGACGGGAGGCTGGTGATCTGTTTGTTGGTGTCCCAGGAAGCCACTGGAGTCATTCAGATTCAGGTTTGAGTGTGAGCACAGGAGCAGGTGACATGAGATGTCCTAGCCAAACAGGTTCCTCCTTCCACCCCTTGTTTCTCTGGGAGGTTGGACAGTGCCCCCTCTGGGGAGGTTCATCGGCTTTCTGAGTCCACCCAACCAGATGCTCATCTCAGGGGATGAGAGCGATAGTACAGTGGTATCGCCGGATGTGACCCTAAAAGGGGGGGAAAATTCATTTGGAAACACCTTTAGAGGCACCTCAAAATCAAGTTTCAGTTGGCACCCCACGGCCAGTAATACAAGTTGACCATATACTCTGGTCACTCTGGCTGAAAGCCATACTTCCTGGAAGCAGTGTTTGAACCAGGTCTGGAGTATCTGCTGGTGTTAGACAGAACTGGAGGGGAAATGCCCCGGGAAAAGGGCCTAGCACGCAGAGTGGCCTCGGGGACAGAACAACGGGAGGGCGGGAGTGGGCAGGCGGCCAGGGCAGGCCTGTACCTCTGTGTCTGCAGTCCCTGGCCTGCTCTACATGCTCTAACAGCCCGGGAGACTCTTTCCCTTGTTTTGGTGGTACGAGGCTTCAGACTCAGGCCTCAGGCCTCAGGCATGGAGGACACGCGCCTGCGCCCAGCTGTCTCCCAGGCCCTTTGACATTGAGTCGTTTCCCCAGGGCATAAAACAGACGTTAATACAGGGGCCTGAGTCCTTTCGAACCTTGTCTGATCTCCTTCCAGAACACCAAGACACGCGCTAACTTTGGTTCCCGTCCATTCGCCTACGCCGAAGGGCAGGCCCACCGAAACGCTGCGGACCTGTGCCCTGACTTGGCAGAGGAGATCAGTGCCAACTTTGAGGCCTTGCCCTTCGCCATGGCCTCTGACAGCGACAACGATGCTGGCACCAGTATTGCCTCAGACCCGGGCACCCACGGGCCCCCATGCCGGATCGCTGCCGTGGCCACCGCTCAACAGCGTAAGCCTCACCCCTGGGTCCTCCCCCACTTCCCGGGAGGGGCTGTTGCTGTTCCATAAATCATGGGAGAGGCACAGGGGAGGAACGTGGGAAGCAGGAGGAAGCACCGGAGACCAGACCGTGCATTCCCTCACGCAGGGACTCCCTGCCTCGGTGTCCATGGAATGTTGCAGAATGTTGCCTGGAAGTTTGTTCATTAATTTTTTTGGAGGGAGTGATCCCTAAGCGCAGTACTTGAAATACTCAGGGTCCAGGAGCCCCCTGCGACACTGGCTTGCACACTGTTTTAAGTGTTGCTTCTTTCTTACGATGAAAGCTTTCCAAAAGCTTCTCTGAGTTGAATGAATCGTATCATTGAAAACGAGATCATTGTATAATTGAAACCCAAGCACAAAAATTTGTAAGTCTACAACTGTACCTCATGGTGTTTCACTAATAAAAATTAAAAAAAAAAAAAAGCTTCACCCAGAGCAGCGCAGTAGCTTAGAGCTCTTGCTCACAGGCATCTTGTCCTGAGTTTAAGTCCCTAGTGTCCCACGTGTGCCAGGCACAGTCCCTGGAGGCTCTGCAGCCTGCGATTCTGCGCCTGCAAGCCATTTCTTGCCGCACCACAATTGTGGGTGCAAGAGCCATGAGCAAATGCTGTGACCCCTGGGAAGAAGCTAAAATGTGTGCGAGTGTCAGGCCTGAGGAACCCCCCCCCCACCCCCGCCCCGTGAGCCCCACAGCCGTAGTGTGTGTGCCTTGGCCACACATGCACACCCAGCAGGCATGTCGGCTGGCACCATGGCCTGGCATGAGTGCCATGCTGTCAACAACAGCAGCGAAGGGAAGGTGGGGAGACTGCAGCAGTTAATATTTGTAAATTCTAAAGTAAACTAAACAGTCCTGGGCTGGAGCGATAGTATAGCTGGAAGGGCATTTGCCTTGCATGTGGCCAACCTGGGTTCGATCCCCAGCATCCCATATGGTCCCCCAAGCACCACCAGGAGTGATTCCTGAGTGAAGAGCCAGGAGGAACCCCTGTGCATCACTGGGTGTGACCCAAAATGAAAAAAAAAAGTTTAAATAAGATTTTATTTATTCTTGGCTCTGGGTTTTTTTTTTTTTCTTTTTGTCTTTTTGGGTCACACCCGGCAATGCTCAGGGGTTACTCCTGTCTCTGCACTCCTGAATCACTCCTGGTGGTGCTCAGGGGACCATATGGGATGCCGGGAATCGAACCCAGGTCAGCCTTGTGCAGGGCAAATGCCTTTCCCTGCTGTTCTATCACTCTGACCCCTGACTCTGGGTGTGAAAATCCTTCCAAGTCAAGCATCTTTCTGTTACGCAGAGTCGAGAGTCAGAAGGATCTGACGTGTTTGCTCTGAGTAGTGAGGGTGTTGACTGCGTTGTTGACTGCTCTGGCTTAGAGTCCTCTGTGCTGTGTTACAGAGTATGACAGCGACACTTCCTGTCACTATAAAGTGGAGCTCAGCTATGAGAATTTCATCACCTCGGGCCCAGACCCTCACCCACCCCCCATCGCAGACGATGAGAGCGATGACGATGACGACGACGACATCCCACAGGTAGAGGCCCTGTTGCTCCCACCGGCTCTCCCGTGACTGGGACAAGGATTTGGGTGTCCGGGTACAAATCTGAGTTGATTCACTTCCGATCCAGTTGCTGTGTGTAAACTCTGTAGTACTCGTTACTGTTCCTGGGTTTCTCTCTTACTGTGGTGCCGGGGATCGAACCTGGGACTCGACACGTGGGAGGCCTGTGCTCTGCCACCGGGCCACGTGCCTGATCACATAATGCTTGTTTCTCTAACCCTTTTGTAAGTGGCATCGCCTGTTGGACTCTTTTACTCAGTAGTGATCCCGGGGTTAGAGAAAGGAAATATTCTGTGATACTAGATTTAGCAGTTAAGTTGGTGACCCTGCTAAGTCTTCTCTGGCTTCGAGGGTAAGAAGGGGAAAGCTGGGGCTGGAGCGATAGTACAGTGGGTAGGCATTTGCCTTGCATGCAGCCGACCCGGGTTCAATTCCCAGCATCCCATAGGGTTCCCTGAGTACCGCCAGGAGTACTTCCTGAGTGCAGAGCCAGGCATAACTCCTGTGTATCGCCTGTTGTGACCCAGAAGGAAAGAGAAAAAAAGGAGGGAGGGAGGGAATGAAAAAGAAAGGGGTAACTTACCCCAATCTAGCCGGTCCTTCTAAGGACCAAAGTGGGCCACAAAGTAAGTCTCGATGATTGGTATTTCTTTTATCTATCTTTCCTTTTTGGGTCACACCCGGCGATGCTCAGGGGTTAATCCTGGCTCTGCACTCAGGAATCACTCCTGGCGGTGCTCGGGGGACCATATGGGATGCTGGGAATCGAACCTGGGTCAGCTGCATGCGAGGCAAATGCCCTACCCAATGTGCTATCGCTTCTGCCCTGGCATTTTATTTTAAGACTTTGGGGGTGAGAGCTGTGAGTCGGGAAGAGCTGCCTGCTGCACGAGGCCTCCCCACTCCATTCGTGCATCTGCTTCTCTCCAGGAGGACCACTATGCGTTGCTAGTGAAGGCATGGGAGACCAAGGTCTTTCCCACCATCCGAAGACGGTTCCGCAACGAAGCTGAGCGGAAGTCCGGCCTGGATCAGATAAAGGGCGCATTACAGTTAGGTCCGTACTTGGGTCTCCTTAGATGCTCGTTTCCTGCCCGGCAGAGAAGGTGGGGTGTGATTGTGGGTCAGGGAAACGGGTGCTGGACCTAATCATGGCTTGTCCTGGCAGAGGAGTCCCCAGCACCCAGCACGTGGTGCGGCCTTCCCCCAAGTGCGGGCCAGAGAGAATAGAGGAGCTCATGCATGTGAACGAGCCTCGCCTGAGCTTCCCGCTGCCAGGGGGACTGCAGGGCACCTCTAGCCAGACTAAGGCCTCCCACATCAGGCAGACACTCCCTGCACATCCCCCCAATACTTTATAATTTTGTTTACCCTTAATTTGTTCTTTGAATTAACTAAACTGTAATTGAATAATAAGCTGCCTCCCCTTTACCCAGACAAACGCTGTTCCGTACTTCGGTCACCACTTCCCGCAGTTCTTGTTCCTTAGCACAGGTGCTGGTGACGGGGAGGGCTGAGCCATGACTAGGAGCGGGGCCCGGAATCCTGGAATTCGATCATTGCACGCAGACTTCCCACCGAGGCGTTGGGCTTCTGTGGAATGGAATGCGAAGAGGAGCCCCTTCCTCGGCCGGTGTGGTGGGATCTGAGGGGTGCGTGCTCCCGAGGGTCACGGTGCTCTCCCGTTTTCAGGCATGGTGGACATTGCCCGACAGACAGTCGAATTCCTCTACGAGGAGAACGGCGGGATCCCCCGAGACCTTTATCTACCCACCATTGAGGATATTAAAGATGAAGCAAACAAGTTCACAATTGACAAAGTTCGAAAAGGTTTTGCTTCCCCCTTCCCCTCTGACGGCAAGCGTTGAGTGTTCCCAGGCAGAGGAGCCCGAGTGCCGCTTCCCTTCCTCTGAGGGAAGCGACCTCCTCCAGGCTGGTCTGTCATGAGCGGGGAGAGACAGGGCACTGGGGACGGCAGAGAATTCTAGACACCTGCTGAGTGAATGCCCAGGAATTTATAACTCAGCTAGTTACTGTGCTTTTAAAAATTTTAATAGAATATTTATTCGTTTGGTTAAAACTTGATTGCATATTTTGGGGAAAGAAGGAAAATACAGAAGAAAACACAGAGAGAGAGAGTGTGTGAGAGAGAGAGAGAGAGAGAGAGAGAGAGAGAGAGAGAGAGAGGAGAGAGAATTTAAAACTACTCGTTATTAGAGTTGCCATGTTTGACTTTCTCAAAAATACCAGAGCGTCATGGGCAAGAGCAAGAACACGTCTTTACTTTTCTTTTTCACAGTATAGTGTTAAACAGTTTTTAGTATATCTATAAAATTGTGTAAATTATGAAATTAGTACCTCTAATTCCAGTACATTTTCATCCTCCCTGCCCCCCAAGAAAAATGCTATACTGTTATTTCCACCTCTCCTTAATCCCTGGAAACCATTAATATACTTCCTGCCCCTATAGCTTTCCTGTTCTGAATATTTTACATAAGGGGAATCATACATGTGGTCTTCCGTGTCTCTGGCCTCATACATGTAACATGAATTTCCAAGATTTATTCACATTTGTGTCAGTACTTCATTCTTCTCTGTGGCAAAATAATATTCCATTACATGGATAACACCCCATTTTGTTTATCCATTCGTTAACTGATGGGTACACACATCATTCTACCTTTTGACACCGATGAATGATGCGATTCAGAACATTAGTATGTAAATTTTCTGTGGTTATGTGTTTTCATTTCTCCTGGGATGCAGCTTGGAGCGCAGTTGCTGACACTGAGCTATATGGTAACTTTTTTAAGCTGTCAGATGATTTCCTCCTCGGTCATTCCCTCCTCGGACAGCGTCCAGGTTCCAGTGTCTCTGCTCACTGCTGAAATCCTGTCATCTGCTGAGGCTGGTGTGGCGCTGGGCAGCTTGGAGCAGGCGCGCACTGCAGCTCTGACTGGCGTTTCTCTAGCCATCTGTGATGATGGACATCTTTCCGTGTGCATATTTTCATTTCTCCTTGGGGAAATACTTTTCTCTTTGGAACGTTTTTTTTTTTGTTGTTGTTTGCTTGCCATCTTATTGTTGAATGGGAAGAGTTCTTAGGCCATTCTGGTTTATTCGTCATCTAGGCTGAGCTCTTCCTTTTTTCATTATGACCAAATTCAGGATACCATGAAGTAATCTAGAGCCATTCCATCCCCTAAAAGGATAGATTTCCTGCAATGATTCTGAGACTTGGTCCTGAGGAAAGCTTCTCTCCTCTCCATCAGGCCTCACGGTCGTCACCCGGTCTCCGGACAGCAATAACGTAGCCAGCAGTACTGTGGGAACCGCGCTGCCCAAGTTTGCCATTCGGGGAATGCTGAAGACCTTCGGGCTCCACGGAGTTGTCCTGGATGTGGACTCAGTAAGCAAGCACCCATTCATGTCTGGAGTGGTTCAACAGTCAAAGGGCTCATTCTTGAGACGGGGATGGAGCTCCATTGGCCACAGGACTTGCCTGGGGGGTTCTCCAGGCAGTTGATTAGAAAGTCTGTTTTGGTCTTAGGGGCCAGACCCAGTGTTTCTCAGGGTTTAGTCCTGCTCTGCTTTTAAATCCATATGCATATGAGTTTACTCTTTTATTTTTGGCACACCCAGTAATCATAGGGATTACTGCTTGCTCTACACTCAGGGATCACTCCAGGCAGTGCCAGGAGACCATATGGGGTGACGGGGAACAAACCCAGGTTGGCCATGTACATGGCAAGTGTAACTACCCTCTGTACTATATAGCTCCAGTAGTACTACTTTTCTTTTTTTTTATTAAATTTATTTATTTTATTTTTATAAAGTTGTTCACGATGATTTATTACATTCAGTATTCCAATACCTTCCCATCACCATTGTTTCCAATTTTCCCAACCACCCCTCAGCCTGCCCCAATAGTAGGCCCTAAATAATTTATTTTATATTACTTGTTATAAATAATTTGCCAAAAATGGTCAAAAAAATGTTTCCTTAGAATAAAGTGTGTGGATTGTTGTATCTCACCTTGGAGCCTTTAAATCCTTGTATAAGAGATTACTAACATGTTGTTATAAATTAAGCCTTATGTGTTAATATTTTCTTAATCGAGATTGGTTGCCTTCTGCTTTACACCCCATCCAATGTGATGTGCCAATGTGGTGTGCTATTCCTGGTATATCGGTGGGGTAGAGTTTGAAATGTGAGACTGTGCACCCCAGGAATTCTAAAATTTCGAATGGGGTGATATAACTGGAGTCAATTTTTTTTTCCTTAAATTTTTATTAGTGAAACACCATGAGGTACCGTTGTAGACTTACAAATTTTGTGTTTGGGTTTCAGTTATACAATGATCGAATACCCATCCTCCACCAGTGCCCATTCTCCACCACCACCAGTCCCAGTATCCCTCCCACCCCCCATCCCCCCATCCCACCCGCAGGGCATTCCCTTTTGTTATCTCTCGCAGGAGTTAAATTTTTAACATCTTTTTTTTTTTTCTTTTTGGGTCACACCCGGCGATGCCCAGAGGTTACTCCTGGCTCATGCTCTGGGGACCCTACGGGATGCTGGGAATCGAACCTGTGTCGGCCATGTTGGTTGCATTCAAGGCAAACGCCCTACCTGCTGTGCTATCACTCCAGCCCCTTTAACATCTTTCTTAATAGCAAAATAGAGCTATTAAACTATTCCCTGCTTTAAAGAAAAACAAATAGTTAACATAGACAATTTAACTGTTACCTGCAACAGTGTTTTTGGATTATAATTGAGATAAGGTACTATTCTCTTTATTTTTTAAATTAATTTTTATGAAAAACATAGTAATTTACAATGTTGTTCATTATACAGTTGTTTCAAGCATTTAGAATTCCAACACCACCAGTGCGATTTTATTCCACCTTTATTCCCAGTTTCCCTCCCAACCCCAACCTTCCCCCTGATCCTATTCTCTTTAAGTCTTGAGCTTAGTACATTGCTGTTTATATATATTGTCACGATCACGGTCACTGTCCTCCCGTTGTTCATCAGTTTGCTCGAGCGGGCCCAATAACGTCTCCATTGTGACACTTGATACTGTGTCTGGCATATCGAATACATCACGGGTAGCTTGCCAGGCTCTGCCGTGCGGGCGAGATACTCTCGGTAGCTTGCCGGGCTCTCCGAGAGGGGCGGAGGAATCGAACTCGGGTCAGCCATGTTGGCTGCGTGCAAGGCAAACGCCCTACCGCTGTGCTATCGCTCGAGCGATATATATATATTGTACCAATTAAAATTTGGCAATGATATGAAAAACTTAAAAATACTGTACTAAGCAGATGGCTTTGAGCTGTGGCATGAAAGCAATAAAACTGGGGCATGAAGATGGCTTGGAGGGTTGGACTCGGGCTTTGCCTATAAGCACCCCGGATTTGATGCCTGGCTCTACACAGACTCCCAAGCACTGAGCCAGGAGTAGCCCCCAACACCACAAGGTGTGGTCCAAAAAACAGAAGAAAACCAAAACTGGCTTTGTCTCCATGTATGTACAGACAGTGAGGCCGAGTGGTCCTAGAAACTACTGCTGGATCATGGTGCACGTACAGCAGCAGCCCCACAAACAATGTCATGTGGTTAACACGGGAACATTTGGCCGCATGGTCCCACTTCTGCAACCTTACAGATGCCAGCTCTCATTTCAGGCACACTCCCTCGATGCATGGCCCCTCAGGCCAGGCAGTTCAGTGCTAGAAGATGTAGTGCATGAGGCCACGAGGGCCTCACCTGGCAGTGCTCAGGGTGCCAAACCAGGTCCCGCACAACTAAAGCGGGCACCCCTGAACCCTGTGCCATCTCCCTAGCCCTGCTTTTTTTGTGTATTTTTAAAACTCTGAAAACACAAAGTGGGGGCTGGAGCGATAGCACAGTGCGTAGGGCATTTGCCTTGCACATGGCCGACCCAGATTCGATTCCTAGCATCCCATAGGGTCCCCGCAGTACCACCAGGAGTAATTCCTGAGTGAAGAACCAGAGTAACCCCTGTGCATTGCCGGGTGTGACCCAAAAAGCAAAAAAAAGTAATGCCCAGAAAAGCAGCTGTTTTCGTTTACTGTTGTAGGTAAATGAATTGGTGCAGGTGGAAACGTACCTCCGAAGTGAAGGGGTGCTGGTCCGATACTGGTACCCTATAGACATGTTGGAGCGGCCCCCCGCGGGCTACCGACGGACTGCCACCAACGGGCTGGTCACGCTGGACAACACCAACCTGCAGATTCACAGGTAAGAGGGAGCCAGGGTTATCCCGAGAGTCCCAGAACCCACGTCTGCTCTTCCACATGCACCATCTGTTCCTGACGAGGGGACCGTCCCTCCAGAGGCGAGGGGGACAAGGCAGGAGGAGGCTGAGGTGCAAGGGGGCGCGCTGGGAAGGATCACTGCGGACTTGCAAGATGGGGAAAGGAGTCGCAGGGGCGGTGTCTCGTGCTCTCGGCTCTGAGTTGGCACTGGAGACTGCTTCTCACTTGCCTTTACTGTGCCTCGAACCAGGAGAATTGGCGTTCTGGAGGCTAGCCAATAAAATTCAGGCCTGGTCCTCTGGGCATAGTGTTGGCTTGACTAACGCTTCACAAGAGCCACACGTCTGCCAGAGACCTTACTCCACAGGACGCTTGTCACACCAAACATTCATCACCCAAAAATGCCAGCGGTGTGTGTGTGTGTGTTACTCAGTGGACAGAGTCAGGGCTTTCTCCTGCCTGGCTGTGTTCAGGGATGGCTCCCGGCAGAGCTCAGCTGGTCATATGTGGTGCTGGGGATGGAACCTGGGTTGGCTGCATGTAAGGCAAGTGCCCCCCTGCTTGCTCTCCTCAGCCCTCCTACATTCCCGTATTCGCCTGATTGAGGTGGAGCGATAGCATAACAGATACGGCGTTTGCCTTGCACGCGGCCAACCTGGCCGACCCAGGTTCGATTCCTCCGCCCCTCTCAAGAGAGCCCGGCAAGTTACAGAGAGTATCTCACCCACACGGCAAAGCCTGGCAAGCTACCCATGATGTATTCGATATGCCAAACACAGTATCAAGTGTCACAATGGAGATGTTACTGGGCCCGCTCGAGCAAATTGATGAACAATGGGAGGACAGTGACAGTGAGATATAATTTACACATTATTAAAGTCTTCCTTTTTAATGTTTACAAGCCAGTAGTTTTTAATGTGTTTATAAATTGTGGGACTGTCACCACAACTTTCGGACAGTTTCCCGACCCCGCATGGAAACCGCATAAACGTTGGTCGCCAGTTGTTCCCAGCCCCCTGCCCCAAGCAGCCGCAGCCGCACCCTCTCTCTGTGGGTTCACATCATTCCGGGCAACCCGCAGACATGGAACAGGTTATCTAACCTTCTTCTTAGAGGGATTTTTGCTGAGCTTAACATTTTGTGGGAGGGTGTTCAGATGGCCCAGGGGACCCTCTCCACAGTTCCTGGCTGGCCAGGCTGGAGGTCTAATGCTGGGCCTGGGGACTAGGTGCCGCTCGGGCCCTTGCTGCAGGCCACCGTGCAGTGCTCTGGGGCCTGTTGCGCCTCAACAGGCTGTGCTTGGAGGACCATGTGGTTATTTTTGGTTTGGGTTTTTATTTTTGATGCTGTTGGTTTGGGAGTCACACCTGGCAGTTACCCCTGCCTGTGTTCAGGGATCAGTCGGCGTGGGGATAGGATGCGGGGAATTAAACCAGGCCGGCTGTGTGCAAAGAAGCACCCTACCTGCTGTACTATTGATCTCTGCCCCCTAAAGGGATGTTTTTTTAAAAACTTTTTCGACTTTTGGATCACACCTGGCTCTGTACTCGGGAAATATTCCTGGCAGTGCTCAGGAGAGCATCTAGGTTGCCAGGGATCAAACCTGGGTCAGCCTTCCAGCTGTACTATTGCTCCAGCCCCGGTGATTTTTTTTTTTTTTAGTTGAGAAAAACCAAACACAACTAAATAGATTTTGTTTAAGATACTAGTGACTAACTTGAAGAATAGAGCCTGCGACCAGAAGACACTCTTCTTTTTTCACCTTATTAGTCAATCACAGTCACAAAAAGTTGTTCATGATTGGGTTTTAGTCATACAATGTTCTGACATCCGTCCCTTCACCAGTGTACGTTTCCCATCACCAGTGTCCCCAGTTTCCTTCCCACTGCCCACGCCACCCTCCCACCCCCCGAGCCTGCCTTTATGGCAAGCACTTTTCCTCTCTCTCTCTCTCTCTCTCTCTCTCTCTCTCTCTCTCTCTCATTCATTTTAGGTATTGTGGTTTGCAATACAGGTACTGAAAGGTTGTCATGTGTATCCCTTTACCTCCTTTCAACTCTCAGTTCTTGTCCAGAGCGATCATTTCCAACTATCGTTGTCATGTCATAGTGGTCCTTCTCTGTCCTAACTGTCCCACCCCCACTTGTGGCAAGCTTCCAACCATGGGCCAGCCCTCCTCTCTATTATCTGTATGTTATATTATCTCCACTATGTTTTTTTGTTTGTTTGTTTGTTTTTTGCTTTTTGGGTCACACCTGGCAATGCACAGGGGTTACTCCTGGCTCATGCACTCAGGAATTACTCCTGGCGGTGCTCAGGGGACCGAATGGGATGCTGGGAATCGAACCCGGGTCGGCCGCGTGCAAGGCAAGCGCCCTACCCGCTGTGCTCCACAAATGAGTGCCGTCATTCTATGTCTGTCCTTCTCCGTCTGTGACTCCCTTCACTCGGCGTGACACTCTCCGTGTTCATCCATAGCAAATTTCCTGACTTCATTTTCCCCGGTGGCTGCAGTGTTCCCCTGAATGGATGGACCAGAGTTTCTTTATGCTGTGGCCTGTTCACCGGGAGACACTGTCCGAAGGTCCTTTCCCCGGGGAGGGCTGGACCGCGGCACTCAGCCCTCTGCCCTTCTTTCAGGGAGCTGCTGCGCTGCGAGGCGGCGCTGGCCCGGCTGTACTGCCGGGTGGCCCTGCTCAACATCTTCGCCCCCAAGCTGCCTCACCTGTTCACCCGC
The DNA here is from genome assembly GCF_029834395.1 of Sorex fumeus. Lineage (NCBI taxonomy): Eukaryota > Metazoa > Chordata > Mammalia > Eulipotyphla > Soricidae > Sorex > Sorex fumeus. The sequence continues at coordinate 2,868,000 of NW_026606212.1, read as the reverse complement.
CTCTTCCACATCCCCGCCATCCGGGACATCACCCTGGAGCACCTGCAGCTGCTGTCCAATCAGCTCCTGGCTCCCCCGCTCCCAGGTAACTCCGAGTGCTCAGCGCTGCGCCTTCAGGGAGTCGGGGAAGCCAGCCCTGGTTCTCCCCACTCTGCTTCCTCCACCCGAAAAGCATCCACCTGTCGCTCCCCTGTGTCCTTCATTGAACCCAAAGTAATTGTGAATCAAGGGAGACAGAAGATTACTTCTGAAATTTTTGTCTCTTCTTGTGTTTCTGGACCAGCCCCTGAGGTACTCCGCAGTGCTCGGGGAACCGTGAGATGCCAGGGGTTAAACCCATCAGACGTGTGCGAGGCAGGTCCTGCCCACTGTACTGCCCTCCAGCCCTGAAACGAAGTCGTGGCATGGCCGCCCTGTGCATTTTCTCTGAGCTGTGAAAGGAAGGAGTTACTCCTGTCCCCAGCTCCCCGGACAGTCCACATAGCCACTGTTGCTCCAAGTGGCGCTGGCCAGTGTCCCAGCTGCTGCGCACCTGCTGATGTCGGGGCGCCATGGCAGAGCTAATGCTGGCCCACTCGGGAGCTCTGTGGCAAGGCTTGTGCTGCTCTCTCGGAGCTCGTGGCAGGGCTGGTGCTGGCCCACTCGAGGCTCCGTGGAAGGGCTTGTGCCAGCTCACATCCCAGGAAAGCTCAGTGGCTGTGCCATCAGCCCAGTCTAATCTGAGGGGTCATTTGACCTCGGCTGGCACCACACCCCCACCCTTCAACAACTGACCAGGGAGCAAGAAGAGGGACAGGCCACACTCGGCCACCGTGTGGGTTCCGGCCAGTGCATGAGAGCCATACCCCTACCCGGGCCCGCAGATGTGCAGGTGCAGAGCATAGGGCAGCTTGATTGCGTCTGTGGAAGAGGCTTCCCAGAATGGCCCACCACGGGCTTCCCACCCTCCGCCCGGAGCCACCCAGGGGTGTGGCCAGGGCCGGGTGTCAGGCAGGCTTGGGGAGGCCTGAGTCCCGGCGCACAGGCTGGGGTCTGCTTCAGATTCATCTCAGGCAGTGGCTATCAGAGGCACAGTCGCAGCTCCTCACGGCGGCCAGTCACTGGCCAGGGGAGCGCCTGGTCGTGTGTTGTTCAGGGTGGCGCAGCCATGGTTGCGGTGGTTCTCGTAAAGCTGTGTTTTCTCTCCTGTGCCCAGATGGCACCATCAGCTCCAGCTCTATCCTCCTGGCACAGTCTCTGCAGCATTGCGTCCACTCCCAGAGCTGCTCGGCCACCGACCTCTTCTACCAGGGCAGCTCCCAGACGGTGCGGGAGTGGCTCAACGTGGCCATCACGCGGACCCTGCACCAGGGCGAGGAGAGCCTGCTGGAGCTCACCAAGCAGATCTGCTCCTTCCTGCAGGTAGCGCTCTAAGCTGCACGGCGCTGCGCTCGGCCGGCCAGTTTGCTGCTCCGTTCTGGGGGGGCCGGGGCGGGGGGTGCTCGCGGTGGTGTTCCAGAGGTTCAGACACTCTATTGGAGCCAACCAGGCCATGGTTCAGTGAAAGGGCCTGAGGATGTGATGCTACTCGGGGCTGGGGCAGTGAGGCTTGATCCTAGGTCAGGGATGTGCCAGCCCCAACTCAGGTTACCAGTTCCCTTCCCTTCCCTTCCCTTCCCTTCCCTTCCCTTCCCTTCCCTTCCCTTCCCTTCCCTTCCCTTCCCTTCCCTTCCCTTCCCTTCCCTTCCCTTCCCTTCCCTTCCCTTCCCTTCCCTTCCCTTCCCTTCCCTCCCTCCCTCCTTCCTTCCTTCCTTCCTTCCTTCCTTCCTTCCTTCCTCGTCCTTCCTTCCTCGTCCTTCCTTCCTTTCTCTCTCTTTCCTTCCATTTTTCTTTCCTTTTTTTTTTTGGCTTTTTGGGTCACACCCAGCAATGCACAGGGGTTACTCCTGGCTCATGCACTCAGGAATCACTCCTGGCGGTACTTGGGGGACCATATGGGATGCTGGGAATCGAACCCCGGTCAGCCACTTGCAAAGCAAACGCCCTACCTGCTGTGCTATTGCTCCAGACCCTCTACTTTTTCTTTCTTTCTTTCTTTCTTTCTTTCTTTCTTTCTTTCTTTCTTTCTTCTCTCTTTCTCTTCCTCCCTCCCTGTGTCTCTCTCTCTCTCTCTCTCTCTCTCTCTCTCTCTCTCTCTCGCTCTCTCTCTTTCTTAATTTTTGCTTTGTGGGTCACACCAAGCAGTGTTCAGGGGTTACTCTTGGCTCTGTACTCAGGAATGGAGATACCAGGGATCAAACCCAGACCCATTGTACTCCCTTTCCAGACCCACGTTGCCATTTTTAGGTGGAAGTCTCATTGACTTGACAGAAATGGCAGTCCTCTCTTCCCCGGGCCACCCGCCCCTGTCCCCCGGAAGCCCCGTCCTATGCGTAGCGTCCGTCTCCCAGAGGGCTTTGGCCTTTCTCTGTGGACGCCGCCCTTGGCCCCCGCTGGAGGAGGCTGCTCCCGCGTGCCGGCTGAGGCTTCCCTGTTCACTGTCCTTTCAGACAGCGCCAGAGCAGTTTCCCTCGGAAGAGTTTCCGATTTCCGAGTCCAAAGTCAACATGGACGTGAATTTCCCCGGGGCAGCGTTTGTCGTCGTGTCGTGTAAAGAAAGTCAGTCTGGATTCCGCAAAGAGTAAGTCGTGCCTGGGAGAAAAATTACTGTTACTGTCACGTCCTCCCGTTGTTCATTGATTTGCTCGAGAGGGCCAAGTAACGTCTCCATTGTGAGACTTGTTGCTACTGTGTTTGGCATATCAAATATGCCTGGGAGAAAAATGGGGAGAGAGAAAAAAACAGTTGCTGGTGAAGCTGGCAGAAGGAAGAAGCAGAATTGGTTTTGTTCTTTGATGAAACTGTCTTTGAGCTCCAGTTCCCCTCTGCTCCGTATTTGGAGCTTAGTCTCTGTCCCTTTGCCTAAATGCAGTCTTGGATGCTCAAGGGTGAGCACCCTTGCATGAATGAAACCCTGGGTTGGATCTCTGGCTCGCCCCCCCCCCCACACACACACACACACACACGCACACACCAGCGTGGTGGGAATGACATGCCTGCAGTTCCCCTTGCCCGTCTCATGATGGTGCACTCGTCTCTGCCTCTGCTTCCCTGACGCTCGTTCCTTCCCCACAGCTCCTCTCTGTACAAGGCTCCGTGGGCGCGAGTGCTCGTGTACGGGCTTGGCCACAAGGTCAAGCGAAATGGCCAGCTCAACCTCATCGAGGCTGTCTGTTACCCGAGGGACGCTTCTCCGGCCAACACAGGCCTCACGCCTCCCCCCACTGCCAACCAGTACCCCTCCGTGATCCTCTCCGCCGACAAGGTCCACATCAAGCTCGGTCAGTCTCTGAATTCTCTGCGGCGACGGGAGTATCCTTGGTTGGGTTCCTCTGCCCTGTCGATAGAGAACGGCCGCAGGGGTCCTGTGGCTTAGAGGCCTGAGGGCAAAGGCTCTCCCCTCCCTGCAGACAGGCCTGGCTGGCTGCTCCACAGAGGGACTTTCTCGAGTGTGTGCTAGGATACCTGCCGTTTAGAAAGACCCGAACTGGGAGAGGTAGTACAGTGGGTAGGGCACTTGCCTTGCACACGAACAACCCGAGGCACTGCCTATGGTCTCCTAAGCACTACCAGAAGTGACCCCTGAGCATGGAGCCAGGATGCACCAGGCCCTAGGCTCAATTCCTAGCACTAAAGAACAGTTGATTAATTATTTGAAATAAAGTAATGGCTGGAGAGATAGCTCTGAGGGCTTGCGTGCGAAATTTACATGTGGGAGGGCCACATTTGATCCCCAGCACCCCGTGGTCCCTTGAGCACTAGTGGGAGTACTCCTGAGTGATGAGCTAAGAGCAGCTCTGGGTATGGCCCCCAAAGGAAAAAATCAGTTAACATGGCAATGACCAGTCTTAAAAGAGAACCGAAAGCTTGCCAGGCCTGGGCCCCCAAACGCTGCTAGGTGTGAAATCCCACAAAGGAAAAAAGAACCAAAGTTCACTGTAGGGCCTGACTCGGACCCTCTGATCTGCTCGAAAAACTTAATGTAAGTTTAATATTCTCCTGGGATTTGAGCTAAAATAATAAACTGATTATTTCTTTACCACGCTGGCCCTATTCCAGCGAAGCATCTTTTGGAATGTGATGTGGTACTCCCACTCTTAATGGGGCAGGGGTGTGACCGATGCTAGAACACTTGCCTTGCATGCGTGAGGCCCTGGGTTCAGTCCTCAGCACCACACACACACACACACACACACACACACACACACACTTCTGCTGGGGCCGTTGGGTGCTTTGGAATCAGAGAGAATGGGCGAATGCAGCCCTCCCTGTTGCCATCGCTGTCCTTTGTCCCACATTCGCATCAACGAGTGTGCCACAGCCGTGCCTACAGCTGACAGTCTGGAGGGGGGAGGGTCCCTCTCCTCCTACCCTGGGCACTGCGCTGGCAACCCCCCCCCCCCCCCCCCCGCCGTTGCTCAGGTTTGCTTCCATCTGTTGCTGCTAGTCACGGTCTCTCCCCGGTGACTTCTAGGGGTGTCCCCGCCCCCCGGGGCTGTGCTGGTGCTGCATTCTCTGCCCCTGGAGTTCCCTCTGGCCATGGCTTTTGCCGAGCAGCTGCTGTCCTGGAAAGCAGAAGAAGGCGAAGGGAAGTCCGAGGATGAGCCTGACACCATCCCCACATCCGTCCTGCTGCAAGTGGTGGAGTTGCTGGGTGAGGTTCTGCCCCCAGTCCCGGGTCCGCGGGTTGTCTTGGCCCCGGAGGAAGGGGCTCGCCAGATGCACCAGGGAAAGGCCACTCGGCAGGGCACTGTTGTCTGAAGGGGCCTGGGGGCTGGATGGTGAGGGATGACCTAGACTGGCGTCCCTCAGTGGCCAGTTCAGGAGAAAGTGCAGAGCAGCATTCTCCCGGCACTGAGTGCCGGCAGGGACCACACTGGACAGGTCAGCCCGCAGGTTCTAAGAAGGCCGAGGAATAGCAGCCCAGACTCCCACATCTGGGATGGGGAGGATGTCTGCATCATTTTGAGGATTGGCAGCACTGTGAAGCTAAGATGGGTAGTTTTTTCTTTCTCCATTTGGAAGCATAAACCAATGCCATTGTAACTTTGGAGGTGAAAAACGGATGCAAGCGAATGCTGTAGCCCCTCATAGCTTACGAAGGGTTGCACTTAGACAAAACTCATGGAATACTGAACTTAAAGAATTGTGCATTTGGGGCCGGAGTGAGAGTACAGTGGGTAGGGCGTTTGCCCTGCACATGACTGACCCTGGTTCAATCCCCGGCATCCCATATGGTCCCCTGAGCACCGCCAGGAGTAATTCCTGAGTGCATGAGCCAGGAGGAACCCCTGTGAATCACCGGATGTGACCCAAAAAGCGAAAAAAAAAACCCAAAAAACTAACAGGGGCCAGAGAGAGAACAGCATGCGTGTGCTTGCCTTGCACATGACCAACTAGGACCAGTTGGGAACCTGGCACCCATATGGTCCCCTGAGTTCCCCAGGAGTGATTCCTGAATACAGAACCGGGAATAATCCCTGAGCATTGCTGGGTGTGGTTCTCCCCCACAAAAAAATTAAGTTGTTTATGAATGGACAAATCAGTAGGTGTGTAATAAAGCAAAATTGGCAAAATATGAACAGTAGGACCAGGGAGATAAGTTAGTACCGTGGGTAAGGTGTTTGCCTTGCACGTGGCCAACCTAGTTTGATCTCCAGACCCTATGTTTGGTCCAAACTCTGCCAGGAGTGATTCCTAAGAACCGAGCCAGAAGTAAGTAAGCCCTGAGCACCACTTGGTGTAGCCAGAAAAATATTAAAGAATATACCGTGAAATGGGGGCTGTTAGCAGCGAACATGTCTGGCTTGTGCCACATTGTGGGTTCGAGCCTCAACACTCCACAGCCCCCTGAGTAATGCTGGAGTGGCCCTGATGGCCCCTGAGCTCTGCTGGGCCTAGGTGCTTCCCACAGAAGGGTTTTCTGCCAACAGTCAGACTGACAGGAGCCCTGGGAAGGTTGTTTTCCGGTGTGTGTTTCTGTGCCGGCAGGTGGGGCTGTGTGCATGGCCTGTGACTTGTCATCAAGTCTCTGGCCAGCCTTTGAAGAGAGTGGTGGTCGGGGGCCTGAGCTGCAGAGAGGTGGCCGGCCAGCTGGCCCAGTAGCTCAGGGGTCACGGTCACCCCTCCAGGCATCACCTGGCCTTCAGCTCCTCGAGGGTCTGTTTCTACACCTGCCGTGGGCATGAGTGTGCCTTGAGACCCGCCGGAGGCGTGGCTGGCAGGGTTAGCGCCTTGCAGGAGGCCTGGGGAACCGCTCCGGGCAGTGAAGCGTGGCCAATGGCTAGTGGCTCTGCTCTCTGTGCCGTAGGGAACTTCCTGTGGACCACGGACATGGCGGCCTGCGTGAAGGAGCTGGTCTTCCACCTGCTGGCCGAGCTCCTGCGCACAGTGCATGCCCTGGAGCAGCGGAAGCACCCCGCCGGCCTGTCGTCCTCCATCGCCCTGCAGCTGAACCCCTGCCTGGCCATGCTCATGGCCCTGCAGTCGGAGCTGCACAAGCTGTACGACGAGGAGACGCAGAGCTGGCTGTCAGGCGGCGCCGCCGCCCCCGACCAGGGCAGGTTCTCCGTGTATTTCCACGCCCTCATGGAGGGCTGCCTGTCGGTCGCCGAGGTCACCTTGCCCACCAACATGAGCGTCACGGCCAGCGGGGTGACCTCCACCACCGCCCCGAACCTCAGCGACTCGTCTTCCTCCTCGTCGTCCTCCCCGGGACAGACGCCGCAGAGCCCCAGCCTCCTGTCCAAGAGGAAGAAGGTGAAGATGAAGCGGGAGAAGGCCTCCTCCTCCGGGAAGCGCCAGTCCTCCCGCTCCGTGGACTCGGACCCCGTGCTCAGCATCGGGGGCAGCAAGCCCGAGGACATGCTGTGGTTCCACCGCGCGCTGACCTTGCTCATCATTCTCAGGCACCTCACGAGAAAGGACCCGCAGGGGCTGGGCGTCACCAGCGACGCCATCGCCGACGCCTGCCAGGCGCTGGTGGGCCCCACGGCGCACAGCCGCTTGCTGGTCATCTCGGGGATCCCCACGCACCTGGACGAGGCCGTCGTGAGAGGCGCCATCCGCAAGGCCTGCAGCGCCCACGGCGGCGTGTTCAAGGACGAGATCTACATCCCCTTACAGGATGAAGACCCCAAGAAGCCGAGAGACAAGGCCGAGGGCGGTGAGGGCAAAGGAGAGCCGGAGAAGGCCCTGGGCTTCGCCAGCACCGACAGCTTGGAGGTCAGCACGTCCAGCAGCCTGGCCCCCGCCATGAGCGTCAGCGCGTCGGCCTCCACCAGCCAGGCGTCCATCTGCAGCTCCCAGGGCATCTCGCAGACGGTCAGCGACCTCTCTGTGGACCCGCTGCCTGCCGGCCTCGAGCTGCCCGTGCCCGCCGGCCTGCTGGAGCCCCACGTGATCTCCAGCCAGGAGAGCCTGGACGTCTCCCTGTGCAGCACCGGCAGCCTGGGCAGCCTGGGCAGCCTGGGGGAGCCGCTGGACAATGCGGAGATGGCCTCCGTGTCGGACATGGGCTCCATGTACACGGTCACGTCTCTGGACAACCAGCCCCTCGCCACACGCCCCATCAAAGGCTTCGCCGTCGTGGAGGTAACTTTGCGCCTCAGCGGTTGGCTCTAGACCTTCTGAGTTTGATAGCTGGGACACGCAGGGGCCCCTGGAGGCAGCACCTGGAAACAGTGGCTTAGTGTGTTCGTTATGTATGTAAATGCATTTTTTTAAAAGTTTCGGAGCCATCTCGGCGGTGCTCAGGCCCTCCTCCCGCTGTGCCCGGCAGCCCTGCCCGGCCCAGGATGGCGCACAGAGCCCGTGCTGCCCACCAGCCCTGGTCATCTCTAAGAGGTGGCGGGTCTCCCTCAGTGCAGTGCCCTGGGGTGAGGCGGAGGTGTTTGAGGGGCTGGCCCTTCCTGACGGACAGGCTTTCAAAAATCCATTCCCGGACAGCAGGTAAGGTGCTTGCATGCAGCCAACCCGGGCCCAACCCTCGGCGCCCTACATGGTCTCCATGGACCTCCAGGAGTGAGCCCTGAGCACAGCCAGGTGTGACCCCAAGTCCGTTCCAGGGCCTGAGCGATAGTACAATGAGTGAGGCAGTTGCTCTGCATGCAGCCGAGCCAGGTTTGATCCCCAGCTCCAGTAGGAGTGACCCCTCAGCTTAAGCCAGGAGTAAGCCCTGAGCATAGGCAGGTATGGTTAAAAAAAAATAATAGTTTAAAAATAAAAGTACATTCTAGGGCTGGAGAAATAATACAGGGTTGAGGCATTTGCCTTGCCTGCGGCCGACCTTTGTTCATTCCCTTGTGGCACCTGGTCCCCCCAGCCCAGAGCTGGCAGCAACCTCCTGAGTCTAGAGTCGGGAGCAGTCTCTGAGCACTGCTAGGTGTCGCCTTGGGTAGCTGTGAGTGTCACACTGAGCCTCCCTGTTCCAGGGGAACCTGTGTTTCAGGTGGGTTCCCATTTCCACTTCGACGTCCTTCTGTTATTTTCTTTTTGGGTCTCGCCTGGCAATGCTCCAGGGCTACTCCTGGCTCTGCACTCAGGAATCACTCCTGGTGGTACTTGGGGGACCATATGGGATGCAGGGGCTCGAACTCGGGTCAACTGCATGCAAGGCAAATGCCCTAACTGCTGTACTATCACTCCAGCCCCAAGGTCCCTCTTTATTGATCCTTGTTTAGAACCCCCTTCATTGGGGCTGGGGGTGATAGTACAGTGGATCAGGCACTTCCTTGCACATGACCCATCCAGGTTAAATCCCCAGCATCCAATATGGTCCACCAGCCCCTAGCAGGAGTGATCCGTGAGCAGAAATCCAGGAGTAAGCCCTGAGCACTGCTGAGTGTATGCTCCCCCCACACACACACACACACACACATGCGCACGAGAAACCCTATATCCTGTGCCAAGGCACCCTTGTATACTGGGGTCGTTGCAATCACAGAGAATGATTCTGGGGAGAGGATCCTCGACCTTGCCTCTCAGGGAGCTCTGAGAGAAGCACACAGGGACCACGTGTCCAGGTCCTGGTCTCAGTCGCTTCTTTTCTGGTCTCAGCCTCTTTCCTGGCCTCTTGCCACCTGTAACATTTCTCCACGGGCCACCGTTGGCAAACCAGAGAAATTCCCGGAAGATCACTCACCCGTGATGCTAGCCACTCCTGAGGGCATGGCGGCACTGTCGCACAAGCCCGACCCTGCTCTCAGCCTTCCCGTTCCTCTGCTCCCACAGATAAGATCCCGAGCCAAAATCGAGAAAATTCGAGCAAGTTTGTTCAACAACAATGACTTGATTGGCTTGTCAAGTCTGGATGGCGAAGATGAGCTGATGGAAATGTCGACGGAGGAGATTCTCACGGTGTCCGTGGTGAACCAGAGCTTGTTCGACACACAGGGCAGCCCGGGCCTGGAGGACTATTTCAATGATAAGTCCATTAAAGGTCAGTCACAGAGGGTTGGTTGGTTTGTTTTTTTTAATAGACTGCTGTTGTGTTTTACAGTTTTAAGGTTTTTTTTTTTTGGGGGGGGACACTGTGAAAACTGTTCCCCACAGCTTCCAGCCTTTTTGGCATCAACACTCAGGAGGGGCTCTGGAGGCGCTGGTGTGGGCATGGAGTGAAGCTGCCGCCCAGGGAGGTAGTGGGAACCGCGGCCAGGGAGGGTCGCTGCCTGTGCTCGCTGCCTCTTCAGTAACGAGGCTGGGCCTGCTGGCTCTGGCTCCAACCGACGAGCCAGGCCCCAGGGATGCTTGTCTGTTGTCCTATGAAGCTAGAAGGTCCCAGGTGCATTGCAGATAGACAGCTAATGCTGCACTCCTGGGACAGACTGGATCACACCCAGTGGTGCTCAGGGGTTCTTCCTGGCTTGTGCACTCAGGAATCACTCCTGGCGGTGCTCGGGGGACCATATGGGATGCTGGGAATTGAACCTGGGTCGGCCGCGTGCATGTCAAATGCCCTACCCGCTGTACTATCGCTCCAGCCCCAGCTTGCACTTTTTCCTCGGGGATTGGAGTTGGTCTAAGGCCATACCTGGCAGTGGTCAGGGATCACACCTGGAGGGCCCGGGGGTCCCATGGGATGCCGGGGATGGAACAGGGGTTGGCCATGTCAAGGGAAGCGCCTCCCCCGTACTGTCTCTCCTGCCCCAGCTGGTACTTGAAACTGAAAACACTTGCTAGTGCTCTGGCGCTCTGCTCCTCTGCAATGCCCGTCCCAGCACTGTTAAGGACAGGCGTCATGCCGACGCCTCAGGTGCAGCCTCAGCCCAGTGCACCTTTATGTCTTGCTCCCGGAGGGGTCAGGGTGAGAGCCGCACTCTCCCACCCCAACAGCCTGTTTCAGTACAGACCTAGATGGGAACAGATACCAAAGAGCAGCCTGACCCCGGAGTGACACTCCAAGGGACTGCATGGTCCCCTTAGAGCAGAGAAAGCTGTGTCACCGAGGTGCGTGCCCCAAAGGGCGAACCAGGCTTTCACAGACAGCTCGTCAGTTTGGTTCCCCAGCACCCCAGGTAGCGACCCCCAAGGAGAGAGCCCAGGGTGATCCCTGTGCACCCCCTGGTATGACCCATAACCAGAGTCGACTCTGATGACACAGGGTCATCGCCGCAAACGCCCAGTCTCTCACTGGCTTCTGTCCAATAAACACAGTGCTTGGGCTTCTGCTGCTGGCTGGCGCTCAGCTGAATTGTTTTGCCCTGACCCTGTGCCCACCGTAACAGGTGACAAGCTGGTGCCAGGAGCCAGAGAGGTGCTGACGGAGATATTTAAGAGCTGTGCCCATTCGGAGCAGACGCTGAGCCTGACCCCAGCGAAGCCCATCAAGGTCTCAGACATTTACCTCAGCAAAGAGCAGATCAACTCGCAGACGCCGGGCAACCTCCTCCACCTCTTCTTCACCAACGTCCGGCCTCCCAAGAAGGTGCTGGAGGACCAGCTCACGCAGGTAGGTGCCCCGCGCCTCTGCCCGCGCGCCCCAGGGCTGGGCCCGCGCTGAGCCCTGGCTGCCCGGCCTGCAGATCCTGAGGAAGTACGGCGTGCCGAAGCCCAAGTTCGACAAGAGCAAGTACAGCAAGGCCGGGAAGGAGCAGCACCCCGTGAAGGTGGTGAGCACCAAGCGGCCCCTCAGCAAGCCGCCCGCCAAGGACAAGGCCGCGCTCAACAGCGTCAGGTGGGCGCCTCCGGGGGTCCCGGGCCTGCGGACGCCTCGTGGCTCTGCTCGCTGTGAAGGTTCTCTGAGGCCTCGGTAGCTACAGGACACAAGTACCGGACCCCAGGGGCTGGGAGCGAGCTTGTTTCCACCTGAGTCTCACCCAGCAGTGCTCTGGGGCGCCCCCAGCTCTGTACTCAGGACCACTCCTGGCGGCACTCAGGGACCGAGAGTGCTGGGGAGGAAACCCAGCAGCTGCGCACAGAGCACTGCCTCAGACCTTCTCCCGGCCCTGAGCAGGGGAGAGCTTTATAGCGCTTCTTCTGTTTTTGAGTGATGTCTTTTTCACAGTAGTGTAAATGTTTATGTTTTTAGTGCATTGCCACTTTCCTTGGGGCCAGAGAGAGAGTACGGGAGTAAGGCACTTTCTTTGCATACAGGTGACCCCTGTTCAATCCCCAGCATCCCAGATGGCCGCCTAATATGACCGGGAGTGATCCCTGAGCACAGAACCAGGAGTGGGCCCTGAGCTCCCCCAGTTGTGGCCTCAAATAGACATTCAAAGAAACAAGCCTTTTCACTTATCAGAGCAAACGTGGTCTTGGGCTGAGGGATTTTACAGGACGGAAGGCACGTTCCTTCCACGTGGCTGCAGTGGCTGCATCCCTGGTTCAGATCCCTGGTGCCACACACAGGCCCCCAAGTGCCAGGGGTCACTCCTGAGCACAGAGCCAAGAACAGTGCCTGAGCACAGCGGGCAGGAGGGGGCACAAAAATTAAAACAATAAATTTTGCCAACCGGGATTCCCAGTCCTCTGTGAACCAAAGCCAGAGGTGGCGTGTGGTGGGTGTGAGTGGGACGGGCGGGTGACACCGGCACTCTCACTCTGTCACTCACTCTGCAGCAGGACAGCCTTGAGCGAGAAGAAGCCGACCGTGAAGCCAAAGTCCCCGGAAAAGAGCAAGCCAGATGAGAAGGACCCCGAAAAGTCACCCACCAAGAAACAGGAAGGTCAGTGAACCCAGCGCCTGAGCCGGCGGCCGCGGGGCCAGGATAGGCAGCAGCATGCCCTGGCCTGCTGGCCGTTGGCACAGGAGCTGTCTGATGACCCTGGGCTCAAGGTGTCAGGGGAGCCGCTCCAGAGAAATGCCCACAACAGTGGAAGATCTGGAAGCTCTTCCGGAAGGCACCGACCGGGCCTCTCCCTAGAGGAAAGACCAGGGAGGCCTCCTCGGGGCTGGGGCTCACTCAGAGTCTGGTGAGGGTCTGGAAATGGCGGGTGGCAGGAAGACTGGGGGACCGTGAGAAAGGAGACGTGGGGTGAAGAGTCCCGCGGGTCAGAGGGAGGTGGGGCGGCCTGCGGACCCCGTCCCAACCCACAAGTCACACTGAGCACTTGGCCGTCAGTGCCCGAGGAGAAGTACCTGACCCTGGAAGGATTTCACAAGTTCGTCATTGATCGCGCCAAGCAGGACATCCGCAGCGTCTGGAGGGCCATCCTGTCCTGCGGTTACGACCTGCACTTCGAGAGGTGAGCGACTGTCCCCAGCTGCCTTCCTGGGCATGCTCTCTGCCCCTAGTTCTCCAAGTCTCGGCATTGCAGGTGGGGGGTGAGTGGGGTTTTGACGCCCTGGGGAGCAAAGCCCGCTTAGAGACCTGTGCACGTGCACAGACTGGGCCAGTGACCTGACATGGGGAGGGCACTTGCCTTGCACTGACCCAGCTGTGATCCCCAGCATTGCATATGGTCCCCCGAGCCCCACCAGGCATGATCCCTGAACTCAGCAAAAGTAAAATTGAGTAGGGGAAGGGACAGATGGGCTTCCCCGGTGGTGCTCAGGGTTGCTGGTAAATGAACCCGGGTGGGCCATGTGCAAGGCAAACGCCCCACCCGCTGTGCTACTGCTCCAGCCCCTCCCCGAGTTTTTTTTGAAGGAAAGAAATCAGTAACTTTGTGGGGGTTGTTTGAGGAGTGGATTCAGTTCCTGTGCCCTCCAGGCCTGCACACTGTCTGGCTTGCAGCCTCTGGCAGGCCCCACAGCGAGCAGGCCCCGGTGGGGAGGCTGGCCGGCCTGCCTGCCCCCCTGGACGCCCGCTCATTCGGTCTCCCCAGGTGCGCCTGCATCGACGTGCGCCACGCCCACAAGGCCTCCCGGAAGTGGAGTCTGGAGATGGACGTGGCGCTCGTGCAGTACATCAACCGGCTGTGCCGCCACCTGGCCATCACCCCGGCCCGGCTCCACCCCCACGAGGTGTACCTGGACCCCGCCGACGCCAATGACCCCCGCGTCGCCTGTCTCCTGAGTATGTGGCCCCACGGGTGTGCCTGGGTGGCCGTGCGCGGGGCCAGGTCTGACGCCCGTGCCCTGCAGGCGTGCCCATCGAGAGCCTGCGCCTGCGCTTCGCCCTGCTGCAGTCGCTCAACACCACCCTGGAGACCTTCTTCCTGCCGCTGGTGGAGCTGCGCCAGACGCCCGTGTACACGCACAGCATCGCGGCCCTGCTGAAGGAGGCCAAAGGTCAGCACGGGGAGGCAGAGGGCCAGTCAGAGAGGGCCTGGCACATGCAGGGTCCACTAGAGGCCGTGCAGAGGGAGGCGCTGCCCTCACCGGCAGCCAACCTGAAAACCCCGGGTGTCGCTTGGGAGCCTCTGAGCCCCGCGTTGGCCCACCCCCCAGAATAAATGAAATTCCGAGTCCCTAGCCTGGGCCCAGCTTCTGGGCAGCCTCCACCTTCTCCCTGCCAGGGTCGTGCAGCCCCTGCGGCCACACGGCCTCCAGAACAGCCCCCCTGGGCTCCGGGAAGCACAGACGGAAAGAGCGTTCACACTGCGCAGCGCCCCGCCTACAGTCGCATGGGTCCAGGCCGCCAAATCACACGGGGTCTCCGGAGCCTTTCACTCCCGAGTACTGCCGGATGTGGCAGAAAACAGAAACACGCTCTCCTCTGCAGCTGTCCCTTTATAATAGGCACACATGAGGCTGGATAGCACAGTGGATAGGGTGCGTGCCTTGCACACAGCTGACCTGGCTTTGATTCCTGGCACCACCTACGGTTCCCTAAGCAGAGCCAGGAGTGATCCTGAGCATAGAGCCAGGAATAAGCCCTGAGTACCGTTGGGTGTGACACTAAAACCAAAACAATAATAATAATAATGTAGCACAGTAGCACGGTGCTCCCATTGTTCATTGATTTGCTCGAGCGGGCCCAGTGACGTCTCCATCGTAGCACAGCGGTAGGGCATTTGCCTTGCGCACAGCTGGCCCAGCCGAGCCGGGTTCAATTCCTCCACCCCCTCGGAGAGCCCGGCAAGCTACCGAGAGTATCTCGCCCACACGGCAAAGCCTGGCAAGCTGCCCGTGACGTATTCAATATGCCAAACACAGTAATAATAATAATAACAACTTGTCACTGTTTCTGTTCTGTCACTGTCCTCCTGTTGTTCATCGATTTGCTCAAGCAGGCCCAGTAACATTGTGAGACTTGTTACTGTGTTTGGCATATTGAATACATCATGGGTAGCTTGCCAGGCTTTGCCGTGCCGGCGAGATACTCTCGATAGCTTGCCGGGTTCTCCGAGAGGGGTGGAGGAATCAATAATAGTAATAATAATAGCCGCACATTGGGCCGAGAGAGAGCTCAGTGGCTGAGCACATGTTCTGCATACAGGAGGCCTGGGTTTGACCCCCAGCACCACATGGTCTCTGGAGCAACCCCAAGAATAACCCCCAGAACCACCAGGCATGTCCCCCAAAACAAAATAAGTGAAAAATAATGGACATCCACATAGGGCTGGGGAGATGTGCCCCCTTAATGGCGTGCCTGACCCCTGTTCTGTTCCCGGCCCATGCTGTCTGGAACACCACGGGGAATAGCCCTGAAGACCTCCAAACACTGCAGGGTGTCCCGGGTGGTCTCTGGCACCACAGGTCAGGACAGCGGCGCATCGCTGGTCCCCTCGGACACCTCACGGGAGCCTTTCCCATAGCCTCATTGGTGCCAGAGACCAGGAGAGTCCCTCCTTGCCTGGTGCTCGGGCAGTATCTGTAGACGCAGCTGAGTCCAGATGAGTGCCAGCCTCTGTGTTGGCCAGTTGCCATTGGGTCTCGCACCCCCGCCCCAGCCCAGGCTGTGAAGGGCTTCCCTCCAGAGCCCGGGGGTGAGGGGGGACGCGTGCCTTCATGGCGGGGTGTCTGGGAAGGAAGGGGACCCGCCTTGAGCCTCTCCCCATTTCTCTCTACAGGGCTGATCTTTTACGACACGAAGGTGACCGTCATGAACAGGGTGCTGAACGCCACGGTGCAGAGGACGGCCGACCACGCCGCCCCCGAGATCACGCTGGACCCCCTGGAGATTGTGGGAGGTGAGGCGGGCTGTGGGGCCAGAGAGCTGCACCCTGGTCGGCACTCACTCCCTGGAAGTGCGGAGGCGGCTTGGCAGCTCCTCCCGGTGGAGCCCCAGTCGTTTGGCTCTGCCGTGCCCAGCGCAGCTGCCACCCGCAGGGTCGCCCCGTGAGGAGAGGAAGACAGCCTCGACTGGGAGTGGGGCCGGGCGGGCGGGGGGCGGAAGGCGGCCCCCAGTGAGGTGTGGTCAGCTCCCTCCTCTCTTCCAGGGGAGATCAGAGCATCCGAAAACTCCTACTTCTGCCAGGCGGCCAGGCAGCTGGCCTGCGTGCCATCCTCTCAGCTCTGTGTCAAGCTGGCAAGCGGCGGCGACCCCACGTACGCCTTCAACATCCGCTTCACTGGGGAGGAAGTGCATGGCACCAGTAAGTGGCCCGGCGGGGCGGGTGTCGCCAAGCCGGCCCTCCTTTGTCACCCCTGCCCACCCCTCCCCCATCGGCTTTCATAAAGCAGATACTGAGCGGGGGGCGGGGGCCAGGCCGGGGCTGCGCCCCGGGGAGCCCAATGCCAGGACAGCAGGGGCGATGGCGAGCACTGTGAGCCGCAGCTGTGAGGTTGGCCGAGGTTCCCCGGTCAGGGCAGCGCCGCCGACACCCCCTCTGCCCGCAGGCGGCTCCTTCCGCCACTTCCTGTGGCAGGTGTGCAAAGAACTGCAGAGCTCCTCGCTGTCGCTGCTCCTGCTGTGCCCCAGCTCAGCCGTCAACAAGAACAAGGTGAGCCGGGCCCCCCGTGCTGCCTGGGGCCTTTCCAGGCCCCGCGGCCCCCCTCATCCCTGCGCCGTTTCCAGGGCAAGTACATCCTGACCCCCAGCCCCATCACCTACGGGGAGGAGCAGCTGCTGCACTTCCTGGGGCAGCTGCTGGGCATCGCCATCCGCGCAGACGTCCCGCTGCCCCTGGACCTCCTGCCCTCCTTCTGGAAGACGCTGGTGGGCGAACCCCTGGACCCCGACCAGGACCTGCAGGAAGCAGACATCCTCACCTACAATTACGTCAAGAAGTTCGAGAGCGTAAGTGAAAGCACGTCCCCGGGAGCAGTGCCCGCCGGAAGCCCTTTGTGCCCTCTTGGGCCTGGGCACAGCAGAGAATCCACGCTCCTGGGGTGCCTGACCAGGATCTCCCGAAGGACAGTCCGAGGCTGCTCTCCGGCAACAGGGGCCCCTTGCAGACTGGGCCCATCTGAGCCACCTGCTGTCCCACACCTGTAGTTTTAGTCCATAAGAAAACAGGGGGAGCTGCCACCAGCCACAGAGGACCTTGTGCCGAGGACCGCCCGGGCCTCGCTGTAAGAGCATGGCTGCCCGCGAGCTCTCTCCAGCCCATTCCAGGGCCTCAGGGAGCACTGGACGGGATCACGGAGAAGGACCAGGGATGGCGCTCCTCTTCCTCCCTCTCCTGTGGTGGCACACACAGAAACCAGACCCCACAGTTTCCAGTCCTGCTCCTAGACGAGACTGCCACTGGGGAGCGGCCAGGCCTGGGTGCTTCTGAGCAGAAGGGACAGCGGCAAGATCAACAACTGGGGGCCAGCAGTGCCCGGGCAGACAGGGCAGCCTGAGTTTCTGTGAAAAGGGGCTGGGCAGGGCCACGGAGGATTCTGGGAAACTGGAACTGCAGTGCGGTGGCTGCAGGATGGCCACTGTCAAGAAGTGACCGACTCCAGGCAGATGCCTGCAGCCTCCCTGCGGAGGGAGGAGAAGGGGACCCTGCGGTGTCCCCCACAGCCAGCTGCACCCCACAGGGGGCACTCTCACTCCACTGCCCGGTGTGGGTCCATCTCCTCCCCAGTCAGCTCGGACTGGTGGCGGGCAGCTGGCGCCCACTGCAAACAGCTCCGTGTTGTGCGTGCCTGAGGTCGCCTGCCAGCGCAGTCAATGCCACATCCTCCCTGTCATCTTCTGGGGCCCCGGGAGTGTGGGAGCGGCCGGGCTGAGCTCCATCCGCCTGTACCCGCAGATCAGCGACGAGAGTGAGCTGGAGGCCCTGTGCGCCGAGATCGCCTCGCAACACCTGGCCTCCGAGAGCCCCGACGGCCCGGGCAGGCCCTGCTGCAGATTCACATACCCAGCCATGACCGGGGAGGAGGTGGAGCTGTGCAGCCGCGGCCGCCACATCCCCGTGGCGTGAGTGCTCAGCGGGCGGAGGCGGGGGGGGGGGGGCAGTGAGGGCGGGTCCGGGGCAGGAGGTGCCGAGGACTCGGGACCGTGGGTGCCCGAGGGATGGGGGGCCCCGACCCCCCAGCGGCCCCATCAGCCTCCCCGGCCTTCCCCGGCAGCTGGGAGAACAAGGACGTGTACGCGGCGGCCATCCGGAGCCTGCGGCTGCGGGAGCTGCAGAACGTGGAGTGCGTGACGGCCGTGCGCGCGGGGCTGGGCTCCGTCATCCCGCTGCAGCTGCTCACCACACTCAGCCCGCTGGAGATGGAGCTGCGCGCCTGCGGCCTCCCCTACGTCAACCTCGAGTTCCTGAAGGTGCGCCCCGGGACCCTGCCGCAGGGGCTGGGGGGCCCACAGGTGCCTGTGGGGCCCCGGTCCTGGGCTCACCTCCGGGCCTCCTCCCCCAGGCCCACACCATGTACCAGGTGGGGCTCATGGAGACGGACCAGCACATCGAGTTCTTCTGGGGCGCCCTGGAGATGTTCACCCAGGAGGAGCTGTGCAAGTTCATCAAGTTCGCCTGCAATCAGGAGCGCATCCCGTTCACCTGCCCCTGCAAAGACGGGGGCCCCGACACCGCCCATGTGCCCCCATACCCCATGAAGATCGCGCCTCCAGATGGCACAGCAGGTAGCCTCCTTCCCGGGACGGGCTCCCGGAGGTGACCCAGGGACCCTCCCCTGAGATGGGGCTGGGCCCTGCCCGCGGGAGGGAGGGGCAAGGCCCTGTGAGTGGGGGGACAAGGGGCGCCCCGAGTTCCCTCTCCTGATGTTGGAAAACATGAGGAATCCAGAGACATTGGCGTCTTCCAACTTCCAGATGCAGAGAAACAGTCCAGTCCATAAATTCAAGCACGTAGGCGGGGAGAGACTGGGCGTTGCCTGCGTGTGGCCGCGCCAGCCTGTCTGTGCCGATTCTGGGTCTGTCCTAGCGGCAGGTTCTGGCTGCCCTTGTCTCTGCCCACCCAGATGAGCTCACCCCCTCCTTCCCGGAAGAGCCCTAGGCGCCGGGCCCCACTCCCCACACACACACACTGGCCCTTGTGCCCTGCAGGCTCCCCGGACTCGCGCTACATCCGCGTGGAGACGTGCATGTTCATGGTCAAGCTCCCGCAGTACTCCTCCCTGGAGACCATGCTGGAGAAGCTCCGCTGCGCCATCCACTACCGCGAAGACCCCCTGAGTGGCTGAGGGGAGGGCACCCCAGAGTCACTTGTCACCGAGGTACCACTCCACCGGCTGGGGAAGCCGCCAGCGCGGGCACGTCCCTCCGGGCCCCGCGTGAGGAGTCGGCAACATCCTGCTTTTCCGAACTCTCACCCGCTTCCGGGTCTCCTGGAAGCCCACCTTCGTGTTTGTACGTTTCGTGACGGGTTGGTTCTTTTGCTGTCTGTGGTATGTTTTGTAGGCTAGTGTAGTTCCCAGGCAGTTTGTGTCTCATTTGACCTTCCTGGACACTGTCTCTCACGGCCACTGGATTCTGACCCCACCAGGATCCAGTCACAGAACCACTGAGCAGGAAGGCAGGGGTGGTGGCAAGATGCCTTGGCCACAGCGCGTGTCCCGTTTGCCTCCAGCGGGCTCCTGCTGCAGGCCCGAACCATTGGGCCAGACACGCACGGGGAGCTTTGCGTGTCATCGCTGCCTCGAGAACCTCGTTGGTGGTCCGGGTTTCTCAGAGAAGCCCGCGGTGGATCATTCCCTAGCCTCTTCCGCAAACCCTCGGCTCTGCCGTCTCTCGGGGTTTCCCTCCAATGCTCCGTGGGAGCAGAGAACCAAAGGGCACGTTCCCGACCTGATCTGACCCGGGCTGAGCCCGTGCCAGCTGCAGGAGGGAGGAGGGCATCCGGCGGAGGAGGGGTGCGGCTGGGGTAGGGGCTGTTCCGGCACAGAACGGACGACCCAGACGCGGCCTGTCTCCTGTGCCTTGGGGACATGAGGGATGAAGACAGGCAAAGGCCTTTGAACAGAGCTGTTGTGGTGCTCTGCTCGGTCGGGGTCTGCTTCAGTGACTGAGACTTTCAAGTCCAAGGGGATGGCAGGGGAGAAAGGGCAGGGAGGGCTGGTCCTGCTGGCTAAAGCTGCCCAGCACCCCCCCACACCCCGTTGCCCTGTGCACATGCGCACCAGGGCTGAGCGCCAGGTTCGCCCACTGCATCTGTGCCCCAGTAGGTCTCAGTCCGTCTGATGGTACTTGGCCCCCGAGCAGCGTGTGCCCCTCTGTGGACACTGTCGTTTGGGCCTCGCCAGCTCTCACCAGGTCATCACTGTATTTACTGTATGATATTGTGAATATTGACGTGTGAGTGGCGCTGTCCCAAGGCTCGGCGTGCGCGTGTGCAGGAGGGTGAGGCCTCGTGGCCCTGCCCAGCCCTTGGCCCCCTGGGAAGCTGTGGAGCGTAGTCACAGCCATCGGCATCCACCTCCTCCCCGTTCCTCTTAGGAAGTGCAGGAAGGACCATGAGGCAAAGCTGACCTCGGGGATAATGTTTCTGGTGGCATCAGCAGCGTCTGATGCAGGGACCACCGTGGGGGAAGCCCCCCGCAAGCATTTTCCTGCTTGGAGAATCCGCTCAGTGGTCTGCTGCCTGGGGCGTGCCAGGCCGGAGCCCTGACCACAAGGATCCTCATTCTGTTTCTGCAGAAGGAAAGAGCCTCTGGATTTGCTAATGGGTTCGGGTCTTTTTAACTCCTCAGCCCCATGCCCCCATCCCATCCCCTAATGGACTGGGAGTGCTGCCAGCCCCTCCCAGGAAGGGGGAGTCCCGTGGGGAAGGTGTCTGCTGCTAACGGGACGCCCAGGCAGCCCAGCCACGTCCGGACAGAGCGAAACCGTGGCCCTAAACATGTGTGCTGTAAAGTTACTTGATGTATATTTATTATAATTATTTATGGTTGCATCTAACAGACTTTTCATCCAATTCGATGCTATTTACACCACTGCTGTGTAAAGGAGGCTCACTTACAGAAACAATGTGGCACCAATAAATAACCTTCATCTAATTTTGATCTGCCGTAAGCCTGTGCATCTACTCACGCTGAGGCAATTATCATTTTGCACTTGACATACTTAGCTCCCTGTGCTTATAAATTACCCACCTCCCCTCCCACCTCTCACGGATGATTTGCATATGAAAGGATAAGGTTGTTGAGGGGCCAGAGACATAATAGAGGATTAAGGCGCTCACCTTGCATGTAGCCGACCTTGGTTTGATCCCCAGTGCCAAAGTTCCCTAAGACAAAAATGAAGACTGGAGAGTCTGATGGGCAAGGACAAACTTTTGGCGAACCAGAGCAGAGGGGCCGAGTGCAAACACCGTCAGGGGGGGCACTGGCCCTGCATCCAGGTTCCATCCCCAGTGCCCCAGACGGCCCAGGAGTAATGACTGAGCGCAGAACCAGGAGTACCCTGAGCACTGCTGGGTGTGGCCCCCAAAAATAGACAAACCCCAATTCAGTGTAGATGCAAATTAAAGGAAGGATGGAGTTGGAAGACTCACTTTTCGGGATGGGGTAAGTCTAGTGGGAAGGGCGTTTGCTTACACAGCTGACCAGGTTTGATCCCCAGAACCACGGACAGTCTCCGAGCCAAGAGAAAAAAGGAAACGCTGAACATGGCTGGGTGGATTCCAAAGTCAAAGAAATAAATTTTTTTGAGTGGTGGAGGCTCCACCCTGCAGTGCTCAGGGCTTATTCCTGGCACAGCTCGGGGAACCCTAGGTGATGCTGGGGATCAAACCCGGGTCAGCTGCGTGCCAAGTAAGCACCCTTCCTGCTGTATTATGTCTCCGGCCCCTAAAATCGCCACTTGAATAGCACTCAAGCATAGAGCCTTGTGTGGGTCCAAAAACCTACTCTCGAAAGCAGACCTGTTCTAAAACTCTTGGGAACTTTCCTTTCCTTTGGAAGAAAACAGGCAACCAAACCCCACTGCTTACTTCACTCAGTAGCAAAGGGGGGGGTAGTTTTCCAGACCCCCAAGCATGAGCTCTTCCTGTTCCAGCTCAGAGGGTCCCTGGGGTCGGGCTCCGTGTCCTGCCTGCTGTCCCGGCTCCAGCGCCCAGTCCAAGGCAGACGCGGTAGGCCGCGAGAGCATTCCTCGTCATACAGAATCGACCCAGTTTGCGTCCTGGACCCTCATGAACTAGTGGCAGCGCCTTCTGCCAGTGGCCTTTCAGAGGGGACTGTAGCCCATTCTGGCCGCCTTCCCCTGTGAGGGTGCTGATCCAGAGCGAGTCTCCAGATGCCCTGGGAGCCACCTGGGCAGCTGTGGTGCTGAGGGGCTGCCGCGAGTGTGCGGGGCGCCCAGGCCTGTCACCTCCGCTGCAAGACTCCGGCTCTGCTCCCTGGAGACGCAGAAGGAACCAAAAGACTCAGTGGAACTCCAAGTACAAACTTTTATTTCTATTACAAGGATGTTAATAATTACAATAGCAAAATCAAAAGACAGGAAGGGGGCTGGGACACCTGCTCGGGCAGAGCCCCGCTTGGTCCGGGGTGAGGGGAGACGCTGGCCTTCTCGGTGGGAAAGCAGAAAAGACGAAACACACTCCCTCCCTGCAAGCACGAGTGACGCCCGCCCCTGGCCCCGTGCACTGCCGTCAGCCAGCGCCAGCTGAGGGACAGTCCTCACTGCAACTGGCCCGATGCGCCACGGGCTGCACACACAGCAGAAGCCCGAACGCTAGAAGGGAGGGGTGAAACACAGGACAAGCTCCCCAAAACCCCAAGCTTAGGTCCCCGCAGGGAAGGAAGAATCACTTGGCTGGTGGGTTTCCGGAAGGCGCGTCCACCAGAATTAGGCAGCACCGAGAATCAGTGGTGACAGGATGTCGAGAGTGAAGCCCTGGCGGGCTGCAAGGCTGTAACTTCAGGGCGAGCACTCAGCCGCCACCTTCCCCAGTGGCCTCCCTGCTAACCCTCCCTCGCACCCCAAACTCCCACAGCACAATCGCGAAAGACACAACGTGGCCGTAACCTAGAAAAGCGTCCTGAGGGCGGCGCCGTCACTCCTCTTCATCGGTACCCCCGGCTCCCGGCTGCTTCGGGGGTTTGGCCTGTTGGACAAGGAAAAACACAAGTTCACGTAGAAGACGCGAAAACCACGCGAGGCTCCGCCGAGCCCTGGAAATGTCGTGTTTCTCTGGGACGGGAGCCCCTTACCTTGGCAGCCCTGCGGTAGCTGGCAGGGGCGGCGGCGACCCGGGCACTCCTGCCACTGGAAGAGAAGGGTTGGAAACCCATTCCCGAGCGTGTCCCCAGAGCGCGGGTCTGATCCCAGACTGTCCAACCCTCCACGCCACCCCAGCCCATAGAGGTGGCCCGAGCTTCCCCCAGCTCTGCCAGCCCATTACTGAGCCACCTGGTACGCATAGCCAGGAGGGTCCCCCCAGCCCCCAGCGTGCTCAATGCTGCCCCTCCCACCCCCCCAGAAAATAAGCCAGAACCTGCTGGAACCAGACACGAGAGGGCAGCTCAGCCAAACCGCAGCCGAACTGCGGAAGCCCAGGCGGTTACCTTGCTCCGAATCTCCCCGCCGGCCCACGGGGGAAGGAGGGCGCCAGGTTTTCAGGGTAGAGGGTCCGAGCGGCCGGGTTGTGCCCGGGGGCCGGGGCCCCGCCGAGGCTGCTCCTGCTGCGCCCCCGGGGGTCCTGGCTG
The DNA here is from genome assembly GCF_029834395.1 of Sorex fumeus. Lineage (NCBI taxonomy): Eukaryota > Metazoa > Chordata > Mammalia > Eulipotyphla > Soricidae > Sorex > Sorex fumeus. The sequence continues at coordinate 2,844,554 of NW_026606212.1, read as the reverse complement.
TCCAGGTTGCTGAGCTTCAGCACCCGGGGCGGGCTGAGCTGGCAGGCAGATCGGCTGCTCGGTGCGGCGGCCGACAGCTGGCTGCAGGGGGGCGCCACACTGCTCAGGGGGCTGCCGGGGGCCAGAGGGTAGGCGGGCCCTTTCGCCTGCTTCGTGTTCTCCAGGTAGCCGAAGGACAGGTCACCTGCGAAGAGCAGAGCGCCAGCTGCAGGGGAAGCCTGCTGGGCTGCTAAGGCTGGGCTTCGGGGAGGAGCAAAGACGATTCTGGGCCGGGGAGAGCCGGAGGCGGCCTGGGTTCCATCCCCAGCACCCACTGGTCCCCGAGTCCCACTGGGAATGACCCCTGAGCACTGCATCAGGAGTAACCCGAGCACCACTGGGTGTGGCTTTTGATTTGACCCAAAAAGGGGGTGAGGGTAGGCGGGGAGACAGGGTCCAGGTAAGCCACGTCTGATCTCTGGTACCCCCTGTGGTTTCCCGAGCACTGCCAGGAGTGACCCGGTCTGGCCCAAACCTCACCCCCTCCACAAAAGGTTCTGTTCAACCGCAGCCACCTCTCCCCTAAGGATGACAGGAAACTAGCACCTGTGTCTCCAGGACGGGGTCAGGGGGACAGGCATTACCAAGTCCTCAGCCGGCCTCCTACCTACTCAACAAGGGTGCAGCCAAGGGAGAACTCGAATGGACTCGAGAGCAGTTTCAGAAACGGTTTCTATGCCTGCTTCTGAAGCTCCTAAATCCATGAGCCCCAGGAGTGTTTCTTAGTTTGGTCTGTTTGGGGACCACACCCAGCGGTTCTCATGACTTCCTCCTAGCTCTGTGCTCAGGGTGCCCCTAGGGGTGCTGGGTCAGCTGCATGCAAGGCAAACGCCCTGCTTGCTTTCCTGTGGCTCCGGCCTCCCCGCTGAGCCAGCTTCACGGCTGTCTCTGACACCATCCCCTGCAAAGCAGCTTGTCTCCAGGGAGTGGTCTCGCCAGTCCTATACGCGTGCTATTTCCGGTAAAGCCCCTTTAGAGCGGCAGAGAACAGTAAGGGAGAATGGTTCGACTGGACTGTAGCAAATGGATCGAAGGCAGGAGCCCAGGGCTCGATCCCTGGCACCACATATCCCCAAAACCAGAAGAGAATGAGTCAGCTGGCCCGAGGCAGCAGGCTGGGCTCGGCTCTGGCCAATACCTTGGTGTCGGATGCGTCTCTTGGGCAGCTCCGGCGAGGTGGCTGGAGGTCGGGAATCCTGTCTGGGAATCCCCTCCATCACGTGGTAGTTTGCTGTGACTGGCCTTTGGTCACACTGGTCCTAAAAAGAAGAAACAGTCACTGCCTGGGACTGAGTCATCCCTGGGGGGGCAGGTGCGGTGACAGCGCAGCAAGTTGGGTGGACACTGATCTGCTTGGCGGTCACTAAGGGGCTTTGGCCTAAGCGGAAGCACGTCGGGAACGCAGCCACTGTCCCACTAAGCACCCAAATAGCTGCTCATTCCCTGGCCTCCGGCTCCATCCTATGTGCTATAGCAACTACAGAAACGGTACAACAGGGGACAAGGGGGAGGACAGCGCGTATGAGCCTGCCCTACATGTTGGCAACCCGGGTTCCCTGAGGACTGCTGGATGTGGCCCCGAAACAAGAAGATGCTAGTAGTGCCTCCAGACCTGCAGTGTTATCCTCCCCGCAGCAAACAGAATCTGTCAGGAAGATACTCTCGCTAGAAGGATGGACCCTAGGCTGTAAACCTGAGAAGGGACCTTCAATTGTGTCACCCAGCTCCTTCAGGCACAGATGTCCCCAAGAAGGGAGGAGGACCGACCGAAGGCCAAGCGTAAGGCAAAGGAAGCACTGGGCTCCCAGACCTTCAGGGGCGCAAGACCCCAGTGCTGCCACGCTGGGGGGCATCTGCCTCTCACCTGGTGATGGAACAGCACCTCCTCCTCCAGCTGGACCCCACAGAATTCACACGGGATGATGACGCTGTCCTCTGCCGGGGCTGAACTTTTCAACCCCATCAGAGAGTCCAGCTGGTTACTTGCGGCCTCCTGCAGAAGCTTCTGGAAGATGACATCAGGGTCCTCTACCCCTCGAGGGGAAGGGCTGCCCACATTGAGCGGGGGTAAGGAACATGAAGGGTTACAGCTTGTCTGTCTCCAAAAACAGTGGGGAAAAAAAGAGAGGTTAGGGAAAAATACATCCCTAAAACATTTTCTCAAAGTTATGAAATTTAAATGATTAACACTGGGGATATCAAGGGTGAAGAGAATACAAACCTAACACTCCCTCTGGTTTTAAAGTTTCCTAAAATTACGGCACAAGGGATCAAGCCCAGAGCCTCGTACGTGGTGCAAGGTTTTGTTTTCATTTTGTGTGTTTATGTAATTATTCTCTTTAGTCAGAAATGACTTGAGATTCTCCCACAACTGTACAAGTATGAGCAGCTCTTCTGTTGTGTCATCCCTGCTAAATCTCCAGTGCTATTCGCAGACCAGATAGAAGTGTCCAAACATGGTCTCATTCCCCTCCTGGAGGTTGAGCCTTCAGCCAGGAGAGCCGCAGGGCTACTTACCAGCTGTGGGAGTGCCGGGCCGGGCTCAAAGAAGAGGAACCGAGACGCTGGGGCAAAGGGCTCCCTCCCTCCCTCCCTCAGCCCGTCTACAAACCCCAAAGATGGGTTTCTTATCATCCCTAACTGGACAAGAAACTTCAGGGATACAAAGAGATGGTTCCAGGGCTGAGCACACGCATGGCACGCAGGAGGCCTGGCTGTGAATCCCCATGTAGCTGGGGAACCGCCACATGCCCCCAAGCGCAGAGCAGCCCTGAGCACTGTCAGGGATGGCCCAAGGGGCCTCGAAAAGAAATTTCAATCATTCCAAAGTAGTCAGAAGCCCTGAAGTCAGCGCAGCAGCTTGAAGAGCTGGCCTGGGGGTGCAAGCTGAAACCCTGGCACTGCCCTCACAGCCCAGAGGTGATCCTGGCGCTGCCATGGTCTGGAATCCCGAGAAACACTCAGACACATGGCCTGGGGGTCCCCCACAGGGAGGGAGAGAGCCGCCCACATCTCACCAGCTCAGGGAAAGCCCAGAACCTTCCTCAAGGGTCAGCCCCCATCAGAGAAAGAGGAAGAGGAGACGGCAAAGACCACACGGGGGGTGGGGGGGGTGCAGCCAGGAGGGACGCTGGCCCTGCAGGTCCTCGGCACCCCCTGGGGTCCCCCGAACTCCGCCAGAAATGTCCTTGAGTTCAGAGCCAGAAATGAGCCCTGAGCACCACTGGTTGAGGCCCCCCCACCCCACAAAATAATAAAAACCTCGGAGTCCAGCCAGGTGGTGTAAGTGGCAGAGTGCATGCAAGGCCCCCGTTTCACCCCCAGCCGCAGGTGGCCCCAGAGGACACGCAGGCTTAGCCCAGTGGCCCCTCAAAACACCTGCACTGCACTGTAGCATTGTCCTCCTGTTCATCGATTTGCTCGAGTGGGCACCAGTAACGTCTCACAACAAATTGTGAGACCTGTCATTACTGTGTTTGGCATATTGAATACATCACAGGGAGCTTGCCAGGCTCTCCGAGAGGGGCAGAGGGGAGAGTGACCCTAAACAAAAAAATAAAAAGTGGGCACGAGACTTGGGGAGCTCACCTGGCTCACCATACACACAGACTCTCTCTCTCTCTCTCTCTCTCTCTCCAGCCCCCCTAGGAAAGGCACAGTGGCTGGGGCTGCAGGGGCACTGTGCCTTCCCAGGAGGAAGCAGATTCTGCCCCCTCGCCCGCACGCCAGTCTCAGCACCATCCATGCAGTCACCGCATAGACAGTCCAGATGAGTGACGCACCTGATGGTCGATGAGCAACTCCTCCGGGTACAGCTCCTCACAGAACTCGCAGGGCAGCATGGTCTCACCGTCCGCACCTGCACGGCAGGCCATAGTCTCACGCCCCCACTCGCTCCTGGCCTCCTCCCACCCGCGGCGGCCTACAGTATTGCTTAGAGGGGCTAGACAGTCTCCAAAGCTAATGACACAAAGGCCCTGGGAGAAGTAGCCCTGGTGTGGCCCCGCAAAAGTAAAAGCCTAAATTGCAAAACTCTGCATTTTGAGAACAACAAACTCGGGGGGCTGGAGTGATAGCACAGCAGGTAGGGCATTTGCCTTGCACACGGCTGACCCGGGTTCGATTCCCAGCATCCCATAGGGTCCTCTGAGCACCGCCATAAGTAATTAATTCCTGAGTGCATGAGCCAGGAGCAACCCCTGAGCATCGCCGGGAATGACCCAAAAAGGAAAAAAAAAAAAAGAAAACAACAAACTCTACGAGACATTATACACATGTGCAGAAAACTTGAGTTGATTTTCCTGATATTTGTAATATGCTTGGTGACATAGGTAAACAAGGGCTAACTTTTCAGCAATGCGTGTTTATAGGAATTTTTGTCTTACACATCATTCTTAACTAGTTCACAGGGAGAAAAAAATCACTAGAAGAAAGTGGAAAATAAAATTGGTGACTATAGGCCAGAATATGTAGTCGGTGCTGCGGTCTGGTCGAACACGCCGCCTACCTGTATCGCTGATCGGGACACTGGGGCTGGCCCGGGACTGGCCCACCTCGCACATGGCCTTCCAGAAGCCCTGCTCGGCCACACTGGGCAGCTGGCCTTCATTCTGCAGGCTAAGAGCCAACATGTAGTCCAGGTTTGCGCTGTCTTCGCCGCCCACTCCAGGGGGCTGTCTGCTCCCATTTCTTTCCTGCCTTTCTTGTTCTTCCACTGGGGGGAAAAAAAACTGGGGGCTGGAGTGACAGAACAGCAGGTGGACTCTACCTTGCACGTGGCTGACCCAGATTCAACCTCCAGCATCCCACAGGGTCCACCAAGCACCTCCAGGTGTAACCCCTGGGCGTCATCAGGTGTGTCCCAAAAAGCCAAAATACATCTATATAGAACACTGACTGGTTCAACATCCTGACATCACATACGGTTCTCCAAGCACCACCAGGATTCACTCCTAAGCATAGGGCCAGGAACAGCCCGAGCACCTTTGGGCATGGCCCCCCCCCCCCCAAAAATTAAATAAGGGGCTGGAGCGATAGCACAGCAGGTAGGGCATTTGCCTTGCACGCAGCCAACCCAGGTTCGATTCCCAGCATCCCACAGGGTCCCCTGAGCTACGGCCAGGAGTAATTCCTGAGTGCATGAGCCAGGAGTAATGTGCATCGCCGGGTGTGACCCAAAAAGAAAAAATAAATAAAAGTAGAGAGCGGCCAGTGAGTTGGATTCCGTGCTTCACAGAAGCCTCAACCCACAGTCAGCCTGATGGCAAATATTAAGTGCGCCGTGATGAAAGGCTCCACTATTCCTTCCCTAGAACAGGAACTCGGACGCAACAGACGGGGCCTATGGAGAGGCGGGCATCATGCTCTCCCGCATGATGCTCCCTGCACTCTGGAGCATGACCGAAGCACGCCCAAACTCGACTCCCAACTCGCCACCCTGCCACCCGCGTGCCCTGCAGCTGCCTCAGCCCAGGTGCCCTTCCTGTCACCACCCGGCCCAGCGGCTGCTCCGATCCAGCCCACTCGCGTTCCTGAGCCCGGCGCGAACTCACGTCGGCTGCTGCTGTGCCCCGGAAACTGGGACCCCATGTCCCTTCGCTCAGGGGTCCCGCCGTGGAAAAGGTTCGACTCGAAGTCCCTCAGGGGCCGTCGTGGGAGCCGGGTGGGGGGGTCCAGGGCCTCGATCTGTCTGAGGAGCTGGGACGCGATCCAGATTCCGTCCTGGCCCCAGGGCGCGTCGTAGGTGTCGGGAGACGGGGGCTCCTCGGCCCGCTTGGCCTCCACGGCCTGGCTGCAGACCGCGGGGTGGGCCTTGAGGTCCTTGACCAGGACGTTGCGCCCACAGGTGCCACAGAGCTCGGTGCGGGCGCCGCAGTACTCCTCGTGCTCCTGCAGCCTGACCACGGCCAGCTCCAGCTCGCAGTGCTGGCACCGGGCCAGCCGCAGTGGACACTCGGCCTCCTGCAACACAGGGGCAGCAGTGACCTGAGAAAGGCCACGCCAGGGCTGACCACTACTCTGGGCTGTCCACTTGGGGGCCGGGGGCTGAAGGAACTGCGCGGTGCCGGGGGTTGAATCTGAGGCTCCCACACGCCCCAGCCACCAGCTCAGCTCTCTCCTCCAGTGCTGCTGTTTCCAGGACCCCGCTTCCCCCCAGAGCTGGGATTAAGCCCAGGCTCTCGCGAGGTCACGCGTGAGCTCTGCCCCTAGCTGAGTCTTGCCCCAGGCCCTGGCATGATTTTCTACGCATTAAAAAAAGAAGAAAAAAAATAAAAGCTTCTAGGGACTCGAGTGGTTGTACGGGGGGTACGGCTCTTGCCTTGCACGTAGCCGACCCGGATTCGGTCCCCCGCATCCCCCGAGTCCCCACTAAGCACTACAAGGAGTCATTCCTGAGTGCAGAACCTGAGTGTTCTCCTGAGCATCGCCAGGTGTGACCCCAAGAGCATAAATAAGTCAGCTTGCGAGTCAGGAAGGTAGCGACCCCAGGCAACTGTCCAGGAGCAGTCCCTGAGCACTGTAAGGTGTGACCCAGAAGCTAGGAGGAGGGAAAAAGTGAGGAATCAGCTCCTGGAAAGCTCAGACACCACATGCTCATCTGACAGGCACCATAAGATCCTAAGTCCTCTTTTTCCTTTTCCCCTGATTCTATGGGCAAAGAGTCCTAGAAGAAAGCTGTCCACCCAGCTACTCCCAATCATTTGGCGTCCATTTTACAGAGAGCCCAGAACCAGCTCTCTGGGAAAGCCACACAGCCCATTGGGGCCCCCAGAAACACCCTGCGCCCACACACACAGGCCCACCAACCTCATGCTTCTTCAGCTGCCTCTTCTCCAGCTTCTTATTGCACTTGCAGGTGACCTACAAGAAGCAGCCAGGCGTCAACCGACCGAGGCCCACCGCAGCCCACACCCCCCGGGCAGGGGCCTGACCTGACAGTGGTCTGCGGCCATGTGCGCCTCCATCTCCGATTTGGGACATGGCTCCTTGCAGACGGGACACACGCCGATGTTCCTCTGACAGTGGATCTCGTGGATAGTAAAATTAAACACAGGAATCTCTCTTTTGCTACCGAAAGAAGACAGGCATCACTCCCGGCACCTCAGGTCCCCTGGGCACCTCCAAAAGAGACCCCAGAGCACTGAGTAGGGAGTAGGCCCTGAGCTCTCATTGGTAGGACTCAAAATCAAGAGTTACATTCTGAAAAGTTTTCGTTGTCTGGGAGCAGCTTGAGGTCATACCCAGTGGTACTCAGGGACTATTCCTGGCTCCACGGGGCTCTGCGTTTAGGGTCACTTCTGGGGGTGCTCTGGGAACTAGGCCGTGCTGGGGGAATCCATGCTCGGAACCATGCGGTACCAGGGACTGAAGCAGACCCCCCCACCCCCGGCCTGGAGGCTTCGTGCTTTCTGTACAATGCTCCCGGGGAGAAGCTGCGTGGCCAGTGGCGTTTCCTCTCGAAAGCTGCCTCGCTTCAGTGCCAGGGAGAGTTCTGCCTATGCACCTGAGGGATTCGGGGCAAATATAGAGTTCTTCAATCCATTTTGACTTGACTTTTGTGCATGGCGTTAGAAAAAGGCCTGAGTTCTCATGTTTTTACACGTCAAAGACTGAGGAACCATACACCGAGGACCCGTCTCTGGGTCACACCCAGCGCTGCTCAGGGGTTACTCCTGGTTCTGCACTCAGGAATCACTCCTGGTGGTGCTCGGGGGACCATATGGGATGCTGCGAATTGAACCCGGGTTGGCGGCATGCAAGGCAAATGCCCTCCCCGCTGTGCTATCACTCCAGCCCCCGTCTCTGGATTTTCAATTCTATTCCACCAACCTGAGCTCAGGCCTCACGCCAGTGTGAATTACTACTGCTTGGTGGTACTGTTTGAAGTGGGGGAAAGCGATGCCTCCCATCTCCCTTCTCCCAAGGATTGTGCCATCGTCAGGACTGTTCCATCTGTTTCCTTGGAACCCGCCCTGGGCACCGTCATTGGGAGTGAGCTAACTGGTGTGGTAACGCTCAGGGGCATACTGCCAATCTGATGAAGTCAACCTCCCAATCGATGAGCTGCTGGAAGACTTCAGACTTGCCTCTCTTAGAACATTCTCCCCGGCACCACAGGTGGTCCCCCGAGCCCACCAGGAATGAGCCCTGAGCACAGCTGATGTGCCCCAAAACACAAAAACACACCTAAGAAATAAGAGATATTTCTTAGATTCAGTTCCTTACCAGTTGTCGCAGAGTCGTGTGTCCGGGTCATCCAGGAATTCAGCCATGTCTGCTCTTCCTGGAAACTATAAGGAAGAAATTCAAACTTTCAGTTTCATTTCTGCCCTGAGGATGACATGCAAAACACGAACCAGGAAACCACTAAACATTAACGTCACCAATGCTAGAATAGTGACACACTTTTAATGTCCAACATCCCACAGCTTTCCATAACTTTTAAATTTTCATGTAAAAAAATTTTTACTTGAGGCTTCAGAGATAGTATAGCGTGTCAGGGGGCTTGCCTCATATACAGCCAATCCAGGTTTGATCCCTGGCACCCGTATGGTCCTCCAAGCCACACCAAGAGTGATCCCTAAGAACAACCAGGAGTCAGCCCCGAGCACTGCTAGGTGTAGGCACCCCCCAAGAAAATTTTTAGAAAAGTGTAAAATTAATTTTACTTACAAAAAAAAAGCAAGAAATTTTTTTTCAAATACCCCCGAATTGTATTGACCACGGTAACAATTAACCACAGTAACAATTAAAAAAAAGAGGAAATAAACATTAAAGCAATACAAAACTAAAAACTAGTCCTCAGTCACCTCACTAATGCCTTTTTGCTGCTTGAGAATCCAATCTGAAACCCCAACATTGCATTTTATTATCTCTCCATAGTCTTCTCTGATCTAGGACATTTCTTCAGTCTGCCTATCTCTTTGTTTTTTGTGGGGGGAGAAGAACTTGGGGTGCTGATAGTCTGAGCACTCCCAGTCCAGTGCTCAGGGCTATCCTGGTAGTGCCAGAGACAGAACCCAGGGCCTCCTGAACTAAACACTCCAGCCCTTTGCATGCTCTCAGCCCTGGACTTCACCCTCACAGTGGTGGGGGTGTGCTGGCCACTGAGTGTGTAAAAACACCTCATGGGGGCGGAGCGATAGCACAGCAGGGAGGGTGTTTGCCTTGCACTCGGCCGATCTGAGTTCAATCCCTGGCATCCCATAATAGACCCTTAAGCACCACCAGGAGTAATTCATGAGTGCAGAGCCAGGAGTAACCCCTGAGCATCACTGGATGTGACCCAAAAAGCAAAAAATAAATAAATAAAACACTTCATTTGGGTTTGCTCTAAATTTTCTCCTGATTAATGTACTTTGGGCCAAAGTGCTCACCTGAAGATCTTGTCAGAAAGCACATTGTGGGGCTGGAGTGATAGCACAGCGGGTGGGACATTTGCCTTGCACGCGGCCGACCCGGGTTCGATTCCCAGCATCCCATAGGGTCCCCTGAGCACCGCCAGGGGTAATTCCTGAGCGCAGAGCCAGGAGTGACCCCTGTGCATTGCATTGCATTTCGGGTGTGACCCAAAAAGCAAAAAAAAAATAAATGCACATTGCAACAGGTATGCTAACCTGAAACAGCTGAGTTTGTGTCCAAGAAGTTTCTCCAATCTCCAAGGTTTTGTTTGTTTCTTTGTTTACTTATTCATCTCTTTATTTTGGTGAAGCCCAAATTGTTTTTATTGAGCAAAACTTACTTAGGAAGATGTGAGGGATTTGCGGGCGGGGTGGGAGTCCAGGGTGGGACACCTGCCTGCATACAGGGTCCCAGGATCCACCCCCAGCCGCAGGGAGAGATTAAAACAAAAAGGGGGGGGGCTGGAGGGATAGCACAGCGGGTAGGGTGTTTGCCTTGCACATGGCTGACCCTGGGTCGCTTCCCAGCATCTCATAGGGTCCCCTGAGCACCGCCAGGAGGAATTCCTGAGTGAGGAGCCAGGAGGAACCTCTGTGCATCTCTGGGTGTGGGTGTGACCCAAAAAGCAAAAAAAAAAAGGGGGGGAAGCTGGAGCGATAGCACAGTGGGTAGGGCATTTGCCTTGCACGCGGCCGACCCGGGTTCGATTCCCAGCATCCCATATGGTCCCCCGAGCACCGCCAGGGGTGTTTCCTGAGTGCAGAGCCAGGAGTAACCACTTGAGCGTTGCCGGGAGTGACCCAAAAAGCAAATAAATAAAACAAAAAAGAGACCCCGGGTGTCTCCAAAGTAGAAAAAGCTCCAAGCAAAGAGACCAGGACAAGCAAAGGTGCCGCAGGCGGGTGCATGGAGGAGCTGGTTTCTCTTTTTCAGCCAAGTCGGGGTCAGGGTCAGAGCTCGGTGGTGGAGCGCATCCTTCGGACCGATGACACCCAAGACACAACACTTAATAGAGAGCAGAGAAGGGGCCAGAAAAACTCCACGGAGGCCAGACACTTGCCATGCACAGCTTCATGGTTTCCTTGGCACCACCCTCGAGTCTGCCAGGGTTCATTGCTGAGCACCACTGGGGGTGGCTCAGGGCACCCCCCCCCAAGAAGAGTCAAAGCAGAAAGCCCAGGGCTACAAACGTGACGCTCCGCATTTCATGCAGATCACCCCTTCCCGGGTCAGGAGCGCCTCAGTGCCCTGACTGGGCCCGGCGCTGGGGAGGGCTCAGAGCCATTTACTGAAGGAGAGAAATAGGCAAATGCGGGTATCTTGCACCTGAGGGCTGTCGCTTGCCTTTGTGGTTTGTGCTGGGGATGAGCCCTGCCAGGGAGTCAAGCCCAGGCTCCTGCACGGGGTGCAGCCTTTGACGGGACCCAAGTTCCAGAACTTGAATGGAAACATGTGGATGGAAGCAGATAAAGTGAAGGCCATCAACGTGAAGTAAGTGTGCTCAGGGCAGAAAAAAATTCTTTGCTGTTTTGGCCCCAGGGGTGCCAGGGGCTACTCCGAGCTCTGTGCTGGGGGTGGGGGACCATTCAGTACTGGGGGTGACCCCGGCCTCCTGCTGTAGTCGGTAAACCAGCCTCGAGGCCCAGGAGTTTTCTGTTCTAGGGGGAAAAAAGTTTCAGATAAACCTTTGGGAGGGCCTGGAGAGCTGTGAAGGCCCTTGCTTTGCACAGGGCTGGGCCGGGTTTGATCCCAGAGGGCAGAGCCAGGAGCCTCTGGGCCTCGCTGGGTGTCGCCCCAAAACAAAAACAAAAACTCTGAGGTGACTTTTGAGGGGAGTAGGGGCCAGCAGAGGCAGAGACGGGCGTGGGGTCGGGAGCAGAAAGTCAGGCAGACCCACGCAAGGAAAGGGGGCGCTCGCAGGGGGTCTCACCTGCTCTCCTCCAGGGTCCAGAAGCGACGGGCACCCCCGAGAGCGGCTCAGCTCGGGCACAGCCCGGACGGGACGCACCTGGGGGAAAAGCTCAGGGTCAGGATCCCGAGGGGTGCGGCCCGAAGCCGTTTGGGGGGAGGGGCCCCACGTTCTAGGCCTCTGCGGAAGCCCCCTCCCCAGAGGCCGAAGCCCCCCAAGGCAAGGCCTGGAGGGGCCAAGCGGGGCCTGGCTCCGGGCGTGCCCCCCAGAGGCGTCACCGAACCCTGGGGCCAGGCGGGACGCAAGGTGGGGGGGGCACCCTGAGCCCGTCCCAGCGCCCGGAGGGGGGATCCGCGGGGGGGGGGGCGCGGGACGGGCGTGCGGGGCTGGCACGGGGCGGGCACCGGGCATGGCATGGAGCGTGCGGGGCGGGCACCGGGGTGGCACGGGGCGGGCACCAGGGCTGGCACCGGGCCGGGCGTCGGCGTGCGGGGCCCGCGCGGGGCGAGTGACAGGAGGCGGCGGCCGCCCGGCTCCGCGGCGAGGAGGGACCCCCGGGGCGGGGGGTGGGGGCTCGCCCGGCGGGCAGCGTCGGGGTCGCGGGGCGGGTCTCCGCCGACGCCCGGAGGACGCGCGGCCCCCGGCGCGGGCCGAGACGCCGCGACCCCCGGGCCGGAGCCGGGCGCGCTCCCCGCCCCCCGACGGCGGCTCGGCCCGAGGCGGCCCGCGCGAGGCCGCCCCGGCGCAGGCCGCCCGCCGCGACGCTCACCTGGAAGCCGCGACTCGGCGCCCCCAGAGCCGCCAGCAGCCCCGGCGCTCGGGCGGCCCGCACCGAACAACGGCCCCGGAGCCGCCTCGCCGCTTCCGAGCGTCACGGGGCCGCGCGCCCATTGGCCCGGGCCCGCCCCGCCCGCCGGCCCATTGGCCGGCGCGGCCGTCGCTCCCGGGGTCCCGCCTTCTGCGCGCCGATTGGTTCCCGCGGCCCCGCGGGGGCGTGTCCCGGGAAGTCCCCGGGCGGGCGGGGGCGCGGGGCGCCGGGGCGGGCGCGGCAACCGTCGGGGGCGCGGGGCGCGGGCCTTGCGGGGCATGACCCCGCGCAGGCATTGCCCACGCACCCGATGGGCTCGCACGCGTAACGGCCTCCGCTGTCACGAGCCGTTGATAGTTCGCAGTCGTCCTGGCCGCTCTTCGCACGCGCTCGTGCAGCCCGCATTTGCGCAAGGGCGGTTCAAGCCCCGGTTTCTGCGCCTGCTGCCCGTGCGGGTCTCGGCGCTCCCCTTCCTCCCACAGACCGTCGGCATCCGCAGGTCCCAGTGTCCCTGAGACCCAGTTACAGCCGTTTCGAGGCTCGCGGGCCGAAGGACGGCAGCTCAGGCTCTGGAGAGGGATCCTTGGGTACCGCCGGGGGTGGCCCCAAACAAAATAATAATAATAATAATAAAGAAACCGCATTGCTTATGTGTATTTTCCTTGTGGAATTGCTTTGATAAGCAAAAACTAAATAGCTAAATAAATAAAACAATAGAGAGAACTGAGTGGCTAAAGTCCGAGATCCCAGTCTAGTCGCACGTGGCACCTGGCAGCACTGTGGACCCAGACGCCCCCCAGTAGGGGTGGGAGAGGTCGCATAGAGGCGCAGACACTTGGGGTCCTGTTTGTTTTCTCCTGGCGTCACACCTGGCAATGCTCAGGGCTTACTCCTGGCTCTGCACTCAGGAATTTCTCCTGGCGGTGTTAAGGAGACCATATGGGAAACCCAGAATAGAGCCCGGGTCGGCCTCATGCCAGGCAGGTCCCTTCCCTGCAATCCTAACACATTTGTTTGCATGTGGCCCACCCCAGTGCAATCCCGGACACCATGTGTAGTCCTTCTGAGCACCACCAGGGGTCACTCCGGAGCATGGAGCTGGACTAGCTTCGGAGCACCACAGAGCCCCAAGCAGAAAAGGGTTCAAAGGGTGCAGAGCATGCTGTATGCACTCAGTCACAGGAACCACAACATTCCCCTCATCACCACCAAGTGTGGCCCCCAAACAACTACAATGGAAAGAAACAACAGCGTTAAAGGGCGTGGCTTGAGCTTTTGGAAGACTTGATCCCTAGCACCTAAGAAACACATACAAAAATCAAAGCAAAACAGGGAGGCTGAGGGCTGGAGCAATAGCCCAGGGGTGGGGCGTTTGCCTGGCACGCTGTGGACCGGGGCTCAATTCCCAGCATCCCATATGGTCCCCTGAGCACCGCCAGGAGTAACTCCTGAGCAGAGCCAGGAGGAACCCCTGAACATCGTCGGGTGTGACCCAAAAAGCAAAATAAAAAATAAAAAAAAAGGGAGGCTGAGCAACAGTACAGCGGGTCTGGTATTTGCCGTGCACATGGCTGACCTGGGTTCTATCTGACCCCTGAGCCCCAGCCAGGAGTGATCTTGAGCACTGAGCCAGGAGTCAGCCCTGAGCACTGCGTGTGTGGCCCCAAAACCAAACGAAACCAAGAAAAATCAAAGCAAAACAAAAAATATTCTTAAGACCCCGAATCCAAGAAAGGAAATTCCAGGAGTGGCCGCCTTACGTGGAGGAGGTTGGGGTTCAGTTCCCAAAATCACTGTAGGGAAGAAGAACTGAGCTCTGCAAGAAGTGGCAAAAAAAAAAACTAAAAAAGAACCTGAATTCTGAAAACAAATCTTCCCTATCCACATACCCTGTAGCCACCATGTGGAAAAGGGAATAATTTTTCAACTCCTTAAAACTGTGATTATGCCTAGGACTAAACAACTTGATCTAGAAACTTCTAGGGAACATCTTATAAATATAGGAGTTCTCCTGCTGTATAATTAGAAAGATGTTCATTACTGTCTGGAGAAATGAAAAATAGCAACACGTGGTTCTTCTGGAGGAGACAAGTTGAAGAAATTATACTTTGATGGTATCATCAAGTAAAGAGAACAGAGGCTGAGTAGCGAGCACAGTGGCTAAGACACTTGTCTTGAATTTGCTAAACCCAGTTTGAATTCCTGAACCACAATGGCCCCCAGCAAGCCGCCTCCAACCAACCCCCCCAAAAGAAACATGTAAGAAAGATATGTAAAATATACTTTTGTGGAAAAAGATTAAAAGTATGTTAATAAGATTCTGGGGCGGGAGCAATAGCACAGAGGGTAGGGCATTTGCCTTGCACACGGCCGATCCGGGTTCGATTCCCACCATCCCATATGATCCCTTGAGCACCGCCAGGAGTAATTCCTGAGTGCATGAGCCAGGAGTAACCCCTGTGCATTGTTGGGTGTGACCCAAAAAAGCAAATTTAATATGTGTGTGTGTTAATACAATTCTGTATTTGTAAGTGGTGCAGCATTCAAATATAAGAATGCAAGGCCCGATGAGGTATGTGAACTTGTTTTTTTGCTGTTGTTGCTAATTTGTTTGTTTTTTTCTGGTCACACCCATCAGCGCTCAGGCCTCACTCCTGACTCTATGCTCAGGAATAACTCTTGGCAGGGCTTGGGAGACCATATTGGGTGCCAGGGATGAAACCAAGTTGGCCACGTGCAAAGTGAGTGCCTCCCTGCTGTTCTAGTGTTCCAGTTGTGTTCTCTCTGTATACATGTTTGTTTGGGTTTTGCTCGGTTTTCATTTTTTTTTTTCCTTTTTGGGTCACACCTGGAGATGCTCAGGGATTACTCCTGGTGCTGCACTCAGTAATCACTCCTGGCAGTGCTCAGGAAACCATATGGAGTGCCGGGAATCGAACCCGAGTAGGCCACGTGCAAGACAAGTGCCTTCCCCATTATGCTATCTCCCCAGCCCCTCAAATGTGTTGTTTTATAAGCAAAGAGGGGAAAGGAACCCATAGTTTTTCCTATGCTCAATCCAGATGTTTTGCTGAGAGGATCATGAGGGTGCTCACAGGGCAGGGCCATCCTCTTTGCTGGTGGTAGCCCCGGGTTCTACCTTGGCCCTGCAGTGCTCCCCTGAGTAATGAGCCAGGAATTGCTCCTGAGCACTGCCTGGTAGAGGGCCCCAAAACAAAAAACAAAAAGCTGTAAGAAATTCAAAGCCAGATTTCAAACTCACCAGCGGCTTTGTAGTCAGCCTTGTTGCTTATTGGTGAAATTTGACATCATATATTTTGCCCTTCATGCCTGATTTTTCTTCATTTTTGCTAATGCATGACCTACCAAAAATAAAGACTTCACTTTTTTTATTTTTCTTTTTGGGTCACACCCGGCAATGCTCAGGGGTGACTCCTGGCTCTGCACTCAGGAATTACTCCTGGCAGTGCTCAGGGGACCATATGGGATGCTGAGGATCGAACCCAGGCAAGGCAAACACCCTACCCGCTGTGCTATCACTGTGGCATCTTAACTGAGCAGTTTTGACCCAAATGATTAGCTCTAAATTGTGTCTGTGGAGAAATTCCCCAATAGGGTGTCCCTTGTCTACCTGTCACTGGCCACTCCCACTAGATGCCCACCTGACCAGGCATGGTAACTGAGCCATGACTGGGCCACTTCCTCCCTGTGCTGTGGCAAGTTCAAACCTGACCCTCGACTCCCCCGGGGCCGAGGGTAGGGCCTGGCCTGTTAACCATCCTCAGAGAGGGCCGATAGGCTGGTCTCTCTCTACCTTGATCAAGCTGGCGAAACTTCCCCAAGACATGTAGAAGCCCAAAGCCCTCGTCTGGCCTGACGTGGAGCGAGCTGCTTGGGACTAGGATCTGCTCTCTATTCTGTTTTCTTACCCCATCATGCTCCCTGGTGCCGGTCCAGAGGGATGAGGTTGTCCTGGCAGCCAAGTGGGAAGGCGGGGTTGGGTCTGAGCAAGCCGGCTGCACCCCAGCCCTGTTCCTGCCAGCCCCACCCGTTCCCGCATGCACGACAGTCTCAGGCCATCGCTGCCAAAGCAGCCGAAGAACCAGGCGGGGCCTCCCAGCCTGAACCCACAGAGAGACCCTTGTCGTTCATTTGTTTGTTTGTTTTGTGGGTCACAGGTTGATGGCGCTCAGGGCTTACTCCTGGCTAGCATGTGGGGAATCACTCCTAGTGGGGTTCAGAGGACCAGATGGGGTGCCGAGGATCAAACTCAGGGGGGCCAAGCGCGAAGCGAACATCCTAGCGGCCGTCCTGGCACTCACCTCCATCACCCGTTTTTTAGTTTTCGTTTTAGATCCACAGCTGGTGGTGTGGGGGGATGGGAGTGACACTTCCCAGCTGGGGCTCAGGGGACCATGGGATGCTGGTATCAAACCCGGGGCCCTGGCACGCAGAGCAGGCGCTCCCACCCCTCGGAGCCCTCTCCCTGGCCACTCCAGCGTCCTCTGACCCTGCCCCCTGCTGCCCCACCACGGTGCTGGGCGGAGCTTCCTCGTGATGTCCTCTGTGGGGTCAGGCTTCCTGCACTCAGCACATTTCCGAGGCTCACGAGTTCCAGTTTCCTTTCTGTCCTCAGCCTGTCTAGTTCCAGCACATGGACGGATCCACCCAGGTTAATGTCCATGAGCTGATTCCAGTTTGGGGCTAAGAATGGACAAAGCTGCTGTGAACATTCTTTGCTCATTGAGGGCAGAGGGCATTATGTTTGGCTTTTATTTATTTTTTCTTTTTTGGGTCACACCTGGTGATGCACAGGGGTTACTTCTGGCTCTGCACTCAGGAATTACTCCTGGCGGTGCTCAGGGGACCATACGTGATGCTTGGAATCGAACCCGGGTCGGTCGCATGCAAGGCAAACGCACTCCCCGCTGTGCTATCGCTCCAGCCCCGGACATTATGTTTTTATGGGAGAAGAATTTAGGAGTGAAATTGCTGGCTTCCATGGAAATCTGGGTTTTAACTTTATAGGAAACTTTTCCAGCATGACGGCACCACGTGGAACAACCCACCGGCGTGTCCGTGAGCTCCAGGGGTCCGATAGACTCACAGATCGAGTATAAAAACATCTGGAATGGACAGAGATCATGGATCTTGTCTCCCCAGAACAGTTTCCTTTCCTCGTGGGGGTGAGCCAGAGGTCCTGGATTCAGAAATTTGGGCAACAAGTACGGAGGAAACAGGAACAAGCACAACACAAACCTTAACTCCACAGGGCGTTAGTTTTCACCCACCTGAGACAGGAAATTTGAAAGTTTGGGACCAGAGAGATAGTACAGCAGGTGGGGTGCTGGCTTTGCAACGCAGTTGACCCAGGTTTGGTCCCTGGCATCCCATCTGGTCCTCAAACCCACCAGGAGTGATCCCTGAATGCAGAGCCAGGAATATGCCTTGAGCACCATAGGATGTGCTCCCCAACCCCTCCAAAAGAGAAAAAAAAAAAAGAAAAGAAAAGAAAAAAAAGAAATTTTGAAAGTTTTCTAGATGGGGGTGAAGGGGATCAGATTGGGCGCCGTGCTGAGGACCCCAGGCAGTGCTCAGGGCTCACTCCTGGCTCTGCACTCAGGGATCACTCCTGGTGGGTGGTCAGGACAGGAATCAAACGGGCCACAGGCCAGGCCAGGCCTTACCTCCCGGATACCTCTGACCCCAGAAAATTTGAAAGTGGACCGATATTTTACTCCTTTTAAAAAAAGGTTTGGTCTTTGGTTTGGGGGCCACACCTGGAGACGCTCAGGGCTTACCCCTGGGGCCGTGAAATGTCTAAGGCCCAGGCTGATCCCTGGTCCTGTGTGTTTGGTTCCCTGAGCACAGAGCTGGGAGTGAGGCCATGGGTTCCCCTCCAGCATGGCTGAGGGCCCGAGAAGCCCCACTGGGCACAGCCAGGAAACCTCAGGTTGGGCTCCCTGCGCTATCTGGAGAGGTCCCCATAAAGTGAGAAACAAAATTCTGCTGCTTAATCCTGAACATCTGGAGGCTCAAACGGTCCAGTGGACCCTTGGTGGCGTCCAGTTTCCTTCAGGGAATAGTTCATGATGCTTTTCAGATTTGGAGGTGTGGCAGAGCTCAGGGGGACCCTCTCTGGCGCAGGGGTGAAACTGGACTTGGCTGCGTGCGAGGCAAGTGTCTTCCTTCCTCTAACCCGGTGGGACTTGAGTTCCCAAAGGCAGCAGGGACGTTTGCAGGTTTAGAGTTTAACTCTAAACTTGTGTGAGTCAGTCACAGACTGGGCGGCCCCATCAGGCACCTCTGCACAGGGCCCCAAGAATCTCTGCTGCACCCCAACTCACCCGTGCTCCCGGACCTGAAAAACACTGTTTGTGTGCCAACCCGTCTGACCTGGCCATCCTGCTGCCTCACATCCCCTAAGGAACCATTGCCAGAATCGTGGGAAAAAACGCCTCTTCCTCAAGTCCCAGATGCTGCCACCACCAGCCAATCAGAACCCTGAGCTGGCCCTTTTGTCCCTTTCCAGTGAACCAGGCTGGGCGACTGGCCTGGCATCTTTCAAGGGTGTGACTGCCACCGAGAACGGGTGAGGCACCCAGCCCATACTCAGCGAATGCTGGAACAATGATCTACTGTGATTAGTATTTTCGGCCTGTGAAAGAAACCTTTGTGGGGCCAGAGAGACGGTCCAGCAGGCTGAGCGCATACGAGATATGAAAGGGGCTAGAGTTGGATCCCTGACACCCGGTCCGGTTCCCCCAGAACCTCTCCAGGAGTGACCCCTGAACACAGAGCCAGGAATAAGCCCTGAGCACCAGGGGGTGTGGCCCTTCCCTATTTTTACTTAAATTAAAAGAGAAGATTTGGTGGGGGTTGGGGGTGAGCTTACCTGGCGATGCTCAGGGCTTACTCCTGGCTCTGTGCTCAGGGGTCACTCCTGGAGGGGCTCCGGGGACCATATGGGATTTTTGGGTATCGAACTCGGGTCAACAACATGCAAGGCCAGTGCCCTCTCAACGGTCTCATCACAATGGACCACACCTGGGGGTGTTGGTCTACATCAAGGGCATCTTCTGGACAGCCAGCAGGCAGAGACTGACAAGGGAGCAGGGGAGGTCACAAAAAACTTGGCAACCGCTAAAAGTTTCCAAACAGGCAACAGTCAGAAATTAATTCAAAATCAAAGAATTAATAATTAATTCAAAGGAGAGAGAGAGAGAGAGAAGAAAAGTGTCTGCCATAGAGGGAGACTGGGGTGTGCAGTGGGGTATTGGGGGATGGTGGAAGGGAAATGGGGGACACTGGTGTTGGCAAATGGACACTGGTGGAAGGATGGGTGTTGGAACATTGTATGACTGAAACTCAATCATGAACAGCTTTGTAATGATCGATCTCACAGATATTCAATAAGAAAAAATTTTTAAAAAAGTAATGTGGAGTTCATGCCCGCTTCAGTCAGGTTAATCAGTGGCTAAATAAATAGCAGTACTCCGACGTTGGGCTGGAGCGAGAGCACAGAGGTAGGGCATTTGCCTTGCGCGCAGCCAGCCCAGCAGAGCTGGGTTCGATTCCTCTGGAGAGCCCGGCAAGCTACCGAGAGTATCTCGCCCGCATGGCAAAGCCTGGCAAGCTCCCCGTGACGTATTCAACATGCCAAACACAGTAACAACAAGTCTCAAAATGGAGACGTTACTGGGCCCACTTGAGCGAATCGATGAACAACGGGAGCACAGGGACAGGGACTTCTACGTTAAAAATTAAAAAAGAGGGGGATGGGGTGGGAGGGATACTGGGATCCGTGGTGGTGGGAAATGGGCACCAGTAGAGGGATGGGTATTTGATCATTGTATAATTGAAACCCAAGCACAAAAATGTGTAAGTCTGCAACTGTACCTCATGATGTCTCACTATTAAAAAAAATTTTTAATAAAAAAGGTAAAAGGTAAGGTAAAGGTAAAGGCCCTCCCGTTGATCGTCGATTTGCTCGAGCGGGCCCAGTAATGTCTCCATTGGAGACTTTGTTGTTACTGTGTCTGGCATATCGAATACTCTCGGTAGCTTGCCAGGCTCTCCGAGAGGGGCGGAGGAATCGAACTCGGGTCGGCCATGTTGGCTGCTTGTAAGGCGAACACCCTACCGATAAAAAAATTTTTAAAAATTAAAAAAGAAAATCAGTCGCGTAATAAATGTGATGTGCTTCTGGCTGTTTGCCCACCCTGTGTTTCTTGGGTGTGAAGGATCACAAGTAGACAATTAAGAAGCCTGGTATGAGAGCTGGGGAGATAGTACAGCCACCGGATAAGGCCATAAGAGTTCCCGGCGCCCTGCCACGGTGAGCCCTGAGTGCCAGGAGTCAGTCTGAGCATCACCAGGTCTGGCCCCCAAACCGAACCACAACTGAATAAAAGCATAAATCATGATATATTAAAGCTGAATATATATATATTTAGATATTTACATATTTACATATATATATCACGATCACGATCATCCTGTTGTTCGTTGATTGCCTCGAGCAGGCCCCAGTAACGTCGCCTTTGTCCTAGCCCAGAGATTTTTTAAAAAGTGCCATATTCAAGGCTCTTTCAGGATCAGGAGAATGAGCACCATCATTGTTACTGGTATTTGGCATATTGGGTATGCCATGAGGAGTTTGCCAGACTCTGCCACGTGGGCAGGTTACATTAAGTAGCCAGCCAGGTTGTCCAGATATATATCTATATAAAGTTTGGGCCCAGGGAGACAGCTTAGAAGGTCAGAACAACTAACTGCTTTGTAAGCCTGGCATCAGCAGTGCCCATTTCCCTGACCTCCCAGGGGCCTGACCACCCTCAGGAACCACCTCCAAGCAGTGAACGGGGAGCCCTGAGCTCCACCAGGTGTGACCCTCCCAAAACCAAAACTCAAAACCCAATCAAGGAGATAAAATTCAAGGAGGGTCCCAGGAGATCGCGCTGTTAACAGTTGCGGGCGTGCGTGCGTGGACCCTCCCCTGCCGGTGGGAGACGGTTCGCACGGGGCGCTGCGGGCAAGGACGCTTAGCTGCACCCGCGTCACACCAGAGGTCGGAGTCCCTGCTCCAGCGCCTGTCGCTGCCCCTCTCTGTAGCTGTGGTCTTCGTGTTGTGGTCGCATCCCACGGGCGAGAAAAGAACTGCAACCACAGACCTTTGCTGGCTCGGAGGCAATTCGGCACTCCCCTGCCACCTGGTGGACAGCACTGGAAGTGCTCTTGCAGACAGGCAGTGCTGTTGTGTGTGTGTGTGTGTGTGTGTGTGTGTGTGTGTGTGTGTTGTGGGGGGGGGTGTCCAGGATCAGTCCAATCTTCTTGTGTTCCTAAAAACAAACTATTTATTATTATTCATTTTCGGTGAGTTGGGAGTCGTCCCTGGTTCTGTGCTCGGGAATTACTCCTGGAGGTATTTACGCGGTACTGGGGGCTGACCTGGGACCAGCCGCTTGAAAGGCGTCTTAATCCTTGTACTATCATTCGGTCCCTGTTTATTCTTAAAGCAATAAAAACGGAGAGACCATATCCCTCAGTGCTCAGGGTTTTCTCCTTGCACTGCTCAGTAACCTGGGACTGTGCTGTGGATCAAATCCAGGCCTCCTACATTGAGCTTCTCGGCCCACCTCTCACTTTTTTGTGTTGGTTTTGGGGCTACACCCAGAATACTCAAGGCTTACTTCTGACTCTGCACTCAGGGATCACTCCTGGAAGGCTTGGAGGACCATATAGGGTGCTGGGGATTGAAACAAGATCCATCGCATGCAAGACAAGTGCCCTCCCCAACCCTATCACTCTCTCTGTCTAACAGGAAAATGATGCATCAGATTGCAGTATAAATTACTGGGCAAATAAGATGGCAACTCTGGTTCTCCCTGATTTTTTTTCAAGTGTGTGTGTGTGTGTGTGTGGTCCGGGGAGCTAACCCCAGGCCCCTCACAAGCAAGGGAGGTGCTCTGCCACTGAGCAGCATCCCCTGATTTCATATTCCCCTGCCCCGATCTCTCCCTTGAATTCTGTGCATACTTTGTCCTTTCTGTCTGCACGCGCATGTCTCGGGGAATTCTTCCTTACTCACACTGGGCACCGTGTGAGGCTTGGGGGAATCCCTTCCTTTAAGAGAAGGGAGTCATTCTGGTACTGCAAGTAACTGAGCCAGGATGCACCTGAGCACTGGCCCACAAGGTGTGCGAGCCTGGGTTTCATGTGCCAAAGCCCCAAATTCCCAAATCTTCATGTGCCAGCACTGCAATATATATATATATATATATATATATATATATATATGACTTGATCACTTGATCCCCCGTTATTCATCGATTTACTCCAGCGGGTGCCAGTAACATCTCCATTCATCCCTGTTGCGTGCTAGCGTAGCCCAATGGCATCTGTTTGTTCTAGGAACATGCAGAGCCTCAAACCAATCATTCAGGGTCTTGACGAAGAAATCTGATCATCTTGTAGGTGGGCATCCACACAGTCTTTTGACATCCCGTGGAATCCAGTCAGTAATGGCTCTAGTCCAGCGGTTGTCTGTAAACCTCATCACATGTCCAGCCCATCTGATTTTTGATGCCTTGGCAAATGAGACAGCGTCCCTGATTCTTGAGCGTTGACGGAGATCAGAACTCCGGATTCTATCTCTCATTTGAGTGAATCGTGATATTCCAAGCATAGCTCTTTCGATTCCTCTTTGAGAGACCCGAATAGCGTTCTCATCCTGTTTGCGTAGGGCCCAGGTCTCTGAGGCATATGTTAATGCAGGAAGAACAGTGGAATTGAAGAGATGTGCTCGTAGCTGGAGGTTCTTTGTCCTCTTAGTTATTTCTTCAACGCTCTTGAAGGCATTCCAAGCCGCTCTCTTCCTCCTGCGCAACTCAGGTGCCAGGTCATTCGTCATGTTGATTTCTCGACCTAGGTATATATAACTGTTGCATTTGGAGATGGTGGTTCCGTTGAGAGCGAATGGAGCGTCAGGAACGAGGCTGTTTCTCATAAACATTGTCTTCGTAAGATTCAGCTGTAGTCCAACCTTTCCACACTCACGGTCAAAGTCGGCCAGTATTTGTGCCGCTTGGCTGATGTTTGATGTTATTAGAATGATGTCATCAGCAAAGCGGAGGTGGTGTAGTTGCCGACCATCTATCTATATACACATAAGGTAAAGGTAAAGGCCCTGCCGTTGATCGTCGATTTGCTCGAGCGGGCCCAGTAACGTCTCCATTGGAGACTTTGTTGTTACTGTGTCTGGCATCTCGAATACTCTCGGTAGCTTGCCGGGCTCTCCGAGAGGGGCGGAGGAATCGAACTCGGGTCGGCCATGTTGGCCGCTTGTAAGGCGAACGCCCTACCCGCTGTGCTATCGCTCCAGCCAAACACAGTAACAACAAATACACATATATATTTATATATATTTAATGGACAGAATAATCATAATAATAATAATACAAGATGTTGTCGAAGCCTTTCTTTGTGCCACTTTTTCTCTTCTTGTTTGGGGGGCTGGGGTGCTGCCCCCGTTCTGTGCGGTCCGGTGCATGCTCAGCCCGCGAGCATCCTTTTCTTCCCAGAGAGGAGTGTCTGTTCTGCACAGGAGCCCTCTGAGGGTCTTTCATTATGATCATTTCACAAATGCAGAAACTGGAGGCGCCTCAAGAAGTCCAAGGACACATTTGGGGTCACACAATTGCCAAATGTCAGAGAGCCCAGACTTGCACCCAAGACTTAATTTAGTTGTAGCTGGTTTGTGAGTCACACCTGGCGGGGCTCAGGGCTTACTTCTGGTTCTGCTCTCAGGGATCACCCCTGGCTGGGGGAGCGACCCTATGGGGTGCAGGGGATCAAATCCAATCATGTGTGCACAGGCAAGGGGGGGAGGGGACAAGCTTACCTTTTTTTTTTTTTTGCTTTTTGGGTCACACCTGGCGATGCTCAGGGGTTACTCCTGGTTCTGCACTCAGGAAGTATCCCTTGCAGTGCTCAGGGGTCCATATGGGATGCTGGGAATAGAACCTGGGTCGGCCGCGTGCAAGGCAAATGCCCTACCTGCTGTGCTATTGCTCTAACCCCCTTTTACCCTCCCTGCTTACTGCTTACCTTTTACCCTCCCTGCTTACTGCTCTAGCTCCCACCCTTTGATTTCAGAGTTTCAGGGAATCAGGCTGGCGAGTTCTCCCTGGGCTGAGCGTGGGCTGTGTGCCCAGGAGGCCTGGGTTTGACCCCTCTGATACCCCTGCACCACAGGGGTGTGGCACCCATGCAAAACAAAAGTGCAAGCAATCAACCATGACCAAACAGGCAGTTGGCTGCCCCAGTGTTGATTCTGTGAAGGGTTGGGAGTGCCGAAGGGCCCACGCCCATGAGACAGAAAAGCAAAGCCCGGCAGTGCAGTGGTGGCTGGGGACGCCCAGGAGGTGATCCTGTGTCATCTAGCCGCCCAGGTCAGTGCAGCGGGGGCCTCCACCTGTGAGGGCGATTCCCAGCACATCTGCTGCACCTGGTTCTCTGGAGACAAACGGAGGGTGACTCGTAGCCCCTGTCCCCTGAAAGGAAGTGGGGCCCACACTGACCCCAGCAACTGCCACCTGCCAAGCCCTGACCCACAGTAGCTCTTGGTTCTGAGTTCTGAGTTGTGTAGCATAAAGGATGGACTTGGGCGGGGGCATCGAGGGTCACCTGCCAGCGGGTAGGAGAGGTGCCAGCCAGGGAGCTGGGAGGGACAGGCCGAGAGCCAGGCCCGCGGGCTCTAAGGACAAGGGGGAGGAAAAGGAAAAAGAAAAGGCTGGTTCATCCCCACTGGATGCCAAACAGGCCTCCAGAGCACAGAGAGCTTATTCCGCCCCAACGGTGACTGGGGAGCCCGCGGCTCTGGTAGGGAGTGACCCGGGGTCAGGCCAGTAAGGGAACCTAAACACGGAGCTGAGTGACCACAGCCCTGGCCAGGGACCCCCGCGAGGGTGCTGTGTTTTTCCATTTCGGCGAATTCTTGGGCGAGTTCTTTCCACCAGAGATCCAGCTCAGGTGTTCCTCTTCTCAGGCCCAACTCATGTTCAGCACAGCCCAGGGCCACGCTCCAGGCTCCTGTTCTTCCTGCCCTTGTGTCATACCTACAACGGTTGGTCGAAAATAAGAACGCAAGATTTGGGGGGCTGGAGCGATAGCACAGCGGGGAGGGCGTTTGCCTTGCACGTGGCCGACCCGGGTTTGATTCCCTGCATCCCATATAGTCCCTCTAGTGCTGCCAGGAGTAATTCCTGAGTGCAAAGCCAGGAGTAACCCCTGTGCATCGTCGGGTGAGACACAAAAAGAAAAGAAAAAGAAAAAAGCAAGTTTTGGGGGCCTGAGAGACAGCATGGGGTTAAGACACTTACCTTGCACATGGAAACCCCGTTAGATTCCTGATCCTTGGCACTGCCAGGAGTGATCCCTGAGCTCAGAACTTGGAATAAGCTCCAAACACCTCCTGCTGTGACCCACACCAATGTTCCCTGCCCCCTCCAGTCCCCTGACCCCCCCAGAAAAAAATGGGGCTGGAGTGATAGCACAGCGGGTAGGGCGTTTGCCTTGCACGCGGCCGTCCTGGGTTCGATTCCCAGCGTCCCATATGGTCCCCTGAGCACTGCCAGGAGTAACTCCTGAGTGCAGAGCCAGGAGTAACCCCTGCATTGCCGGATGTGACCCAAAAAGAAAAAAAAAAGAAAAAAAAACGAAGAAAATACAAGTTAATTTGAATTTCAAGGGACTGAAGAGATAGTACAATAGGAAGGCCACTTGCCTCCAATACTCGGCCCATCAGGTTTGACCCGACACCCCTATGTGGTTTCTTTTTTTTTTTTTTTTTTTTTTTTTGCTTTTTGGGTCACACCCAGCGATGCTCAGGAGTCACTCCTGGCTTTGTACACAAAAATTACTCCTGGCGGAGCTCGGGGAACCATATGGGATGCTGGAAATTGAACCCGGGCCAGCCACTGCAAGGAAATTGCCCTACCCGCTGTGCTATCTCTCCAGCCGCCCCATGTGGTTTCTTGAGTCCTTCCAGGAGTGATCCCTGAACGCAGAGCCAGGAGTAGGCCCTGAGCACCACCAGATATGATCCAAAAACAAACAATTTTTTTTAAATTTCAAGTAATGAATAACATTTTATAACTTATCAGCACTGCACTGTATTTTTTTCCCTAGAGGATTATTTATTTTCTGGGTTTGGGTCTCAGTTGGTCCTGGCCGTAGGGTGGGGGTGGGGACGTCTCCAATGTAGCAAAGCAAGTCTTCTAGTCCTTGGAGATCACCCAGCCCCCAGTTTGGGAGCGTTTCAATCCCTTCCTGAAGTGTTTAGATTATCCATAAGGCAGAGAGAGCTGGGAAACTGTAAACAGCCCACTGGTAAAGTCTTTGCCTCAAGGCCATAGGATATTTGTAGCAATCTTGCCTCAGGCAGAGGCACAAAGATTACTAGGTTGTAACTCTGTCCCTGAGTTCTGTAACTTTTATTTGTTTGGGGGTGACACTTCCTCAGTGCTCAGGGACTATTTCTGGCTCTGTGCTCAGGAGTGACCCCTTACGGTGCTGGGGATTCCAAGCAGGGGTTTCCCCGGCACTGGGCAAGTCCCTTCACCCTGGAATATCACTCCCTCTTTGTTTATGGGCATGACTTGAAATTCTCTGGAACTTTCACATTCTGCAATAAATTGCTTGATTCTTCCCTAATTATTCAAAAATATAAACCAATTCTCAGCCCAGAGGCTGTACAAAAGTAGCTGGTCATAGTTTGCCCATCCCTGATTTAGCACAGAACCAACCATTTGCCTGAGTCCAAATCAAGAGAGGATGCTTTTGTTTTCCGTCTTTCTTTTTCCCTGGTGGCCACGCCTGGCAGGGCTTGGGCATTGCTCCTGAGGAGGTTCAGGTGGTGCTCAGAGGGAGGCCTGGGGCTCTTGCAAGTGCTCAATCCATCCGCTGAGCTATTTCCCCTGCCTTCCGAGGGGTTTGTGAGATGGCGGTTAAGGAAGGTGCCTGAGTGGCATGTCCCACAGAGTGGCCTGCTTGAATCCCCCACACCTCATAGGGTCCTCTAGCACTGTGACGATCCATCCCTGAGCACAGAGCTAGGAATAAGCCCTGAGGACCACTTTTTGGGTGCCTGGAGTTGAGTCTGAGACAGCAAGAGGAACCTGGTTTGAATCTCACTGGCAGGTGCAGCCTTCTACCCTGGCCCCTCTGAGCCTCACCTGCTTGCCTGGTTCCTATTTGCTGTTTTTTTTTTTTGGGGGGGGGGAAGGGAAGGGGGCACATCGGTGGTGCTCAGGACTTACTCCTGCCTGTGCTCAGGGATCACTAATGCCAGTGTTGAAGGGGACTGTAGGTGCTACCTGAGATTGAATCTGGGCTGTGCCCTACCCATGGGCTGGTCTCTCTTCTCTGGCTTAGGTCTGACCCTTTTCTTTTGCACTGTAAACCCTTGTCTCCCCTCTCGGTTCCCAGGCTGGAGCAGGGCTGTGTGTTTCTCCACAGCCTGCCTTACTATCTAATAGCCCGTGACCTAATCACCCATCTCTATTTATTTGCTCCAAGGCAAATAAATAAAGTGTCCTCTATCTTGTTGACGCCTCCTGTCCCTAAAACAACGCATGCCACTTCACTGTCACTAGATGCTATCGACGCCCACCTCCAGGGAGACACTCGACTGTTGCATTAAGGCACGGAGACCTGGAAAGATCTTGCAACACAGGATCTGGGCCCGGGCGGCTGGCCGAGAGCCTGTCCTCAGCTTCCCGGGCGCATTGGCAGATTTTTTTTTTTCTTTAACTGCTTCTCTGGCCCTGTCCCCCACCCCTCCCCGGGTCACTTTCCCGGAGGAGCTGCCAGTTCCGCATCAATCAAAGACAGGCCGAACTGGTCCTGCAGCCCCAGGACCCGCGGGATCCGCGGCGACTCGGACCCAGGTCCTGCCTCCTCCTCGCCCGCGGGTGACTCAGGGGCTTTTAAGAGCGGCCGCCGGCCGAGCTCGCGCCGCAGACCCGCCGAGACACCGCGCCCGGCCCGGCGCCCGCAGCACGCAGGCGCGCCCCGCCCGCCACTATCGCGATAGTCGAGCGAGATCCGCGCGGGCCCTTTAATTGCCCCTTCCCGGGGGCCGGCCCCGCGCGTGCGCACTGCGGTTCTGCGCTTGTCATCATGGCGACGCGGGGCCATGTGCAGGACCCTAACGACAGGCGCCTCCGGCCCATTTACGGTGAGTGTCCGCGGCCCGGGCGGGCGCGCCGCCGGCGGCGGGGGCCGCGGCGGGGCGCGGGCCGGGCGGCGGGGGGCGCGGGCGCGGGGCGGCGGGGCGCGGGGGCGGCCGCGCGGGCCTCTAGGCCGCAGCCGCGGGCCTCGCGTAGGCGCCGGCCGGGCCCGCCCGGACCCCGCGGGGGGCAGCGCTGGGCTCGGGCCGCGGCCGGCGGCGCGGGCGGGTAACGGCGGCGCGGGGCGGCCCGCGCGGGCCGGGCTGCGCGGCCCGAGCCCCGGGAGCGCCCCGCGGGCGGGCGCCGACCCTGCCCTGCCCTGCCCGCCCTGGCACGGGGCGCCGCTCGGGTGCCCGGGGCCCGCGCACGTGCGGGGCCGCGGCCGGCGCAAGGTCACCGCGGCGGGGGCCTCGGGGTGCGGGAGCCGCCGCGCGGGGCCTGCGGGAGGGCCGGGGCGGGCGGGCAGGGCGGGCAGGGCAGGGCAGGGCAGGGCAGGGCGCGCGGACCGCCGCCGCGGACCCTTCCCCGGCGCAGCTGCGCCGCAGTTCGCCCCCCGCCAGCCGAGCGGGCTCCCCGCACCCCGCGCCTGCAGCCGGCCGCGCACCTCGGCGCCGTTTTGTGCCGCTGGGGCTGTGAAAGATCACAGATTGCACGCGGGAGCTGACACCTCTTCGGGCGACCGACATGCCCCGTGATGGGGGCCGTGGTCCCTGTCGCTGGCGCTCAGCCCTCCTCAGGGTGACTGGGTGGTTTGGGCTGATGCGTGCACCAAGGTGTGGTGCACAGTTTCTTTCTTTCTTTCTTTTTTTTGCACAGTGAGGCCTCGGGTTTGTAGCGTAGATTGGTAGTGATGGAGGTCTCCTGGACCGAAATTACTCTGTGTGTGTGTGTGTGTGTGTGTGTGTGTTGGGGGGGCAGCTATGCCTAGATTGGTAGTGATGGAAGTCTCCTGGACCGAAATTACTGTGTGTGTGCTGGGGGGTAGTGGCAGCTATGAGGAGGTAACTATGTTTCTTTTGCGGTTTGCAGGAGACCTGACTTCAGGTCGCAGTTCAGTTTAGCTTCAACCCCGCCGACTTGGGCAGTAGAAATAACCGCGAATGGCTTGGACTCTCTCCTGTGGCAGTTACTGCCCTTGGTCTTTTGTCTGGGTTATACAATTCACTATTTTACTACCTGTATTTTCTTGGTATGGGTCAGTTGGGTCTCCTCCCTCCCCCCTGCAGTACCCCATGCTTGAGGAAACTGGGACTTGATCAGTGTGATTCGTCCCAGTGTGCTTTGCAGTCAGCACCTCACGTCTGGTGGAGTTAGGGTTTGAATTACTGTGAACTGTAAAGCTCACCCTCTAAACCTCTCTAGACACCACCTCACTTTATTTTAAAATTATTTTTTTATTGTATTTGGGCCATGCCTGCCAGTCCTCACTCCTGGCCCTGGGCTCAGGGATCACTCCTGGCAGTGCCCTGGGAGCTATATGGGGGTCCTGGGGATTGAACACGGGTTGGCCACGTATCATCTCTCCAGCCGCACCACGTCCCTTTAAGTTAATACACTTCCAGAGGTCACGCGGGCGTTGAGGGACAGAGAGGATTCTGATTTCCGTTTGGAGAGGCCTGTAAGTTCTCCAGCCATCGTATGTACTTTCAGAGGGCACGAGTGAAGCCGGCAAGGAGCATAGAGACAGAATCAGTTCTCATTTTGTAGCTTTGAGCGGTCGGGCTAAAAAGACTGGCCGGTGTTCAGTCCTGGCCTCGTGGGAAGCAGCTTGAGTACCCATGAGCTCCTTCAAACAAAAATGAAACAGTTCTGTGCAGTAGAGGCCTGCAGACTGCCCCCCTCCCCCTTTAAACTAAAAGGAGTCAATACTTTTCAGAATAATTGAATTTCCAAAATTGCCCTTGAAGACCAAAGGAACCGCCTTTAACCGCCTTAGCTGTCCCGTAAGTCACTTGGGTTTAGTACTGTTTGGGGCTTGGAGAGAGCTCAGGGACTTGCATTGCGTGCAGGAAGCCCTGGGTCCTGGCCCCTGAGCAGCCTGGGTCATCTCTAGCGGTGCTAGGGGTGCGGTGCCTGAGAGCAAACTCCAGCCAGAGCCTGAAGTAGTCCCTGGATGCTGCTCCTCATCTCTCAATGCAGCACCCCTGCAGTTTGCAACTATCCAGGAAGAGAAAACTTGTTTGTGTCATATTGTTAAATATCACTGTCACTGTAGCACTGTCCTCCCATTGTTCGATTTGCTTGAGAGGGCACCAGTAACATCTCCATTGTGACACTTGTTACTGTGTTTGGCATATAGAATACAGAATACATCATGGGGGAGCTTGCCAGGCTTTGCCATGCGGGTGAGATACTCTCGGTAGCTTGCTGAGCGCTCAAGAGGGCGGAGGAATTGAACCGGGCTCAGCTGTGTGCAAGGCGAGCGCCCTACTCTCTTTGCCAGAACTATGTAGAGCTTTTGTTAATGTCACCAGAGGCGTTCTCTAGGCATTTCAAGGCGATTAATACAATTGAGCGGAGGGCAGCAAGAGACAGGGTACAGACTGACCTTGACTTCAGTGCTTCGACCTCCAGATTACGGGGACCGCGCTGCTCTTGTTGTTTGGAGCATTAAAACCTCCGAGCGAGATTGAATTCCTGAATTCAATCCCCCCACACAGTTTCCAAAGGAGGAGGTGAATTCATGGACTGACAAAAGAGCCAGGAGCACTGTGGTTAGCAGAAGGTTAACAGCTGCATTATTGAGTGTTTATTTGTATACTGAGTATCTTATTAGCTCCTTAAGGTTCTCGTTATCACAGTGGTAAGCCGTGGTCAGAGATGAGCTTGCTCAGAATTGCAGCGCAGTGCATTGTGGAACTGGGGTTTGAACCCTGGCACCCTCGCTGGCGGTAGAGACCGACCCTTCTCCCAGCTCAGACCCAGCTGCATCTGTATCTTTCCTGAGGAGCACTGTTCGTACTACCAAAGGTTTCAGATTTTATGGCTATTAAAAACGGTTTGTGGGGCTGGAGAGGTAGCACAGCAGGGAGGGCGTTTGCCTTGCATGCGGCCAACCCAGGTTCAATTTCCAGCATCCCATATGGTCCCCTGAGCACTGTCAGGAGTAACTCCTGAGTGCAGAGCCAGGAGTAACCCCTGTGCATCGCCCGGTGTGACCCAAAAAGAAAAAAAAGTTTGTGACTTTTCAGTTCAGTTCTTGCTGATTGAATATCACTGAGTACACATATGGGCAGGATGATGCTTTGTGAAGTTGTTGTGTGTTCAGGTGAGGCGGCTTCAGATTCTTCTGTTGGGGGGTGCTGGACAGAGCACAGCGGGGAGGGAAGCGCCTCCTTGCCTTGTATGCAGCTGACCCAGGTTCAGTCTCTGGTATTACATGTGGTTCACAGAGCACCACCAGGAGTAATTCCTGAGCTAGGCCAGGAGTAACCCCTGAGCACTGAAGGGTGTGACTCTTCCAAACTACCCCCCTCCCATTCTTTTTTTTTGGGGGGGGGGTGTAAGCTTGGAATCTATTTTCTGTGTAGAAATTTGATTAGTTGAACCCCTTAGAGGTTCACCTCCTCCTTTGGAAACTGTGTGGGGGGCTTCTCCTGAGAAGCCCCGGGCCTTCTCCAGCACCTGTGTCATTCATTGACGTTTCCTCCACTAAAATTCTCTAGTGCTAACCAGTCCACAGCAGCTTCCCTACTCTCGGGACTTTCTGTTTTCTACAAGTATGAAAAAGTATGCCGCTTACTAAGTTTTACAGAATCAAGTTATGTGAAGCCAGACTCGGTCTTCTAACTCTAAACTTCCAAAATTTAACCAGAGACTCTTAAGACTTGAGTCCAGAAGCTCTCCTCTGCCATTATGAATTATTTTCTCTTGTGATTGAGGGAGGAGTGTGGAGTGATTTGTTCCTTATACTACGTAAATCTGTAGCGAATACTAGCCAAACACAGTAACAAGACTCACAGTGGAGATGTTACTGGGTCCGCTCAAGCAAATCGATGAACAATGGAGGACAGTGCAACCGTGCAACTAGAACTGCTAGGTCAGCAGTTACAAATAGAGGCGTTTCAAAGAAAAAGTATTCCTGTGGTGTAGATACACAAGGACACACATTGATATGCAGGGACACACTTTATTTTTGGGGTGTGTGTGAAGCAGAGCCACTTCTGTTTGTTTTGGGGCCACAGCCAGTGAGGCTCAGGAGTAACTCCTGGGCCTGTGCTCAGGAGTCGCTTCTGGCGGTGCTTGGGGGACCCTGTGGGATGCGGGCTGGCAGCATGCCTGCGGAACTGTCCTTTTATTGAGACTTACTTGGAAGGAGGCATGGGGAGAGAAAGGGAGGAGTGTGAGTTCCGGAGAGAACACGGGCTTCTCCAGTGTGGGACTAGGCGAGTGAAGGAACAGCGAGACCGGCCAGTGAGGTGCTTGTGCGAGGGAGCACACGGCTTGGAGAGAGCGCCTGCACACACATTTGTATGCAGCAGGCTTTTGTCTTGTCTTGTTCCTGGTGCAGTGCCGGGGGGTGGGCCTGAGACCCCGGGGACTGCCCGGTGGCCCCCCTGCACGTAAAGCATGTGCTGGGCGCTCTTTCCGGCCGGCTTTGGTTTTCCTTCTCCTGCCTTTGCTGGCCGCAGTCCTGCTGTGTCAGGATCGGGCGTGCCCTATTTCCCAGGAGTGATGCCCCCTGGACGTTGCCCCTCCGTGCCGGCCACACCCTCTTAAACTCCCGAGCTTCCGTTGTGTCCTGAGCCTTCCCTTTGAATGAGGGTTTTTGAACACCCCGCCATCCCCTGCCTTCACAAGCTCCTGCTTCATTCATTCATTCATTCATTCACTTGCCCCGGGAATGACACAGCATGGAGGTGAGTCAGGATTGGCC
This sequence comes from Sorex fumeus, assembly GCF_029834395.1. NCBI lineage: Eukaryota > Metazoa > Chordata > Mammalia > Eulipotyphla > Soricidae > Sorex > Sorex fumeus. The sequence continues at coordinate 2,811,288 of NW_026606212.1, read as the reverse complement.
CCGCGCCCCTTTGTCGCCGTGATCCAGGGCTCGCTGTCATTTAGCCTGCTAGCTGCCGCACTCCTGCCCCTGCCGCTGAGGTGGCACTGGCTGCTCTGCCAGGGTCAGAGTCACGGCCTCGTGTGTGCGAGGCGGGCGCTTTGCCGAGTTACCCCCACGCTGGTGGAGAAAAAGACTTCATAGACAACAGCAGCGGACTCCGTTGGCACACTGTCTTGGCAGTTCTCTTTCTGGGGGGTGTCCCACACCCTACAGGGATCAGGGCTCACTCGTGACCCAGCGCTCGGGATCACGCCTGACAGACTTGGGGGACCATACAGGGTACCAGGGATGGAAGGCAGGTCAGCCGTGTGCAAGGCCTCACCCGCCCCGCTCTCCTATTGCTCCGGCCTCCCTATGAATTATTCAAAGTTGCCTGTTTGGTTATTTAAAAGACATGCCAAGTTAAATAATTAAACGCTCTTAAACCTAATTTAAGTGAGTTGCCATTATTAATAATTGCTTCTTGAAACTTCCGGTTGTGGTCACGCTCCCGAGTTCGCGCTCTTGTTTCGCTGTGGCTGCTTCTCCACCCTCCTCCTGAGACTCTTCATTTATGCATTTTTCTTTCTGTTTTGTGTTCGCTCTTGGTTTTGGGGCCACACTTGGCGGTGCTTAGGGCACACCCCTGGCTCGGGGGACCCATCTGGGGTGCTGAGGATTGGACTAGGATCAGTTGCTGTCCTGTCTGTCTAGGCCTGCCTTTCTTCGGTGCGCTTATTTCTCGGGCCTGCTGGGTGCCAGCCCTGGGGAGCCGGAAGGAAGCACCAAACAGCACAGACACGAGCTCTGTTTTCAAGGGCTTTGTTCAACGCCTCAGTTGATTTTTAAAATGCTGACACGCAGATGGAACATTTCCATGAGTTTCCAAGGATGCAGAGGGAGTGCCATTGGCTGCCACGCGAGTGGGCATTCTGTCCTGTGGTTCAGCTGTGGGGCACAGTCGGGCAAGGCCCCACTCGGAGCGACCCTTCCCTCTAGACCTGCAGGATGCGGGGCTGGAGTGATAGCACAGCGGGTAGGGTGTTTGCCTTGCATGTGGCCAATCCGGGTTTGATTCCCAGCATCCCATATGGTCCCCTGAGCACCGCCAGGAATAATTCCTGAGTGCAGAGCCAGGAGTAAGGCCTGTGCATCGTCGGGTGTGACCCAAAAAGAAAAAAAATAGACCTGAAGGATGCTCCGGGTGTGGCTGCAGCCGGGCTCGGCAGTGAGGTGGAGGCTGAGACCAGGCCAGACCGGGGCCCTTAATAAGCCCTACTCAGTATTTGGAGATTTGTTGAGTTGGTTTGTTTTTTTGATTTTTGGTCCATACCTGTGGGTTGCCGGGATTGAACCTGGGATGGCCTGTGCCAGGCACGTGCCCACCCACTGGACCATTGCTCCACTTCTGAAATTTGTTTTAAAGACGTGGGAAAGAGTGCAACACGGGGAAGAGATTTAATGATGCATGGGCCTCGGGGATGCAGTGAGGGGCTGAGGGCTGTTTCATTTTTGTTTGGGGGCCATACCCAGCAGTGCTCAGGATTTGGTGTTCAGGAGACCATACATGGTGCCAGATTTGAACTGGGGGTCAACCACATGCAAGGCCACACCTTACTTCCTGTACTGGCCCAAGGTTTGTCCCCTCCCTCCTTCCCTCCCTCCCTTCTGTCACATCCAGTGATGCTCGGGTCACTCCTAGCTCTGCACTCAGGAATTACTCCTGGTGTTCCTCAGGGGACCATATGGGATGCTGGGGATCGAACCTGGCCCTCCCAGACTAAGACCCTGACCCTGTGCTAGTGCTCCTGGTCCCAGAAATCTACCTCCTTTAAGCAAACAAAGAGGAAACATGGGGGGCTGGAGCGACAGCATAGCGGGCAGGGCATTTGCCTTGCACGCAGCCAACCTGGGTTCGATTCCCAGCATCCCATATGGTCCCCTGAGCGCCACCAGGAGTAATTCCTGAATGCAGAGCCAGGAGTAACCCCTGTGCATTGCCGGGTGTGACCCCCCCCCCAAAAAAAGGAAAGAAAAAAGAGGAAACATGGGGCCACATCTGCGCTCCTGAATCCATCCAGGGCTCTGGGGATCCCTGTGCTTGGCTTTAGGCAACTGCTAAACCCCGAGGCCCGTGGAAGACATGAGGTGCTGGGCGGAGCTCCTGCCTCTACTCCCCTCTGCGCTCTTCCGCTGTCTCTGCTGACTCTCCAGTTACCCGGGCGTGGAGCTTGTTGGTTTTAGTCAAGAGTTGATTCCTGCCGGGAGTCAGTAGGCAGGTTCAGGGGCCGTAGGACGGCTCTTGGCACCGGCCGCTTCTCCCTCTTTGTGCTTGCATTGCTGGGTGTGCTCCCCAGACAGAAACCGAGACAAAACTGGATGGAAATTCTGGAGCTACCACTGTAGCTTCCAAGTCAGCTTATGTATCGCTTCCCGTAGCGGGACTTACAGGTTCCCCGGCAGAGCCTGGCCTCCCAGTGCTTGTCAGCCTGCTGTCCCGTTGGACTGCGGCTCTGAGTCTAGCCTTTGTCCTCCAGCATGGGCTGATGGGGTGGAAACCCCTGCAGGAGAAGAAGGCGTGTGGGGGTTCCCGCCAGTGCTCCCAGCCCAGTGCTCGGGGCGCACGTGGTGGCAGGGGTTGAACCCATAGTTTGTGCTCCTAGAGCATGGGCTCAGCTCTTGGGCTGTGCCCTGGCTCGCTGAATTACTGCCTTTTCTGGGTCTTGATACCCTGCAGCATCTGCATGGCTGTGGGGGCGGGGAGGGCAATGCCTGGGGGGCATTGTGCTGGTGATAGCCCCGCCCCCCCATACAGGCACTCACGTCTGTCTCTGCCCCCCCCCCCCAGCTGTCCCGGGTTCCCGCATACAGGGCACCCGTCTGCTTTTGTTTCCCCTTCTCTCTGCTCCCTTGGGCTTGGTCAGCGCTCACACCCTGGGAGTCCGGGCCGCAGAGGCGGTGACCTTGCTGGGGGCGTGGGCTACAGTGGGGTCGAACTTGGGGCTCTCCAGGCACTTTGCCACTGAAACTCGCCTAGGTTTTTTCTCATATTTGTTGTTTGGGGATGTAATTGTCGTAGTGTGTCTGCTTTCATACGTTGCTTCTTTTTCTTTTTTAAATAGATTATCTTGATAATGGTAATAACAAGATGGCAATTCAACAAGCAGATAAGCTGCTGAAGAAGCATAAGGATCTTCACTGTGCGAAGGTAAATTGAGTTACTGCTTGGTGCGCTGTGTTCTGTGATCTTTACCTGAAGAAAGATGGGCGGGGATGCCCCTCAGTGGACGGTACAAAGCCCTGGGTTAATCCCCGCGCCATTTTGCGTGGGGGGGGAGGAGTGAGTGGGAGGAGAAAAGGGAAAAGTACCTCGTAAAAAGGTTTTCAGGGTGGGGGCGCAATCCCTTGCAGTGCTCAGAGCTTATTCCTGGCGCTGTGTGCAGGGATTACTCCTGGCAGGGCCCGGGAACCATCTGGGTACTCAGACCCGGTCAGCTGTGTGTACAGCAAGTGCCTAGCCCACTGCACGTTTGCTCTGCCCCCTGTGTGTTCTAAAGTGGGTAGGATCGGCTGACATTTCTGGCGAGGGGCACACCCAGCGGTGCACGGGGCTCACTTCTGGGACTGCTCGGGGCCTGATGTCTGCTGGGGGTGGGACTGGCTCTGGCCCTTGCTGCTGTCGGAGCTGGTGAGCAGTGCTGGTGAGAGCCTCGCTTCGTGCTCTCGGAATTGGCTTCCAGTACTTTTTCTTGCCTCTCCCGCTTCCTAAGCGACTCTGTCCTCTCTCCAGGTTCTGAAGGCCATCGGCTTACAGAGAACCGGGAAACAGGATGAGGCCTTCGCCCTGGCCCAGGAAGTGGCCGGCATGGAGCCCACCGATGACAACTCGTTGCAGGCACTCACCATCCTCTACCGGGAGATGCACCGACGTGAGCTGCCTCTCCTGTTCCTGCTTTCCCGTGGGCTAGTCAGGGTAGCGCTAGCTGGGAGGGCTGACAGAAGGGAGATTCTTCATGTATTTGGATTCTTGAATTTGATCGAGGACTTGTTTCATATGTGGCATTTTGATTTGCTACATGAGTTTCTTTTTTCATATATATATTACACCTGGCAGTGCTCGGGGGACCCTGTGGGATGCTGGGGATTGAACCCGGGTCGGCCGCGTGCAAGGCAAACGCCCTAACCACTGTACTATCGCTCCAGCCTCAATATATTTTTTAATTTTTAAATTTTTTCAAAGTCGGGAAATATCCTCAGGGGGCACCCAGGGTTGGAAAGGCGGTTGACCCTGGACAGACCTGTGCCCAGTCTTGGGGCTGCCCACCCGACATTTTTCTGCCTGTAGTGTGGAAAATGAGTCAGGAACCCAGAGCCTAGTTCCTCAGCCTGTTTTGCCCGCTAGCCCCCGCGGGTGAGGTGCTTCGTGTCTGAGGGCTGCACAGCGGTACAGTATCACACCGTGCTGTATGCTAATGTTCGGAAAGTTTTCTCTGGTGACGGGCCACAGCTGACCACGCTTGGGGAGTCTGTGCTGGGGGCTGCTCCCGGCGGTGCTCAGGGCTTCATGTAATGCCGAGGGCACCCCAGCACACTCTCTGGACGTTGTATGAAAGAGGGACAGAGGGGCTGGAGCGATAGCACAGCAGGGAGGGCGTTTGCCTTGCATTTGGCTGACCCGGGTTCAATCTCTGGCATCCCATATGGTCCCCTGAGCACCTCAAGGAGTGATTCCTGAGTGCAGAGTCAGGAGTGACCCCTGAGCATTGCCGGGTGTGACCCCAAAAGCAAGAAAGATGTAAAGAGGCCGAGGGAAGCAGGGAGTAATCTGGGGAGAGACACAGAGACAGTTTGCGGGAGGTCATGTTGGGAGCGTGCCTGTAGGTGACGGTCTGGGGTGATGGCTCCTGAGGAAGAGGGAAGGGGATTGGGCAGAGGGAGCGTTATGTGGCGGGGGCCCAGTGAAACCACAAAGCGTATGATGTGGCTGGAACGTAACTTGAGCCTCAGTCTGGGGGTCCTATCCTGTGAACCAGATGGGGACCCTGCCCTTTCCCAGCTGTATCTGAGTAACACCTGGCCCGGACAGGGTTCAGGGTCAGTGATGCCAAGTACATTCCTGTTTTCTCTCTATTCCGGGCTACTGCTTCCGGCTCGGTGCTGGGGCTGAGCTTGGGCTCCTGCATGCAGAGCCCGCGGCACACCAGCCCCCAGTTTCCTTCTCTAATGACAGAAGGCATCTTTCTCTCCTCCTGATAAGGAAAGAAAAAGTGCGGTTGAGATTTAAATTGTACCTCGATCATTAAGAAGCTCCTGTTTCTCTCTGTCATAGCGGAGTTAGTCACCAAGCTTTACGAGGCGGCCGTGAAGAAGGTCCCCAACAGCGAGGAGTATCATTCGCATCTCTTCATGGCCTACGCCAGAGTGGGGGAGTATAAGAAAATGCAGCAGGTAACGCGCCTCCAGCCCCTGGGCAGTGGGGGTCACAGGCGGAGGTGTGTGTGATTTAATTGCAGAGTGCGTGTTTGCATGGATAGAGTCTTTGTGGGGAGAGCAGATGGGATCGAGCCTGGGTCACTATGTGCAAGGCACCCCCTTAACCAGTGTCTGGTCTTCCTGGCCGTACCTTTAAAGGTGAAAGTTCGCTTTGGTGATAACCTCTTTTGTTTTCCAATGGAGAACAGCCGTCAGGTCACTAGGCCCTTACAGATTTGGATCCTTCCTTGCTGTGTGTGTGTGTGTGTGTGTGTGGTGTGTGTGGTGTGTGTGTGTGTGGTGTGTGTGTGCGCGCGCGCGCGCGCGCAGGGGTGTCCAGGTCCAGGTGGAGGGTGGGGGGATGGGCCACACCCTGCTGTTCTCAGGGCTAGTCCTGGGTCTGTGCTCAGGAGTGACCTCAGAGGGCTGGAGCAATAGCACAGTGCATAGGGCATTTGCCTTGCACGCAGCCAACATGGCCAACACAGGTTCGATTCCCAGCATCCCATATGGTCCCCCGAGCACCGCCAGGAGCAATTCCTGAGTGCATGAACCAGGAGTAACCCCTGAGCATGGGAAAAAAAAAAGGATTGACCTCAGGCAGTACTCTGGGACTGTATTTGGGGTCGGGGATTTAATCCTTCTGCACTCTCTCCGGCCTTAAACATCCTGCTGTTCTGGGGTCAGGGTGATAGTACAGTGTAGTACAAGTAGGTGTTTGGCTTGCACGAGACCAACCTGGATTCAACATTTGCATCCCGTATGGTCCCTGATCTGTGAGGAATAATTCCTGAGAGCAGAGCCAGGAGTAACTACTAAGCACTGCTGAGCCCCGAAGAAGACCAAGCCAAAACCCTTCCCCCCCCCCCAAATATTGCTGTTCTATGAAAGTTCTTGCTCTGTAGAAACTGACCTCCATTGGCCGTTCCTAAATGACTTCTTGTTGCTGTCTTTTAGGCTGGCATGGCTCTGTATAAGATTGTTCCCAAAAACCCTTACTACTTTTGGTCTGTGATGAGCTTAATTATGCAAGTGAGTATGGCATTCTGGATGGGATGGGGCTTCTGTTTAATTCCTTATATTGTGTTATCTGAATATATTGTGGGTAACGTGTTGCAGCCTGTCAAACAGGGCTTTATGTTCTGTAATTAGACTTTTTGAGTTGGGTGATTTCAGAATTCATTATGACTTGTGGTATCAGTTTATTGATGCACACTGTTTCACCTCGAACTGTAGATCTATTCTTTAATGGATTATTTGATAAGTATGAGCCTCAAAATATTTGAAAATTTTTTTTTTGTTTGGCGCTTGTGATCAAAATCTTTAACACTCTGATTTGAGATTTGCCTCTAAGGCCGTATTGTTGGGTCTAGGCGTGCAGTTTGGCAGTGGAATACTCGCTTAACATGTGCGAGGGCAGGCCTAGCCCTCTCCCCACGCCGAGCAGGCCGCTCCACACAGTGTTCCGCACCCAGGGCCCACGGGTGACATTCGGGCTAATGGGGCCCATAGGCTGCAGGACAGAAGTAAGGCGGCGGGGGCCACTGTCAGACGAAGGCTGCGGAACACTGCCGTGGTCTGTCTGCATCTGAGTGAGGCCAGAGGCTTCCCCAGAGCTAATCCTGAAGTCCCCATGTCGCACGTGCCGGGGAGCATCCAAGGAGCCGAGAGTGAGACCGGGAAGAGTCACTAGTGTCTTGTCTCGTCTAGTCTATATCAGCCCAGGACGAAAACCTCTCAAGAACCATGTTTCTCCCGCTTGCTGAGAGAATGGTCGAAAAAATGGTCAAAGAAGACAAGATAGAAGCGGAGGCTGAGGTGAGGCTCGAGATTCTGCTGCCGCGTTACGAAATGTTGCTTTGTTGTGTTTGTTTGGGGGCCACACCGGGGGTGCTCAGGGTTTATTTCTGGTTCTGCACTCAGGGCTCACTCCTGGCGATGCTTGGGGATCCTGTGGGGTGCCGGGGATCGAACCCAGTCACCTGTGTGCGAGGCAAACGCCCTCTGCGCTGCACCGCCCTGTGGTCCCTGAAACAGAGAGTCGGGTCCTGGTGTTCTGCTGTACACGCGGGGTTGAGGAATAGCTCAGTGCAGGCAGAAAAACGCAGCAAAGCCCGGAGGCTGCATGGATGTGGGGGCGTGTGTGGCGAGGACAGAGCTGGGCACAGTCTGTGTCCTTCACGCTGGCTCCGTTGCATTGGGGCACCGGGTTCTTTTCCATTCACTCTTTACGGTACACCCGTGACTGTTCCTGAAAAGTTTCAATGGTTGTACTTCTCGTTTGTTTCTCCTGTAAGGTTGAACTTTATTATATGATCTTGGAACGCTTGGGAAAATACCAGGAAGCCTTGGATGTCATTAGAGGAAAATTGGGAGGTAATTTTCAAATTTCTTTTTTTGTTTCATAAGAAAAATATCTTAAAAAAATTTAGTGGAAAATTTCCTATAACAGAAATAAATATTTAAAGACAAAAGCATTTATAGCTTTCATATTCTTTGAGATGTTTCTGTTGTTCAACATTTATTTTTTAAATGGCAATGTTTTTTAATTAAGTGAAGTCGTTGTAGTTTGGAAATAAAAAGGAAAGAGAATTCTGTGAGGTCAGGGAAGATAACTTCAGAAGATGTGGCTCAGTGTTAAAGCACTGGCCATGCATGTGTGTGGTCCGGTGTTCTGGAATTCTGTCCCGCTCGCAGTAAACAACAGCACTGTAACGTGATAATAGTGTGGTGAGAACCAGCCAGGATGTCTGCTCTGGGTGCACGTGTTTGCTGCCTGTCCAGTGGAGGCATTTGAGTGTGTCACTCTCTGCTCTGCATGTTCCTGTACCCCTTCATTGTGTTTGTGTTTGAGTGTCCTTCCTTACCGAGAGAATGGTTGTTTACAGGGTCTGATGTCACACCTCTCCCTGCCACAGCCTCGACTTACTCTTTGGTCTTTTTTTTTTTTTTTGATACCCTTTGGTCTTCTGTGTCGAGGCCCGGGGGAGTGCGAGGCCTGAGCTCACTCCACCCTCAGCTTGTCTCAGATGGCTTCAGAGATGGACCTGGGAAAATGCTTCTTCCCTTTTTTGTTGGAGAACTGATTTGTAGGGGGGCTGGAGAGATAGCACAGCGGGTATGGCATTTACCTTGCATGAGGCTGACCCGGGTTCAACTCCCAGCGTCCCATATGGCCCCCTGAGCACCTCCAGGAGTAACTCCTGAGTGCAGAGCCAGGAGTAACCCCTGTGCATTGCCAGGTGTGACCCAAAAAGCAAAAAAAAAAAAACTGATTTGTAGGAACATCGTACATGATTTTAGCCATTTTCCTGTTTGGGAACAGTTAGGCCAAAGATTTTCCACCCCCCCCCCCCTTCTTTTTAATTGAATCACTGTGAGATCCACAGTTGCAAAGTTGTTGCTGATTGGGTTTGGGTTTCAGTCATACAGTGTTCCAGCACCCACCAGTGCACGTTTCCCACCACCGATAAACCCAGTTTCCTTCCTGCCACCCGCTAGCCTGCCACTGTGACAGGCACTTTTCCTCTTTCTTTCCCGCTCTGTCCGTCGTCTCTGTCTCTCTGTCTCTCTCCCTTGTGGGCATTATGGTTTGCAGTACAGGTCCTGAAAGGGTATCGTGTATATCCGTTTACCTCTTTCCAGCACTCAGTTCTTGTCCAGAGTGATCCTTTCCAACTATCAATATTGTCACGGTGAGGACAGAGATTTTTGACTCTCAGTGTGTACTGTCTCCTCAGGAGGAGTTCTTGGAGATGCAGTTACTGTTTTAACGAGGCTGATTTTGAACAAGTTTTTATGGCCTTTGGGAGTAATTAGACGTAGAAGAAGAGCCTCAGTCTCTTAGGTGTGGTCATTAAACCATTTCCGCCGGGCTGTGCTGGGTAAGGCTCACGCCTTTCTCAGGGCTGCTCTGTTAAATTGAGACACTAACTGATAATTATCTAATTACATAAAATGTAACAGCAGTTTTTGTTTGCCTATTTGGAGGGTGTTTGGGGCACACCTGGTGGTGCCCAGGGCTTACTCCTGGCTCTGCACTCAAGGATCTCCTGGTGGGACTCGGGGGAGCCAGGGCGTGCCGGGCATTGAACCAGTTTGCCACCTGCAAGGCCGGCACTTTCCTCCGGCACTGTCTCTCCGACCACCAGAACAATCTATTTAAGACGTCGGAGATAGACATCTGAAAGGAGTCACTGTCACTGTCCTCCCGTTGTTCATTTGCTCGAGCGCCCAGTAACGTCTCCATTATGAGACTTGTTGTTACTGTTTTTGGCATATGAAAGGAGTCATTTCCCAAAAAGTCCTTGCGGAAACCATGCTGTTTCCTTCCTTGTGGGTGAGCTTCGCTGTGGTGTCTGAGCAGAGCGAAGTCAGCTTAGCAGCTTCTCCAACTTTCAACCGTAGAGAAGCTGACCAGTGAGATCCAGAGCCGGGAGAATAAGTGCATGGCCATGTACAAGAAGCTGAGCCGGTGGCCCGAGTGCAACGCCCTGTCCCGCCGCCTCTTGCTGAAGAAGTGAGTAGCCGGCGCGCCTGGGGCTGCTGTTCCTCTGGGGGTCCGGGCAGTCTCATCTTGATTTCCCTTTGCCTTTGTTTTTGGAGATTTCTGAGCACAAGATCATCTTTTGTTAGTCTGTCTTGATGGTTTTCAGAGTTCTGATGACCTTTTGTCTTTCTGCGAAGAAGAGCTCTGTCCTTAATGCATTTAGGATTAGAAGGACTGTCCATCTTTCTTTTGTTAAATTCCTCATTGTCCGCGCCCCTCTCCTTCGCCACCTCCTTGCAGGGAGTGCTGGTCTGGGGAGTTCGTGTTAGGAATTTCAGTTTCCTGGTGTCCTTCTATTGAAGGAAGATAGAGTCTCTTCATTGGTTTTTTTATTTTATTATTTTGGTGTTCAGGCCACACCCAGCTTTGCTCAGGGATCACTCCTGAAGGTGCTAAGGAGACCAAATGGGCTGGGTCAGCCGTGTGCAAGGCCAGTGCCGGCCCTGCTCACTGTCCTGTCTGTCCAGCCCCCTCTGGAACGCTGCCCTCGGCACTGGGCCGGAGGCCTGTGGGGAGGCGGGTCCGGCTGGGAAGCGCGCGTGTGTAGTGGGAGCTCAGCCAGCCCTGCTGCTCCCGAGGCGGACGGTCCTGGCTCTGGTTTGATTCTGTTTGCCCCGTTCGTCTGATTCCAGCTCGGATGACTGGCAATTCTACCTGACTTACTTCGATTCTGTCTTTCGACTGATTGAAGAGGCCTGGACTCCTCCTGCCGCGGGCGAACAGTAAGTCGGCTCCTTTCCTGAAAGTTCCCGCACTCCCAATGCTCCTTAGGATTTCAGGGAACAGACGTGCCAGAATCTGTTTGTAAGCCTAATTTAATTCTTTTCTTCTTTTTCAATGGTTCTGGGAATTGAGCCCTGGCCTTGCACAGGCAAAGTCTTTACTGCTGGGCTATATTCTGGCTTTTCCCTCCATTTCAAAATTTCTTAAATAAAAGCATGTTTATTATAAAATATTTTTTATTAGTGCATAAGTGTATATTGTAGGAACTGTTAGGTTCATAGTATCTCAGAAATGATGTTTTTTGGTTTTCAGTTTTTCTCTTTTCTTGAGATGTAATTGATCCTAAGCTGTCTTGGCCTCTTTTCACCCAGACGTTTTTCCATCCATAATACTAACATAAGTATTATTTGACACTAAAATACGATCAGATTAGACCTCACGGTTTGCCGCTTGGTTTTGGTTGGGAGGGCAGAGGGTTCCACATTCAGTGGTGCTTAGTTACTCGGAGCTAGTCCTGCTTTATTACTTGGCAGTTGCTTCCGGGGGATCAGGTAGTGCCAGGTCAAACGTTGCCCTCCAGGTTTGCTTGCTTTGCATGAGGCCAGTTTGGGCTCAGTTCCTGGCATCCAAACCTGCCAGAACCGGAGCACAGAGCTGGGAGTCAGCCCTGACCACTGGGTGTGCCTCAGAAACACCAACAAAACAACCGGAATCAAAAAAAAGGGAGGTTGCCTCAGGCAGAGCAGGTCCCTGCCACTCCGATCTTCAGTTTGTTTGGAGAGCAGGAGGGAGAGGTGGTTGGTCACTTACCCGCCGGGGAGGAGTCATAAGTAGCAAACTTCCTTGCTTTTTTGTTTCTGTGTTTTTTGTTTTTGAGCCACGGTTCCTCCTGGTCCCACACTCAGAAATCACTCCTACCGGTGCTCAGGAATCCATACGGGTGGCTGGGGATTGAACCCTGGTTGGCTGCATGCCAGACAAACACCTGTCCCGCTGGACTGTCGCTCTGGCCCCTCAGAACTTTCTTTCAGTTCTGTTTGTATTGTTTTATAGTTATAGAGGCCTTGTTCTTGCTTTCTAGGTTGTTTCTTTTTCTCCTTGTCTTTTGGGCCACACCCTGCAGTGCTCAGGGCTGACTTCTGGTGGGGCTCAGGTATCACATGGCGTGCCAGGGATCGAACCCAGGCCAGCCATGTGCATGAAAAAGGTCCCATCCGCTCTCTCTGACCCCAGTTTGTTTCTCAAAATCAATTTCACCTGACTTGAGGTTTCGTGGCAGACGGTAGAGTCACAGGCTGTCCTTTTCATGTGTGCATACCCAGCTCCTCAGAAGGAGAGGTACATTACTCGGCAGAAGAAGCTGTGAGGTTCATAGAGGATCGGATCACAGAGGAATCGAAGAGCTCGCGCCAGCTCCGCGGACCGCATCTCGCTAAGCTGGAGCTTATTCGACGCTTACGGCGCCAGGGCTTTAATGACGAGTACAAGCTGGGTAAGAAGTTGGGGGTTCCTGGGACTCACTGGGGAGACCTGAAGACGGGGTGGTATTCACCCACAAGGCCTGCCACAGCAGGGGTGTGCCTGTGTCTGGCCAGCAAGCCCTCACCTGCCGCCTCGGTCTTGTTCTGGAAGCAGGTATTTTTATGACTTGGAAATATTTACCGATAAATGGATCACTTATAAAATTGGTTCTCGGTCACACATTCAGCTTGGCTTCATATTAGTACTTCTGCGGCTGGAGTGAGCGTGGTGGGATGTGGCACCCCTTCTGGAAGCAGAGGGCCACAGTACTGGGCTGTGGCCAGGCCGCTCCTGGGTTCTGAGCATCCCCTCTAGTATGTTCGAATGCCCGGGTTATTTGTCCGGGGCTCGGGGTCGTCCAGCTGCTTGCAGTCACCACCAGATGTGGTGCCTGGCCTCGGCGCCTTGCAGGCAAGACTTCCTCCATTCCATGAGCTTCCTAGCTTTAAATTCTGCTCTAAATTGTATAACTTTCAGAATGATAACATTCCTTAATATTTTAGTTTCATAGTGTTAAGATGAAATCCAAAGAAACCCTCGTTTCCTCTCCCTCACTGTTCTGGAAAATAGTAGTTTGGTCATGTTTGGGCCGTAGCCAGTGTGCTGGGGGGGGGGCAGGCAGGGGTCCTGGGGTGGTGCTGGTGGGGTTGGGGGGCAGATCCAGGCCCTGAAAATGCAGTTGGGGGTCAGTCCTGGGATCTGTCTTCCTGGCATTGCTGTTGAATTGTTCTTAAAAGTTAACGTGGGCAGGGGCCGGAGCCATAGTACAGCGTGTAGGGTGTTTAGCTGGCACCCAGCTGACCCCACTGCGATCCCTGACAACCCATATGGTCCCCTGCGCCCTGGGCTCAGGCTGGAGGACCTCCTGACACCACTGGCTATGCCCCTCCCAGAAACAAAAAGTATAATGGAGTGATATTTTCTTCCCTTTAGGTGATCCAGAAGAATTAATGTTCCAGTATTTTAAAAAGTTTGGAGATAAGCCTTGTTGCTTTACAGATCTCAAGGTGTTTGTTGATCTCCTGCCTGCTACACAGTGTACAAAAGTAAGTCTGGTTGCTCTGAGTTGCTGGGTGTGTGTTGTTGACTGTTGCAGAGTGCTCCCTGATGCGTGCAGGAAGGAGTCTATCTGGGTCTTCCTCAGGCACTGTTGGAGTAAAGGCATGATTTCTTATGCCACAATGACACAAAGCTTCTGGTGGACAGTTGGAAAATATTCGGGGTGCTGGAATTTGGGTTACGCAGTGGTGCTCAGGGCTTCCTCCTGGCTCCGAGCTCAGGGATCACTCCTGGTTATGCTTCAGGGGACCATATGTCATGCCAGGATCAAACCAGGGTTGGCTGCATGCAAGACAGTCACCTTATCCACTGAACTATCTTTTGGTCCCTGAATTTAAAAAAATATTTCTGGTTTTGCTGCTGCAACTGGATTCTGTTCAACAGCGCTGTTGGTGTTGGGGCCTCACGGGACCTCAGGGGCAAAGCCGAGCTCCACTTCCAGCCCCTGCCAAGATGTTTTAAAATGCTTTTAAAATGGAGGTAGGGCAGGTTTGGGGCTCTGCATTCAGAAATCACTCCCAGTGGTCCTTGGAGGACCGTATGGAATGCCGGAGCTGGAACCCGGGTCGGCCACGTGCAAGGCAAATGCCCTCTATGCTGTGCTCTCACACTGACGTAAATTTCTAAATAGATTTAAGGGGCCGGAGAGATAGTACAGCGCTAAGGTAGATGGTGACCACAGTAGCTAAGACCCTGCCACTCCGCACTGTGTTTGTCTGGGGATTGTGCACAGTCTAAACATGGGTCAGGCTGGCCCTGATGTCCCATGGGTCGAGCTCCTGGGAAGGGCCCTCGGATGGTTACCCAGTGTCACTGAATTCAGCTGCTGATGGTGTTTTTTACTGTCTTCTTGTGAGTCCCCCCCCCCCCCCGCATTTTTGGGTCACATTTGGTGATGCATGGGGTCACTCTTGGCTCTGCACTCAGGAATCACTCCTGGTGGTGCTTGGGGTACCCGGTGGGATGCCAGGGATTGAACTCGTGTGCAAGGCAAATACCCTGCCTGCTTGCTGTACTATAGCTTCAGGCCCTGCTTGGGCTTTTAAGCTACACAGTAAACAATTCAACTTTTCAAAGAAGCTTTCTGCATAGCAGTGGAACCGTACAAACTAGAATAAATAGTGAATGTGTTTCTGGGCAGAATCTGTTAGGATTGCTATTCAGTGTTCACTGAAAAAAAAAAGTAATACTATTTAAAAACAGCCACTACAGACAGTGATCAGAGGGAATGGAAGAGCCAGAGTAGGAACTAGGTTTTAATCCAAGGCTGCAGTTTCTTTGTGACAAAACAGATCATAAAATAAAATGGCATGCAATTTTAGAAAGATGAAAGCAGAATCAAGACAAATGTGAAACTGTATGAGTGGGATATAATTTTAATTGAATTGTCTGTATCTAAAAGTTTATGCATAAAGTTGAAAAGGTCACATAGTCCTAGGAGGGAACCCCTGCAGGAACTGGAGTGCTGGCCTCTCACACATCTGTTTTCCGTCTTTTGGGTACGGTGCATGGAATTGCCGATACTTTTGTGCCCAGTAATAAGATATGGGTGCCAGTTTCATGTGGTTTCACCAGCACTGTGGGCTGTTAGGATTTTTGTTTTGTTTTAGGGTTTTGGTAGATATAAAATGGTACAAGGGGCTGGAACAATAGTACAGAGGGTAGGACACTTGCCTTGCATGAGCCAGACCCAGGCTCGATCCCCCACATTCCTTATGGTGCCCCCCCCCCCAGCACCACCAGCTGTGATGTCTGAGTGCAGAGCCTGGAGTAACTAATCTTTGAGCATTGCGAGGTGTGGCCCAAAACACAACAAAGGGCACAGTGAAGGGGTTTCAATCTGCAATTTAAAATTTTGCTTTTTTGTTTTGGGAGCACACTCAGCAACTCTCAAGGGTCACTCCTGGCTCTGAACTTAGGGATTACTTCTGGCGGTATTTGGGGGACCATAGGGGGTACCGAAGATTTAACCTGGATAGCCTGCGTGTAGCAAGTGCCCTTCCTTCTATGTTATTGTTCTGGTTCCTAATTAGTATTATTTTAAATAATGCCTTGACCAACAGTGCAAGTGTTTGTTAAGTACGTATGGTCTGGGACTGGAGAGATGGTACAGTGGGCAGGGCATTTGCTTTGCATATGGCCAACCCAGGTTCCATCCCTGGCATCCTATCTGGTCCCCTGAGCCCTGCTAGCAAGCAGGAATTAGCCCTGGACACTGTTGAGTGTGTGTCCCCCTTCCTCCGCCCCCCCCAAAAAAAGCCTGTTTCTGTTTTCAGACTGGTGTTCCTCTTTTTTCACTTTGCAGTTCATTAATCAGTTACTCGGGGTCGTTCCTTTGTCGACACCGACGGAGGATAAGTTGGCACTGCCCGCTGACATCCGTGCTCTGCAGCAGCATCTGTGTGTGGTGCAGCTGACCAGGTTACTCGGCTTGTACCACACGATGGACAAAACGCAGAAACTGAGCACGGTCAGAGAGCTGATGTTAAGGTACCAGCATGGACTGGAATTCGGTGAGCAAACCCAGAGTGGGCAGAGCCTTACAGGTTAGGGCCCCGCTACTCAGCATCCCCTGCTGGAGTGCGTCCAGCTGTCCCAGGGTGGCTTCTCAGGGACGCCTGTGCCTAGCTTTTCGTCTTCTTTCCTGGTGTACTTCTCGTCCTCGGGACTTCTGTGGGTTCCCACGAGAACTCTCATGGACTCTCACGGTGGTTTGTGATAATTGTCACTTTTGCTGCTTACAGTCCCTCGTACTTCTAAGATACAGACTGTTTAACAAACAGGAATATCATAGACTGTGAAAGAAATGGAGTTTTGGAGTAGTCTTATTTCTAAATGAAAATTCCTGCATGAAGCCACGTCACTGGATGGCGTCAGTGTCTCTTTAACCGCATCCCCAGATTTTCTGGGGCCCAAGCTTAGTAGGGAAGAGCTGCCCTGGTGCGGGTGCCCTGAGTGTCATCCCTGGGACCCGAGCTTAGTGGGGAGGGGCGTCTCTGCTTGCAGGTGGCCCTGAGTGTCACCCCTGGTGTGCACACACAGTGTCCAGAAAGCACAATGTCCAGTGCAGTAATGTGCGTATTTAGCTGAGCTTAGTCTTGGCCTTGTTGTTTCATGTAAAACCCAAGCTTGGCATTTGTCCTGGGACCCTTGGCGTCTCTCCCCAGGGCCCCCTGCTCTGCCCGCGTGTGGTCTTTCCCTCTGAAATCTTTGCTTCACGGCCTAAATGTTTTTTCCGGATTTTATTTTATTTTATTTTATTTGCTTTTTGGGTAACACCCGGCAATGCACAGGGGTTACTCCTGGCTGCTCATGCATTTAGGAATTTCTCCTGGCTGTGCTCAGGGGACCATATGGGATGCTAGGAATTGAATCCGGGTCGGCCGCATGCAAGGCAAACGCCCTACCCACTGTGCTATTGCTCCAGCCCCATTTTTTTCCAGATTTTATTCTGTCCTACTGTTTTCTCCATCCTGGCACTTTTCCTGCTTTAAGACGCTCCGGGGCGGGGAGGGGAGGCTGGAGCGATAGCACAGAGGGTAGGGCATTTGCCTTGCACGCGACCTGACCCAGCTTCAATTCCCAGCATCCCATATGGTCCCCTGAGCTTGGCCAGGAGTAATTCCTGAGTGCATGAACCAGGAGTAACCCCTGTGCATCGCTGGGTGTGACCCCCCCCCCAAAAAAAAAAAAGCGGGAAAAAAAAAGAGAAGCTCCTGGGGCTTGTCATGGTTGAACAAATACTAAAAAGTGATTTTTTTGTTTGTTTAATCTCTTTTTAGGAAAATCCTGTTTGAAAACTGAATTGCAATTTTCAGACTATTACTGTCTCCTCGCTGTCCATGTGCTTATTGACATATGGAGAGAAACAGGTAAGAAATAGTGATTTCAATTTCATTCTCTGATTTTATTTATTTTTTTTTCCTTTTTGGGTCACACCCGGCAATGCACAGGGGTTACTCCTGGCTCTGCACTCAGGAATTACTCCTGGCGGTGCTCAGGGGACCATATGGGATGCTGGGAATTGAACCTGGGTCGGCCGTGTGCAAGGCAAACGCCCTACCTGCTGTGCTATTGCTCCAGCCCCTTCATTCTCTTCTTATTTATAAATCTTGAGACCATACAATCCAGTTATTTGAGTTATGACTTAGATTTTTCTTTCTCTAGTATTTTTTAAAAAATTTTTTTATTTACAGTTACAGAGCTGTTCAAGCTTGGTTTTCAGCCATACAATGTTCCAACACCCGTCGCTCCACCAGTGTCTCCAGTTCCCCGCACACCCTTCAACTCATATACTCCCACTCCCCACCCCACCAGCTCGTCTCCGTGGCGGGCACTTTCTTTCTTTCTCGAAACCTCTCTCCTTTTTCTCCAGGGTTCTTGTAGAAAAATCCAAGTCTCCAGTTACCTCCCTGAAATCTTAAAACAGTCCTAAACCATTGACACTTCTTTCTCCACATTCCTGGGTAATGTGTCCTAACTGTAAGCTGCCTGTTACAATGTTACAGTCAGCGGGCTGATACTCTCCACCCTGGGGACCATCTGCTCAGTGGACACAGCACAGACGCTGGGCTCCCAAGCGATGTTGAGGACCACAGCGAGCGTTCTTCCGCCAGGGTGCCCCTGTTCATTGCAGGAGCCTCAAAAGGGAAGAGAGAGGGGAAAGAATGACTTTTAAAGTTGAAATAATTATTTGATAAAATGGTGTATATATATATTTGAGAGGAAGATTGAAAGGCGAAAAGCTTGTAGTAGTAAAATTTAAAAGTCAGTGCATGGAAATTTTAGCCACTTTTCCTGACTGTAGAGGGAGATTATAAAATTCAGTGTAAATCATACCTTTCCAACTTCCAAAAGGCCCTCAGATTTTGTGTGTGTGTGTGTGTGTGTGTGTGTGTGTGTTTGAGTCTCTCTCTGCCTCTTTTATAGATGGAGATAAGTTTCTCACACTAATGGGAATCACTTGTGTTTTTACTGTTTTTGGTTTTGCGGCCATACTCGGCGATGCTTGGGGTCTACTCCTGGCTCTGCTCAGGAATCATTCCTGGTGGGGCTTGAGGAGACCATATGTGGTGCAGGATCTAACCTGTGTTGGTCACGTGCAAGGCGAGCTCCCCGCCCACTGCACATTCTCTCTGGTCCAGAGATAGCACAGTGGGAAGGGCATTTGTCTTGCATAATCAAACTTGGGTTTGATTCCCTGCATCCCATATGATCAGTCACTGCCAGGAGTGATTCTTGGCTGCAGAGCCGGGAGTAACCCCTGAATATGCTGGGTGTGACCCCAAAACAAAAAAACAAAAGTAAAAAAAAAAACTCTCCAATTTCCTGAGCATTATTAGAAATTTTTTTCTTGTTAATAAAAACTGCATTAATGGGGGCTGGAGCCATAGCACAGCGGGTAGGGCGTTGTGCCTTGCACGCGACTGACCCGGGTTCGATTTCCAGCATCCCATATGGTCCCCTGAGCACCGCCAGGAGTAATTCCTGAGTGCAAAGCCAGGAGTAACCCCTGAGCATCGCCGGGTGTGACCACAAAAGCAAGAAAGATGTAAGGAGGCCGAGGGAAGCAGGGAGTAATCTGGGGAGAGACGCAGAGACAGTTTGCGGGAGGTCATGTGCATTAATGTCAAGAGGTACATAAGGTTTCCGTGTGTGGGTGTTAATATAAATTGTTTAATTATCTCAGTTTTTCGTACAAAGGTAGTTTGGGGTGTTGGATTCGGTTTTGTTTTGGGTTAGGAGCCACACCTGCTGATGCTCAGGGTTTACTCTTAGTACTCAGGAAGACTCGGCGGTGCTCAGGGGACCGTGTGGGATGCAGTGGATTGAAGCTGCGTGCAAGGCCAGTGCCTTCCCCGCTGCCCTCTCACTGCGAATTGAATTCTCACTCTCAGTCATACACAGCAAATGCTCTACTCCTGAGCTACGTCCCTTGCCGCACTGTTTTAGTTGACATGTGTAAGCATTTGAATTTTGATAGGCCGGGAGAAGTTTTATCATTTTAGTATGGTTATTCATGAACAAATCGGGTTTTTTTTTTTCCTGTGCTTTGGGGGACTTTTGGGCCGCACCGAGCTGTGCTTAGGAGCTGTTCCTGACTCAGCTCAGGAGAGGCTCCTGGCAGTGCTTGAGGGACCGTATGCTGTGCTGGGGGTCAGCCCGGGTCGCCTACGTGCCAGGCAAGCACCTTAACTCTCGCACTATCTCGCCAGTCCCTGAAAGAGCAGGTTTCCTTCCAGTTGTCCTTTTGGGCATCCTGCTACTAGAATTTCATACGGAAGGGCGATGTCTTAATTATAGCGGGTGTTAGAGAAAGCCTGTCCAGGGAAGTTTGCTGGGCCCTAGTTCTGAGTGTCACTAGAGGGTCCATAGCTTTTCTCTAGGAGACCTGGCCGCTGGATGTACTGAGGTGCTCTTGTTCCGGAAGTCCCTGTTTTGTATCAGTTTCCCTTCTCGAAGCTCACTGGCGCGTCGGGGTGATGGTGTCTGTAATCTGGTTGTACTCCTGAGAAACGTGTTCAGACCCTGCGCTCATCTTCCGGTTGCAGGTGATGAAACGGCTGTGTGGCAGGCCCTGAATTTGCTGGAGGAGGGACTGGCGCATAGCCCCTCCAATGCCCAGTTCAAGCTGCTGCTCGTCCGGATCTACTGCATGCTGGGGGCTTTCGAGCCCGTGGTGGATCTCTACTCCAGCCTGGACGCCAAGCACATCCAGCACGACACCATCGGGTGGGTACCGAGGGTGCCCTCAGGGCCCCGCCCCAGCAGCCGCCTCCCTGGGAGTCAGGGGTTTAGATTAGATAGTAGTCTGTCGAGGTCTGGAGCCATAGTCCAGTGGGGAGGGCATTTGCCTTGCACACAGCCAACCTGGGTTTGATCCCCGGCATCCCATAGGGGCCCCCAAATACCTCCAGGAGTAACTCCTGAGTGCAGAGCCAGGAGGAACCCCTGAGCTTTCCTGGTGTGACCTGTAGCACTGTCCTCCCATTGTTCATCGATTTGCTTGGACGGGCCCAGTAACATCTCCATTGTAAGACTTGGTGTTACTGTGTTTGGCGTATTGAATATGTCACGGGTAGCTTGTCAGGCTTTGCCGTGTGGGCACGATACTCTTGGTAGCTTGCTGGACTCTCTGAGAGGGGCGGAGAAATCGAACCCTGGTCCGCTGGGAGTTTGCCCTACCCGCTGTGCTATTGCTCCAGTCCCTGGTGTGACCTAAATGCCGAAAAAAAAGTAACTTGTTGAATGGAATGTTAAGGTGATTTCATAAGTCCTATCATTTTGTGGCATATCTAAAATTTGCACAATTTAGAAATGGTAAAAGTTTTCAGAAACATGCTAAAACAACTCTATACTTTAAATCCTTTTTCTTTTTTTGACATTTTGGGTCACACCTGGCGATGCACAGGGGTTACTGCTGGCTCTGCACTTAGGGATTACTCCTGGCGGTGCTCGGGGGACCATATGGGATGTTGCGAATCGAACCTGGGTCGACCACGTGCAAGGCAAACACCCTACCTGCTGTGCTATCACTCCGGCCTCTGACTCTTTTTTCTTGGCTCACGTTCTTTTGAACCTTGAGGTTAAGGTTGATGATAGACTTTACTTGTTGGTCTCAGAAATCTTCCTGTGCTCTATCTTTGGTTTCTGGGCCGCACCCGGAGGTTGTCAGGGCTGACCCTGACTCTATCTCCCCATCTCTTGGGCCCCCAAAGATCCTTTCTCAAGCAGGTGTGTTTCCTCCTCTGCTAGTCTCAAAACTCGTGTTTCGTTAATTAGCAACATTTAAGAAGGATAGAACTTTGTCTTCCATGAAACTGAATAGCTTTACTTTTTTTCATTTTTCAATGAGAGTGGCCATTCTTTGGCAGGACGCTTCTTGCTTTTCTCTATGGCTGGTCTTTTTGCTGTCGGATTTGAAACGTGTCTGCCACTAGAGGTGACCCGGTAATACCGTTTTCCCCGCCTTTCTTCCCCCCAGTTACCTTTTGACCCGCTACGCTGAGTCCCTCGGCCAGTATGCTGCTGCATCCCAGTCCTGTAACTTCGCACTCAGGTTTTTCCACTCCAACCAGAAAGATGTAAGTACGAAAAAAATGATTGATATTTTTGTTTTGGGGCCACAGCTGCTGGTGTGGAGGGGGCTGTTCCCAGCAGTGCTCGGGGGGCCCTGTCGTGCCGGGGTTAGATCAGGGCGCCGGCCTGTACAACCATCTCCCGGGCCACCAAGAAAAGATCCTTTCTAACATGATTTTGGGCTGCTTAAAGAGCACCACTTGGAGAGCATCTTCCCAGTGTCACTCGTGCTCGGGCATGGGCCACTGTGCTGTATTATAGGTGTCCTTGGGCTGTTACCGACTAGCCATGTGGGTTTTTTTTTTTTTTTTTTTTTAGTTTGGGGTTTTGGGGCCACACCTGGTGGTGTGTGGGTGCTGCCGAAGAGGCACAGTGCTGGAGCGGGCTCCCTCCTGCCTGTCTACTCGAGGCCCCGGGTCACTGGTGGTGGTTAGAGTGAGCGTGTTTAATAGAGCCGCGTAGAGGTACAGTTAACAGTCAGACTCAGTCTGGATGCCTCTCGGGTCTTTGACTTGAGTCTCTCACTCTTGCTCTATGTGGGTGGTACTCGGGGACCCGGCAGAGCCAGGATGGAGCCCTGGGTCAGCCCTTGGCAAGTTCTTTGACCCATAATCTAGTTTCTCTCTTTTTCGGGGTGGGGGGTGCTGGTGCCACGCCCAGCGATGCTCAGGTGACTCCTGGCTCTGCACTCAGTAAACCTGGGTCGGCTGTACTGTGCATCTCCAGCCCCAAGTCTTTTCAGTGGCTCTGAGCGATGGCCTATAGTTTATAGCTATGTTAGAAGCCATTTAAAATCCTGTGACAGTGGCTGCTCTCTGCTCTCTTGATGCATTTCTGTTGTTTATCAGTTGTCATCTTCTTCGCCAGCAGCTAATGAGTGCAGGCACGTTTTCCTCAGATGATAAAATTGGCCAGTTGACAGACATCTGAAGAAACCTGTCACTGGCTTTTTCTTTTCCAAAGGAGCAATGAATACCGAGGTTCTTTGTGCCATTTGAAAGGAGAGGATTTCCACCGTATTTTTTACCACAGACTTACTTTTACCTGTCAGTTAAACTGAAGTTTCTAGTCAGTCAAGGAAATTACGTGGATAGGTGCATTTCTTGCTGGCCCCTGCCTACTTGGTTCTCTTGTGCTGCTTAGGCCCTGGAAGTTGACCCTTCCAGATGTCTGCCCACAGCCATTCCATTTGAATGGTCCAACAGTGAAGGAACCTGGCCAGGAAGGTGGTTTCCTCCTGGCAAATAGAATCATTCAAGCCAGACCAGGAACCCTGACCGGAATGTTGGGGCTTGTCTGCCGTCTGTTTAAACGGCTTGTTTTTAGGTTTTGGTGTTTGAGCAGGAGTCGCCTCCAGCGCGTTGCCCCAAGCTCTCGGGCAGGCTGGAGCGTTTCTGAGCAGTGCCGGGGGGCTGCTTCTCAGCTGTTACTCTGGAAGAGCTTTAGGGTCTGCCCCAGACGAATGACCTGTGAGGGGCAGTGAGCCGCTGTCCTCCTGGCCTCTCGCGGGGCTTCCTCCTCCCCCGTCCTCAGTGTTGCTCTGGTCAGGTCGCCTGGTGCCATGGCTTGACCCCAGAGGAGGGGACGCCCTAGTCTGTCTGCCCATGGTGCTGGGTGGCGCATGGGCGGCCCCTTGGGCTCTGACACTGAGCGCGAGCAGACAGTTGAGACACTGGTTCCGTGTGTTGTTGTGTTTGAGGATCGTTGCTTACACTTTGTTTTAAAAAAGTGTCAATGGCAACAAAAAGTGTTATTTGAATAATTAAGTCTCTGTATTTCTAAAAAGGGCTTACACAGTTGATTCACCAGAGAATCCTCTTCAGAGTTGGGTTTTTCACCTTACTTGCTTTTTGTGTTTTGGGCCACTCCTGGCTCTGTCCTCAGGGGACAGCCACAGGCAGGCAAGCGCCTGACCTGTTGGATTTTCGCGCTCTCCAAACTCCGGTTCAGTTTTGTTTCTGAGATAGCCTTTTGCCATGGGGTCAAGCATGTAAATAAGGGATTAATCCAAACCTACTGGCAAGTTTCTCATCAGTTTGTAATTCTTCAAAAGTATTCTGAAATCACCTACTGCTCTTGATTTGGTCTGTAAAGACACATTATTTCATTGCAAATAAAAGTGAAGCTTTAAATTTTCTCACCCCGTAAATACTATCTGGAATTGATTTGGAAACAAAATATACCACATTCACCCAAATCAAGCCAAGCCAACACTATATATTGTATGTGGGAAAAGAGGCCACCCCAAGAGCACTTTTGAGAGAGCTTTTGTATCTTGTATTTCGCTCATGGTTGGCTGTGGCAGGGATCCATGTGAGTACGTGTGAGCCATATTCACTCACCGGTGATGTTCCATTGATCTGGACAGATACTCATAAATATTATTTACTGTGGGGTTTTTGAGCCATACTCAGCTGTACTCAAGAGTTACTCCTGGCTCTGTGCTCAGGATCACTCCTGGTGGTGCTCAGGGACCACATGTGGTGCCAGTGATTAAACATAGGTCATCCACATGCAAGACAAGCGTCCTACCCATTATTCTCTCTCTCTCTCTCTCTCTGTCTCTCTCTCTGTCTTTCTCGCTCTCTCTCTGTCTCTCTCGCTGTCTCTCTCTCTCGCCCCTATTTTCATTACCACTAAGAAGATTGAGTTAACTAATAGTTACAGTGAGTGATTTGTGGGGAGGCAAAAAAAATTCATAATACAGCAAGGTAAAAACGCTCTTAGCCCTGGACCCTGAATCCTGCTGGCGGACAGTGGAGAGTGTGGACCATTTCCTTAGCGCTGTGTGAGTGATCCCGTGGCAGTGTGAGGAAGCGCTTCTCTAAAGTTCGTGCTGCGCCCTGCGTCTTTTCCCCTTAGCTTGGGGATCCAGATGTGTGTCAGTTCTCACTGAGCTTTCAGGAGGACTCAGACACCCTTAATGGAAAAGCTGTGGTTTGCTTTTGTCAAGCGTTGTTCTGTGGAACTGAGTTACATTGGGAAGGTCTAAACAGGAGTTTCTTTTCTGGAAAAGTTATTGGTAGGTGTCGTCTTACCTCTAATAGATTCTGCAAATTAGGGCTGGCTTTTCATGTCTTCCAAAGTTATGTCTATGCTTCTAAAGTTACCTATAAAAAGCATTCGTGATTTCATGATGATTATTCAGGGGGCCGATGTTCATATAATTTTACTAATTTTTGCAGTGACCAGGGTTCATCCATATAGGGTGTGAATAGTTCCTTTGTTACATAAATGATATTACAGATAGTTTTTGGGTACTTGGAAACCTTTCAGGTGTGTGTCCCAGCATTGCCTGCATAGGGTGTCATTTCTCTGGGCTCTGGGGCAGGTTTAGCCTCGGTGCTGTGGGAGCCGCTGATGAGGGCAGGGTTGGCTTCAGTGCTGTGAGAGCTGCCCGGCCTTTCCTGACCGGTGCAGGGTTGGCCTCGGTGCTGGGGGGCCCTCGGACTCCCCTGTCTGCTGCGTTAAAGGCCTTTCTGGGAAGGGGCAGACAGCTGCACTCGGCTTCTCAGTCTGGTAAAGGACCTTTCCTTTTTGTTGCCCTGTATGTTTCCATTTTAAAAGCTGTTCCCCTTTTTTCTAAAGAGGTATCCTATGCACCACTCAAATGAAAACTGCCTTTTCTTGATACGCTGGGCTTCTTCCTGGAGTCAGAGCAGATTTGGGAGTGTGACTGATAGATTCGACCCGATCACCAATGTCTCCTCATCCATTGCTGGATGTAGGTTCCTAACCAGCTGGTTTTTGTTTCAAGCTCTGACTTCCTGTTGCAGAGACTGCCAGGAGCCTTGCTGTGGCCCCCACCAGAGACCGTAGCTGACGTGCGTGAGTGCCTTGGCCTCCGCCGTGGCCGTGCCTTTGTCCTTTAAGCAAGCTAGTAGGTAGATGAGCTTGTACAGACAGTCCTTCTTTAAACCTGCAGGATCACAAGTAATCTTTTTAATTTTCTTGTGTCCGTCCGTCTTTAATTTCTCCAGATCCTGCAGGCAAACAGCTCGCCGAGGTGTCCCATGGGGGTTTAAAAGCCGCTTCGAACGCAGTTGAATTAGCGCCCGTGGCGCAGCCCCGCGGCCTGCCATGAACCCTGCGAGGCTGTGTATCAGAGGGTACGTTGTTGACTATTGGCCTATTTTCCTACTGGGCAGGTGATTCAGACACGACTCAGGTGGGGGCACAGAGACGGACTCTGGGCAGACATCGGCGCCTGGCGCTCTTGGCCCTGCCCCACGGCTCAGGCCCACATCCCGGGAACGGTCTTTCCCAAGCTTCCTGTCTGCCACAGAACTTCCGTTCGGAATTCTCTAGCTTGCCTCTGTTCATAGCGTTTCATCCTATTTCCCAGTCAGTCTAGTTCAGCACGTGGGCTGAGTGTTCTCGTCATTGTGCATGGAATTTTCCAGCAGCGGTCTAGGGGAGTTTGGACGAACAAGGAATCCTGTGTTGGAAGTCTTTCTGTCCTCAGGATGGGCTCGGGTGAATGCTCACAGGTTCTGCGTCGGGTGTCTGCTGTGCCGCTGTCTTGTGCCTAGGGCCCTGTGCTTGGGACGTCAGCTTCGGAATGAATAAACTAAGCCTAGGAGCCGCCTCTCTTCCTCTCTGCGGGAGACTCTCACCGGGGCTGGTGGGAGTGTGGATAGGTTATTCTGATGCTCGGGGCATCTTCACGTAAAACCACAGCTTATGTTCGATGCAGACAAACATGGAGTGGTATCCCTTCCACCGATGGCACAAACCACATTTTGACTGATGTAGTTAAGCCTTTAGTCACCTTGAATGGAAAGGCGGCTGCTGAAAGGAGTGCTGGGGGCAGCAGATTGTGGACCGGCAGGAGCAGTAAGAAGACGCCCGACTCAGGAGTAGGAAAGAAGCGAAAGAGAATTGAAAAAATGTTCTTGTTGGGCGTCTCCTTAGGGTCTCAGGGGCCACGTGTCCTGCAGAGCCCGGGGTCCCTGTGGGGCCGGGGAGCAAAGCAGGGTCAGCTGCTGCACTCTCCTTACTCCTTACTCCGAAGAGACTTTGGCTCCAGACCTGACCTCAAGAGCTCAGATTCAGCCTCTTCTAGTTTGAGTGTTGTGGGGTTTGGGCTGGCAAGGTTTGCTCTCATTGATGGATCTGCGAAATATTTATACCTTGGTGATGTCTTTCCTTCCTTCCCAGACCTCAGAATATATTATTCAAGCTTACAAGTATGGTGCGTTTGAGAAGATCCCAGAGTTTATCGCTTTTAGGAACAGGCTGAATAATTCTCTTCATTTTGCACAAGTTCGCACTGAGCGGATGTTATTAGACCTTCTACTTGAAGCAAATCTGTAAGTATTTTCAAAGGGTCAGAGCCTCTGGGTGGGGAGTGAGTGGGCCTGAGCTTAGGAAGGCTGGCGGGAGTCAGGGAGGGGAGGGGCAGGGAATGAGCCTGGTCGTGCCTGGCAGTTGCTGGGGGCCCCGCCTCAGTTGCCCACTGGGATTGCAGTCGTGGGTCTTGGGGAGGTGATACTGGTGACTCCTTTGGTTTGGAAGACACCTTCTCTCTGTGTAGCACTGTCTGTGTTTGGTTCTGTTTCACCCTTTAGGAGACTTTACTTCTTTTGGTGTCTTGATCTTTGGGCCACGCTTGACAGTGCCCAGGAGCTGCTCCCGACTCTGACTGGGGGTTGTTCCACCGGGACCCGGGGGACCATGTGGTTCCAGGGTCCAAACCCCGGGCCTCTCCCGCATGTAGACATGTGCTCGGCCTTCTGAGCTGTCTCTCCATTCAGCTCTTACTGGCTAGTAGCAAGTTGGCCACGGCTGACATGTTCCCCTGGCTGTTCTTCCCATTGAAATAATGTGTAAATATGTCTTCTATGTCACAGATCAACCAGCTTAGCAGAAAGTATAAAGGCAATGAATCTTCGGCCGGAAGAAGATGACATTCCATGGGAGTCCCTGCGAGATAACAGAGACCTGAACGTTTTCTTCAGCTGGGATCCAAAGGACAGGTGACTGGCCTCACTCTCAGGCTCGTTTTTACAGAGTTGGAGGGAATCTGTGATTTGAAATACAACTCCCACCCCCCCCCCCCCAAAGAAATACCGTGTTTTCTGTAACAAATACAAAGTGTAGGCTCTTCAAATGAAAAAAATCTCATCCCAGTGTTGGGATTGAGTGACTAGAAATTCAGCCATCCAAGCCAAGTGAAATCGTACTGGAGAGATCGCTGTGTGGGGCACGAAATAGAGCAGGGGACAGAATCACACAAAAAGGAGACTGGGCTCTGCACTCAGACGGGTTTCCAGAGGGAACGTGGAATGGGCCTTCAAAGGGTCTAGGGATCTTTGTGGACCGTGGAGGGATCCTGGGACTATGGTGGTGGGTGAGCGGGCCACATGCAGAGGTATGGAATCGCTCAAAGCACATCCTGCTGACTTGGCTCAAATGAAGATAGAATTTTAAAAGGTCATGTATTAAATATTATAGCTCTGGGACCGGAGCACTAGTACAGCAGGTAGACACTTGCCTTGCATCCAGTTGACTTGGTTCTGTTCCTCACACCACATGTGGTCCCTGTGAACTGTCAGGAGTGATCCCCGAGCATGAGCCAGGAGTAAGCCCTGAGCACTGCTTTGTGGGACTCCAAAACCAAAAATTAAAACTATAACTTCAGAGATTCTGGCAGGGGGAAAAATGTATGCATGTGCACACACGCACGCACACACACACACACAAATTTCAATTTTTCAGTCATTTGAATTAGCTGGGGGTTGGGGGTGTTGCTCGGGGGAAGGTGCGGGGCTACACCGGACCTTCCGGCAATCCCTCCGACTTCATTGGAAATGGTTTTGGTTTTGGTTTTCAGGTTGTACTTGCCATGCTCAGGGCTTGGGGATTTGAACCAGGTTTGGCAAGCATTAAGACAAGCACCTTAAAATTCCTGGACTGTCCAGCCCTTGAGTTTTTTGGTATCATCTATTTTTATTTATTTTGGTGTTTGGGCTTTATCCTGGCTGTGCTCAGGGATCACTCCTGGTGGTGCCGGGTACCCTCTGGGATGCCAGCAATCAAACCCCGGTTGGCCACGCGCACGGCAAGTGCTCTGCCCATTGTACTATCTAGCCAGCTCCTATATTGTATTTCTATCAGAAAAACTTGTCGCTTAGGACAGAATGACGTTCCGGTAGGTGATGTCTTACATTTCTGTCTTTTGGAGGCTGGGGCTCCCAGGTGGTATGCGGCCCTGGAGCGACCCTGGGGGTCTCATTCAACAGGATCTGCAGTTGATAAGGAAACAGTGCTGCTCGGGACATCAAGGGCTTAGGGGGCCTGTGTGATGCCGGAGCGTGTATCTGGGTTGGACCCGGGCAAGGCATGCTCCCTGACCCTGTGCTTTGATCCCTGTAGCTCACATTTTCAATTTCTGGGGTCCAGTTGTGTCGGGAGTGATTTGGGATGGTCCAGAGTCGCTCAGCTGAACTGACAGCTGGAACCGTTCAAAGCCTGACGGAAACCCGCAGTAGAAGGTCTCGAGGTCGCACACAGAGTACAGGACAGGCCGGGGCTGTGTCTTTCAGGGATGTTTCTGAAGAACACAAGCGGCTCTCCCTAGAGGAGGAGACCATATGGCTGAGGATTCGCTCCTTGACGCTGAGGCTGCTCAGCGCACTGCCGGGCCTCAGCCACCCCGCCGAACCCAAGAACTCGGAGAAGACCACAGAGAACGGCGTGGGAACTGGCATCGATGTCCTGCGCGCGCTCCTGCAGCAGCTGGAGGCGGCCCTGGAGAAGGGGGTGCGCTTCATCGAGAGAGAGATCCAGGTACGCGGCCACCGCTCACGGGCAGAACTGGGACTGGGATTGGGGATGTGGCCTGGAGACGCCTCTGGCCACGTGTGTGCAGAGACCTGGTCTCACCCCCACACTACCCTCCCCCCACCTCCCCTGCACTGCCCTCCCCCGCCCTCCCCCCCCACTGCCCTCCCCACGCTCCACCTCCCCGCAATGCCCTCCCCACCTCCCCCCACCTCCTAGCACTGCCCTCCCCACCCTCCCCCCACCTCCTAGCACTGCCCTCCCCACCCTCCCCCCACCTCCCCTGCACTGCCCTCCCCGCCCTCCCCCTCCCCACACTGCCCTCCCCACGCTCCTCCACCTCCCCACAATGCCCTCCCCACCTCCCCCGACCTCCTAGCACTGCCCTCCCCACCTCCCCCCACCTCCCTACACTGCCCGTCCCACCCTCCCTCATCTCCCCACACTGCCCTCCCTCCCTCTCCCCTCCCCACATGCCTCCCCCACCCTCCACACCCCCTGCTGCCCACCCTCCCACTCTCTTCCTCCCAACTCCTCTACATTGCCAGGTATGGTCTGAGGATCCCCACCTTAACACCTGAGTGTGTGACCCTACAACAATATAAAAATAGGAATTTGTGTGTGAATAACAAGAATACATTTTCCTGCCTTATGGAATTTACAGGAAAAAATATATATATAGGTAGAAATTGCCCAGATACTGAAACTGGAAAGTAAGGAAAAGGGAAATTGAGTTCGTAATGACTATGAGCAAATTGACAGGATTTTTTTTTTTTTTTACTTTTTGCTTTTTGGGTCTCACCCGGCGATGCTCAGGAGTCACTCCTGGCTTTGCACTCAAGAATCACTCCTGGCGGTGCTCGGGGGACCATATGGGATGCTGGGAATTGAACCCAAGTCGGCCGCGTGCAAGGCAAACGCCCCACCCGCTGTGCTGTTGCTCCAGCCCCTGACAGGACATTTCTGTTTTGATGACTTCAGTTTTTTGCTAGCTGCTCAGCAGTCAGTAAGGCGTGTTTTCTTGTTTGGTTTGATTGCAGGGACATGTGAGACACATCACATTTTCTTTCTTTTTCAGTACCCTTTCCTTGGGCCCGTACCTTCCAGAATGGCCGGGTTTCTCAGTTCCGGCTGTTCCCAGTGCCAGACCAGCTCTTTCCACCTCCTGAGTGATGTTTATGAGCTTGATGTCAACGGCTTAGGTAAGTGCGCATGCGGCCTCGGGTTGGACCGGGTCTTCGTCAGTAAAAAACTCAGTCAGCGCATGAACATAACCACAGGTAGCTTGACACACTTGGGAGGAAGGGCCTGGAAGGCATCTGGGGCCTAACGGGATGACACAACCTCACGCCAGAGGTTGACAGCTCCCAGATTTGTTGAGGTCGGGTTGGGTGTAGTTCTTTACTCAGAGTGAAGCCGTAAATGTGGAGCAGAGAGTGTCCAAGCTGCCAGGCCAGTGAGAATCACAGATGCCCTGGGAGACGGTGTTTTTCAGCCCGGGGCAGCGGCAGGAGTGCCAGGTTCCAGCCCCAGCTGGGAACTGTTGTCTTTTTCGAGGGCTGCTGGGTTTTGGTCACTTCGAAGCTGTAAACAGTTCTGGCCCGTACAGAATCTCAGAATGCCTGCGTGTTTCTTTTGCAAAACTCCCCTGTCCTCCATCAGTGTGCCTCTTTGGGTATCTTTGGGTCTTAAGAGAAGAGAGAAGGGCCTTACCTGTGTCTTGCTTCCAAGGATTGATCTTGGCTTTCTCGGACGAAAAGCTCTGGGATCACTCCTGGTGATCTCAGGGACCATATGTGTGTGTGTGTGTGGGGGTGGGTTGTAGACTTGATGGCCCCCAGCACTGCTTGGAAGGGTCCCATACCCCACCCGCTGCAAAAGCTTTTTAATGAAAGGAATAAAATGAATTGAAAAGTTTTTTTTACTGTTATTCCACTTTAGAGGATACAACGGAGATCCAGGATCGAGTAGAGAACAGTCTCAAGTCTTTATTAGAACAGTTGAAAGGTGAGTATTCTTACTCCGGAGTCCCACGGAGTATCTGATTGTCTGATACTTCATTTAAAAATAAAAACTTGGGGACTGGAGAGATAGTGCAGCGGGTAGGGTGTTTGCCTTGTACGTGGCCGACCCGGGTTCGATTCCCAGCATCCCATATGGTCCCCTGAGTGCAGAGCCAGGAGTGACCCTTGTGCATTGCTGGATGTGACCCAAAAAGCAAAATAAATAAAGATAAAAACTTGGAGGGCCAGAGAATGTAGGAGATGAGGTGTCTGTGTACGCTGTTCACCCCAGTTTGATTTCTCATACTGCATATGCTCCCTGAACACAGAGCCAGGAATAGCCCCTGAGCACTGCAGGGTGTTGCCCCCCTCAAAATAAATAATAATGTGCAAGAGGGCTGGAGTAATAGCACAGTGGGTAGGGCGTTTGCCTTGCACGCGGCCAATCCGGGTTCGATTCCCAGCATCCCATATGGTCCCCTGAGCACCGCCAGGGGTGATTTCTGAGTGCAGAGCCAGGAGTAACCCCTGTGCATCGCTGGGTATGACCCAAAAAAGCAAACAAACAAAAATAATGTGCAAGAGGATTTGAAAATAATTACGCTTCTGGCTTTTTGTTTTGATCTTTTGGCCCTGCCCAGCTGTGTTCAGGGTTCCCCCTGGATCTGCGCTGAGGGGTCACGTCACTCCCAGTGGGTCTCAGGGACCGTGTATGGGGCTGGGGCTGGGACCAGGACCGGCTCTCCTTGGCTGCTTTCATTCTTTCAGTCTGGTTTGCAGGCTGCCTTGCATTCTGTTTGTTGGAGCCTCCCAGGCAGTGCTCAGGGAGCCTGCGTGATTGGAGTCAGGGTCCTTGAGCACACAGTATGATCCCCTTGCTCTTGGGCCCACCCTCAGCCCCATCGGTTACATTTTGAAAACATTAGAGCTTTTCAGGTTTTGGAGAGCAATTGTTCCTTTAGTTTTATTTGTTTGTGTCCCCTGAGATCCTCGCCGG
This sequence comes from Sorex fumeus, assembly GCF_029834395.1. Lineage (NCBI taxonomy): Eukaryota > Metazoa > Chordata > Mammalia > Eulipotyphla > Soricidae > Sorex > Sorex fumeus. The sequence continues at coordinate 2,779,079 of NW_026606212.1, read as the reverse complement.
GCCTCTCTGTCCCACTCTGCAGCGGCGGGCGTTTGCCTTACTTGGCTTTCGAGAGAGCTTGAGAAAGATCCAGCTTGGGGCTGGGGAGAGCGTGCAGCGGGCCACGTGCAGACCTGGGCACCGCCAGCCCAGTCTGACCCCGGCACCAAGTTAGGTCTCAGCACTGTCAGGCGACTCCTGGGGACAGCTGCCACGCCGCCGGGAAGTGGCTTCATCGTCGAACATATGCTTTGCGTGTGGGACCCCGGGTTCATCCCTGGCACTGCCGAAAGCAAAAAGGGTTTCAAAAAGGATATTCTTTGGTGTTTGTTTCAGTGTGGGAGAACAAAAGGCATTCTTCAAGTAACCTTAAATGTTTATTCTTTTTAGAAACAAAAATGATTAAAACTTATATATTTTTCTGTTCTCAGATGTCTTCAGTAAATGTAAAGGTGACCTCTTAGAAGTTAAAGACGGTAGCTTGAAAACACATCCTGCTCTTCTAGAAAATCTAGTCTTCTTTGTTGAGGTATGTTTTTGTTCCCTTCCTTAAAATTTTTATTTTCCTTAATTGTATGTAGGACAATTTTTTAAAAATAACAGGGCCAGAACAATAGTACAGCGGGTAAGGCATTTCCCTTTCACATGGTCAATTCAGGTCAACCTGGGCTCGATTCCTGGCACCCCATATGATCCCCTGAGCACCACCAGGTATGCCTCCTTCCCCCAGAAAATATAGACAGTAGACACCTTGGGTCTGTGATTTAACCTACCAGTCCTTAATTTTGTTAATTGTAATTTTCTTAGCCATCACTTTCCAGAAGTACCAAGAGAATTTCATTCACTATATTTAGGTAAAACTTTTTGAAACTTACTGTCCCTCCATACAGATTTCTCAGATTTGATACAGATCTAGCTGTTTCCTGTTCCTTCTTCTTTTGACTGAACTATGTGTTACTTCCTTCAGTTTCTTGTTGGGTTTTGGGGAGGATTCGGTGGGAGGTGGATATAGGGCCACACTCACGGGTCCCGGGGCTGTCCCCAGTTCAGCATTCAAGAGCCTGAGCCCCAGTCCTCTGAACCATCCTGTCCCCAGTGCTCAGAGAGTCGCCCGTGCCCATAGGCCCTTTCCTGCCCTCCGTCCAAGCTACTGCTCGGGCGCGGGGTGCACACACATGGGGCTGTGATGGAGGGGGCGTCGCCGTCAGGTACTGCTTAGCGTTGGGACACGGGGCCATATCTGGCACCGAATGCCGACCCTGCTCAAGACGCCTTTTTGTTTCTTCGTTGGCGCTGTGCTGGGGCTCGACCAGGTGGCCTCAAGAGGCGCCTGTTTCTGTTGTATTGCTTTCCTTTGCACCCCTCTCTGTAAGTTTCCCTAGGGCGCTGTTCTCTGTCTCGAGAACTCAGTTTCTGGGAGGTAATGAATGGCCACACTCCTGAGTTCAAGGAAGTTGTTCAGGTCTGCAGGAAAGGCAAAGGTGGGAAGGTCGACAGGGAACTTTGGGATGTTAGGGGCCAGAGCAGTAGCACAGCAGGGAGGTCACTTGCCTTGCACGTGGCTAGCGCGGGTTTGATCCTCTGACATGGTCCTCTGAGCCCCCAGGAGTGAGCCCGGAGTACCAACAGGTGTGGCCCCAAAATAAAAAGAACTTTTTCTCGCACCGGGGCCTGGTGATGCTCAGGGGACCATATCCAGGGCCGGCAATCAGACCCAGGTCGGCCTCGTGCAAGGCAAGCGTGCTGCCTGCTGTACTGTGCCTCTGTCCCCAGAATTGGGATTTTTTTCACTGAGTGTAAAGGGTGTTACCAGATCCTGCTCTTTTAAGAGCGAACGGGTTTAAGGCTGAGAGAGTCAGAAGACTTGAAGATTTAAGCCTGTAACTATTATTTTACGAAGGTTGGGTCAGTGTGACAGCAATAGAAAGAGGCAAAGCTGAATGAATTTGTGTAGAACTGTCAGAATTCCTTGGTTTAATCCATTACCTTGAGCTGATTCTGATACTGGCTTCATTTATCTCTTTCTGATTGGTGAATTTGCGATTTTGTCTTTCAGACTGTTTCTATAGTCCTTTGGGTCTCTAGTTACTGTGAGAGTGTCCTGCGGCCATATAAATTAAATCTACAGAAAAAGAAGAAGAAGAAAAAAGAAACCAGCATCGTCATGGTAATGAGGGCTGGGCTGTGGTGACCGTTGGCTGCCGTCTCTTCCCTGTGCCCTTCCTGTCGTGAGAGACCTGCCACACTCCTGCTGCTCCCACGTTCCCCACCACGGATTGCTGGGCCTTTTGTTTCGTTCTGTTTATTTTGGGGCCCAACCTTGCAGCGTTCAGGGCTTCCTCTCGCGGGACTCGGGGGTCGCGCCGGATATGTGCAAGGCGGATGCCCTCCTGTCTGCCGTCTTGCCGGCCCGGGTATTCCCTTTTTGGTTTTTGGTTTTGACTCACTTGGCCGTGGTTGGTCCCGTGATGTAGAGCTGCTTTTCCTCCAGTTGAGCCCGTGTCTGTATCCTGGCCCATCTGCTAGTCAGAGCTCTTCTTCCCCGGGTCTGTCCTTACAGAGACGCGTCAGTCAGGCCTCGCCTTCCTAGTTGATCAAAGAGGTGGGGTCATACTGAGCAGTGCTGGGGCGGAGGGCCCGTGGGGATGACTTTAAACCCGGCACCTCTACTGTTGGAACCACGTGTGGTTATCATTTTGGTTTTGGGGGCCACACCCAGCAGTGCTCAGGGCCTGCTCCTGGCTCTGTGCTAAGAGATCACTCCTCCCAGACTTGGGGGACCATATGTGTGGGGTGCTGGGGTGGAACCTGGGTTGGCCATGCACAAGATAAGCTCCCTACCTGCTGTACTATCGCAGTGGCCCCATGGTGTAATCTTTCAGAAATATTTTTGTTCCAAATAGTAATTATTACGAATTTGGGATGGGGAGAACCACCAGCCCTGGTTTTCTGGAGGGTACTTGTGGTGGTGCTGGGCGACCAGACAGCAGGCACTGAACCCGGGGCTCCTGCAGGCCATGCATGTGCTTGGACCTTGGAGCCTTCTGCCTGGCCCCCTGCTAGGGGTTTTTGTGTTTGTTTTTGTTTTGCTTGTGAAGCAAGAACGTTTTTATTGGAACTGTAAGTATGAGGGGAGAGAGAGGAAGAAGTGCACGTTGAAGATCGCACACAGGCTTCTCCAGAGTGGAAATAGGCGAGCAAAGACACATGGAGACAAGCCAGTGAGATGCCTGTGCAGGGACGCGGGTGGGGGAGCGGCCCGGTCTGGACCTGATAGAGACGAGCTTCGCCACATCCTTCTGGTCTCGTTCCGAATGGCCGTTTGACCAGGCAGTTACAGAAGTCAGTGCCTTTCTTTTTGCTGGTACTTGACTTGCTGTTTTTACTTTGAAGCATTTAATCTTTTTGGAATTTATTTTATTTTATTTTTATTATTATTTTTTTTTTTTGAGTCACACCCGGCCAAGCACAGGGGTTACTCTTGACTCTGCACTCAGGAATTATCCCTGGCGGTGCTCAGGGGACCATATGGGATGCTGGGAATCGAACCAGGGTTGGCCGCATGCAAGGCAGACGCTCTACCCGCTGTGCAATTGCTCCAGCCCCTGGAATTAATTTTAATGTTTCCATTTTATTTTGGTTTTGTTTTGAGCTACACCTGGGTTGGCTTAGGGCTCTTGGCTCTGCACTCAGGGATCACTGCTGGTGGGCTTGGCAACCCATACAGGGTGCTAGGGATCAAATCCGCGTCAGCCACTTGCAAGGCAAGTGCCCTACCCGTTATCCCATCACTCTGGCCCAGCTGTCACTTTTACATTCTGAAAGGTGTCATCCTAGTTATCCTAGTAGCATTTATCCATTTGAAGCCATTCCTTTGAACACCATCACTTAAACATCTTGGTATTCTTTATATGCAGAGATTGGAATCATATACACTCTTATTTTGCGGGGGAGGGGCGCTCTTGGCTGGCTTGGGTTCGGGAAGTATGCATGGTGCTGGGGATGGAACCAGATAAGCTGCGTGCAGGGCAGGTGCTCGCCTGCGGAACTGTGCTCTGGTCCTTGGACTTGATGCCTTTATTCTTTGCCAGTTCCCTTTTGTTTGTTTGAACTGAACCCAGAGCCTGATACAATGCAAGGCAAGTGTTCTTACAACTGAGCTGTAAGCCTGACCCCATGTTTCTTTATGTAACAGAATCATCTAGATCAGTGCTAGTATCAGGGTATAAAAGTATAAAAACCTCTAAGAATTTTCTTGGCTGTTGTCACCTAATTCTCCCTCTCCCCATCTGTTCCTATTAACTGTTAGTGTAGATTAAATAGCTCCACAGTATATTAGTTTATGAGAAATATGTTTAATGCTCTCTCACCTGGCCGCTCTTTTTTCCAGCCTCGTGTCTTTACCAGTTTTCAAGACTATGTCACTGGGCTTCAGACTCTGATTTCCAATGTTCTGGATCACATCAAAGGGCTTGAAACACATCTAATTGCACTTAAACTTGAAGAACTTATTTTAGAAGACACTTCACTCTCACCGGTAAGCGGGTGGAGGCGAGTAGATACCAGGTGTTCTTGACAGGTTTGTGGTTTGCTGCTCTCTTTGTGGGGGACTTGGGGCTGAAAGGTACATGGAATTTTTCTCTTGTGTTCATGGTGGCTTGGTGATGGGCTAAATTCTTCAGTGTTTTGGTTTCCTTTTTTAAGCCTTCCCTTGTCTTGTAAAGTATAATATGCAGGTGGTAAAAAAAAAACAACTCAAAGGGTAATAAAACAGTATACTGTGAAACGCCTCCTCCATTCTCAGCTCCGAGTTTCCCTTCCAAGAAGGAACTGTTGCAGGGCTGGAGCGATAGTACAGGCATAGCCTTGCTTGCAGCTGACCTGAGTTCGATTCCCGGCTTTTCATAAGGTCCCCCCAATACCGCCAGGAGTAATTCCTGAGTGCAGAACCAGGAGTAACCCCTGAGCATCGCTGGGTGTGATCCGAATGGGGGGAAGAAAAAAAAGAAAAAGAACCATTGCTGCCAGCAGTTTCTGTGCAGTCTTTGATGGTGTTTTGGTCAGGGCTGGCTTGGCTCAGACTCCCTTGGCGCTCTGCGTGCTTGATCTCCCTGGCCCCTCTCTCTGCACACTCCAACTCTGTCCTCAGTGTCTGCACCGCCCCTCAGACTGCACAGGTACTTGGCTCTCACACTGGCCAAGTGTGGGGAAAGTTCGGGAAAGCTTTCCCCCTCCCCGTTCCCAAAACTGTGGCTATTGCGATGTCGGTGGCCTCCCCTGGGCTCACGCAGCCCGTGGTGGTGCGCACACCAGCTTGGCTTGTCCTTCAGTCGTGCCCATGCACTTTCTAGCTACGGTGCTCTCTGGGGCCGCACACTTGACCACTGTGCTCGGCCTTATTTATCATACTCACCGGCGTCCTACCCTCCTGCTGCTTTCACACAGCCAGTCCCGGTAACAGTGATTTCATGTCCAAGAAACTTTGAACTTCTGTAAGTCTTTTTCTTTTATGTTTGTTTATTTTATCTGGTGCCACAGTCAGTAATGCTCAGACTTATTCCTGGCTCTGCACTCAGGAGTCACTCCTGGTGGTGGTCGGGGGCCATATGGGGTGCCGGGCATTGAACCTGGGTTGGTGGTGTGCATGGAGGCACCCTCCCCGCTGTGCTAGTGCTTGGCCCATACGTCTTTTTCTTTTGAAACTAATAACCAGGAATCTGGTTTTCACTTCATGTAACTTGCAGAAATGTACTTGAAGGAATCATGTAAAGCAAAAGACTTGCTGGGGGGGGGGGGGGGGCGTATCTCTGCACTGCAGCGTTCTGTGGCTCTTGTGAACTGGATTCTCTGCCCCAGACCTTGCGATGAGACCAGAAGGGATGACAAGTTATTACCATCTGTTATCAGCTATCATCGGGGAACCTGGAGGAGGGTTTTTTGTTTTGTTTTTTGAAACAAAACGTTTTATTTGGAGACGGTTAGGAAGGGGAAGGAGGAGAGAGACTGAGAGAGACTAACATCCAAGGGAGAACTTGGGCGTCTCCAGGGCCGGGAGAGCCGGAAAGCGTTTTGAACAATACTAATTTCTGTTTCCTTTGTAGGAAGAGAGAAAATTTTCAAAGACTGTGCAAGGGAAGGTGCAGAGTAGTTATTTACACTCACTTCTGGAAATTGGGGAGCTGCTGAAAAAAAGACTTGAGACCACAAAGAAACTGACAATATAAGGAAGCGTGAATGACAGGCACTGCCGATCTGACAACAGAGAATGGCATCACCTCCCCGGGCAGAAGCTACGTCTGACTGACCGTCATTTTAATCTAGAGCCCCCTCATAAATGCATGAAGGACTTCGATTGTGAATTAATTTTTTAGGTATTAAATGTATACAACTGATTAAATTATTGTACATAAACCAGAAGCAGAACCCTCACCTGGGTTTGACCACTTTTTATACATGTTCATATGCATACGGCAGCCCAAGAGAACCCCACCTTTCCTCACTCCCGTGACCAGAGCTTCTGGTGTGTGTGGGGAGGTGTCTTATAAAATCAGCAATAGAAACTAAACTAAAACATCGACCTCAGAGCAGCTGAATGGTGTGCCATTTCCCTGACGGCCACGGGCATCTGGCCTGAGTCTCCAGCCCTTAAAAAGCAGAAGCGGAGGGCCCGGGGCTGTGAGCTGGCTCTTTTCTTGGCCGCAGTTTAGTTTTGAAACTTACTCGGCTGCCTGGTTCCCATAGAACCCAAGGCAGTCACCAGGGGCCTCTGATGCACTTCAGCCACTCACAGGCACTCATGTCTCTGGCTCAAGAGTCTCAAGGGCCAAACTGCTCCACCCTAGCGGAGTCGCAGAGGCCTTCTGCTAACTTGCAGCTCTTTGGAAGGGGAAAGCAGTGCAGACCACAGAGAAGCCTGCCGGGGGCGTGCGTGTCGTCTTGGACCCGCGTGGGAAGGATGGGAATCACTGTTGGGGAGAAGAGAGGGCCACACGGTGGATGCAGGCAACGCCAATACCAGTGTCCTTGGTTGCGTGTGGGTATATATATTATATAATGTATGTATATGCTTTTACATACATATTTTCACGCATATGTCTGCATATATATGTACATATATATATGCTCGAAAATAAAGTTTTAATACGTTAGCATTTTTTAAAGGGGCGGGCTGGGAAGGAAGAAATGTATATTATGGACTTAACCTAGTTGTAGGCTGACGAAAGAAATGTCCATTGGGCGTTGAGATTCAGTTGACTTTTGTAACTTGAGAAGGATACCAGGCGTTTACAGTTTTCACCTCCAGCTTCAGAGGTTGGTCTGACAAAAAAAGAACAGCGTCGCTCTTGAAAATGTTAAACTTCCACAGTTGCTTTGATAACCTTTCTGTGTTTGTGCTTTTGTTTCTGGACTGTTGACTCAAGTCACAGTGAGTAATTCTGTGAGAGCACAGGAATGAGTTGGAGGGGGCAATTCCAGCATCTCATCTGGAGGGTTATTTTTGAAGACCATAAAGGCTTTCGCTAATTCACTTCTACAGCGAGATGTACTTTTTTCTTTTAAATGCAGCTAAAAGAGAGCTTGAAAATCTGTATGTAAAGCTTTACATTTTGTTCCCTCATCTCAACTTACAACCAAACATCCAAGGGAATTTCTTACAAACTTTCTACATTCCCTTTCAAAGTAAGGCTGCTTGGGTCCTAGTCCAAGTAATCGCAAAAAATGATTTTAGGTGTAAATTGGTAACCGCAGCAGTTACACCCCATTCCAAAAGGAACAAGGTGAATTGAAAATTCTGGCCGATTCCCAGTCTGACTCAATGACAACGCATCATAAATGTCATAAAACCATGGCTTGTTTAGATGGAACTTTGTGTGTATATGGCATGTGTTCTTGCAATGATGTTTCTTGGAATATCCAAAAATACTGTACATAGAAATAGAAATGTTCTTTGAAAAAAAGTCTCTCAGCTGACTGATCAATTTAGCAGATGTGTGTGCCCGCTGTACCAGCCTCTGCTCTGCAGTTCCTCCACTCTGGTGGTCCCTACACGGGCCAACTCTCATCTAGGGGCACTTGGGACCTCTACTGGCTTTAGTAGCAAACCGTGTTTTACATTGAGGTTAGGCTTCATTTGTTACTTGCTTATTTTCCCAGTAAAAATAGCATTTCGATTAGATCCACCCCCCCTACATCGAGATAATTGTTTTTAAAAATGAAATTATGCAGAAATGGCCAATATCTCTTATCGATCTATTCTTTTGGAAACTGTCATGCACTATAAATTGTGTACAGTGTGTGGGGGGGACTATATATATAGATATATATCTATATATATATTCTTACATGAGTGAAAAAAGCACCCTCTCCAGCAATCGTAATTCATCGATATTTGAAGAGAATTCCCAGACCCATTGCTGCTGCTCCTATTCTGGTCTGTGTGGGTTTTTTGGTTTTGTTTCTGTGTGAAAATTAGTATTTAAAAAAAAAGAAAAAAAACTGACTACTGTTTACAGACTGAAAAATTACTGCTTTTTATACTACTGAGATCCTAAGTTAATATCTCCAAAGCAAACTTAGTTTAAATCATTTATCGGATGTGGGTAAAAGGTAGAGAAATTTTTAGTGTTCTCCACGTAATGGAAAATGTACAGATGCCTAGCTGTGTTCCCATCAATTTTGTATATTTTCATAATTTTAATTGTTCAAAATTGCATTATATTTTGCAATCACTATGTTCAATTTGGATGTCTTTCATTTTAACTTTGAATATAAAAGGGGTTTCAATGTATCTATGGCCTTTTTATTGAAACTCTTCCTACTTACATGGGAAGTATTCAGTATTTCTTCAGAATTAAGTGAAGCTTATCAAACATTTTAGGTGGCACTTCTGCCTAGTTCTTGTTGGGGGAAGTGGGGGTTTGGGCCACACCTGGCAATGCTCAGGGTTTGCTTATTTGGCTTTGCACTCTGGGTTCACTCCTGGTGGTGATTGAGGACTATAGGGGCACTGGGCATCTAACCCAAGTCAGCTATGTGGCAAGCAAGGGCCCTACCCATTGTACTTTCTGGCCCCCGGGTCTCGTTTACTTTTGTTTCAATTCCTGTAAATTACATCTTTTAAAATGTGTTAGTAATCTCAAATTAGTGTTACTTCTTTTGGGGACACACCTAGCAGTGCTGGAGATTGGACCTGGGACGCTCCATCTCTTGGCCACTGGGCTGTCTCTGGCCTTAATCCCACTACCAAACAAAGTCATATTTGTGGGTTTTAAATTTTTATTCTAAGGCAGTTTTTTAAATATTTTTTTGGGGGGGGGTTTGGGACAGTCGCTTGGCGCTTGCTCCTGGCAGGCTCAGACGCCAGGGATCAAGCATAGGTTGGCTGATTGCCAGGCCAATGTCCTACCTGCTCAACTCTCCAGCACTATCAGGTTTTTGTGTAGTGCCTTGCAGGGTTGGTTACTGTAAACCCCAGACACGGTTCACTCAGCATCACATGCCTCTCCTCTGGCAATACCATGTCTAGCTCCAGGTGTCCTGGCATACTAGCAGGGTTGGCATGGATTGCACGGTCCTTGGCACCACAGGGCCCCAAGCAGCACTCACTCCTTGGACCTTCCCATCAACCAAGCGTCCAGATTAGCTAAGAATTGCCAGGATTGGCCCGAGGCCCCTGAATACCACTTGAGAGTATCTTCCCCCATCCCTTTCCCCAAGTAGTGCCTTGCACGCTGGGCATTAATTCCACATATACGTAGTAGTGCTTATGTGCCAGATTATATTTTAGATTCTGTTCATACACACAAATGAGACCATTTAGGGTTATAAATGAGACCACTAAATCCCAAAATACTACTGCCCTTTTAGCATTTTGGGGTGGTGTCATTTACTATTGTAAACTTTTGCGGGATGGGGGACACACCTAGTGGTGCTCTGGTTTGAACCTGGGACTTCCACATGCAGAGCCCCAAGGGCCCCAAAATTACTCGTGGGCACCATGTGGAGTGACTTGTCGTTTTCATAGAACATGATTCTTGTTTGCTTTTGGGGGGATCTGGGGTCCTCCCCAGTGGTGCTCAGAAGTCTAGGGCCACTTGTGGTACTTGGCCTGAGGATGTGATGCAGCTCAGGCTGTGCAGTGCCAGGGATTGGACTCGGGTGGGCTGTGTGCAGGGCACACGCCCTAACCCCTTCCCATCCCCAGTGTACTTCCTATTGATCCAGGATCTCCCTTGCTGCAGGTAATAAAAAATTCCCTTAAATTATGCGTAATGGATTCTGGGGTCAATCCAGTCCCATCCCTGGCAGCACATATGGTCCCAAGCACTACTAGGAGTAATCTCTGAGCACAAGTCAGAAATCAGCTGATCACTGCTGGGTGTAGCCTCAAGTACAGCAGGCCTTGCACACGGCCGACCCGGGTTCAGTCCCCAGCGTCCCATATGGTCCCCCCAAACACCGCCAGGAGTAATTCCTGAGTGCAGAGCTAGGAGTAACCTCTAAGCATCACCAGGTGCAACCCAACCCCCCCCCCCCAAATGGGGGATCTATTTGGCAGTCAAGGAAGATTGTTATGTGGCATTGCTTCAGTTAGCTTAATCAGTGGCTAAATAGCAGTATTCCTACATTAAAAATAACATGGCATCAACTAATCACTTCAGACTCTAGACAAGACCCATCTTCAATGGAAAATATTTGGTAAAAGAGCTTCATTTAAACACTCGAAGCTTGTGATTCTCAGCACATCCATCCGAGAACCCACAGATACCACCATCTCATTGTCTGACAGGAGCCTTATTTGCCTTTAGTCCTACTCGCCAGGTATCTAATTTTTTTGTTTTGTTTTTGGGCTACAGCCAGCAATGCTCTGCACTCAGGAACTACTCCTGGTGGAGCTTGGGGAACCATATGGGAAGCCAGTGACTGAACCTGGGCCAGCTGTTTGCAAGGCAAATGCCCTCCCCGTTATACTATCACTACGGCCCCTGTCTTAATTTTCTTAAGATGGCAAATACATTTTCTTCGGAAGTAACTGTTTTAGATGAGAAAAGAACTTTAAAGCAAAGCACTCAAGAGATTGTGCCCACATTTTTGAAATGATGGTAAGGGGGAATACTTTTCCCTTCCAGTCCTGGAGTTGAACCCGAGACCTCACACATGAAAGCAAAGGTAGAAACAAGTATGTAGAGTCCCATGTTGGCAGGCAGGCATCTAGGTTTGAGTATCTTTTACCTGGTTGGTTTGAATTGTTAGCCCAAGCTATCACAAATTCTTGTTCTTCCCAATTCAACACAGGGAATCTCCTGCCTTTATTTGGGGCTGGAGCAATAGCAGAGCGGTAGGGCGTTTGCCTTGCGTGCAGCCAGCCCGGCTGAGCCGGGTTCAATTCTTCCGCCCCTCCCGGAGAGCCTGGCAAGCTACCGAAAGTATTCAATATGCCAAACGCAGTAACAAGAAGTCTCACAATGGAGACTTACTGGGCCCGCTCGAGCAAATCGATGAACAACGGGAGGGCAGTGTGTGTTTATTTGGGGAGCAAGGAGGAGGCAGTGGCAGGGACTGACCCCAGGGCCTTGCGTTTGGGGGTGGCGGCATTCTCTCTCTGAACTGCATTTCCAGTATCCCCATCCCTTACTCCGGTTCCAAGGGGCACACCAAGTTCCCTGGAGTACATGCAGAGTGGGGATCCAGCCCAGGGCCTTACCGATGCAGACTTTGCTAAATCCCCTAGTGATTATAATCTGGCAGGTGGCAACCATTTTAAGATTTTATTTGCCAATTCTGTTCACCTTTTATGTGGGTACAAACAAGCCATTTCATGAGCTGGGGTTTGGTGTTTGGAAAGTATGAAAGTGGGCATCCTATGGCGAGTAACCAGTGCAGTCCCTGCTCCAAGTGCTCCCCACTCTGCTCTTTAAAGCATCCCCCAAACTCCTCTCACACATCCCCATTCAGCTTACTAAACCCCACTCTCTCCCACTCCTTCCTTAAATCCTATAGGGTGGGGGATAGGAGGTGGTGGGTGGAACCAACCTTGTTAATGCTATTCTTTAAAATATTATTTTTGTTTTTTTGGTGCCAGGGAACACGCGAAAGTGCTCTACCACTGCATTCCATTCTGGCCCCACGCATCCTGAAAACGGGCAGTGCATGCTACCCCCGCCCCAGCCAGGTAGTCCGAATGCTGGAGTTAGAACGATGAAGGCAGCTTTCAGCTGGGACCCACTTCCAGAGTGTCACAGGCTCATTAATTGCCCTGGGAAAGCACTGTCCATACCAGCTTAGAATGATTCATAAATTCAAACGAGAGCGCATCATGGGCCCAGGTTCTTAAGTTCTAAGAGAAAACGGAATGGCTTCAGGTTCACTTAAACAAAACAGCGAAACTTTAATTGGGTCAGAATCACACTGTCAGGGAGAGGTGGGCTGTACACTCATCTTTATAGCACCAATTCCTGCGCGGGGGTTCCACCATCGACGGATTCAAGCATCCAGCTATACCGACTTGTTCTAGAGCTATCTGTCCCAAACGTGGTTGGTCACGCCAACATCAAGTGGAAGGGCATAGATTTCTGTGCCCCTTCTACCACTCCCACATCCCAGGAGGGCCTCAGAGCCAGCAGGTAACTTCCCCACCACCACCCTCCCCGCGCCACTCCCATCAAACTGAAAACTTTGGGGTGCCTTTACAGCTCCTCCTTCTCGGCCCCCTTCTTCTGAAAGGCAGTCAGGATGTTTAGGCTCTTCTGGAGCTCTTCCTTCTTGCCGTCGCTCATCTTGTTCTTCTCAATTAACTTGGTGATCCGGGTCATCTCTGACGCCGGGAAGTCCTCACCCTGGTTTAAGATCTTCCCCATGATCTTCAGGTACTGCTCGGCCCACTTCTTCTCAGACTCCTTCACGCTCGCAAGGGTGTCCTGCCCTTGCTTCAGGACGGTCTGGCGGGCCTCTTTGCTGGAGGCCTTGATGAACTCGCTGGCAAGGCCATCATACACAGGCAGGCACCCAGGCATGCCTATGTAGACCCCGTGGCCCTTTAGCCAGCGCTGGATGGCGCCAACCTTTACCGCCCCACTATACTGGACAGGGTTCTCAAAGTCCCCGTCCCGGAAGAGATAAAAGACTGGATAGTCCTCTTTGTCCAGCTTATATTTCTCACTCAGCTCCATATTCAGCTTGTCGCCATAATCTGTGAACAGAAACCAGATATGAGAAGCAAGACCACGAGGCAAGGAGGGCAGGTGATGGCTATGGGGCTTAAGTGACGGGGATGAGTAACAAGGGCTCCTCTGCTAACTCCTAGCCATGTGGCGTTACTCAGGCAGCCTCTCTGAACTTTTAGCTCCTCAGCAACGCTCAGGATACTCAATGCTACAAGCCCACTCTGTGCAGGGTCTGCTCTATGGGCTGGGAATCGACTTGACATTAAAAACACCAAGCTCTGGGGCTGGAGCGATAGTACAGCGGGTAGGGCGTTTGCCTTGCACACGGCTGACCCGGGTTCGATTCCCAGACATCATATGGTCCCCCAAGCACCACCAGGAGCAACTCCTGAGTGCAGAGCCAGGAGTAACCCCTGCGCATCACTGGGTGTGACCCAAAAAGAAAGAAAAATACCAAGCTCTCAACACTAGTTTTATCTAATAGTGAGAAGAAAGTAACAGATGGGCATCGATGGGTGGGCCATAATGAAAAGCCGAGTGATGTGACAGGGGTGGGGAGGGCAACCACTTTAAGTGGCCATGGAAGGCCTCAAAGAGAGCATGCATGGAGGGAGCTGAAGAGCCAACAGGCAGACATACGAAAATCTGGGAAGAGTGCAAGAAGGTGGAAAGATGGTCAAGTGCCAGAGCTCTGAGGCACAAAGCTGTGTGCTGCTTACGGAGAGACTAAGTAGGGAATAAACAGTCTGACAAAAACAAAGGCTACTGGGTGCCTCCACCAGGGGATGTGCCTTTAACCTAGTAGAGTAAGTACTTAATATATGGTACCATAAGTACTTAATGCATGGTACCCTGGGTCTGGGATGGCGCTCAATCGTACAGTGCTTCCCTTGCATGTGTGAGGTTCTGGGTTCCATCCCCGACGCCAGCAAAAAGAAATAAATACAGTGGTACAGTGTCTGCTACATCCTAGGTGATGATTGGTTTCCAATATACTGCAAAGAATGATACCAACTGGGGCTCTGATCCCAGTTCTGTCATGCTAAACTAGCATCTAGAGCATAAGCTACTAAGCATCTAATCCCTTGACTGAAAAACTGGTCACAGTACTGCTTTCAGAGCAGTCATAAGACAAACATTTGATAAACGTCAGATGTTATTATATTAGTAGTAGCAGGATAAAATTCCCCAAAGAACCGGCTCAATTGACAAAGTAGACCCACTGCTCTGGAGAAGCCAGCTCTCTCTACCAGCAGACTCATGTGCCCACTAGGGAACCAAGGCGTCCGAGACAGGGGAAGCAGGGAGCGGAAGGGAATGTTTTTGATGGAGTTCTTGAACAAACCACTAAAATGGAGGTAATGAGCCTCTTCTCAGACAGAATTTTGTGTTCAGGGATTACTCCTGGTGGTGCTTGAGGATAAAACCTGGGTCGGCCACAGGCCAAGCAAGAACCTTAATCCCTGTACTATCTCTCGGGTGTGGGATGTGAGGGCCATACCCAGGAGTGCACAGGGGCCACACCCAGGTGGTGCCCCTGGGATCAAAGCTGGGGCTCTCACATGCAAAACACACAGCAGCCCTTTGAGCTTATCTCTTCCGTCTGGCAATGATTCTTAAAGCTGCCACGGTGAAAGATTCCTGGTTCAGTGGCAGCTCTGATGGATGGAAGTCAAAAGCCAAAACCAAACTGGTACAAGAGAGCTAAAATGAGGCTGGAATGTGGTACCCTGTGGGAGGACTGGCACTGCACCCCACCAGAACCCCGTGAGAACCAAGCTCCTGACTGCAGTGTGAGGTGGTGGGCTTCCTCCCCACAGATACCTGAAACGCTGCTGAGCCGAGTTCTGTGGCCAGAGCCTCAATCTAAGCTTGCATGGGTCCTGGCTTCCTCGAGAGGGCAAACTTCATCTACACCTCTGTTGTTGTGGCCCAGACAAAGGCACTGGGTGGGACTTTACCCTACAAATGCAGAAATTCCTAGCTTCCTCCCTCTCTGCCCTCCCCAGCATCCTGGACTCGTTCATACCTGAGATCCCCACCTCTGCCACCAAGAGATCATCGCTGGAGGCCGAGTTTTCAGCCAGACGCTTGAACTCATCCTGCTTCTCACCGTAGGGGTACTGGGTGTCGAACTTCACCAAGACGAACTTGCTTTTGGGAATGACCTGAAGACGTATAGAGCTGAGCAAGTGGGGGGTTCCAAGGAAACTTTTGGAGAGGGGGGTTAATTCCCTTTCCCAAGGACCCCCTGTTTAATAAAGTAGAAACCAAGTCCACAAGCTCCAACATACTAATATTCATTCATCCTTCTAGTCGTCTCATCATCTGGAGGCACTTTTGACATGCTGGGGACCCCATCTGGAACATGAGCAAACTAATCAAAGGCCAACCCTACCAATACGAAACAGAACTAAAGGCTTGTTTCTTTTTTTGATTTCTAGGCCATACTTGGCAATGTTCAGGGGTTATTCTTAGCTCGGCACACAGGGATCACTCCTGGCGGTGCTCAGGGGACCATCTGGGGTGCCTGGATTCGAATGTGGGTTGGCTGTTTGCAAGGCAAGCTCCTGGCCCACTGGACTGCCCACTGGCTCAGTGCCAAGGCTTGTTTCTTCTGAAGCCCTAGGGCCTACTTCTCCTGTGTCTCCTCTGTTGAGACAAAGGAGATTCTTGGGTCATACCTGATCCTCGGGAGCCCTTCTCAGTGAATATGAAATCTGACAAAGACTAATCATGTAAACGAAGTTAACACGTCGAAGGGTACTAGCTAGGGAGTCCAGAGTTTGAACTCTGCAACTTTAGAGGGCATAGGAAGTTGCTGAGAAGGCAGGTATGGGGCATGATTCTCTCCCTGAAGTTCCTTGGTTCAATATTCAGGTCCTATACAATCAGGGGCAAGTTTTTAAAAGTGTTAAAATTCACAGCCCAAGTTCACCATATTTAAGTGCACAATTCACATTGGTTTAGTGTTAATGTTTTGTAACCTCCTGAAAAGGAACCCCTAATCCACTGAGCAATCGTTCCTGAGTCTTCCCTCCCCGCAGGCTCTGGCAACCACCGCTAATAAATCTGCTCCGTCTCCTCAAATGGAATCATACAATATGTAATCTTTTAAATCAGGTTTCTTTCACTATGTATGTTTTAAAGGTTCATTGAGACTGGAGCATGAAGCAGTACTTCACTCCTTTTTATGGTCAAATTCCACCTTAGGGATAGCCCATAGCTATCAGCACTGGCTGATGAACACCTGGGCTGTTCCTTTTGTAACCTTTTGGCTATACAAGTTTCACGACCACTTCCATTCATTTCCTTTGGGTATATATGCCTAGGAGAGAACCTACAAGAGCGTATATGTCATTTGGTGAGGAATCCAAGGATTTTCTTTGGATTACTCCCAATATACAGGTTTTTAAACTTAACAACTGACTTTAGTGGCTAATACATTTCTTTCTAAAACATTTTATCTTCTATCTTCTAATCGGTGTTCGCTGCTGGTCACTTTCGGATCAGAGGTAATCGCTGTCCGAAGTTAAGCTGACATAACTCTGTTAATCTTTTCACTATGTTGATATCCTTCTAATTTTGAGTTTTAAGCCAAAAAAATTAAACAGTGCCTAGGGACAAAAGGAAGATTATCAGAACAAGTAATCTTCAAGTGGTCACTGACCCCAAAAAGTTTGAGCCCTGGGAGGGGGCCTTTAAAAAGCAGGGAAGACTTAAAATATAAATCAGAGCATATCCCTGTGGTCCAGCTGGCCTTATTTCAGTCCAACACATCAAACCTGTTCCATTATGGGCCTTTTTCATTTCCTCTCTCTCTGCTCGCTTGAAAACCCTTCTTCCCATGGTTCTTTAAGCTTAGTCCAACGGTTCCTTCCTAAGGGAGAGGCCTCTTATACTCATGCCATCTAGGGCCATTTCATTTCCATGATTCCCTATTGCATTACCCTCTTTCCTCACCGCCTTCATCACTTAATTCATGACTGTGAGATTCTTATTTGCCCATTGCCGCCAGTCGTCCCCACTAGAATGGATTTAAGGTCTTTGGCCCTGTGTTCCTGTCTAAGCTAAGAGCCCAGGAGCACTGGGAATGTGGCAGATGTTCCATGCCTGGGTTGGGGGTGGGCTTTTGGGTCATCTTTTGTAGGGAGAGGGCGGCACTGGACTCCAAACCAGGGTATCTCAACTCAAATGCAAGGCAAGTGCTCTGCCACGCCTACTTCTGCGATTCCGATCTATCAGCAGAATGGCCTTAAGTGGCAAACAACTGCATGATGAATTGTTTCTTCTTCTTTTAGTAGTTTGTGCTGCTTTAGAAACCTCTTCCTTGAGGAACTGGTTTCCCCATCACCCACATTTACGAGATTTGCTTTCATTTTTTCCCTCCCTGGGCCAATCCTGGGGATACTGAGGGAACCATGTGATGCTGAACACTGAACCCACAAAGAGGTTCCTACATGCAGAGCGTGTATTCCAGTCCTTAAATTCTCCCCCTGCTCTGGGAACTTGCTTCTTCAGGGTCAGATGAATTCATTATTCATTCAGCCACTGAATTTAAAAAAATAAATAAGACACCGAGAGACCATTGCCCCTGCCCAGTACTGTTGTAAAGAAATGCAACACTTCAGAAAATAGGTTCTAGTTAGTGGGGAAAAGCAAGAAATAAACAACAAAATTACATTAGAATCTGTGGAAGGCAAAGAAGGGAGTAAGGGGGTGATATTTAAAAAGGAGCAGCAGGAGGCATTTGTTCCTTCCTTCATTCAACAAACTAAGTCCCTACATGAGAGAACCTGCTGCCTTCAGTGGTCAGTGAACAACATGGACAGGAAGTTCTTGTATTCGAGTGACGGAGAAGATCAAAAGGGGGAAAAAAAATCAGCCAAGAGTGCTGTCCAGAGAAAATGAGATGGGGAATGTGACTGCCACTTCACAGGGATGGAAGCATCAAGAGGTAGCAAGTAATTAGGTTTTTTTGCTCTCAAGCAGCAACTGTTTCTGAGGATGCAGGACTGAAAGCATCTGTGTATCTGTGTTTCCGGGAAGCACCTGGCATGCACTGTCAGGATGAAACCCTAACTCCAGTGTCTACAAGATATGCTACCTGAAGCCCAGTGTTGCCGCCCTGGCCCTGAAATACCGTTATCTTGCCAGTTAACAGTTTCCGTCAAGTCATAAACAGTCTTTCCGTTACCCGCTCCCAGCTCCATGGGCTGGGAGGCCACTTCGCCAATAATGGTGGAAAAGGTATCAGGTGCTGGACCAACCAGCCACATCTACACTTTAAAATTCTGGGAACTCTGTCTCAAGTGAGCCACAGGTGTCCCATCCACAGAAGCTGTTTCAAAGAGGAAGAGTTCCCCGTCTTGAGATTAGATTTAGAGCTCCACTTCTTGGTTTCACTTCCAGCAGTGGGTACAGAAAGAAAAAAATTATAAACAGATGGGTTCAGCCAGGTTCTGGAACATTCTATGACTGAAACACAATCACCAACAACTTTGTAACTTGTGTATCTCGCTGTGATTCAATTAAAACATTAAAAAAAATTAAAAAAAAAAAACACCAAGATCGGTTCCCTCAACTGGCCTGCCCATCTCCTAGGTGATGCTAAAAGCGGCCAGCGGGGAAGTCAGCAGCCAAGGGAGGGAGCCCGGGCTGCATTCGGCCATCAAACATTTCCAACATTTATGAATCCAGGCCAGGCCCCCTCTCCCATCCCCCCAACTCTGTCAACAGAAAGTGGGGGAATAGGGGCGAGTCCTCCCGTGGTCTTGCTCTGATTCGAGCAGGTCTGGACCCAGGATGCCCGAGTCAGGCTTATTCTTCACGCCCGCACTATCCCCTGAGGAGGCTGAGCAGGGTGGCGGGTGGCCGTTGGCAGGCGCCAAGCGGGCATCGATTGAGCCCGCGGGAAGCCAGGGGGAGGTGGGGGAGCGACACGACGCCGCCCCCCGGGTCTCCCACCTGGGGCTCAAGGGTCGGGGCTCGCGGGGCAGCGGCCTATCTCTGGCCCCAAGGGAGTGACGCGGGCGGCATCGGACCCCTCGGCTGTCCTCCCGTCAGTCCTCAGTGTGGGGAAGCCGGTAAAAAAAAAAAAAAACGCTGCCAAGGCAACGGGGGCGAGAGGAGGCTGGAGCGCGATGCCCCGCGGGCCGTTGCCGCCCCGGGCCCGGCCGCCTCAAGGCCTAGAACGGGTGGCGGGAAGCGCCAGGAACCGTCGTCACGGGCGCTTCCTCAGGCCCCCGGAGCCCCCGCGGGTGCGCGTCTCTGGGGCTGCCCCGGAACCCAACGTCTCCGTGCCCCGTTACCTTGTAGAAAGTGACTGTATCCAGGGGAAGGGCGCCCTTGGTGTGCAGGCCGCTGCCGCCGGGCGGAGCCGAGAGCAGCAGGAGCACCAGAAGCGGAACCAGAGCGGCTGGAGAGGCGACGCGAGGCATGGCGGCGGCCGTAACGCCGGGCTCGGCGAGCGCGAAGCGGGCAGCCTGTGGCGGAGTCAGCGCCGGCCGCGCGTCACGTGACGACGAGCGCCGGCTCGGGCGTGCGCACGTGGAGAGCCCGGAAGCTCACGCCCGCCGAGGAGCAGAGGGCGGTGCCCCCGGAGGAGGGAGGTGGAGCTAAGTGGGCCGCGCCTGCGCACTGGGCTCCCGCCAGCACGCCCGGGGCGAGGGGCGGGGCCTTGGGGCAGGGGCGGGGCCGAGACGGGCAGGGGGCGGGGTAGGGCGCGAGACCGGCTTCGCCTGTGAGGGGCCGCGGCGGCCGTGCGCGCGCAGCCTTCCGCGGTCTTCGACGACGGGGCGGCCGGCCGGCGTCGTTGCGGGCCGCGCGTCGGCCTGGCGGCGTGTGCCGTCCGCTCCGGCCCTCGCTCTGTCAGGGGCGCCACGACGTCAGCCCTGTGGCGCGAGGCGACGCGGGCCCAGGCTGGCGTTCGGGCTGCTTCTGTGGGAGACAGGTTTTCTGGAAGCAGGACCCCGGCCCAGCCGCGTTGGACGCCCCCAGAGTGAAAACAAAGGGGAGAGACCACAGGCCACACGCCGCCGCGGTGGGGGCGTCGTCGGGCCCGCAACCCTCTTCGCCCCCGGCCGGGTTGTGGAGAAGTGCGACATCGGGGGGGAGGGGCTCTCTCTGGGCTCGCAACCCCTCGGTTCCGAAGCCCCGGGGTGGAAGAGGCGAGTTGGGGATCCCCGTGCTTTATGAGGACCGAATTCATGAAGACTTGAGCCGAGGGGCTGAAGTGATAGTCCAGCAGGGAAGACTTTGCCTCACACGCGGCTGACGCGGATTCAGCCCCCGGCATCCCGTAGGGTCCCCAGAGCACCGCCAGTAGGAACCCCTGAGCATCCCCAGGTGAATGAAATGAGTCCTATATTAAAATTTCTTGACCCGAAAAAAAAAAGGCGGCATGGGAATATTCTGTTTTCAAAGATTCTTGAAGGAGAAGGTGCTGAAATTTGAGACGGTAAAGGGCTCATTTAGAGACAAAAATGGGGGCTGGAGGGTTGGCTCAACAGGTTAGAGAGCGAGTCTGAGTGCAGGTCTCTTGGGTTCTACCCCTGGCACCACATGGTCCCAGGAGCACCTCCAGGAACAATCCCTGAGCACAGAACTAGGAGTAGATCCCCTGAGCACTGGTAGATGTGGCCCCCAAAACGGAGGGCAGAGACAGAGAGAGATGGAAAAAGTAAAGTGCCAAATATTGGTCAAGAGTAACACTGATTTTGTTTGCCTGTTCTCTGAACAGTTTGATCTTTGTTCTTGACTGAGACAAGGGGCCTTTGTCCAGAAGCATTCTCTTATCACTTGGTGAAGTTCTCCTCAGTCCCCTCATCCTTATTTGATAGATATATGAGTAGCACCGTAGCACTGCCCTCCCGTTGTTCATCGATTTGCTCAAGTGGGCCAAGTAACGTCTCCATTGTGAGACTTGTGTTTGGCATATCGAATACACCTCAGGGAGCTTGCCAGGCTTTGCCATGCGGGCGAGATACTCTTGGTAGCTTGCTGGGCTCTCCAGAGATGCGGAGGAATCGAACCTGGCTCGACCAGGCTGGCAAACACCCTACCACTGTGCTATCGCTCCATAAAACACAGTCACTTCCTATTCATCGATTTGCTCAAGCGGGCCCAGTAATGTCTCCATCGTGAGACTTCTTGTTACTGTGTTTGGCATATTGAATATGTCACGAGTAGCTTGCCAGGCTTTGCCGTGCTGGCGAGATACTCTCGGTAGCTTGCCGGGCTCTCCAAGAGGGGGCGGAGGAATCGAACCCAGCTCAGCCAGGCCGGCTGCGCGCAAGGCAAACGCCCTACCGCTGTGCTATCGCTCCATAAAATATTCTAAGATCTAAGTGGTAGGAATTTCTGATCTACCACTTTTGTGATATTTTATTTATCTCAGAATTTTAGCAAAGTGACTATATCCTACCTCTAACGTTCAGTCTTCTATTTCAGACTACTGTGAGTGAGTCATTAAAATTTCTTGACATGGCTGACCCGGGTTCGATTCTTCTGCCCCCTCAGAGAGCCTGGAAAGCTACCGAGAGTATTCCGTCCACATGCCAACCCTGGCAAGCTACCCGTGAGGTATTTGATATGCCAAAAACAGTAACAACGACTCTCACAATGGAGACGTTACTGGTGCCCGCTCGATGATGAACAATAGGAGGACAGTGACAGAGACAGTGATATGCAAATATATGATCTTAACAAAAGATATAGGCTGTATTAAATTTTTTTTGGCTTTTTGGGTCACACCCAGCGATGCTCAGGGGTTACTCCTGGCTCTACACTCAGGAATTACTCCTGGCAGTGCTCCGGGGACCATATAGGATGCCCAGGATCAAACCCAGGTCAGCAGTGTGCAGGGCAAACGCCCTACCCTCTGTACTATCACTCCGGCCCCTGTATTAAAAATTTGATTAGGTTGAAAGTTTAGTTACTTAAACTTTACTTAAATAAAATGTTCTTTCTGCTTTCTCTTTTCCTCAGTTGTCCAAATTTAACCGGTTATTTTGTGAAACTACCAGTAACTGCATTATTTTTATGGGTAGATAATTTGAGATTTTGATATTAAGATCATTTTTCTGGGGCTAGAGAGAGTACAATGCATAAGGTACCTGCCTTGCCATGTAGCCAATATGGGTTTAATGCCTAGCAATGTATATGATCCCCTAAACACCAGCAGGTGTGATTCCTAACTCCGGAGTCTGGAGTAAGCCCTGAATAGAACTGGGCATAACCTCAAGGCAAAAAGATAAATTAAAAAATTGGCTCTGTATCTAACTTTTTTATGTTTTTCATAACATGATGCTTTAAATTAATTTACATGTAAACAGAAATACAATAAATCAAATACGTAATGAAATACTGTTTTTCTTGTAGGTTTTTGTTTTTGTACAGAACATTTAGGGTGTTTTATAAAAGTATCAATAAAATCAGATACATTATACCTCTTCCTTTTTTTATTACGAAAAATTTATTGTGAATATGAAAACTCCAATTATATAATTCTGTCCCTAAACAAAATAAGTTTAAAGTAGATTTTTCTTTACTCCATTTTTCTATTTTTTCTGTTCCATTTCTCTCATGCAACTCTATCTTTTCACTGTGTCTCAATCTCTCTATTATTCCTTCCTCTTGCCACTTCTTGCACTGCCCAGTGATTTTTTAGAACTTAGTTTTCATATCACCTGCTTTTTTTTCCCACTCCCCTTTCTGCTTTCTTTTCTTCTCACTTGTCACCACCTTCTTTCCTTACCCTCAAGGTACGGGCAGGATCCAGGAGGGAGGTGCCCAACTGGGAAGGGGTGGAGCTACCTGTTCATAGCTTGGAATTTCAGAGTCTGAAGAAGCAGTACGCTGCTTAAGTTTTGCTGGGACTGAACTTCCCCTATGGCCCTCCTACAGGAGGTTAGCATTTTGGAAAACAACTGGGACTTGGTAAGATTAGAAACTGGCCCTCTCTTCTTTTTTGCTTTTCCTTTCTTTCTCCATGTTCTGTATTTTTGGGACTTGTTTTGGGGCCATAACTGGTCGTGCTATGGTGCTGGCTGAGGCTTCTTGTAGTGCACAGAGGCCCATGTGGTGCCAGGGATCAGTCTATATCTTTCACTCACATTATCTCTCTCTGGCCTGTTAGTTTTCCTTCCTTCAATTTCTCTATTGCTCTATTGCCTGATAAATTTTTTTTACTAGCTTCCTATCAGTCAACTGTATTGTTTGCTTTTCCTGTTAACCTGTTCTTTCCACACATCTGCCTATTCTCTCAACACTTAATCTTTTCTATTTCTTTTCCTTTTATTCTCATTTTTAATTTTATCACCCATTTCTCATTTTTCAATTATCTACCCTCTGTTTCTTTTTTAGTCAAATAGTTTATCCAAAGATATAGTGATTAGAAAGAAAAAGGAACAACCCTTCTTTGACTGGGGCCTACTCAACCTCTACAGTTACACATTCTCAGTCTTGTAGTATGTTTTGATTATGAATTTGATTGAGAATAATTTATTTCAAAGGTAGTTAATAATGAAATGGTATTAAGGCTGAGTAATAAATATTAATTCTATTCTCTTGTTTTATTTAGTTTTTTCCTGCCATAGAGTGGATACAGTTTGTTATGTCTACTCTCAGGTAAGCTAATTAAATTTCATGTAAAATGACCATTTAAACTAATGAATAAAACTCAATAATTCAGAAATTTTCTATATTCTCTCCAACCTCCAGAGATTTGCTTTTAGTCTTTAGTTAGAGACAAATGCTATTCTTTACATGTTAATATTTTTGGATTAATAAAATGTAACAACATTGAAAATAATAATTAAAAAAACAGATAAAGTTAACTTTTGTAAAGACAATTTATTTGCAAATCAATAGAAAAGTGTTTATTTTAATAGCATGTACACCAAAAATGGGAGCAATATAGAGAGCATTAGTAGAGCCTCTATATAAGGATAATACAAAAATTCATGAAATACTCCAAATTTTAAAAAAATATATACAACTTATGTATACCAATTATATGTCAGTAAAGCTATAACAAAAATAAGAATAAGTATAATAAATGAAGGAACCCATATTGTCCTGTTTCAGTAATTATCTTTTCATCTTTTGTCAGTATTATAGGTTCAAGCTCACTTATTGCTTATACTATAATCCAGAATATACAGAAGTCTCTAGAGGTGAGCTAACTCTTTTGTGTTGGATTTAAACTTTTTAAAATTAATTTAAAATTTTATTTTATTAGACCATACCCTTTGGGTCTTGGGAATCACTCCCGGTGATGCCCAGTTGTGGTGCAGGGGAATAGACCCAGGCTTTCTGCATGCAAAGCCTGCAGCCTGAATTATCTCCCAGGCCACATATTTTAGTGACTTAGCCTTTAAAACAAATAACAGAAGTGTCAATATAAATGACGGAGTAATACTATAAGGTACCTCTAAATTCAACATTGTATACACTAAAATAGCCTTAATCCCTATCAATAGGTGTCTCCTTTGGGGGCCTTCCTAGTCATGTTGAGGGTTCACAGGGATGGCTATATTCAGCAGTGCTTGGGAGGCCACTGGTACTAGGGATTAAACCCAAGGTCTTACTCATGTCAGACTTGCTCATGCCACCCTTTGAGCTATTTCCTTGGTTCTGGTTTCCATTTGATTTATTTGAGCTGTGACTTTGAATCCTGAGAGATTGACTAACCATGGGTTTGAGGATATACATTTATTATCAAGGTTAAGGAAATCAAGAGACTTAGCTATACAAAGGATAATAGTTTTGCACAGCCCTTCTAGATAATCAAAATTGATGGTGAAAACAGAGGAAATCCTATATAAAATTATTCATATAAAATATAGTAAAAAAATCTTCCAATTCATAGAGCAGTTGGAAAGTGATAGACTTTCTAACCTAGTAAATATGTTAAGAAAAATCTTAACTGATGTTTCCCAGGTCAAATGGCATAAAATTGATAAAATGTAGCTCAGAACATGTATAAGAAAGATTTACTATATGGAAAAATATTATTGGTTTTTGGGGGATTCATGGGGACTCTATGGGATGCCAGGGATCGACTGAATCCACATTGACCATGTCAAAGGCAAGCACCCTACCCGCTGTATGGTTGCTCCAGCCCATAAAAGTCCATCTATTACTATACCCTCCTCCAGCGTAAACCCAATTGTCGATTTTTTTTTTTTTGGTTACACCTGGCGATGCACAAGGGTTACTCCTGGCTCATGCACTTACGAATTATTTCTGGTGGTGCTTGGGGGACCATATGGAACGCTGGGAATCGAACCCAGGTCGGCCACTTGCAAGGCAAATGCCCTACCTGTTGTGCTATCACTCCAGCCCCAACTTAAATATCCTTTATAGTCTAGAATGTTTATTATTTTGAATACACCAGTATTGTATATAATATTATAGATGAGGAAGTGGAATCCTATTAAATTTGATGGATAAGTCTCTCCCCAAATATGCTTAAACAATCCTTTAGGGGCTGGAGAGAGTACAGTAGGTAAGGCATTTGCCTTGTACACAGCCCACCTGGGTTCAGTCCCCGGCATCACACATAGTCCCCTAAATCCCGCCAGAAGTAATCCCTAAGTGCAGAGACAAGACTAACCCCTGATCATTGTCAGTTGTATTCTAAAAACAAATCAAAAAAATTCTTTTAAGGCAAGAATGCTTGTGCTCTCTCTCAGACACGTACTTCCCCCCTTTTCTCCCCTCTTATTAAGTTTCAGTAAAAACTTTTTTGCAAGGGGTATGGTGCCGCCAGCAGATCAATCTGTACCTGTGAGGTGAGTGCATCAGCAGCCTGATGGCACCGTCAGACATTCAGATACCCCAAAATTGCTGCTGTGCAGACCCCAAAAACTTGGGGCAAAGTTTACCAAGAAAGTAAATGGCCAAAATTTAGGTATGTGGGAGACACTCCCACAAACCACCTCAGACTCAGCTATATAATTGGAGGCATGGCCTCTTTGGTTCCTGATCAAACTACTTAATGGCCATGATCCCAGAGACTCAGAAACGAATCTCGGAATCCAAAGGCTTTTGGCAGAAATGCGTCCTGTTCCTGCAGTAGGTTACAGGCGCTGGGCTACTCCAGGTGGGAATAGGTTTCGTGCCTTGGCCTATTCCTCCTGGTGGCCTGGTGACTGCCATCCTCCAGAGGCCACAGGACAGTCAGGTTTGGGCCTGCAGTGACGAGGACACGCAGGGCCTCACCAGATGGTGGTGGAACCGGCCCTTTCCTCCCCATCCTAATGAGACCCTGAGTCGCTGCCTACAAACAGCCTCTCTGGCTCCTGATCAAGCAGATTAACGGCCATGATCCCAGAGACTCAGAAACAAATCTTGAAACCCAGCGGCTTTTGGCAGAAATGCATCTGGACCGCATACAAGGTGGCCGCTGCCTCAGAGCTTATTGAAAAGCCAGGTATGAGCCAGCAGTTACGGGGCAACTGCAGTCTCATGGGAAGGGAGGCGGTACCGGTTCGTCCTTCACACCCTACAGAGGTCACGAGCAGCTCTCTGGCATGGCCATGGCTCCAGAGGCAAAAGGACTTAGTCCAGAGCCTGGTAGCTGTGGCAGAAAAGTGAATGGACCATGCGTTAAACTACAGCGCCATGCCTCCCCGGGAGAGAAAGGGTGTTGCTCCTTTCCGCCTCCTCCCCCCCTTCCCCCCCCCCCCCCCCCCCCCCCGCAGCAAGGTGGCCACCGCCTCAGAGCTTATAAGAAAACCAGGTATGAGCTGGCAGTGACGGGGAAACTGCAGTCTCATGGGAAGGGGGGTGGTACCGGCTTGTCCTTCACGCCCTACCGAGGTCACGAGTTGCCCCCCACGAGTGGCTCTCCGGCATGGTCATGGCTCCAGAGGCAGAAGGACTTAATCCAGAGCTTTTTCTTCTCCTTAATCCTACTTTTTCTTCTCCTCTTTCTCTTCCTTCTCCTTCCTGGTGGTGCCAGGGATCAAATCCACATTGGCTGTGTGCAAAGCAAGTGCCTTTCCTACTGTTTTATCTCTACAGCCTGTCTTTGTGCATTTAGAAATCTTGTCTGTTGCCAAATTTTATTTTTTTTGAAGATTTTATTTAATATTTTTCTGTTTGGGGACCACACCTGGTGTGCTCAGGACTTACTCTTGGCTCTGTGCTAAGGATCACTCCTGGCTGGGCTCAGGGGACCATGTGGAGTCTCAGGGATTGAACCCAGGTGAGTCATGTACAAGGCAAGTGCCCTCCCTACTATACCATTGCTCTGGCTCCTGCCAAATTTTGAGTCTCCCACATTCATTATAGTATAAGCTCGGATCTAAAGAAAAATCTAGTCAAAAGTTACCTGACTGGCTAGCAGTGGTCATGTTAGTATGCTCTAAATGAAGTTGAATCAAGAAGGGGGTGGTGATTTGTCCAATTTGATATCTCTTACTGGCAAAGTTATTCTTTATCTTTTTATCATGGTTATAAAAATCACTGTCACTGTCACTGTCCTCCCCTTGTTCATTGATTTGCTCGAGCGGGCCCAGTAACGTCTCCATTGGAGACTTTGTTGTTACTGTGTTTGGCATATCGAATACATCACGGGTAGCTTGTCAGGCTCTGCTTTGCAGGCGAGATACTCTCAGTAGCTTGCTGGGCTCTCCAAGAGGGGCAGAGGAATCGAACTCGGGTCAGCCATGTTGGCTGTGTGCAAGGCAAACACCCTACCGCTGTGCTATCGCTCCATAATAGCATTTATAAAGTATTTGTGTAGCACTGTAGCACTGTCCTCCTGTTGTTCATCGATTTGCTCAAGTGGGCACCAGTAACATCTCCATTGTGAGACTTGTTACTGTTTTTGGCATGTCGAATATGCCATGGGGAGCTTGTATTTGTGTATCATCTTAATTTTTTTCTTTTTGGGTCGCACCCAGTGATGCACAGGGGTTACTCCTGGCTCATGTACTCAGGAATTACTCCTGGCGGTGCTCAGGGGACCATATGGGATGCTGGGAATCGAACCCAGGTCAGCCGTGTGTAAGGCAAATGCCCTACCTGCTGTGCTATTGCTCTAGCCCCTCATCTTAAATTTTTGTATGTATTTAATCATTGTGATCTTTCAGATGGAATTACTGTATTATAATTAAATTGTATTAATTTAGTTTGGAGGCACACCCAGTGATATTCAGAGGATGCTCCCAACTCTCTATCCTGTGGTATTCAGGGGACCATATTATGCCAGGAATAAATCTGGGGTTGATGGATCAGAGAGATAGTACAGAAGGTAAGGTGGTCTTAGCCCAAGAACCTCATATATTTCTCCAAGCTTTCCAGGAGTGAATCCTGAGTGCAGTACCAGTAGTAAACCCGGAGCATCCCTGGGGTGATCCAAAACCAAAATGAAACAAACCAAGCAAACAAACAAAAACTGGGGTCAACTGCATGCAAGGCAAGAATCTTAACTCCTATACTGTGTCTCTGATTCATTACTGTATTTTCATAGCTGAGAAACTCAAGATTTCTTTGTTTATAATATAAATATACTCCTTAGTCCAGTTAATATTTGAATTTTTTAATTTAAAATTGGTTTTTTAGGACCAGAAAGATAGTACAGAGGGACGGTGCTTTCTTTGCATATGACTGACTCAGGCTGGATCCTTAGCACCACACAGAGTTCCCAGAGAACCAGCAGAAGTGATCCCTGGAAAAAGAGTCAGGAGTAAGCTTTGTGCACCACTGTTTGTGGCATGAAACCTAAAATAAATAGAAAAAGCATATAATTTTATCTGCTAGGACTCAGTAATTTACATTATTTCATATTTCCCAGAGTCATTCAGTGGTAAAATCTCTATACCAAATCATGTCAAGTTTTCTACTAGAAAAGTAAAATGTAAAAATTGACTGTTACATTCTCCTACATATATCATTTATGAAATGAGATTTTTTGTTACTTTGACAGATGAGGTCACTCTTTTATTTGAGCTTCTCAGACCTCCTCCTGGGAATATACAGACTTATTGAGGCGCTTCTCTATGGAAGCTCGGCAGCCAATAAAGACATTGTCTGCTATAACCTGCAAGCAGTCGGACAGGTGAGTACTGTTGATTATGACTATACCTTACACCAAAGACACAACTTAGATCTGAATAGAAAGCAAAGATGATTCATTATGACATGTAGAACCTTTTTATTTTTGCCATATTTTGAAAAAAAGGCTTTATTTCTTCATAAAGTATTATTAATAAGTTGACTATATTAATAAAATGGCTAGAGTAATAAAATGGTTATATTAATTTTAAAAGTGCTGACTTTCAGACTAGGTATATGAAGAAATTCCCTTGGAGATAGTGGTAAGAGTCAGTAGCACTGCACTGTGCACTGTCCTCCCATTGTTCATTGATTTGCTCGAGCGGACACCAGTAACGTCTCCATTGTGAGACTTGTTACTGTTTTTGGCATATTGAATACGCCACGGGTAGCTTGCCAGGCTGTGCCGTGCAGGCAGGATACTCTCAGTAGTTTTCCAGGCTCTCCAAGAGGGACTGAGAAATGGAACCCGGGTTGGCCGTGTGCAAGGCAAATGCCCTACCCGCTGTGCTATCACTCCAGCCCAAGAATCAGTATTATATTTATTTATTTATTTATTTATTTATTTATTATTTTTGCTTTTTGGGTCACACCCGGTGATGCACAGGGGACACTCCTGGCTCTGCACTCAGGAATTACTCCTGATGGTACTCAGGGGACCATATGGGATGCTGGGAATCGAACCGGGGTTGGCCGGGTGGAAGGCAAACACCCTCCCCGCTATGCTATCACTCCAGTCCCTTATTTATTTATTTTGACTTTTTGGGTCACACGACACAATAGTCAGGGGTTTCTCCTGGCTCTGCACTCAGGAATTACTGTTGGCAGTGCTCAGGAGACCCCATGGGATGCTGGGAATTGAACCCCAGGTCAGCTGCATGCGAGGCAAATGCACTACCTGCTATACTGTCACTCTGGCCCCAAGAATTAGTATTTTAAATAGCATATAATCTTTTCTGGTTATTTATTTATTTATTCTTTTTGGCTTTTTGGGTCACAGCCACACTGCTCAGGGGTTACTCCCAGCTCCACACTCAGTAATTACTCCTGGTGGTGGTTGGGGGACCATATGGAATGCTGGGGATCAAACCGGGGTCTGCTGTATGCAAGGCAAACACCGTCCCTGATGGACTATTACTCTGATGCCTTTTTTCTGGGTTTTACCAGATAGCTGTAGAGAGGCCAAAGACAAGGACAAGAGCAGTGTCTCTGTCCTGATTTCTCTAAGAGCTCCTCCAGCTTCAAGAGAGCCATTTCCTGGTGCACGTGTGTGGTAAATTGTGTTGAGTTTTTCAGGGCCATGGTGAGTTAGTGTAGACAGCAGTGACAAGCCTGCCAGTTCTTGAAAGATAGGGGGAAGTACAAAAATGGCCCCCACCAGGCTCCAGCTTTAGTAAGGTGGATTGAAAGTGCAAAAAGGAAATGGTTTCTTATAGTGTCTGGAGAAAGTTTCAACAGGCCTTTGCCTCTACAGATGATTTAATATTGGCTAATAAGTCTTTTTAATATATGAGTTTATATATACCCTTCAGATATCTGGGTTTATGTTGAGTCTCAGGATAAATGAGTCTGTACTTGCCCTTGTGTACCACTGTTTGTGGCATGAAACCTAAAATAAATAGAAAAAGCATATACTTTTATCTTCTAGGACTCAGTAATTTACATTATTTCATATTTCCTAGAGTCATTCAGTGGTAAAATCTCTATACCAAATCATGTCAAGTTTTCTACTAGAAAAGTAAAATGTAAAAATTGACTGTTACATTCTCCTACATATATCATTTATGAAATGAGATTTTTTGTTACTTTGACAGATGAGGTCACTCTTTTATTTGAGCTTCTCAGACCTCCTCCTGGGAATATTTCCATTCCCTACCACATTTTGTATCTCCTGCTAAGAAGTCCCGCTGGTTTTCAAAGCTATACATATTTTGGTGGAGGGACGATTAGGGCGGAGGTCGGGGGCTGGTACTAAAACTTAACCTGTCACTGTAGCGACTCTTCGGTAAGATTTTGTTAAGTGCAGAATTTGAGGGTGATAATGTCAGTGTAGTGGTAGAATGTGGAGAAAACAAAAGAAAAGACTGATCTCCATCTCCCTATCCTGCTGGGTGAGATTCTGTGGCTGACCTTGGGAGTTAGCCTGGTCCCCTCGCCCACCACCACCTCCCCAGTGAGAATGTAAACTTTAGAGGAAGTCCCAAGAGATAATGGAAACAAATCAAGAGAGAGGAGAGCGACATTATTTTATTCCACAATATTTTATTTTGTTTTGGGCTTCATCTGGCAGTGCTGGTTCTGTACTCAGGAATTACTCCTGGTGGACTCGGGGACCATATGGGTTGCTGGGGATCAAACCCAAGTTGACCACATGCAAGGCAAATGCCCTACCCGCTGTACTATCACTCCAGCCCCAAGAGGGACATTCTCACTATCTTTTGTGCCCAGTGCACCATCCTTATGCCAGTAATCTCTCAGGTTTACCTTTGTTCTGTCTGGGTCTCTTTGGACAAGTGACAAGCCCTTGTGCACCAGGACCAATCTAACTTGCTTTACTCGTTCAACTTGTCTAACTGGTTTCACTAGCTCAGCTAGTCCTGCTTGCCTGCTTTATAAAATTATGCTGCATTAAGTCTATCTTGACCACATAGGTCATCGAAGCCCTAGCTGACCCTGTGAGTACTTTTTTTGCAATTGATTTACATATGTTCAAGTTCTCAATTTGCAATGTTATAGCTACAAACCCCTCACTCCTGACAGAAAGCCCTAGATGTATGAGATCCTTCTGACTGTGGTCTGATACTATGTTTCATGCTTCAAAGACTGTTTCTGTCTCAACAGAATCAAAGGCCTTCTTTAAAATCGATGAAAGTTAGATAGAGCAGCATCTTGAACTCTCTCGAAACCTCAATGAGCTTGGTCACCATATGGTTGATCATGCTGAATCCTTTTCGGAACCTGGAACCCAGAGACCCTGTCTCTCTGCATCTCCTACCATTTCAATGCCCTTTATGAAGGAGCTAGCTGTTCAGATCACTCTCAGCTCCTTTTCAGAATTGTTTCATAAGTAACTATATATTTGGTATGATTATGGGAGTTTTTTCCCCCCTCACATAAATTCCCATAAATTCTCGAGCTCATTTGCCAGAGTGGTTTGGCGTGAGCCTCAGGCAATCACAAGCTAATATCCAATCTCGAAAAGCTGTGCAGAGACGCAATAAAGGAAGACCTCAAAGAGAGAAGAGCAGCATGTTGGCTGATGTAGCAGAAGACGGGAAAAATATTTGCAACACTCACCTGTCCTTTGCCAACTACAAGACCAAGATGACTGCCCTCTGACGTCCTGATAGATCTAGCACATCTTCCAGAAGGGCAGTGGAGAAGATTATCCATGACTTCTACTCAGATCTCTTCAATAGCCACGTCCATCTGCCCACATACCAAATTCCGCAGGATGGATATGTTGTTCCCAGTGTTCTCCCTTCCGAAATCTGACATGCCATTTCATCGGTAAAGAAGCGTACAGCACCCGGTCCAGACAAGGTCAGACCCAAACACCTGAAGAATCTGCTGCCATATTCATCAATACACTGGCTCAACTCTTCACATTCTACCTATCTGAATGCAAGGTTCTGTCCCAGTGGAAAACCAGCAAGACCGTTCTGTTGTACAAGAAGGGAGACACCCACAACATTGGCAGCTATCGCCTGATCTGGCTGTTGAATGTAGACTACAAGTTGTTCACTCTAGTCATCCTGAATAGAATAGGCAGAACACTAGACAAAGAACAACCATGCAAGCAATCCGCGTTCCAAAAAGGATTCAGCACGATCAACCATATCCACATGGTGACCAAGTTCATTGAGGTTTCAAGAGAGTTTAAGATGCTGCTCTATCTAACGTTCATCGATTTTAAAGAAGGCCTTCGATTCTGTTGAGACAGAAGTGGTCATCGAAGCCCTAGCGAAACAGGGCGTTCAAATGCAGTACATCAGGATCCTCTGTGAACTGTATCATGGATTCACCACCAGGATCTCACCATTCTACATTGCTACATTCTACATCGAAGTGATCATTGACGTAAAGAGAGGGGTTCAGCAGGGTGATATCATTTCACCGAAATTCTTCAGTGCCACCCTCGAGAACATCATGCCATGACTGGAATGGGAAGAAATGGGAGTGAAGATAAGACGGTTGACAACTACACCACCTTTGCTTCGCTGATGACATTGTTCTAATAACACCAAACATTAGCCAAGCGGCACAAATGCTGGCTGATTTCGACCATGAGTTTGGAAAGGTAGGATCTCATACATCTAGGGCTTTCCATCAGGAGTGAGGGGTTTGTAGCTATAACACTTCAAACTGAGAACTTGAGCAATGAAAATCAATTGCAAAGAAAGCACTCACAGGGCCAGCAGTAAGAGATAGACTTAATGCAGCATAATTTTATAAAGCAGGCAAGCAGGACTAGCTGATCTCACCAAGATAATGTTCATGAAAAATGAACTAGTCCCTGATGTTCTATTTGCTCTCAACGGAACGAACATCTCTGAATGCAGCAGCTACGTGGACCTGGGTCGAGAACTCAACATGATGAACAACCTGGCACCTGAGTTGTGCAGGAGGAAGAGAGAGGCATGGAATGCCTTCAAGAGCATCGAAGAATAGCTAAGAGGATGAAGAAACTCCAGCTCTGGGCACATCTCTTCGACTTCTCCATTCTTCCTGCATTAACATACGCCTCAGAGACCTGGGCCCTACAAAAACAGGATGAGAACACTATTTGGGTCTCCCAAAGAGGAATTGAAAGAGCTATGCTTAGAGGATCACACTTCACTCAAGTGAGAGAAGGAATCGGAGTTCTGACCTCCATCAATGATCGAGAATTAGGGATGCTGTCTTGTTTGCCAAGGAATTGACAATCAGATGGGTCGGACGCATAATGCGATTTAGAGATGACCATTGGACTAGAACTGTTACTGACTGGATTCCACAGACGTCAAAAGGACTCATGGCTGCCCACCTACGAGATGGTCAGACTTCTTCGTCAAGACCCTGAGTGAATGGTTTGAGGCTCTTCGTGTTCCTGGAGCGAGCAGACGCCATTGGGCTACACTAGCACGCAACAGGGACAAATGGAGACATTTCTGACGCCCACTCAAGCAAATCGATGATCAACAGGATGACAAGTGAAGTGATACAAGTGATGATTATGGGAAGAAGTTAATTTTGGATCTTTGTAATCCCTCATGGTGAACCTGAGTTCCACTCAGTGCTTACTCCTGGTTCTACACTCAGAGATCATTACTGCAGGGCTTGAGGGACCATATGGTATGCCAAGGATCAAACCCAGGTCAGCCATATGCAAGGCAAACACTTTACTAACTGTACTATCTCTCCACGCCCTATGTCTTTTATTTTAATTTTTTTGTTATAGTTTAAGCAATATAATTCTGTTGCAGGGTACTTATCTAAAGTGGGGAGAACAGAAATGATAGCCTCAAGAGGAAGTCTGCTGCTTTCCTCTCTGTCTGTTATGGTCACAGTCACCTGGGAAGTCCCTGTGTTAGGACTGGTAAAGTTGGCTAGAAGTATCTATGTGGCTTGAATGCTAGCATCCCATCAGCCCACAAGACACCTATCAAGCCATATCTGAAACACACATGACCTACACTGCCTGGGAACTGGTCCCCATCACTTGAGTACTCAGGGAGCTTTGGAGTGAGAAAACCTCTGCTCAGGTTTTCCAGAGCATCACCTTCCCTCCCAGAAAAGAATTTCAGGAGAAACTTTGTAATGTGCCTGTCAAGTTGACAGGGGTGAAGTGGGACAGAGGTTGGGGGTGGAGAATTGGTAAGGTATATAGACAAATATATACCGTACTTGGCATATAGGAACACTAGAGGAGGGAAGTTGACACTGGTGGTGGGATTGTTGTTGCAATATATGTCTAAAACTCAACTATCAATAACTTTGTAAGTCACAGTTTTGTTTTGTTTTTAAGCTACCCGTGACATATTTAATATGCCAAACACAGTAACAATAAGTCTCACAATGGAGACGTTACTGGGCCCACTCAAGCAAATCGATGAACAACGGGAGGACAGTGCTACAGTGCTACAGGAATAGTGAAATAGGGCATGTTTGTTTGTGAACTGAGGGGAAAGGACTATGTGGGCTTCTCCAGGTGAGGAGAGCCAATCACACATCCCAAGAAGATCTGCAGCAAATTGCCAAGATAGAGAATTCATGCCCTGTCGTAAAAAAAAAAAATCCATATCTCAGACAGAGATAAGGATAAGTTCACTGGAATAGGGAAATAATGTGCCTTTTGCCTCTGCCAAATTAGTTTATATACAGTTTTTCCAAACTGCAGCCCAATGTCTGTGGCTAGAATGATTGTCCAGGAAGAGAGCAGGGAGCTGTTGATGGTCTTCTCTGATATTTTTAGCTTGGCCTTTGCCTCTCTTCCCAGGGGGTCCAACCAGGCTCTCTGGACCTGAAATTCTGCTTCTCAAAGGCAGAATCCTCGCAGACAGGTTTTGTGTCTAAGGCTCATGTCTTTGGGCTAGTTATATTTCCAGACAGTGTTTTTCTCTTAATGCACATTACCAGGGCTCCCCTATCTCACTGTCTACACTCTGTCATCAGTAAGTCTTGGAAACTTGAAGTGAAATCATGTAAATCCAGGTCCTTGAATTATAGTGTTTCCTTCAAAGTCAGTAAGATTTCTTTTTTCTCGTCAACATGATAACAAAAGCAATGTTTAATGAAGCATGTTGTTTTGAGCACCTATTATATTTTGTATTTGACTATATCCCTTACCAATGAATTTATACGTTCCTAGGATTTCATATCTATTAGCATATATCTTGAAGAGAACTCCCCCTTTTTTAAAAAAACTTTTTAATTGAATCACTGTGAGATAGATACTCACAAAGCTGTTCATGATTGGATTTCAGTCATACAATATTCCAACACCCATCCCTCCACCAGTGTACATTTCCCAGCACAAGTGTCCTCAGTTTTCCTCCCATCATCCCACCCCCCAACCCCCTGCCTGTTTCTATGGCAGGCTCTCTCTCTCTCTCTCTCTCTCTCTCTCTCTCTCTCTCTCTCTCACTTTCTCTCTGTATCTCTCTCTGTCTTCTGTCCCTCTCTTTTTGGGCATTGTGGTTTGCAGTATTGAAACTGAAAGGTTATCAAGAATATCCTTTTTTTTTCTTTTTGGGTCACATCTGGCAATGCTCAGGGATTACTCCTGGCTCTACACTCAGGAATTGCTCCTGGTAGTGCTTGGGGGACCATATGAGATGCCGGGTATCAAACCCAGTTTGACCGCATGCTGTACTACCACTCTCAATGCCCCTCAAGACATTCCTTACCTAATTTTAACCCTCAGATATTGTCCAGCCTGATTATTCCCAGCTATTATTGTCATATTGATCTCTTCTCTATCTTATCTACCTTCAGCCCCACATATACTTGTGGTTATTTCCAACCATTGACCAGTCCTCCTAGCCTCTGTTTTCACTGGCCATGGGTATTAGTCTTCTAGTATATATATTTTTACATACCACAAATGAATGTAGTCATTCTGTGTCTGTCTCTCTCCTTCTAAGTCATTTCACTCAGCATGATACTCTCCATGTCCATCTGTTTAAAGGCAAATTTCATGACTTCATCTTTCCTGACAGCTGCATAGATGTGCCAGTTTCTTTATCCATTTGTCTGAAGAACTCCCTTTAGTCTTTCATATCAGGCAGTAATATTGTGATACAAACCCTCATTATTTGTTTGGCTATGATACAAACCCTCATCTTTTGTTTAGCTCACAGTCTTTTTTTTTTCCCCCATTGCTGTTGCTTCAAGTGAAACACCTGTGGGTAGCACATTTGATTGTCATGCACTTAAGGGCACAGAGTTCTTGGGCCATAGTAGAGATCCGGCTATATCGCTCTTCAGATTTGGAACAATTTCAGCCAATATTTCTTAGGTCTTTTTTTTCTCTTTTTTTGTGTGTGTAGGGGAATTGGTGTCAGTAGTTAAATTCAAATTCAAGGCTGTACCCATGCAAAGCAAGTGCTCCACCACTGAGTTACATCCCTGGCCCAGCAATTATTTCTTTGAATAACTTGTTTTGTCTTTGAATAACTTGTACAACCTTGTTTCCTTTTCATTCTTTTCTTTCTTTTGTCTGGAAAATTTCAAAAGAATTGTCCTTGAATTTATAGGTTTGTTTTTCTAGTTAAAATATGATGTTAACTCTCTCTATTGCAGCTTTGATTTCATTAATTACATTCATTCCTCAGTTTCAGAATTTCTCTTTGGAGTTTGTTGTTACTGTTTTGAGAGGGGGAGCTTCCTCAGCTGTGCTGGAGGCCACCCCAACTAAAACTGTTCCTGGGAGTGCTCTGGAGGCCCTGCCTTACAAGCATCAAGGCTCTGTGTATACCAGACATACACTCCAGTGCTTTGAGCAATTTCCTCAGCCTTATTTTTATTTTTTGTCTTGGACCTTCCAAGTGGTATACAGGAGATGTAGGAACCTGATGATTTCTGGCCAATTGGGTTTAATGTGGAGGCCGAAGGATGTTGTCTTGCTTGGGCGCTGTAATGGGAATTCTTGGGCCATGCCAGTGATGCTTGGGAGCCTCCACAATTGGATCCAGCCTGCTAGGTGTTGTCTTTCAGTTCATAAGGAT
The DNA here is from genome assembly GCF_029834395.1 of Sorex fumeus. Taxonomy (NCBI): domain Eukaryota; kingdom Metazoa; phylum Chordata; class Mammalia; order Eulipotyphla; family Soricidae; genus Sorex; species Sorex fumeus. The sequence goes on along the minus strand of NW_026606212.1, from coordinate 2,741,161 downwards.
TGTTTTTCACCTTAGTTCTTTTGGGGAGTTGTACACCAAGAATTGCTCATGGCACTACTTTTTTTTTTTTTTGCCTTTTGGGTCACATATGGTGATGCTCAGGGGTTAATCCTGGCTCTGCACTCAGGAATTACTCCTGGCGATGCTTGGGGGATCATACGGGATGCTGGGGATCGAACCCAGGTCAGCTGCGGGCAAGGCAAAAGCCCTACCAGCTGTGCTATCGCTCCCGCCCCATGACACTACTTTTGACTCGATACTTAAGAGGTCACTCATATTGGTCCTTGGGAACCATGTGATGCTGGGGATCAAACATTGACCTCCTGCATGCAAAGTATATGCTTAGTCCATTGTGCCATCTCTCCAATCATTAAGGTATGTTTTAGGCAGTGTGAGTTCAAAGTGTGAGTGCACAACAACTGCATTTGGTGGTAGAGAGCTGCCTATCTGGCCTCCCCAGCAGAGGAATAAAAATATGGGGAGCCACAAACTGATGGTCAAAATGGCCCATTTAGGGCAGAGCTGTTAGCATACTTATAGCACATCTGAGGGGGTTCGAGGTATAGGACTGCACATAGGTGTGATTGATCATTCCAGAGGTAAAGTCTTTAAATGGAGGCAATTCTCTTGGGGGGATTAACTCAAGGAGACATTCTGTCTCCCAGGAATATCTATATGTCCTCTTTCCCTTTAATTGAACATATTAAGCAGTCAACTTTAGCACTGTAGCACTGTCCTCCCGTTGTTCATCGATTTGCTCGAGTGGGCCCAGTAACGTCTCCATCATGAGACTTATTGTTACTGTGTTTGGCATATCAAATACGTCACGGATAACTTGCCAGGCTTTGCCGTGCGGGCAAGATACTCCCGGTAGCTTGCCCGGCTCTCCAAGAGGGGTGGAGGAATTGAACTCTCATCGGCCATGTTGGCCGCGTGCAAGGCAAACGCCCTACCGCTGTGCTATCGCTCCAGCTCTTATTAACACTTGCAGCTATTTGGATAAACACAGTAAGAAATATAGTTTCCAAAACTTAGTTCTCTGAGATCCGAGGGCAAGCAAGGCCATAAATCCCAGACTAAGTCCTCAGGCCAGTTTAGGTTGTCCTTCCCCATGGGGGTCCTATCTCTTAAGACATAATAGTCCATAAAAGACCATGCTTTTATGCTTTCTAGATTGTCCCATTTTAGTGCTGGGGTAGCTTCGCCACTTGCCCCAAGTCCATCACGGTCCCATGGTGGGACCTCCCTTTCTGGAGTGTTAGGAACTATGGCAATGAAACCTGAGTCAAGTAATTATGATGGATGCCCAAGAGTAGATATTTTTCAGTCAATCAACTCCCAAATATTAGGAGCACACCATTAACAGTGTAATGTATTTAAGCAAAGAACACTACTCTATAGTAAAATATGAAGTGCTATAGGGGAAATAGAAAAGCAAGTAATTCACTTCAAAAACAAAGTCCAGAGTCACCAGAGGTTTTGACTTAGTAACTAATACAAAGGAAAGGATAAAGATAAATTTGGGAGATTAGGGGTGCTTGCAAGAGCACTGTTAAGTTTCTTCTGGGAGAAGGAAAAGGGCAATTCACTGATGAAGCCTAAAATACTTAGGATAACATGGATAACATTGGTTTGCCTTTTCTGCATTGCGCAGGGACTTTAGGTTTATTGAGTTACTTTCATCACAGTGCGCCCATTCCTCTGTGTTTATTTGTAACTTTCTTCGTGCTCTGTTGACTTGTAAATATTGTTTTTCTCTTCTCCTTAAGTCCTTTGCATAGTTAGTTCAGAGCAATGTCCTTTTTGTATGGATACAAGAAGACAGTAAATACTGTGCTTATATAATGTGGGAGTTTATTGACTCTCAGTGATATTTTCCTTCTGGGCATCTGTTCTCTGGACCTAAGCCTCAGCTGCCATTAATTCCTAGCACCCCTAAAAGGCAGGGTCCGGAGGAGGGACTGGATGGACCCAGGGCAAGCTATGAGCTATGTGCTACCCTGGCATTGAGATGGGCCATTAACTTATAATGCTTAACTATAAGTTAAGAGCTTGGTCATGGACAAATGCGGTCACGATCCAAAAATAACTAGATTCGGACCCTGTTAGGGTTAGGAATGATTAATCTGGCCTGAGCTCTGTAGTCTGAGTCTGTGGCAAGATGTTCCCAGGAGAGCTGTCCTGCAAGCTTCAGTATATCTCTTACTGTGTTCATACAGAAATAACTGGTATTAACTTGTTGACTGAGGCAAAGAGAAAAACACCTTAAGAGGTATTTTGCCCCTGGGCAGTCAGGAAGGGCTTTGGAATACCCCTAGGTGGTGTTTCTGCCCTTGAGCCTGGCAGTCAGGAAGGGTTTTCTTATGTTATTTTGCTACCTGACTGGGTGTAGCTCGGCTGGGAGTGCTGGGGTTGAAGAGAGATAAGAGAGAAAGAAGAATTGAAGAGATGAGAGGGAGCAGGGCTGTGAGATGGAGTGCAGAGAGACTAGCAAGCAGGACAGAGAGAGAAGAATGGAGAAGAATGCAGGAGCAGGCATGTGGAGAGAGAAAGAGAGCAGGGCTGTGAGATGGAATGCAGAGAGATGAACAGGAGAGACAGGAGGAGACGGGAATGAGGAGCAGTGTGAGACGAGGATGGCGGGTTCAGAGAGACCGGAATAGGCACGTGGGGAGAGTGGAATAAATGGCAACTTATCAATCAACTGCCTTGGCCCTCATTTCCTCCTCTGTCTGGCCCATGGCATGGGCCGCCCCGGCTGGGGGAGCAGGCTGAACCCCCCCTCCAACCCAGGTGGCCAGGAGGAGAGAGCCCCCCGCCACCCCTGGAAATTATACAGGTTAATATCCAACAGAAAACAATAAAATAAGTTGAAGAAATATCAGAGTGGAATAGTTATGATTAGTTTCTTAAAATTTTCTCCTAGGTATTCTACATGTCATCATTTTTCTACACCGCCAATTATATCTGGTACCTGTGCAAAGAAATGAGGATGAAACATAAACAGAGCAGACAAAGCAGAACTCCACCAGTAAGTTTTATTCAGAGCTGATAGTTAATCATATGTCAATAGCTAACATTTTAATCAATGATAAAAAACTAAAAGCTTTTCAACTAAGATCAGATACCTACTTTTATCACTCTCCTTTAACGATAATACTGGAAATCCTAACCTGAACAATTATGTAAGAAAAAGAAATAAAAGGTATTCAAACAGGAAAGGAAGAGGTAACTATTGTGACCGGCATAATATTATACACAGACTCACCAAAACTCGACTTACCAGAAACAATTAGAAATAATAAGCAGCCATAGTAAAGATTCAGGCTATAAAATAAATATGTGAAAATATCTTGTGATTCCATACACAATAAAGTAGCAGAGAGAAACTAAGAAAACTATTCCAGGCCAGAGATATGGATCAAGTGGTAGAGGACATGCCTAACATGTGTGAGGTCCTCAGTTTGATCCCTGGAAGTACACAACCCTCTGCTCACCACTGGATTTTGCCTTGGTGTCTCCTGACCACCAATAGAGATTGCTCCAGCCCCCTAACGCTTTCCAGGAGGGATTCTTATTTTTTTAAAAAAGAGAGAAAATGATATATATATAAATGATATCATTTATAATTTCTAAAAAAGAACAGTGCTTAATGACCTTAAATGACCAATTGATAAGACTTAATAGACATTAACAGAGAATTCCACCCTAAACTGTCCTTAAGTATGTTATTTTTCAAGTGTTTAAGGAATATTCTGAAGGGTTGAACATACTTTGGGAGCTGGAGTGACGGAACCGTTGGTTGGGCACTTGCCTTGTATGCGGCTGACTTGGGTTAGATACTCAACACCACATATGGTCCCTGATCCCACTGGGAGGGATCCCTGAGTACAGAGTCAGGAGTAAGCCCTCAACACCACTGGGCATGATAAACAATCAACCTTATTTTGGAACATGTTTGTTCTCAGTAAATTCATGAATATAGTGTGTGTGTGTGTGTGTGTGTGTGTGTGTGTGTATACACTCACATATGTTTTGGGGCCACACCCAGCAATGCTCATGGGTTACTTCTGACTCTGCACTCAAGAATTACTCCTGGAAGTGCTCAGGAAACTATATGGAGTGCCGGAATTGAATCTAGGCTGGTTGCAAGCACCTTAGCACTGTACTATTGTTCTGGCCCCACTATAAAGTTTATATTCTTAGAAAGCATATTTTTAGATAGTATGGTCATAGTCCTCCCGTTGTTCATCGATTTGCTCGAGTGGGCCCAGTAACGTCTCCATCATGAGACTTGTTACTGTGTTTGGCATATCGAATACATCACGGGTAGCTTGCCAGGCTCTGCCGTGTGGGCGAGATACTCTTGGTAGCTTGCCGGGCTCTCCGGGAGGGGCGGAGGAATTGAACTCGGGTTGGCCATGTTCGCCACTTGTAAGGCAAACGCCCTACCGCTGTGCTATCGCTCCAGCAATGGTCTAAGGCCATACCACCCTGAACGCGCCCGATCTCGCTTTACATAGTAATGGTATGAAATTATAAGCCCACTAATCAAAAGGAAGAGAAAGCACAACTTTGTGAATAAACAATATTCTAATTAAAAATGGAGTAATGATAAGATAAAAGGTAAATTTTAAAGTATCTGGTTGGATTGGGGAAATAGTCCAAAGGACTAGGGCACATTCCTTGCATGTGTGGGACCCTGAGTTTGATCCCAGGGACCACATGGCTGAGTGTCACTGGATATAACCCTGGTTACCCCCAGTACTGCCAGGCCTGAGCCCACAGCACTGCCAGACACAAGCACAAGCCAGTCAGGATTGCAGTTGGGCTGAATTTTGCCAGGAGTACCTCTACTCTGGCAGCCTCTTGAGCCAACTGCTAGGGAGGGCCCCCAAAATACCTGGAGACAACGGAAAAAAAATCAAGGGACCACTTACCAGAAAAAGTGAAATATAGTAAAAGCTGTACTAAGAGGGAAGTTTAGAGCAACACAAGCTGACCTCATTATACAAGTAAAACCAGCATAGAAAAAACTATGCTTGGGCCACAGATAGACTGAGTGCATACTTTGCACACAGAAGACCCAGATTCGATTCCCAGGACTATACTGTTCCCTGAGCACTGCAAGGAGTAACTCCTGAACACTGCTGGGTGTAGCTCCAAAACAACACACACACACACACACACACACACACACACACACACACACACAGAGCTCAGCTTAGGAAAAATTGAGACTCAGTTAGAAAAGGAAGTAGTAAAAATTACAGCAGAAATAAATGACATAGAGCATATTGGGCCTAGAGAGAAAGTACAGCGAGTGGGGTGCTTGCCTTGCATATGGCCTACCAGAGTTTGATCCCCACCATCCCATATGGTTCCCCAGGTACTTCCAGAAGTAATTCCTGATTGCAGAGCCAGGAGTAACCCCTGAACATCACTGGGAATGGCCCAAAAATAAAAAAAGAACTTATTTTGAGTTGCTGAGATAGTATAGTGGGTAGAGCACTTGTCTTGTATAAGGGCAAGCCAGGTTCGATCCCCAGTACCACATATAGTGCCCCAAGAACTGCCAAGAGTGATTCCTGAGCATAGAGTCCGGAATAAGCCCTGAGCATCACCAGATGTAACCCCGAAACCAAAAAAATTTAAAAGAGCATAGTTCATAACATTCATTATTTCTAATGCACACCCTATTTTAAATAATACAAGTATACTTTTCTGTTTGTTTTTGTACCACATCCACCTGTGCTTTGGAGTTACTCATGGCTCTGTGCTTAGCAGGCACTCTTGACAGGCTTGGGGGGGCCATATGGGAGGCTCAGAGGATCAAACCTGGGTCAGCCATATGCAAGGCAAGCACCCTACCCACCGTACTATTGATTCATCCCATACAAGCACAATTTTTTTTCTTTTTGGGTCACACCTGGCGATGCACAGGGGCTACTCCTGGCTTTGCACTCAGGAGTTGCTCCTGGCGGTGCTCAGGGGGCCATATGGGATGGTGGGAATCGAACCTGGGTCGGCTGCGTGCAAGGCAAACGCCCTACCCGCTGTGCTATCTCTCCAGCCCAAAGCACAATTTTTTTTAAAGCTTCACATAGAGAATCAAGGAGATAGTACAGCAGGTAGGGAACTTGCCTTGCACATGGCAACCCAGGTTCAATCCCTGGCATCCCATATGGTCACTGGAGCAGAGCCAGGAGTAACCCCGAGCATGGCCGGGTATGGCCCAAAAACCAAAAAATAAATAAGAGTTTCACATAGGATCAGAGAGATATCACAAGGTTTTAGGTGCTTTCCTTGGATGTAGACCACCCAGGATTGATCTCTGGGACCATCGATGGCCTCCTGAACATTCTTTCCAGTTAGTTTCTCCAGTTCTAAATGGACCACTGGTAGTACTCACAGAGCCATATGGTGCATTGGGGATTAAACTCAGGACTTCACGCAACACACTTCCTAGGCCTATACTCTAATGCTTGAGTTCTCTCTGGCCCATTTACTTTTTTTCTTTTTATGTCCACAGTAGCCAGACCTGCTCAGGGACTAATCCTGGCCCTGTACTCAGGAATAACTCTGACAGTGCTTGGGAGACCACACGTGTTGCTGGGGAGTTGTACCAAAATCGGAAAGATGCAGAGCAAGCCCTGTGATATCCCTCCAGCCCTTGTCTTTTTAAAGAAAATTTATGCTGGTATCCAAACATTTTATTAAGATATTTGGGGTGGGGGGCAGAGAAGCAATGTGTCAGGCTTCCACTTCACATGGTCTCCCAAGCCCTGCTGGGAGTGATGCCTGTGCAGAGCCAGGAGTAAGTCCTGAGCACTGCTGGATGTGGAAACAAACAAAACGTATTTTGGTTGACTTTCTTTGTGGTTCTTTCACATTTAAAAATTGATAGTTATACAGATAAAATTCTCTAGCCCCGAAGCCAAGGAAATATCTGTTTTGTTGAAGTGAGGATGAATAATAAGCTTTTTCTTTTGCGGGGGATCACGTCCAGTGGTGCTCAGGGATTTCTTCTGGCTCTTCGTCTGCCAAATATTTCTCTCTTTCTTTTTTTTTTTTTTTGCTTTTTGGGTCACACCCAGCAATGCTCGGGGGTTACTCCTGGATCATGCACTCAGGAATTACTCCTGGAGGTTCTCAGGGGACCATATGGAATGCCAGGGATATAACCCAGATCAGTCGCATGCAAGGCAAACACCCTACCCACTGTACCATCACTCCAGCCCCATTGTCTGCCAGATATTTCTTGACAGAGCAAACTAGGTATTGGAAATTTTACCCTATCAGGTAGTCAATAATATACTGGTGTTTATTATAGTATGGTTGTTAGTATGCTAGAACATTAATCACATATATTCTTTCCATAGGTTATAGATGATACTTATAAAATTGGTCAAATAGCCTTAATTTTTTCCAGGTAAGATTTTTGCTTTCTTTCTGGCAAAATGTTCACTTATTACTCTGGGGTTGGCTGCGGTGGGCACAAAGAGGAGGAAAGTGTTATTTAATATTCATTGAATCTGTCATACCTAGATGTTCAAAAGGCCTTACTGAGTAGGAAGCAGTGAATATTAGTTTATTGGTTATAAATTAAGCAGTGTGAAGATACAGATTTTGATTTTAGTCCTAAGTTTTAGTTTTAGTTCTAAGTCATATAAGGTTCTAAGTCATAATCAAACAGATATTAAGTTCTAAGTCAGTTAACTTTTTTTTTTGGCTTTTTGGGTCACATCTGGCGATGTTCAGGGGTTACTTCTGGCTGGACACGTTTAGGAATCATTCCTGGCGGTGCTTATGGGACCATATGGGATGTGCCAGGGATTGGATCTGGGTCAGCAGCATGCAAGGCAAATGCCTTACCCACTGTGCCATTGCTCCAGCCCCTCTAATTCATTTTCAAGTATCACAAAAAGTTGTAACTGTTCTGGGAGCTAACACAAAGGACTGGGTGCATGCTTTGCATGTAGAAGCCCGAGGTTCAATCCCTGTACCCCATAATTCCCCAAGCACTATTGGAAATAACCCCTGGACATTGCAATGGGGGAGTGAGGAGTAGCACCCCCACCCCCATCACCACCACCAGATGTGGCTGCTTTTCCTTAGAAAAAGAGTTACAATGGAAAGCTTTCAAGATTTCATCCACCTTTATAATATGGGTGAGAGTCTTACAGTGGTTGGCTTGAAAGGGTCTGGATCTCACCTCAGTAGAGGGAAGATTTTATTTGGGACTTTGGGACTTAGTCTGTACTCTTTCCTTTTACAAAATGCTGCCTCTATGTAGCTGGGTAATTGGGTATCAGACTATTTAAAGGAAGAGCTTTGGGGACGAAGATGATCACTCTGTAAAGTAAAACATTGAGGGGCTGGAGAGATAGAACAGTGGCTAGGGGTTTGCCTTGCATGCGGCCAACCTGGGTTCGATTCCCAGCATTCTCTATGGTCCCCTGAGCACTGCCAGGAGTAATTCCTGAGTGTAGAGCCAGGAGTAACCCCTGTGCATCTCCAGGTGAGACCCAAAAAAAGCAAAATAAATAAATAAAGTAAAATACACTGAGCACAGAGCTTTTCCCCCCCCATTTCCCCTTCCTTTCCCTCTGCTCTTAGGCTAAGGTGGCTGCACCAGTGGTTGCTGTGGAACTCACGTATTTAGTTGTGGTGCTTGCCAGAACACACTCCTTTAGTTAGTGTTTGTCCATAAGCTTTCTCAGGGTCATCTCATATGAATTGGGCGCCCATGTTCATTCTTGTTTTAGCACTTGCTAGGTTCACACGCATGATTACCAGAGGCCATACAGGCCATACTGCTCAAATTTATCTTTTAAGTTTTGGTTCTCACAACAGACCATACCCTTTATTTTCAGTGCCTGCATACATATGACTGTGTTTAATCTAGGAATCACTGGCCGTGCTGGAACTTGTGGAGAGCAGAGTGCTAGGTTCAAATAGTAGAAGCCTCAGGACTGGGCTTGGTACCTGTAGCAGCACCAGAACAAAGTCGATTTCATAGCCTCAGGCTTACAAGACAAGCTGCTAGCTTTTTTTTTTTTTAATGTAGGAGTACTGCTATTTATTCAGCCACTGATTAGCTGATTGAATTGGCATGAACTCCAACCTTGGTGGGTCTGGTGTCAAAATATTGAATGTGATCAAAGTAGATAAAGAGTAATGTAGAAATCATCTTTTTTTTAAGTGAAGCAAGTTATTGTTTATTATTGAAACTTCCTTAGAAAGATGTGAGAGAAAAGAAAGAAGAAGTACATGTTTGAGAGAAAGCGGGACTTCTCCAGAGTGGATATGGCAAAGAAACACAGAGACAAGCAAATGAGATACTTGTTCCAGGGAGAGCACATTTTGAAGAGCAAGCTGTCTCTAGCTTTTTAAACTGTGGATTGGGATCCCATATGGAGTCATATAACTGAATGTAAGGGAGTCACAAAAAATTTGGCAGCAGTAAAATTTCTGAATATGCGGTGATTCAAAATTAATTCAGGGACCAGAAAGATAATACAGTGGGTAAGGCACTTTCCTTGATCTCCAAGTTTAATCCTCAGCACCCTGAGCACTGCCAGGAGTGATACCTGAGCACAGAGCCAGGAGTAAGTCCTAAGCACAGCCAGGTGTGACCCCCAAATAGTCACTGAACATCCTTTGGTCTCCTGACTTAGATTTTTAATTTGACTACACAACTCCCAGGGTCTATGAAACTATTTGGTATATTAACCTAGGGATAAAATGCAGTCCTTACTCAACTTCCTTAGGAACCGGAAAAGACTTTTAAGGAATTTTTTTCTTGAGTAAATTAAATGTGTATATATTTGTGGAGAATGGGAAGGGGGGTTATAGAATTAGGAGAACAGGAAAGTAGTCTATGAAGGGAAAAGGCATGAAAATGACTAAACCAGATTTTTCCTTCCCATCATCATAAGTTTTTTTCTCCTAGCCTGATACCTCTACTGTTGATGACACCTGTATTCTGTCTGGGCAATGTGAGTGAATGTTTCTACAACTTCAGTCAGAACTACAGGTGACTAAAAACCAAATACATTGTTCTCACGGTAGACTATATTATTTTATTTTTAAAAAATTGAAGTATTTATCCCACACGGCAAAGCCTGGCAAGCTACCTCTGATGTATTCGATATGACAAACACAGTAACAACAAGTCTCACAATGTAGATGTTACTGAGCCTGCTCGAGCGAATAGATGAACAACAGGAGGACAGTGCTACAGTGCTACTACAGTGTGTGTACTTTGTAGAGTCCAAGACAAAGTCTATTTAAAACCCTGGAACATCTTCAGCCACAAAGGCAGCTTCAAGCAAGGACAAAGTATTTATACACATTTTTCTCACCAACTTGTTTGTGTTAAAAATGATATCTAGGATGTGAGGGTGATCTGCTGAAAGTAGACTATAAACCAAACATGATTGCCACTCAATGCCTCTTTTGCAAACCAAACACCCAAAATGAGAGAGAGAACAAAAGGGAATACCCTGCCACAGAGGTAGGGTGAGATGGGGGGATGGGGGGTGGGAGGGATACTGGGACCCGTGGTGGTGGAAAATGGGCACTGGTGGAGGGATGGGTGTTTGATCATTGTACAGTTGAAACCCAAGCACAAAAATTTGTAAATCTACAGCTGTACCTCATGGTGTTTCACTAACAAAAATTTTTAAAAAATGTAAATGATGGAGAATGGGCACTGGTGGAGGGATGGTACTGGATCATTGTATAACTGAAACCCAAGCACAAAAATTTGTAAGTCTACAACTGTACCTCATGGTATTTCACTAATAAAATAAAAAAAATGATATCTAGGGGCTGGAGTGATAGTACAGTAGATAGGCGTTTTTGTCTTGTACATGGCCAACCCAGGTTTAGTCCCCAGCATCCCATATGGTCCCCAAAGCCCTGCCAGGAGTGATTCCTGAGTGCAGAGCCAGGAGTTACCTCCTGAGCAGTGCCAGGTGTGTCCATAAAAAAAAAAGAAAGAAAAAGAAAAAAATGGAACAAGAGTAGTCAAGGTTAGCACACATACGCGCGCGCGCGCACACACACACACACACACACACACGCACACACTTAGAAATATGTCACAAAGTAGAAAATACTGTATCTGTGAGAGAGAAGGAACAAAGTGCTATGGGCAAAGGTAGAAAAATAACAATTAAAAATTACGTACTCGTGAACTTATATTGCACTGTTATCGTCTGTCTGTAGCAGTGATCCTGTCCTATTCTCGTCCCAGGTGTATCCTGGTGCACTCGCCACCACCATTAGCCATGAGTGAACTACTGCTGTCGGCCAACTCATCAGTCTGTAGCATACTGCATTTTTATAGAGTGTCCATTTTCATGGCCAGTTTTCTACTAAGCCTCATTTTAATTGTGGTATGTTATCTCTACCTGCCTTTTGGAGAGAGAGAAGACTGGGAGGGATGGAGCATTAGTCTCAGGGTCTGGGAAAGATGGGTTGGCTAAGAGATCTTGACCGTGTAATCACTACCTTGACATTTTGGACTTCCCAAATGAGTTGGGGAAAGCCTATGTCCTATTTTTTTGCCTTTTGGATCATACCTGGTGATGCACAGGGGCCATTCCTGGCTCTGCACTCAGGAATCACTCCTGGTGGTGCTCAGGGGGCCATATGGGATGCTGGGAATCGAACCCGGGTTGGCCGCATGCAAGGCAAACGCCCTACCCTCTCTGCTATCGCTCCAGTCCCCTATGTCCATTTTTTGAGGATGATACTCACCCTGGAATTAATAAACATTACTGTAGCTCTTCATGGAGGAGCAGACCAGGAAACTGGTGTTATCTATCTATCTATCTATCTATCTATCTATCTATATTCTTTTTGGGTCACACCTGGCAATGCACAGGGGTTAACTCCTGGCTCTGCACTCAGGAATTACTCCTGGAGGTGCTCAGGGGACCATATGGGGTGCTGGAATCGAATCGAACCCGGGTCGGCCATGTGCAAGGCAAACGCCCTACCTGCTGTGCTATCACTCCAGCCCCTGTATATTTTTTATAAAGGGTGACATTTCAGAACACAAGACATGTGCTTTAGTTTAAATTTTTGAAAATGAACTTTGCAGTTTATACTAATGCCTAATTGGGGCTAAGGTGATGAGTGGTCAGAGATTTACTTATTTAATTAATTTTAATTTTTTTTTAATTTCATTTTAAAATTTTGGTTCACCCAGGCACTGCTCAGGATGCTCAGGGCCCCTCCTGGAAATTCTCGATGCAGTTTATCACACAAATATGAACTAGTGATTCAGTGCAAGGGCCTGAGGATGCAGTTTTGCCGAGACCCTGTGGTGCTGGGGATTATCTGCGCCACCCTAGTGTGGCTCAGAAGCTTCCAGGGATACACCTTGTGGTGCTAATGGACCTTCAGGGGGAGATGTGTGCTGGGGATCAACTTAGCATTGGCCATACACAACATATGTACTTTAACCCCTGCACTATTTCTTCACCCCTTGAGACTTATTAAATATTTATTGACATCATCAAGATGATGTGCAATTGAAAGAACCACCTTTGGACCATATGGGTTTTTTATTTTTTATTTTTTGTTTTGGCCACAACTAGTGGTGCTCAAGAGTTACTCTTAGCTCTGAATTCAGGAATCATTTTTGGTGGACTTAGGGACCACCAAATATAGGATGCCCACAATCAAACCCGGGTTGGCTACATGCAATCTACTATGCTATCTACCCACTGTACTATCTCTCCAGTTCCAAGGGACAATCTGTTATCTATGTTGGAAAACCTAGTATGAAATCAGCAAGCAAATAGGCATTTTTCTTTTTCTTTTTTTTTTCCATATCTACTTTTGTCTTGTTTTGGTTTGGGGCCACACCTGGTGATATTCAGGAGTTACTCCTGGCTCTGTACTCAGGAATTATTCCTGACAGAGCTTGTGGGAGTCGGAATAGAACCCTGGTCAGCCATGTGCAGGGCAAGTGTCCTACCTGCTGTACTATTGTTCCGGCCCTTCCATATATGCTTTTTATCACATGCAGGTTCAGGGATTGCAGGCTGTGTACTGCTAGATGCAGTTTATAACATACATATGTTTGATTTTCCTAACGTATGTAAACCAAATATAATTGTGGAGAATTTCCTTTGATAAAAAATTATGGAAATAGCTTAGTTCAATAGCTTTGTAAGGAGAGAACACTGATTAATTTATATTAAAATAGATTTAATGATTTCTATTTATAACTGACAAAAGAGACAAGTCTGCCAAAACCTGGGATCATGGGAATTCTTTTTTGCTTCTTCAGAATAACTCAGGTGGGGTCTGGAGAGATGATACAGCAGAAAAGGTGCTTGCCTACACCCAGGCATCAACAGGAACTCCCCCTTCCTCTAACCTTACTCCCCCTCCCCCTCAAGTCGTCCACTCTTTTTTTTTTTTGCCTTTTGGGTCACACCCAGCGATGTACAGGGGTTCCTCCTGGCTCATGCACTCAGGAATTACTCCTGGCAGTACTCGGGAGACCATGTGGGATGCTGGGAGTTGAACCCAGGTCGGCTATGTGCAAGGCAAACGCCCTACCTGCTGTGCTATCACTCCAGCCCCTCAAGTCGTCCACTCTTAACCAGAGTGTTTGCATCCCAAAACCCCCAATGCATGCTTTGCGGGGGGAGGCTTTTGGCTTTTGCGTCACACCTGGCTATGCTCAGGGATTATTCCTGACTTGGGGCTCAGGGAATCATATGTAGTGCTGGTGGTTCAACCTGGGTCAGAGCTTGCCAGGCGAGTGCCTTCCCCACTAACTCTCCAGTCCTCCAGTGTATGCTTGAAGCCATGAATAGTATCAAGTCCTATCGACACTATTTTTTTCCCTATTTACGTATACTTATGATGAAGTTTAAGTCATCACTAAGTATAGTATGAGTTTAAAACAAAAATAATAGTGAAACAAAATTTATATTAAATGTTGATAAGTCAAAGGACTGCGGAATCACTCCCAACATATCTTATTATAGACAGTATTTTTGGGCCAGGCTTGACTACTGATAACTGAAGCTTATAAAAAGTGAAACCACAGATAAAGGGGGAGATATATATATATATACATACATATATATATATATCAAGGGTATTAACTATGGGGTACCTCCAATATAATTTCTGATGAGACTTTCAAGAAGGATCGGGTTGGTTAGATCTTAATTTTAATTTCTTATGCATATTATGAGTAAGGAAAAGATCTCAGGATTGTTGACGTCAGACACAGAAAAGGTATATCCTTGGAACCTCATACTGAACTGTCAGACTGTACTACAGGACCGTACTACGAAGATCCCTTTGGGGGTCTTTAAGAGCCAGTAGGGAGGTAGATAAGTAAGTAAGCCAACCAACCAAGAGGAGAGAGGAGGCATAACCTGAGAGGTTTCACTCAGCCTAAAGCAGACCAGTCACCGCCCTCCCTACCCATTTAGGTCTTACTCGTCCAAGCCCAGACACTACGTCAGGAGTGGGTGAGATCAGCCGGCTTTCTGGGGAATGAACAGTCAGCAGTGATTCACATCGTGAAGCAGCGAGTGTGTCTCTATCCAGTGGCTTTCTTTTGCTGCTGGGTCCCAGGTAAGTACTTTAATGGACAGTGCTGAGGATAAGTATTGGGTGCTTATCAAGCAAAGTGGTTTTCAGGAAGGATGGTTCCTGTCCAACTTTTAAATTTTACTTTGGTCCCACCCATATTTTCAATGTTTCCTAACCTCCTTAACTTTTTCTTCTTATGTTTTAAAAATTAAGAAGTTAATAGTTTGACATAATATGCAACCTTATACAAAAGGTTATAGGAAAAGTCCTGACAAAACTCAGAGATATTAACACCTGTCTTTCCTATTCCATTAAAAAAAATTGTGGTAAGAACCAGATTGGATAATGTTTATAAAAGAGCTTGGTGAACTCCTAAATGCTACATATAGTGTTTTTACTTTCCTATATTATATCTTGCCATCATTGTTGTATTAATACTTTGTAATATTTAATAAGAAATAGAGGTTGGATATGTGTGGTTTATATGATTGGTTAATCTCTCTTATTGTCTTCATTTTGATATAGTTTTCATTTTCATAGTGCTTAGTCTTATGTACTGAAGACTGTATGATTAGTTAGCCAGAGTTGAGGTCTATAATTTGCAGGGGAGAGGGTGGTGGCGGGGGGCTCTTGGGGGACCACACCCAGCAGTGCTCAAGGATTACACCTGGCTGAGCTCTCAGGAGTCATTTTCGGCAGTGCTCAGGGGACCATATAGTGTGCTGGGGATCAAACCCAGTCAGCCATGTGTGTGCAAGGCGAACACCCTAGCAGCTGTACTATGGCTCTGGCCCCTTGAGATTCATCATTTATATTTCATGGTATAATTTTTATTAAGCAATAAAATGTATACTTTGCATTTTTATAGCTGTCATCCTAATGATTATAGAGCTGACTGAGCCTCGGAACACCAAGCTTCACTTGGCCCTCTGTGTTCTCCAGGTAATGCCTCAGAATCTGTTCTCACTCCCCCTTACCTGTTCTCTTACATGCTGTTACTTAATAAGCACGTATCTTCCCTCAAGGTGTTGATCTTTATGTTGCAAAGGAAAAAGTGTATCTTTGAGGGTCTTCCAGAATGTATTGATTGATTGATTGATTGATTGATTGATTTTCAAGCCACACTCAGCTATGCTCAGGGCTTACTCCTGGCTCTGCAGTTAGGGATCACTCCCCCAGTGGGATTGGGGGACCATACAGAGTGCTAGAGATTGGACTGGGGTCAGCTGCATGCCAGGCCTGCATCTTTAACCCTGTACTATTGCTTTCCCCTCACAAGATGTATTCTTTCCATTGAGTTGTGAAGAGTTATGAAGAGTAGGGTGTTTCTCTTGCAGATGAGATAGATACTTTTGATAAAGGTTTTCTGTGCAGTATAGAGTACATATACCTTTGGTCAATTTCATCTTACTGATGTATATTTAAGGGATGGGTAACAGAAAACAAGATTTACCACCTGGGGAGGAACTTGATGTAGGACTAGGTTCCATAATAATCTTTTTTAAAATTTTTTATTTTTTGGGGGGGGGCCTATCCGGCAATGTTCAGGGGTTACTCCTGGCTCTGTACTCAGGAATTACTCCTGGCAGTGCTCAGGGGAACATATGGGATGCTGGAGATCGAACCCAGGTTGGGTGGATGCAAGGCAGTATATCCTACCCGCTATACTCCCATCCCTCCAAATAATAACTCTTATGAAACACTGATAGTGAGGTGATTTTGTCCTATCCAGTCAGGGTGAAATGAATAAGATAAATTAGTTCTTTTAATTTAAATGGGCTGGAGTGGTAGCACAGCGGTAGGGTGTTTGCCTTGCATGCGGCTGACTTGACTAACCCGGGTTCGATTCCTCCACCCCTCTCGGAGAGCCCAGCAAGCTACCGAGAGTATCTTGCCCACACAACAAAGTCTGGCAAGCTACCTGTGACATATTCTATATGCCAAACACAGTAACAACAAGTCTCACAATGGAGATGTTACTGGGCCAGCTCGGCAAATCGATGAACAACGGGAGGACAGTTTAAATGAAATGGGAGGGGGATGAAATAATTTTCTTCATTGTTAAATGACATCAAAAGATGGCTCTTCAGGTTATCTGATTACTCTGATAAAGCAGTTCTATCAAGCCTCACCTCAGAAATTGAGCAATGTGGTGGGGGGCATTGTAACTGTGTTGTTGTCCTTATATATATATGCTAAAAAATTTGACCAACTCCCAATCATCAGTGGATCTGGTACGTGTGAAGAGTGAGAAGAGGACAGGAAGAGAAAATATTCAAAAACTGATGCCAGAGGGAGTAGCTCAATAGTACAAGGGGTAGGACACCTGCCTTGCATACAGCTCACCCTGGTTTGAATCCTTGGCATCCTATATGGTCCCCTGAGCACCACCAGAAGAGATTCCTGAGTGCAGAGCCAGTGGTAACCCTTGAGCACCATTGGGTGTGATCAAAAAAGCAAAAACCAAAACAATAACAATAAATAAGACCTGGGGCTGGAGCAATAGCACAGCAGGTAGGGTGTTTGCCTTGCACGCAGCCAACCCAGGTTCAATTCCCAGCATCCCATATGGTCCCCTGAGCACCATGCAGAGCCAGGAGTAACCCCGGTGCATCACCAGGTGTGACCCAAAAAGCAAAAAAAAAAAAAAAAAAAAACCCAATAAATAAGATCTGCTTCTAGATCTTGATGTTTGGGATAGAGGAAATAAAAACTGGTTAGTTGCTAAGGTACCCTGGAACTAGTCCTTGAATTTCTGAATACCTAAAGAACGGGCTGTATTACCCCTTCATCTCCTCCAGGCTCTCTCAACATCATCCCAGGGCCTGCTCAACTGTGCAGTATTTGTCTGGACACAGTACAAGTTCTACCAACTAAAGCAAGAGACTCAGCGCGATGCAGACACCCAGACACCATTATTGTCCTCCCAGAAGAGATTCTATAACAGAGGACTAGAACCCTTGGAGTCTGCTCTTGCTTTTCCGACAGATACCTCCACTATTCTTTGAACCCACACTACTGGAATATCTAGGACCTAAAGTTACTCTTGGCTTATGGATTGGGAAGAATGTTGGGGAATAAGATTTTTTTGTTTTTGTTTTTTTGTTTTGGCCATTTGGACTGTACCTGTTGGTGCTCCAGACTCAGTCCTGGCTCTTTGCTCATTAATCACTTAGGGGCGTATAAGATGCCAGGGATCGAACCAGAATTAACTATATGCAAGGCCTATACCACTGTACTATCTACCCACTGTACTGACCTACCCACTGTACTATCTCTCCAGCTCCTTAAGTATTTTTTTTTTTTTTGGTTTTTGGGTTACACCCGGCGATGCTCAGGGGTTACTCCTGGCTCATGCACTCAGGAATTGCTCCTGGCGGTGCTCGGGGGACCATATGGGGTGCTGGGAATCGAACCTGTGTCGGTCATGTTGGCTGCGTGCAAGGCAAACGCCCTACCCGCTGTGCTATCGGTCCAGCCCCTTAAGTATATTTTTTTTTAAAACGCATGTTTTAAATTTTGGAAGTGAAAGTGAACATAGTGTCATGGTCAGTAGCTATTCATTGTAAATTGGATAGTATTGCTTTATTATTCTTCTTATTTATCGATTTTTTTTTCAAATTTCTGTTCAGGGAAATGCAGCCACTTTCCATTTAAGAAACAGACTCATGTTGGGGCTGGAGCAATAGTATACTGGATAGGGCACTTGCCTTACACAAAGCTGACCCAGGTTTGATCCCTGGCACTATAAATGGTTCCTCAAGCCTTGCCAGGTGTGATCCCTGAGCACAGAGCCAGTAGCAAACCCTGAGCACCATTGCCAGCTGCCCACCTGCTGCCCCCCCTTCAAAAACCCTCTTGTTGCCTCGAGGAATAGTAGGTTTATCTGAGTTTCTTATAGAAAAAAAGGCAGTACAGTGGGTAGGGTATTTGCCTTGCACATAATAGTTGTCAGGTTCAATCCCTGACATCCCCTATGGTCCTCCAAGCACTTCCAGGAATAATTCCTGAATGCAGAGCCATGAGTAACCCCTGAGCGTTGTTGGGTGTGACCCAAAAAGGAAAAAAAATCAAATTTGTTATTTATATGTGCCCTTTGTAGGCTCTCTATTCTGTTGCAGGGAGACAGTAGGGTATCAGGGAGCAACTTTCTCAGATTTTACCATTACTATTCCTCTGCTATTGAACAGAGAATATTCTGGGTTTCTATTCCTTAAAAAGTCTTGGAAACTCTGAAGAAGCAAATAAAACTGTCAAAAAAGTAACAGTCAAATACTACATCCGATACTACTTGGTCTCTTATATGTTAACTTCTAGTATAGGTTTAACAAAAAATTTTTATCAGGGGCTGGAGAGCACTTTTATTGGGCACTTGCATTGGACTTTTCCCTGATTGCAGAGTCTGGAATAAGGCCTAAGCACAGCTGGCTGTGTGACCAATAACAACAACACTTTTTTTTTTGGTCTCATGATCTTTTGTGTTTTGTGTTTTGTTTTGTTTTGTTTTGTTTTTTAGGCCATACCTGACAGTGCTCAGGGGTTACTCCTGACTCTGGGCTCAGAAATTACTTCAGCGCCATTTGGAATGCCATGTGAAATGCCTAGGTTGACCACATGCAAGGCAAACACCCTACCGCTGTGCTATTTCTCAGTCTCCTGTTCCATATTTTGAGAATAGGGACGTTTCAGTTTCTCTCCTAGATATACAAAATCAATTTTCAGAGTTTCAGAGAGTTAAGTTTAAGAGAAATTAGGATGAAAAGAAAATACAGAAGAAAACTCAAGCTTCCTTTATAAGCAGTAGCCCTAACTGTATTTCATAGTAGTTATAGAACTACATCGAACCATCCTTTACAAGCAGTAGCCCTGACTATATTTCATAGTAGTTATAGAACTACATCAAACCATATGAACTTTTTGTTGATGTTGTTTTGTTTGAGGGCTACACCCAGCAATGAAGTTGTACTTTTGGCCATGTTCCTGAGTAATGATGCTAGGGAACTCCACACATAGAGCTGGGAACTCTGCCAGAGTCAGTTACTTGCAAGGCAAGCACTTAATCTTTTTTTTTTTTTTTTGGCTTTTTGGGTCACACCCGGCGATGCTCAGGGGTTACTCCTGGCTCTGCACTCAGGAATTTTCCCTGGCAGTGCTCAGGGGACCATATGGGATGCTGGGAATCGAACCAGCAATGGAATTGCCTTGCATGCAAGGCAGATGCCCTACTCGCTGATAAGCACTTAAACTCTTATATCACCTCTCGGGCCCAAACTTTCCAATTTTTGTAAGTAAAAATTTGTTTGCATGTTTTGAGGCCACACCCTGCAATGCTCAAGAATTACTCCTGGTGGGGCTTAGGGAACCATATAGGATGCTAGGAATTGAAACCACTTGGGTATGTGCAAGGCAAACATCCTACCCACTGTACTATTGCTCTGGCCCCTGTAAATTAAATGTTCTAGTATAATAAGTTTTATTTACTGTAAAATACATGTTTATAGAGTAAATGAACAACTTGGTGAATAACTAATAGAGTTTTAAACAGTTGTAGAAGCTTAAAGGAAGGAATGTCTGTTTAATCTGTTTTTTCCTCTTTAATTGCATAAAAAGTGACATATAGGGGCCAGTAAGTAAAGGCCCTCCCATTGATCGTCGATTTGCTCGAGCGGGCCCAGTAACGTCTCCATTGGAGACTTTGTTGTTACTGTGTTTGGGAAAGTAAGTAAGTAAGTAAAGGCCCTCCCGTTGATCGTCGATCGTCCGCTGTTCCTCGCCGGAGTCCCTTGGAGGGGAGCGGGTTGAGCTTTCCTCCCCACCCCGACCAGGGCTCCGGCAGCCGAAGACCTCCAGGACCAGCCACCACCATGCTGAGACCACTCTCCGCTCACATGAAGGTACTGGCAGAGGGACAAAGCCACGCGGGTTCCGGGGCCGAGATCTCCGAGCCTACTCGAATTGGAGTCGAGCATCCTCCACCCAGATCCTCCAAATTCCAGTAGGCGGGGTCACACCCACCACCTGGCCCCCTGGCGCCGTGTAATCCCATCAACGGCCAAGACTCAGAGACTACAAAATGCAGCTCCCGGAACCGCGCGGCCGCATTCGCGGCCACGCGACATCTTATCAGAACATCTTTTAATGATATCTCATTATCTCATTCCTACTCTGGACAAACTTGCAGGCTATCGAATATAGCCTGCCCACAGGGCAGAGTCTGGCAAACTCCCCGTGGCGCACCAAATATGCCAAATACCAGTAACAATGATGGGTCTCATTCTCCTAAAGAGCCTTGAATATAATCTCAGGGCTAGGATGAAAGAGACATTACTGGGGCCTGCTCGAGCCAATCGATGAATAACAGGATGATGAAATGAAATGAAATGAAATAGGGGCCAGAGGGATAATATAGGTATATAGTTAGGGTGATCAACCCCAGTGTAATTCCTGGAATTGCGTATGATCCCACAAGTACCTCTAGGAGTGATCTCTGAACAGGAGTGATCCCTGAGCAAATACAAACCAAAGTGACATTTAGTTTTTCAATTATGAACAAGCTCAGATTCATTACCAGGGACTCAGATACTATGTCAGTATAAAAGGTAGAGCCACATGTACAGAGCTACTGGAATGATAATAAACTAAAACACCTGGAACTAATATACTTCTCCCCTAATAAATTTTAAGAAATTTTTGTTGTTGTTTTTTTGGGCCACACTTGGCTGTGCTTAGGGCTTACTCCTGGCTCTGTGTTCAAGGACCACTCTTGGTGGGCTTGGGGGTTTATATGGGGTGGCAGGGATCAAAACCCAGGGATGCCACTTGTAAGGCAAGGACCTTAACCTACTGTACTATAGCTCCAGACTTTTAAGGAAAAACTCCCAAAGTGGGCAGTACCACCCCCAAGAGTCACCGGAACAATTCGAGGGATTAGTATTATTCTGCAATCTGGGGAACATACTTTCAGTTTTGTTTTTTTGTTTTTTTCACTTTTTGGGTCACACCCAGCAATGCACATGGGTCATTTCTGGCTCTGTACTCAGGAATTACCCCTGGTGGTGCTCAGGGGACCATATGGGAAGCTGGGAATCAAACCCAGATCGGCCACATGCAAGACAAACTCCCTACCCGCTGTGCTATTACTCCAGCCCCTCAGTTTGTTCTCTTAAAAAATGAATTTTCTAGGGAGGTATTGAGTAATTTTCTGAAATGGGTTGGTAGACCAAGTTAATTTGGGAATCTCTAGATTAGGAAATGAAGAGAGTAAATTATGAAGAAACACAGAGCACTCTGAAAGTTTCAGTGGTCTGTAGACAATGCTCTCTATCGAGATTATAGGAATCTTAATGAGGCCTTGTGTGTAAAACTCCCAACTATGGAAGGGAATTTGCCTGGTTCTGTAAAGGTAACATTTTGAGAGATCTCTTTGCCCACAAAGTTCTGGAGAAGTGATTTTTGGAAAGCATAGAAAAGCTTATCTTTATTGAGGAGGCGCTTTAGGGTTTTTTTTTTTTTTGGTGGGGGGGGGATGTTGGGGGACCACACCTGATAGTTCTTTGGACTTACTCTTGGCTCTATGCTCAGGAATCACTTGAGGCGAGATTCATGGGACTATAAGATACCGGGGATCGAACCCTGGATAGACGTGTGCAAGACGAGCACCCTATCTGCTATACTATCACTTTTGCCCCTAAAAAAAAAAAGATAATAGTTTTGTTGTTTTTTTTTTTAATTTTTTTTCCCCTTTATTTTATTTTATTTTTTTTAAAGTTGTAGATTTACAATTTTTGTGCTTTGGTTTCAATTATACAATGATCAGATACCCATCCCTCCACCAGTGCCCATTTTCCACCACCATGGATAATATCCCTCCCACCCCCATCCCCCCATCCCCCCTGTCTCTGTGGCAGGGCAATCCCCTGTGTTCTCTCTCTCCTTTTGGGTGTTGTGGTCTGCAAAAGAGGCATTGAGTGGCAAACATGTTCAGTCCATAGTCTACTTTCGACATGCATCTCCCCTCCTGGGAGGATCCTCCAAACATCCTTTATTTGGTGCTCCATTCTCTATCTGAACTGCCCTTTCCTCTAGGATACCCAGCTGGCCTCTAAGTTATGGAGTAATCAAAAAAAGATAATAGTTTTTAAACAAAAGCAAAAATTCCAGCTATCAATTTACCATTGCTCTCCAGTGTTGTAGAACTCCAGATTAGTTCTATTCCTCTCTATTTGGGTATCACCACCTCCACAGTGAAAGATACGAGACAGGGAGAGGGAGAGACCTCCCATGCGTGGAATGGAAAGGAGATATAGTAAGGGAATAACAAACGGTCAGTGTCAGGGAAACTGAAGATTTTGTGTATAGAAATGAACTTATCTGGGGATGGGAAAAAGGGAATCTGGGGACGTGGTAGGGAAAGCAGGTTCTCTGGTGGTGGGTATGGTGTAGGGATGACAGACACATGGAGAGTAGGATTAACAGTATGATGAATCCTGGGGCTTCAATAAAATTTTTTTTAAAAGGTGCCTTAAAAATTAAAAAATGTGGGCTGGAGCGATAGCACAGTGGGTAGGGCATTTGCCTTGCACGCGGCCAACCCAGGTTCGATTACCAGTATCTCATATGGTCCCCTGAGCACCGCCAGGGGTAATTCCTGAGTGCAGAGCCAGGAGTAACCCCTGTGCATCGCCAAGTGTGACCCAAAAAGCAAAAAAAAAAAAATTTAAAAAAGTGCCTTTGGGAACATCATGGATAGACGTTAAGGGAATTATGCCAAGTAAAATAAGTAAAATAATTACTTAATAGTTCCTCTCATATATAACAATAAAAGCAAACAAACTGACAAATAAGTAAAAGTAATTCTGGGACTTGATGAAAATTATGGTGGTTACTGGAGGAAGAGGAATGGAGAGGCAGGAGGATTGCATGGGGGGAGCTTTCTATGGTGAAATGACACTGAACTTCCATGGTAGGAATGGCAGATCCCATCCACAATATACGTGTGTCAATTATACCTCTGAAATTCTACAATATTATAAACCTATTGAAATAAATGAAAAAAAGGGGAAAGAGGTGCCAGTGAGATTATACAGTGGGGAGGACATTTGCCTTCTACATGGCCAACCTGGGTTTGAACCACAGCACCCCATGTGAACCTGAGGCCCTCAGGAGTTACTGGGCACAGAGCCAGGAGTAACCCCTGAGCACTGCCAGATGTAGCCCCCCTGAGAAAAATAAAAGTGGGAGAGTGAATTTCACAAAATATAGGGACTTTCATGAGAGTTCCTAATTATTTAGCAGTATTTTATCTGAGACTCTCTTCTTCCGCCTGCATTCTGCCTTAAACATGTATCTCACTTGCTTGTCTGTCTTGATGTTCCTTTGCTGCCTATGTTCTCTCTTGAACACATTTCCTCTCTTTCTCTCTCCACTCACATCTTTCAAAATAAGTCTTGATAAAAACTGTGTTGCTCACTAAAAATGATCTGAGCGATATTTCAGTTGTTCCAAGGAGTGACAAGATGAGTTCTGTCCAGAGAATGAATGTAGTTATGTAGATACATGTGTGTGTGTGTATGTGTGTGTGTGTGTATTGGATTTTGAGCCACACTGACTAGTGTTCCTGGCTCCATGCTCAAGGGTCACTCCTGCTAGGGCTCAGGAAGACTGTATGGGTGCAAGGAATTGAATTTGGATCAGCCACATGCAAGGCAGGCATCCTACCTGCTGAACTAGCACTCAGGCCCTCATTCTATATTTTAATTCTGATTAAATAAATATTCTACTTGGTAGACATTATTTAATTATGCCACCCTCAAGAACATCATGCGACGACTGGAATGGTAGTGAAGATAGACAGTCGGCAACTACACCACCTCCCATTCACTGGTGACATCATTCTAATAACACCAAACATTAGCCAAGCGGGACGAATACTGGCCGACTTCGACCATGAGTGTGGAAAGGTTGGACTGCAGCTGAATCTCACCAAGACAATGTTCATGAAAAACGAACTCATTCCTGATGTTCCATTTGCTCTCAACAGAACAAATATCTCCAAATGCAACAGTTATGTGTACTTAGGTCGAGAACACAACATGATGAATGACCTGGCACCTGAGCTGTGCAGGAGGAAGAGAGCGGCATGGAACACCTTCAAGAGCGTCGAATAAATAGCTAAGAGGATGAAGAACCTCCAGCTCTGGGCACATCTCTTCGACTCCACCATTCTCCCTGCACTAAAATATGCCTCAGAGACCTGGGCCCTATGAAAACAGGATGAGAACGCTATTCAGGTCTCCCAACGAGGAATTGAAGGAGCTATGTTTGGAGTATCACACTTCACTCAAGTGAGAAAAGGAATCCAGAGTTCCGACCTCTGTTGACAATCGAGAATCAGGGACACTGTCTTGTTTGCCAAGGCATCAAATATCAGATGGTCTGGACACGTAATGCGATTTGAAGATGACCACTGGACTTGAGCCGTTACTGACTGGATTCCACAGGACATCAAAAGAATGTGTGGCCGCCCACCTACCAGATGGTCAGACTTCTTCATCAAGACCCTGAATGAACGGTTTGAGGCTCTTCGTGTTCCTGGAGTGAGTAGATGCCATTGGGCTACACTAGCATGCGACAGGGATGAATGGAGACATTACTGGGACCAGTTCAAGCAGATCAATGAGTAACGGGATGTCAAGTTATCAAGTGATCAAGACATTATTAAACATCTACAATTAGGCCAATAGCACTCACTAAGATAGCAGCCTATCACTCTATGATGTCAGGACATAAAACAAAAAATTATCCTCCATAATAACTAGTTTGGTAGTCATCATAGAAGTAGATTAAGGGTTGTCTTTCCTGTCAGATTTTGCTGGAGGACAGGGCTCATGAGGCAGTGGAGAATATAGAATTGGAGCAATAGCACAGTGGTAAGGCGATTGCCTTGCATGCAGCCAACATCGCCAACCCGAGTTCGATTCTTCCGCCCCTCTCGGAGAGCCTGGCAAGCTACCGAGAGAATCTCGCCCGCACGGCAGAGCCTGGCAAGCTCCCCGTGACGTATTCGATATGCCAAACACAGTAACAACAAAATCTCCAATGGAGATGTTACTGGGCCCGCTTGAGCAAATCGATGAACAACGGGAGGGCCTTATAAAAACATCAGGGATGTCTATTGCTTTCTGATGTGAGTGCAGTTATAGTCCTTAGTGTGTTTCTTTATGAGACAGAGTTCCTAGGGCAGTTGGGAAGATTAAATTTCCCAATATTGCTTCCAGCAATAATCCAGTGAAGAGGGTATTTGCCTTGCATATGACTGACCCGGGTTCAATCCCCAGCATTCTATATGGTCCTCTAAGCACCACCAGGAGCAATTCCTAAGTGCTAAAGCCAGGAATAAGCCCTGAGCATTGCCAGGTCTGACCCCAAAAGACAATAATAATAAAATTGTTACAATGAGAGTAAACTCTTTAATACAATTCTAGCCATAGAATGAATAGTATTGGGAGGTCAGAGAGATAGTACAGTGGGTAAGGTGCTTGCTTTGCATGCAGCTGGCCCAGATTCAATTCCCAGCATCCTATATGGTCCCCTCTGCCTGCCAGAAGTGATTTCTGAGAGCAGAGCCAAGAATAACCCCTGAGCATCATCAAGTGTAGCCCAAAAACAAACAAAAAAGAATGAATAGTATTGAAAGTATTGAAGTGTATTTGTTTTGTGCTATCTTCACAGAGATGTGAACACCTACAAAACAATTTACCTATATGGATGCAGAAATACCCTTTGATGTCAGCCAACAGTTTATTAATTTCAACATATGAAGAAAAAAATGAATTTCTTTCACGTATTCAGCACTATCGTAGTTATAAAATTAGCATAAATGTATTCTTAACTCTTAAGTGACATTCATCAGACAATCCAGAACTGTGAAATTTATCCAGAGAAAACTATTACAAAAAAAGGGCTATGAAAACGAGGCCAGAGAAAAAAAACATTTTATATAAAAAGAATAAGGCAAGGTAGAGGAGCTATTACAGTAGCTAAGGCACTTTCCTTGCACCCTACTGGCGCAGGTTTGATCCCCAGCGCCCCACATGATCCCCCAAGCACTGCCAGGTGGCCAAAAAATAAAAGATATGGCAGCAGGAAGGACTGGGAAATTCTAGGAATTAATGAACTGAATGCACATATAACGTATTAAACCTTTGTCGTATTCAAAACAGTGATGATTTCAGAATGGGCCTCAACCTGTGGCAAGCAGGTCAAAGGTTTCCTGCCTGTCAGGCACAGTCCCTTCAACAGATTAATCTCCCAGGACAAAATAAATGAACGACATGGAATCTGATCATCTGAATAGGGTTTTATTTTTTTAAAGAACTCATTTCATGAATGCACATTCATAAAACAAATTAGAATAACTGGTCCTGTAGACAAATAATACCCTCCCATAATAGGCAGGTGTTACTTAAAAATCTGATCACAAATCAGATGCTTCAAATGGTGTGTTCAACTTAGATGAAAGATGGAATATCCTAAAAAGGTTTCCAGTGACTGCAAAATTAGCCTGAGGCAAGAACATTCTTACGGAAGATGTGTGTGAAGAGTTCCAAGGGAATGTGGAAAAGCAAAATGCAGTAAAATGTTTACTGTGTTACAGACAATCTTAATTACTACTAAGAATAGTAAAGGGATGAGGATCCCTCCTCACCTGTTGGTGGAATCTGGGACTGTGTAAAGTCCGAGCAGCCAGTAGAGCTGTCTGTTCTCGGTTCACCTTTGCTACCCTGAGCCTCTCACTGCTACTCAGCTCTTGTGGTGTTGCGTACACTTAGCTTATCCTCCACTGTTTGTCTTATGGTTAATCCTCTTCCGTGGGGGAGGGGGCCTCAGCCTCTTCCTCTTCCAGTTCCTCTTCTTCCTCTGACTCTTCAGTCTCTGTGTACTCATCAGTTTCTCGCGAAGGAGGTTCTTGCGTTTTGCTAAATATGATGGCACTAATAATTATGATTAGAGTTAGTAGAAGCAAAAAGATAAGGGCACTGAGGACTGCCACACTCAGCCCTTTCTCCTTTTCTATGGCTGAGCCCCTTTCCTTTTTGGGATCTGAGGTCTCTGGTTCGACTGGGGAGCCACCGTCCTCACTGCCACCAGCACCTCTTTCAGCGCAGGTTGGAGGGGCAAAGCCTGGGAAACAGTAACACTTATTTAAATTGTTACAGATCCCATGCAGATTACACTGCTCTACTTTACAGGAAAGTCTGGGAAGGAAGTTAGTGCAGGTGTTTTCCTGACAGGCTTTTTCTGAGAAACAACCAGTTTCATCATCTATGTCTCCACGATCAGGGATATCGTTATTGTGATAGGCGTCCATGGTCCAGCAGTAGCTGCCGTCATGCCAGAAGCTACTCACTGTATAATACTCCTCGATGTTTGGCAATACATCAACATTTACACATACAATTTTCCCACAATAAATATTGTCCTTTGAACACCTAGTATATGATGTGTCAGCCGAGGTGGCACGGCCGCAGTTTCCAAACCTGTTCCCTTGACTGTTCACTTTCATGTAACAGCTCTCTGGGGCTGAGGTAGCAGAATCTCCAAACAGATCCATGCACTTTGTCCTGTGGCTCTTGCACTTGCCACCAGAGCACACGTACATCTCATCACACGTGGACCCATCCACCTTGTAGAGGTCTTGGGGGCACTCAGGGCTGATCCCGTCGCAGTACTCTGGGAGGTCACAGTCCTCAGCATCAGACCGGCACACGTAGCCCCGGGGTTGAAACTTACAGTCGTCGCTACAGCAGTCCCCCCCTCCACACTCTGCCTGGCCCTTCAGCTTACAGTCGCTGGTGCAGCATCTGCTATCCATACACTGGTCACCGCAGTCACACTGCTCGTTGCCCTCCCGCTTCCCGTTTCCACAGGTCAGCATGGCTTGCCGACGCTGCCGGCTCGGAGTTGGAGGCTTGTTGAACAGGCACGACTCTCCGTGTGCCTGGAGGAAGCGGTAGTAGTCGTCAGAGCTACAGTTGCTGAAGCCAGTTTCTTGACTGATATTTTTGTGCATGAGGCAAGAGTGTGTACTCTTACAAACGCAGGCAGCGTGATCGTGCCACATGCCCAAGTTGTGCCCAAGCTCATGGACCAAGAGCTCCACGAATAGGAGCACATCTTCATGGTGGAAGGATTCGACGGCAGCCGCAAACTCACTTGAACAGGCTCCACTGAGGAACGCCTGGCCCGAGTCCTCTGCAGCGCCATGCCCAACGATCAAGTGGGCCACATCATGCGGCGCTCGGTGAGAGAGCTGCTCTCGTCTCCAGCTGTTGAAATTCCGGAGAGTTTCCTGCAGGTCTGCCTGGACCTCGATGAGGTCACCCTCAGTCCAAATCTCCACCCCAGCCAGCACCACCTCTGTGTTTATTCCCCTTGTGTAGCTGTTAGCCAGGGCAATGATGTTCATTACCTTCTGCACTGTCTCACTGATGTTACTGTCCCACATCTGGAACAGCTGATGGTTGACCACAACAAATATCTCCACGTACTTGGTGCGTGACCACAAGGAGGACTGTGCCTGGACTCTGCTGGGTTTCCTGCTGTCCTGTTGCAGACCATCAGGCTCTCCCCGGCTGTGGTTAGTGTGGACAATGCTGCTACACGAGATATGACTTTGCCGGACCGTGGGATACAACACGTGTTCCAGCCCTTCTGAGGGGTCCGTGGGCTCGATGCTGTAGTACTGTTCGTCCTTAATCAGGATGCCTCTGAGGCCAGCGCAGGTGCTGACAGAAACGAAAGAGTCCAGTACTCCCTCCAAGTGGCCTTCATAGTGACAGTCGTGCGGGGTGAAAGGCTGTTCATGCCTCAGAATGCCACCATGGTAGGAAAAGACTGGGAAATCATTCACAAAATAATCTCTCTTTATCTCCAAGTGAATGCGCTGCCTCTGGCCATGCATGACTAGCTCGTAGGACGCCATTTCCCCTGAGTCTTCGCTGTCATTAACTGTCAGATTCCTGGGAATAACTTTTTCATAGTAAGAGTTAGAGACTGATCCTGGATCACAGGACAAGCTTGGCAGGAAAATCAGCATGACCCATGCCAGCACGTTCCCCACACACGAAGGTCCCAGCGAGGTCTGCTCCAGTCTCAAGCCCTTCATCTGGTAAGTCCAAGCCTGAAGAACAGGAGGCATCATCACCCCCAAAGGCTGCCACTGATGTTCCAGACCCTCCGTTACAAACAAGGAGCAGCTCCACGCCTTTGCCAGCTGTGGAAGGGGCGGTGGCTGCCTACCTCTGATCAGTCTGCCTCCAGGACTTCTGCGGTGACAGCACTCTTCAACTAAGGGCCTTTTGACATCATGGAGCGATGTGATCATGGAGGACTGGCGGCTCCATGATGCCACACAGCACCTGGAGAGAGAAGCCAAGTCTCCGTGCCTTCTCAACTGTGCCAAATGGGACACCCCTCCCCCACCCGCCTTCCTGTTGTCAGTTGCTCTGAATATTCCACACACCAAAGGGGCTCAGTGTTCTTGGGTGCATGCTCCCTGATGCCTCTTCAGCTTTTAAAAATTTTAAGCACCATAATTTATGATACTGTTTATGGTAGAGGTGAATGCATAAAACATTCCTGCATCATCATCCACTACTGTGCCCCAGGATAAACTTCCTACTAAAGGTTAGTTCTCAGTTTCTGTTGTCTTTGGGCATTTATTATTCCCTATGTTTCTTTGTCTGAGAGATCATTCTGTATCCCTCTCCTTCTAACTTTCTTAGCGTGATTACTGTATCACTGTATCACAGTCATCCCATTGTTCATCGATTTACTTGAGCGGGCACCAATAACGTCCATTCGTCCCAGCCCTGAGATTTTTGGCAACCTCTCCTTCCTTACTCGTCTTTCCCAATGCTGCCATATTGGAGGCTCTTTCAGGGTCAGAGGAATGAGACCCGTTATTGTTATTATTTTTGGCATATCATTTTTTGGCATATCAAATATGCCACAGGAAACTTGCCAGGCTCTGCCGTGTGGGTGGGATACTCTCGGTAGAGGCATAAATATATATATTTTTTCCCTCTATGATTTGTTGCCTACTGTATGAACCCCATAAGATATGGTATGATATTTAAAATGGGTAAGAAGTGTCTTATGTTGTGTCCAGGAATATGTTCACTTGTATGTGAGGCTCGGCCTGAGTGTGTGGGAAGTGGCCTGGAGCGTGGCGGTGGTTGGGTAGTGGAGGTTGGTTGCCGGGGCTGGGTCCCTTGGGGCAGGGAGGGCTCTTACCCGTCCCCCTCTTGGGCACCCTGAGTAAAAAACAACTTCGCGTGGAGTCTGGTGGCATGGTTATGGGGGCCTCATTTTATGCTCCCTTCTGGGAGAAGCAACCATGAGTTCTGAAGGGTGGCTAATGAGATTATCTGGTGTGGACAGGAGGTAGCTTATGGGTATGACCCCTTGGTTGCCGGAGACCAGAGACGAGGGGAAGCGGGCAGAGGACCTCTGCTCCCAGGTCCCATTGAGCCCAGAGTCCAAGCGTGACACTCTCTGGATCTCACTATGTAGCAGCAAGTTGCACGATCTCATCTTTTCTTAAAGCCAAGTAAGTTGAGTAATACTTCCTTGTGCATAGGTACAGGTTTTGTGTTTTTTTTAAGCTTATTTTTATTTTATTTTATTTTTTTGCTTTTTGGGTCACACCTGGTATGCTCAGGGGTTACTTCTGGTTCTACACTCCACTCAGGAGTTACTCCTGGTGGTGCTCAGGGAGCCATATGTGTTGCTGGGGATCAAACCCAGGTCTGCTGTGTGCAAAGCAAACATACTATCGGCTGTCCTTTCATTCTGGCCCCTCAATCTTTAGTTTTTTGAGGAGTTCATATTATCTTCTAAAAAGGCGGGACCAGCTGACTTTTCAACCAGTAGCGGATGAGGGTCCCTTCCCCCCACATCCACACCAATATTTGGTTGCTTTTGTTTGTTGTGATGTATGTCAGTCTCACTGATATATCTTATTGTTTTAATTTGCATCTTTCTGGTGGTTAGTAACGTAGCACTGTAGCACTGTTCTCCTGTTGTTCATTGATTTGCTCAAGCAGGCACCAGAATTTATTGATCTTTGTTCATCTATATATTTTCTTTATTATTTTTTAATTTATGTATTTTCTTTAAGGAGATTTTTTTTTCTTTTAAAGGAGATTTCTGTTCATCTCTTCCCCTTTTGATGGGGTTGGTTATTTTTCTCTTATAAAGTTCTACTGGTGCTTTATATATCTTGGTTATTAATCCTTTGTGGACTCAAAGTCTCTTTCTTTGTTTTGGGGCCACACCCGGTGGTGCTCAGGGATCACCTCCTGGCAGGGCTTGGGACACTTTGGGACACTATATGGAGTGCTGGGAATTGAACCCTGGCTGGCTGCATTCAGGGCAAGTGCGCTACCGCCAATGTTTTCTTTCAGTGAATGTCTTTTTGTTTTGGTTATCGTTTCTTTTGCAGTGCAGAAGATTCCTGATTTAATGTAGTTCTTTATTTCCCACTTTATTTAAAAACCCTAGTTTACAAAGTTGTTCATGGTGATTTGTTCCAGGCATTCAGTATTCCAATTCCAATCCCTCCACCTCTGTCTCCATGTTCACAGCCACCCCTCAAGCCTGCCCCCGTAGCGGGCCCACAGTAACTTATTTTATATTGCTTGTTACCACTTAATGGCTAATGGAATGATCAAAACATGCTTCACGATCACGATCACAATCATCCTGTTGTTCGTTGATTGCCTTGAGCGGGCACCAGTAACGTCTCCTTCGCCCTAGCTCTGAGTTTTTTTTTTTTTTGCTTTTTGGGTCACACCCAGCGATAGTCAGGGGTCACTCCTGGCTCTGCACTCAGGAATTACTCCTGGCAATGCTTGGGGGACCATATGGGATGCCGGAGATTGAACCCAGGTCGGCCGCATGCAAGGCAAACGCTCTACCCGCTGTGCTGTCGCTCCGGCCCAGCCCTGAGATTTTAAAAAGTGCCATATTCAAGGCGCTTTCAGGGTTAGGAGAATGAGGCCCATCATTGTTACTGGTATTTGGCATATTGGGTACGCCACGGGGAGTTTGCCAGACTCTGCTGTGTGGGCAGGTTATATTCGGTAGCCTGCCAGGTTGTCCAAAGTAAGAATGAGATAATAAGATGTCCGGGAGCTGGGTCTTATAGTCTCTGCGTCATGGCCGTTGATGGGATTACACGGCGCAGGGGACCAATTGGTGGGTGTGACACCGGACTACTGGAATTTGGAGGATCTGGATGGAGGATGCTCAGCCCCGATCTGAGCAGGCTTGGAGATCTCAGCCCCGGGACCCGCATGCCTTTGTTCCTCTGCTGGTACCTTCATGCGTGTGGAGAGTGGTCTCAGCATGGTTGTGGCTGGTTCTGGAGGGCTTTGGCTGCTGGAGCTCTGCCCGGGGCGGGGCGGGAAACTCAAGCTGTCCCCCCTCCAAGGGGCCCCGGCGAGGACAGCCAGGCACGGGCTGGGGAGACTCTGTGCTGTTCTCTTCTGGGAGCTGGGTTATAGTCTCTGGGTCTTGGCCGTTGATGGGATTACACGGTGCAGGGGGCCAGTTGGTGGGTGTGACCCTGGCCTACTGGAAGATGGAGGATCTGGGTGGAGGATGCTCAGCCCCGCACCTGGCTGTCCTCGCCAGGGCCCCTTGGAGGGGGGCAGGTTGAGTTTCCCTCCCTGCCTCGGGCAGAGATCCGGCAGCCGAAGCCCTCCAGAACCAGCCACAACCATGCTGAGACCACTCTCCACACGCATGAAGGTACTGGCAGAGGAACAAAGGCATGCGGGTCCCGGGGCTGAGATCTCCAAGCCTGCTCAGATCGGGGCTGAGCATCCTCCACCCAAAAAATGCTTCAATGCAAGAAAATTTGTGCACATTGTTGTATCTCACCATGGGGACATTAAGTCCTTGTCTGGGGTTTGCTAAGCTGTTGTTGCTAGTTGAGCATTCTGTGTTAATGCTTCTGTTAGTCAAACTTAGTCGGTTTCTATTTGCATTCCCATCTGGTATGTTCCAACTGGGATGTTTGTAATGTATGGTTTGGAGATATCACAGCCACATGCTCCAGAAAGTCCAGAATATTTAACTGTGCAGCAAACTTCCACGGCAACGGCAGTGGGGTGTGGTTGTGGCCATCAGGACTTCTGGAATTACAGATGGAGTGGGGTGGGGTGGGCAGGGGGGGTTACCCACCCCAACTCCAACAAGGCCTGGAGTTTCAGTCAAAAAAAAAAAAGAAGAAAAAAACAACAGTGTACCTAAATTTGGGGCAGTTTGGCATCAGTGTGGAACTGGAAATCAACTGTGAGATCTTAAACTCTGGCCATGGGCATGGGGGCAGCTGCCAATTGGTATGAGTGCAGCGACCAGGGCCCTGGTAGGACGGGAACTTGGTCTGCCCCCTCCTGAGATCACCCTGGAGCTCTCAGCCAATGACCAGTGTATCAAGGAATGTTTGTGACTAGTTGATTTCTTTTGAGATTTAATTCTGAGTCTCTCGAACAAGGCCAGAAGGTGAGTTCTGCTGTGGTGGTGACACATGGGTGTGGTTCTGTAGTTCCATTTTTTATCCTTGCTCTGGTAGCTGGGCACTGAATTGTTGAAATGCCTCAGGGTTCTATGTCATGAAGTGATCTGTTTTCCTCAATATAACCTATTGATTCAGGTCAGTACTGAGGTCTTCAATACATTTTGATTTGACTTTTATGTATGGTATCAGAAAGGGGTCTGAATCTTTTTTTTTTTTTTTGCATGTGACTGACCAGTTTTTCAACACCATTTGTTGAAGAGGCTTTTCTTGTTCTACTTACCTTTTGGCTCTTTAAGGACAATTAATTGTCCAGGGGCTAGAGCAGTAGTACAGACAGGAGGGCACTTTCCTTGCACACGGCTGACCCAGGTTTGATCCCCGGCAACTCATGGTCCCCCGAGCTCCACCAGGAGTTATGCCTGAGAGCAGAGCCAGGAATCAGCCGAGCACCAGAGTGTGGCAAAAAAGGAGGGGCCAGAGTGAAAGTATAGTAGGCAAGCACTTACCTGATACACAGCCAAGCCAGATTTGTTCCCTGGCATCCCTCCAGGGCACAGAACTCAAGTAACTCCTGAGCACTGCCAGGTGTGACCCAAAACCTTAAAAAAATAATAATAAAGGAAAAAGGAAAAGGATTAACTGTCCTTATACCTGAGGATCTGTCACTGGACTTTCAATTTTGCTCCATTGGTCTGAGTCTGTCCTTATTCCAGTACCACATTGTTTTGACTACTGCAGCTTTATAGGATAATTTGAAGGTGGGAAAGAGGAGCCTCGCATCTTTTTGCATCCATTTGCTTTGTCTATGTGTGGGTGGTGGTGGGGATGGTATTACTCCACATAAATTTCAACAGCATTTGGTCTATGTCTTTTTAAAAGGTCAAGGATAGTTTGTAAGGAGTGCACTGAATCTATAATGCTTTGGACAAGTTCATTCATTCATTCATTCATCATCCTGTTATTCGTCGATTGGCTCGAGCAGGCCCCAGTAACGTCTCTTTCATCCTAGCCCTGAGATTATATTCAAGGCTCTTTAGGAGAATGAGACACATCATTGTTACTGGTATTTGGCATATTTGGTGCGCCACGGGGAGTTTGCCAGACTCTGCCCTGTGGGCAGGCTATATTCGATAGCCTGCAAGTTTGTCCAGAGTAGG
Source organism: Sorex fumeus (assembly GCF_029834395.1). NCBI lineage: Eukaryota > Metazoa > Chordata > Mammalia > Eulipotyphla > Soricidae > Sorex > Sorex fumeus. The sequence continues at coordinate 2,705,836 of NW_026606212.1, read as the reverse complement.
AATGAGATAATGAGATATCATAAAAAGATGTTTTGATAAGATGTCGCACGGCCGCGAATGCGGCCGCGCGGTTCCGGGAGCTGCAAGTTGGTCAAGTTGGTCCTTTTATTTTTTGGCTTTTTGGGTCACACCCAGTGATGCTTAGGGGTTGCTCCTGACTCTACACTCAGGAATTACTCCTGGTGGTACTCAGGGGACCCTGTGGATGCTGGGGATCGAACCTGTGTTGGTTGTGTGCAAGACAAATGCCCTACCTGCTATACAAATGTCATTTTGACACTATTAATCCTTCCAATCTTTTCAAAATAAAATGAGATGTTTTCATTTCCTTGTGTTCTTTTATTTTGTGGTAATGTATAGTTTTTTTGTTGTTGTTGTTTGTTTTTCTTTTTTTTGTTGTTGTTGTTGTTTGTTTTTCACGTAAGTCTTTCACCTCTGTTAAATTGATTCCCAGATACTTGATTTTTCCAGATGAACAGGATTTTTTTTTCTTTTACTGCACCTGATTGGTGCTCAGGGCTTACTCCTGGCGGTGTTCAGGGATCACTCATGGAGCTAAGGGAACCATATGGGATCAAACCCAGATTGGCTACATGCAAGGCAAATGCCCTTCTCGCTGTGGCCCCAGAAAAGCCGTGGGTTTCTGCACAGTGAATTTTGTGGACTGCCATTTTACTGTACAAAATCACTGTTTTGGTTATCTAAGATTTTCTCCAAGTAGAGAAGGTTTGATTTCTTTTCTGATCTGGATGCCCTTTGATTCTCTTTCCTGCCTGTTTTGGCAAGGACCTCTAATAGAAGCGCTGTGAGTGGGTAGCCTTGGCTTGTGCCGGATCTTTGGGAGGCATTCAGGTTTTCACCACTGAGTAGATGTTTGCTGGAGACTTGTGGCAAATGACTTTATCCGTGTTGAGGAAAGTTCCTTTAACCCCTATTGAAGAGTTTTTAGCATGAGTGGGTACTGATCTTGTCAAAGGCTTCTCTGCACCTATTGATATTTACTTTTCCTTGTACTGATATGGTGTATTATATATATTAAATCATATTTACATCCCAAGGTTAATTCTACTTGGTCATGGTATATGATCTTTTTGACGCATTGCTGGATTCAGTTTGCTAATATTTGGAAGATCTTTGCACATACGTTCATCAGGAATAAGTGTAGTATTCCCTTTTTTGTGATGTCTGTCTGCTTTTGGTATCGGTGATGTTTGCCTCATAGAAACGGGGCGAATTTGTTTCTCCCACTTTCTGAAAGAGCCTACGAAGGATTGAAGTAGGTCTTCAAAGGTTTGAAAGACTTACTAATTAAATCCAGCTGGGCCTGGGCTATTGTTTTGGCTAAACTTTTGATTACAGGTTTTCTTTATTATTTTTGTTGTTGCTTTGGATCACACCAGTGTTCACACTCAGGAATTACTCCTGGTGTTGCTTGGTGGACTATATGGCATGCTAAGGATCGAACCCAGGTCAGTCATGTGTAAGGCAGGTGCCCTCCTTGCTGTCCTATCACTCCAGTTCTCCATTTTTATTTCTCTGATAGCAATTTCTCTGGTCAGGTGCTCCTTCAAGGATGATACAATCTTGAAAAGTGTATAGAGCCTAAAATGAATCCATTTCTTCTAAGTTCTCTAGTTTCCTGGCATAAATGTTCTCTGTCTCTCTCTCCACTCTACCTCCCCCCATTCCTGCATCTTGCTAATGGTTTGTCAAACTCTTTAAATTGTTTTTTCAGTTTCCATTTCATTAATTTCTTCTCTAAATTTTATTTTCTTATGCTTGCTTTGGAGTCCTTTTGCTGGCCTTTTTCTAGCTGCTTGAGCTGTACAGATAGATTATGCAGGCCTTTTCTTATTTCAAATGAACACTTGTATTGTCCTGGTAGCTTTTTAAAAAATATTTATATTTTTGTTTTAGGGCCAGTCCCGCAGTGCTCAGGGATTACTCCTGGCTCTATACTCAGAAGTTATTTCTCGAGGGGCTCAGGGGACTATATGGGATGCCAGGGATCGAACTCAGGTTGTCTGCATGCAAGGAAAGCACCCTACCCACTGTACTATCTTTCCAGACTCTGATTAACTTTTATTTCTACAGCATCGTGGTCTGGGAGGGTAGTTGATAATGTCTATATTCTTGATTTTATGAGGACATGTGACCTGGCGTATAGTCTATCTTGGAGAATGTCCCATGTGTACTGGAGAATGTTTATTTGACTTTTGGGGGATGTGGAGCCCTCTATGTGTCTGCTGAGCCCACCTCTGCCATTTCTTCCTTCAAAGATGGTATTCCATTATCGCTCTTCTTGATTAAAAAAACAAGTCTCGGGGCTAGATCGTACAGGTGTCTGAGCCCTGTTCCCCACAGAGTAGGATACTATTGGTGGAAGAAAGGGAACAAGGGAGGGAGGAAGGAGCGAAAAAAAGAGAAGAGAAAGAAAAGGAAGGAGGGAGGAAGGGAGGGAGGAAGGAAGGAAGCCAACACCTTTTAACAACTGACAGCAGAGGGGTTTTACCATTTTCTCTAAGCAGTAGGGGCACCCCCTGCAGCCTGGCAGCTGGCATCCTGAGTCCCAGCAGTCTGCAACATGAATCCCCAAAATTCTTTTGGCACCAGAACGAATCTACAGTCAATGCAGAATGCGAGTGAAAGACAGTGCAAGTGAGACACACTCCACCATACTTAATCCAAATGCTCACAGCCGAAAAGTCAGTAGAGTTGATCGTTTGTCAACTACCAGCACATCATTTTTGTATACTTTATTGCAAATAAAGCAATTTTGCTTGATAATTCCATCTGTCATCTTACAAATATATGACTAAACAGTCCTAAAGTAATAAATAGTATAACTCTAGGAACTGAACTTTCCTTTAAAACACACAAATAAACTATGCTATGAATAAATCCTGTATCTAAATGTATACAGCATATTTCAACAATATGGAAATGAAATTAGGATTTATTAATTTACATAAAAATTACTTTATACATTAAAGAATAATATTTCAAATTATTAAAAAACAAAGTCTGATTTCTCATTATTGGGATTCATGGGATGTGGTCTGTTCTTCTATCACTTGCTTCACAATTTCTGCCAGCTTTAGTCGATCAACTTTATCTGTGAATCCACGACCTGAAACCCAAGACAGAAAAAGTCTCCAAACCAGGTGATTAACAGACTTCTGAAGTTATACCCCTGGGCCCTGTCAAATTCACTCTCACCAATGGAGGAACCATCCCTGGTACTAGAGCAAACCACGTGTTTCAGGTAGCAACATGGCTGTTCCACTAACCTACTACTAAAATCCAAAGTTCACTACAAGAGCAAAAAGGGAACCATTCAAGGAGATGATTTTTTTGGTAACACATATGTGTGACAAGGGACTTATAGCCACAATACATAAAGAAATACATTTCTTGGGAACCACATGGTCCTCCAAGCACCACCAGGCATATGCAAGGCAAACACCCTACCCACTGTCCTATCACTTGGCCCTAGAAAAGATTTTTTAAAAAAGCTTGACTTACAAGAGTTACTGAATGAGTTTTTGACGCCAAGACCAGCTTGGGTGGCATGACGGCCCACAGCACCACAGCTTAGCTGGTTCAAGGTGCCTGGTCACTGAAATGGGCTGCCTGTTCTCCTCTCCCCCCACCCCCCATTTAAAAAAATTAGGTTTTAAAACTGACAAACCACATTATGCTACAGGTGTGCAACAGAGTGATCCAACTGCATGCACTGCATGATGCTCGCAAGGACATTCAGCATCTTACAGAATTTCAAGTTTTTTTTGACAACAAAACCTTTGAGTTTCTTTTCTGGTTTTGGCTTTTTGGGTCACACCCTGCTATGCTCAGAGATCATTCCAGGCAGTGCTTGGAGGACCATGCGTGGTGCTGGGGACCAAACCTGGGCTGGCTGCATGCCAAGGCAAGTGCCTTCGCCCCTGTACTATCTCTGGCCCTGGGTGATGACAATTTTTGACATCAACTCTCTTAGCAATTTTCAAATACACCAGGCCAGAGAGACAGTATAGGAGCTAAGGCACTTGCCCGGCACATAGCCGCAGCGGCCGTGACCCTGGCTAACCCCAGCACCAAGGATGATCCCTGATCTCTGATGGGGTCACTCCCGAGCAGAGCCGGGTGAGCCCCCCCTCCAGGTAAGCACACGTGCAACACAGTAATGTTCACTACAGCATCCCTAGGACTTTTTACATTTTGTAACTGGAAATTGTCTTTTTTTTCCAAGTTTTTTTTTGGGGTGGGGCGGGGACCACCCAGTGGTGTTCAGACCCTATGCTGGGGGGGGGGGAGTCACTCCTGGCAGTGCACAGGGGACTGGAAGGTACTTCGGATGCACCCAAAGCCTTGCATCTCTCCTGGCTCTAAGAGTCTTTAAAAGTTCGTCCTTCTCAGTCCTATCATCCACTGCTGCTCATTCCCCCAGAGCAGCCCCTGATATAAGGAGAATGACGCTCCACTATACATGGCAGCAGCAAGGCTGAAGCTAATCCAATGTCGACTAGAAGAAGCAGACACCAAAGGAGACAGACATGTCTGTTCCCATTTATATTAAACACAAAACCAGGCCAATGAATGCATAGTGCTAAAACAGGGTTCGGGTTCTGTAAGACGCCCAATGCTCTCCTTAGGGGCTCATATGGGGGGTGAGGCGGGGGTGGGGAACATTTTGTGGAAATTCATCAAAATGAAATAATCACGTTTTATTTCTGTATTGTTATTTCCACATCTTTCTTTTCTGTGTTTTGGACCACGCCCTGCAATGCTCTGTGCTCAGGGATCACATCTGGCAGGGTTCTGAGGGGTCATATGGGGTGCTGGAGCTCAAACCCTAAGAGAGCAAGCACCTTGATCCCTGTACTCTTTCCCCAGCCCCTCGACATCTTTTCTGAAGCTCAGGGAAGAGACTCTCTGCAGGCACGGCCAGACTAGGGCTTTTGATTTCTCCTGTTGAAGAACCAGGTGAGACAAGGCAGTCAAACCACTTGTTCCCCTCGAAGCTGCAGCTTTTCACTCTGCAGAATCAGATACTAACAAAGGCACTTTGGGACCTTGTTTGCCTCGGGGCTAGGGGACCCAAGCAGCGGTGACAGCTCTTGTGGGAACGTGCTGATGGGCAGAGAAGATGCCTGGCCCCCTCCCCTTCCAGTGCCCTGCTCCTCACAGTGACATGGTGAGCAGCGTGCTCAGGGAAGGTTCTGATCTCAGGCTGCTACTGCTTTAGCAGAGGCCACGCTGGCGGTCTGGCCGCAGGAGAAGAGAAGCGTGCCCGCAGCACCAAGTGCCAGGGACTGCACTTGGGGCCTCCCCCTGTGCCCTCCCAACTCTGTCCTCACGGCCCAAGTGGTGGGGGTTCTCCAGTGTGGAATCCACAACACACAGACTATCTGAACCCTGAGAAACAAGTAAAAGGATCAAATGTCCAGACACATCTGGGCAGTTCATGGAGGCTGAGCCTCTGTCCCCTTCCTTCACCCAGCGCGGGCCCAGAGACCTACACATGCAGAACACACGGTGCGCCTGGACCCGGGAGGGCATGAGGGGGCACCTACCGTTCCAGCTGAAGCTCTGCAGAGTGTCGCGGAGAAGTTTGCATTCCCGGTTATACTTCCAGGCCTCCTGCATCACTTCATTCAGCTTCTCGTCTTCATTCTCTCCTGCAGAGAAAGGTGAGGAAGATGTTTCATTTCCCAGTACCATGAGCTTCTGGTATCAGCAACAGGACCTAGCCAGCTTGTTGAAATATGATGACCAAAGGTGCGAACCTGACCAGACTGCCTACCCCGCGGCCCCGTTACCCCTCCACCACCTCTGGTCTTTGAGCTCTTCTACTCTGCCAGCTTCAGAAGGACCCTCAGATGGACTGGGTCTCAGCATCGGAGGATGAGTGTCAGATATCAGTGGCAGCAAAATACCAGGCTAACTGTAAAGTCCCAAACAGGGAAGCATGTAAGGCTGAGGGGTTCCCTTCTTTCACCAATTCTTACTTAATCCATCCTTTGAAGCACACTGGGCTCTCACTGGGCTCTTAAAAGCCAAGTAACCTAGGATGGCTGGCCGGCAGCAGCTTTCTGACCCGCTCCCTGAAACATCTGGATTTATTGGCCAAGAACCCCAACACATCATGCCGAGTGGCACGAGAACATACAAGAGAGTGTTCCTGCCGTAGAGAACTGAGCCAGCCACATGAGCAGGGGCCGCGGTGACTCCTGACCCAGTGAGGCATTTTCTTTTTATGCACAAACTTACGGCACTCCTGTAGTCTACAGGCTCTGAAAATTACGTTTCACAGCCTAAAACCTGACACTGTCGATATCTATTTTCCATCTTTTATCCTGTACCTTATAACAAACTAAGGAAACACAAAATTACAAGCTGCATTTAACATGTGAAACCTAAACTAAAAATGTCATAAAAGCCAAAGGGCAGGACTTATCACATTTCTGAGTTCTCTCTCACTTACTACACTTTCTAGTGGGCACAGACTCATTTATATAATCTTTTTTTTTTATAACACAATGATGAGAAACCCCAGATCAACGCATGTGTGCTCGCACATGCGTGCACACACACACACACACACACACACACACACACACACACACACACACACAAAGCATTCAGAAACGGTGTGACCTTTACCAGCCTGCGGGAGAATACACTGAGCAATCACGTCTCGAAGTTTCTCCAAGGCAACGTTGGAATCCTCAGCTCCATTCTCGCGGCCATGGATATAAACGCTGTCCTTTGGCTTGGTGCTTAAGAAGTTTGGGAGACAGGTGGCAAGGTAAGACCCCAAATCCCAACTTTCAACAGCTGTTAATTCTAGGCAACCTGCCTTGCACATATCCAACCGGGTTTACTTCCCAGTACCGGCAGCCCATATGGTCCCTTGAGCCCTCCAGGAGTGGACCGTGAGCACAGAGACAGGAGTGAGGCCTGAGCATCACTGGTGGGGCCCAAAGCGAAAACAAATCAACCCCACCCCCAAAAAAATCCTTGAGGGCAACATACTTTTTTTGGTTTGTTTTTGAGGGCAACATACTTTTTAAGTTAATAACTTTTTTTTGCTTTTTGGGTCACACCTGGCAGTGCACAGGGGCTACTCCTGGCTCTGCACTCAGGAATTACCCCTGGCGGTGCTCAGGGGACCCTATGGGATGCTGGGAATGGAACCCGGGTTGGCTGCGTGCAAGGCAAACGCCCTACCCGATCTGCTATCACTCCAGCCCCTAAGAAAATAACTTAAATAATGAACCTCCTCTTTCTGATGCAGTCTCTTCTCTCCACCCCTTAAGAAGCAGGAGAAGGGCAGACCTGTGCTGACCATCTCCACCCCAGCCCTCAGCCAGACCCATCACGAAAGCGGCTTAGTTACCCGAGCAGCTTCCTCTTTCGGAGAATGGGGTTGTTCACGGAGTGCAGGGGCTTCAGGCTGACCTTGGGGTCCTGGATGCGCATGTTGGCCAGCTGCTCCGCGTGCGCCTGCTGGATCCCCGCCACCACGGCCTGCGCGCAAACACTGGGGTCAGTTTTCCGCATACATATCCAGGCACCTAAAAACCAGTCTCGGTGAGTGGAGAGAAAAGGCCGAAAGGACCAGGCGGGCAGTTTCCCTCTCGTGCCAGCAGCACACAAATCCCAAGACAGCGAAGGACCTGGCATTAGCAGGATCTAAGACATGACGGGCCCCGGGAGGATGAGGCTGATCAGAAGCCGAGAGTGGAGCCTTTCTTCCCTGCAGGAGGCAAAAGCTCAAGTGAAAAATACTAACCCGGGGGCTGATGGCGTTAAGCACCGAGCAGGGAGGGCGCTTACTCTGCACACAGCTGCCCAGGATTCAATCCTCCCAGCTCATCTTTCCCCAACGCGCCAACCAAGGGAACTCTCAGCATTGATTTTCTCATCTGCTCATTCTTTTTCACACTTCTTAGCTGGTAATACTCACGGCTTTGGCCCCTTGGTCACACACTCTGATCCTACACCTCAATCCTGAAAACTAAAAGCTCCCCTCCAGGGCACAGGAGATGGCACCGAGGGCTGGAGCATGCGCACTGCAGGCAGGTCTGGGTTTGATCAAGGGCACGATCCCCTGAACACTCGTGTATGGCCTCAGCCCAAACCAAACCAAACCAAAGCACAAGAGGGCTGGAGCGATAACACGGCGCGTAGGACTTTCCATAGCCAGACCAGGTTCGCGCCCTGACACCACGTATGGTCCCCTGAGCCTGCCAGGAGTGATCCATGAGCACAGAGCTAGGAGCAAGCCCTGACCATTGCTTGCTGTAGCCCCAAAACAAAACAAAACAAAAAAAACCCCATCACCACCAAAAATCACGACCACCAAAAAGCCGTCCCTTTCCCCACACATCAGGGAATTCCTGACTTTCCTCTACGTGGTAATGGTTACCGTCAGGGTTCCCAGTGGCCCCATGGATCTAAGCAGTCACCAAAAGTGAAACTTCCTCTTCAACTGGTCACTATCCTAGCCCTCTCCTTAGAGCTGCCTCCCATTTTTAGATGACTGTGCAAATCTGCGGCTAGCAAACCCTCTCGTCTGCAGGGCACCGCTCTACCTTTCCAAGGGAAAGTCTTGCCTCAAAACTCTCTGCTGCTTTTCTGGCTCCTGATCAAGCTGCTTAACGGCCATGATCCCAGAGACTCAGAAACAAATCTTGGAGCCTAGTGGCTTTTGGCAGAAATGCATCCGGACCCCACAGTATGTCAGTGTTGCCGGGCCACCCCAGAGGGGAAGGGTACTGTCCCTCCGCCTGCTCCTACTGGGCGGCTCAGTGGCCGCCATCCTCCAGGGGCCACTGGACAGTCAGGTTTGGGCCTTCAGTGACGAGACACGCAGAGCCTCACGGGATGGGGGTGGAGCTGGCCCTTTCCACCTCATCCCAATGAGACCCTGAGTTGCTGCCCACAAACGGCCTTTCTGGCTCCTGACAAAGCTGCTTAATGGCCATAATCCCAGAGACTCAGGAACAAATCTCAGAACCCAGCAGGTTTTGGTAGAAATCCCTCCAGATTTGTTAAAATTTCAGAATTTCAAAATTGCACGGCCACTACTGCAGCCACCTGACATCATATGTTATTCATAACCAGCAATAGAAAACAAATTGTCTCCTGTTGCCTTTTCAGCAGATCTGAGTGTTGGGGTAAAATCCCAAATAAGAATGGTGGGTCTGGTGTCAAAATACTGAATGTGATCAAAGTACAGAGAGAGTAATGTGGAAATCATCTGCCCCACAGATAGGGGGAGAGTGTGGGATGGGGGTATCCTGGGATTTTGGTGGTAGAGAATGGGCATTGGTGAAGGTACGGGTGTTTCATTGTATGACTGAGACTTAAAAGCTTTGTAACTGCTCTCACAGTGATTCAATAAATAAAATTATAAAAAAAAAAACAAAAAACAAAAAAAAACCACCTCTCTGCTGCTGGGGCCAGAGAGATGCCACAGGGCTTTGGACACTTGCCTTGCAAACAGCCAACCCTGGTTGGATTTCCAGCACCACACACGGGTCCTTGAGCACTGCCAGGATTGAGCCTCGAGCAGAGTCGAGTCAGCCCTGAACATGGCTGGGTTTGGTCTCCCATGGGTGTGGTTCCCCAGTTCACCCCGGGAAACATCTAAGCTGCTCTACTGTATCTGCCCAAGACCAGTCACTCTGCTTTCAAGGGGGAGAAACAGAACAGGCGCTGATCCGGGTTCAATTCCTGGCATCCCATATGGTCCCCTGAAGACTGCCAGGAGTGTCAGAATAGGAGTGCATGCGTGCGTGCGTGCATGTGTGTGTGTGTGTGTGTGTGTGTGTGTGTGTGTGTGTGTGTGTGTGTGTGTGTTCAATTCCTGGCATCCCACATGGTCCCCTGAAGACTGCCAGGAATGTCAGAACAGGAGTGTGTGTGTGTGTGTGTGTGTGTGTGTGTGTGTGTTCTCATACAGTTTGCCACAGTGGGCACTCAGGCTGTCTGCTGGAATTCTTTCAGGACACCTCAAGTGCAAGAGTTCGGGCACTGCCCTGGGGCTCGCCAGTCTCTTCTAAGGTGAGAAGTCCCTCAGAGATGCTCTCCTTTTTCTGGATTCTTGCCGCATCCAAAGCAAATGAGGTGCGCAGAGCTGTCTAAGACGCCCCTTGTTAGTTCTGTTAATCAATCTGTTTGCACTTTTCGGGCTGGGGGGGAGGGGGGCAGGAGAGTGTCACTCTGATCTGCGCCCCTCTCCCACAGAAGAGATGTAAACAGGATTCAGCTCTGTCTGGGAGATGTTTTCCTTCTGGGAAGGCTTGAACCCTCCCCAGACCGAGCCCCACTCCTCCTCAACACGGCCCTCGGGCCGCCGAATAAGCAGCATCCAAACCTTATCCATCATCAGCTGGGCAGAGGGGAGCACGTTATCCAAGGCCTCGGTTGAGTTCAGCCAAGGGTGGTCCAGCACCCCCTCGATAGTCAGTCTTTCCTCCGGCTTGACCTTCAAAAGCCTGTGGCGGGAAAGGCCAGAGGGTGGGGTTACAAACTGGCCTCTCAGGGGCGCCCAGGCATCTGTCTCTAACGCTCTCTTCAGCCTCAGCCTTTCGATGGCTCCCCCACCCCAAGCCGGGGCCTCCATCTGCAAGGCAGGGGTGCCGTTCGAGACCCTGGCCACCTGCTAGGGGGCCTGAATCCCAAGGCGGTCTGTCCACCACGACACGGACAAACAGCACAAAAAGACTTTATATTCCAGTGATGCTTCACACTAAGACCTCCTTTGAATAAGGCAGTCCTGAGGTCGAAGCTCTGTATTAATTTTTTTTAAGTAAAAGAAAATTAGTATCTGATCATTGTATAATTGAAACCAAAGCACAAAAAATTGTAAATCTACAACTTTAAAAAAAATAAAATAAAATAAAGGGGAAAAAAAAAAAAAAGAAAATTAAATTTTTTTTTTATTTGGAGGGTTTTTGAAAGTGTGGAGGGGGAGAGAGAGAGAGAACACGCTCAAAAAAAAAAAAAAAAAAAAGAGAACGCGGGCTACTCGAAGCTCTCATTTGGCAACGAGGAGCTAAAAAATTAGCTGAGGGGCTCATGCAGCTCTGAAAATCTAGGTTGAAACTTATGGTAAAACCCGGGGGCGGGCATTTGCCTTGCACACGGCCAAGCAGGGCTCCACCCCCGCGTCCCAGCTGGTCTCCTGAGCTGAGAGAGCACCACTGCTCTACCTGCCTGTGCCAGCCACCACCGCGTCTCCCCGCTCACTACCAGCACCTCCTTCCAAAGCCCGTCAGGGCAGCGTGCCTACTCGCCCTTTCCGGTTCTGAAGGACTGTTCGGAAAAGCATCCCAAGGCTCCAAGAAGGTAACCGATGGCACTCAGGGGACAGAAAACACCTTCCACACAACCCAGACCCACATAAGGAGATGCAAGTTTTGGCTGAGTGGCTAGAAAAGAGCATGGAAGACAAATGAGGGTGTCATCACTGCCTCCACTTTCCCAAGTTTTGATCCTCACAATCTTCTTTGTTCCTCACAAATTTTGGAAACCAGTTCCTTTATAAAACAAATAAAAATTATATATATATATATATATATATATATATATATATCACGGTCACGGTCCTCCCGTTGTTCATCGATTTGCTCGAGCGGGCCCAGTAACGTCTCCATTGGAGACTTTGTTGTTACTGTGTCTGGCATATCGAATACGTCACGGGGAGCTTGCCAGGCTCTGCCGTGCGGGCGAGATACTCTCGGTAGCTGGCCGGGCTCTCCGAGAGGGGCGGAGGAATCGAACTCGGGTCGGCCATGTTGGCTGTGTGCAAGGCAAACGCCCTACCGCTGTGCTATCGCTCCAGTCCATATATATATGTTTAGGCTTTTGTGTGTCACACCCAGCGATGCTCAGGGTTTACTCCTAACTCTGCACTCAGGAATCACTCCTGGCAGTCTTCAGGGGTCCGTATGGGATGCCGGAAATTGAACCCGGGTCAGCTGGATGCAAGGCAAATGCCCTCCCCACTGTACCATTGCTCTGGGCCCACCACTTCCTTTTTCACTTAAGCAGACCCCTCAACCTCAATACAGGCTCACTTTTGAAACACAGTAACCTCCAGAGAGATCACTGTACTATCAGGAGATGCTTTCCAAATACTGCTCCTTTAATGATAATTTTCATTCCATTAGAAGTGGAAAAAGTTAAACTGGAGCAGGAGGAAGTGCTCGGTGAGTCGTGGAAACACCAGCACAGTGCACAAGTCCTTGGCAGCCAAGCCTTCCACACGGGAGGGGAGAAAAAGCAGAAATTCCTCTAATGAAGGTCAGATTTCCTACCCAGGCCCGCTCGCTGTGGGCTGATGACGGAGCTGGGAAGGCTGGAGCAGGCCCGAACCCGCACTTTCACACGCTGCCAGGATGGCCATCTCAGCACCCAGCTCCTCTCAGAGTCGGACAAACCCCGAGGGACTGGCCACCAGGTGAGGGCATGCAGTGCAACGGCTCCTGCATGGACCTGGGTTCCCACTCCAGAAACACTCTAAGAACTAAACAAGAAGCAAAGCCCCCAGGCTCAACCCCTGCACCCCGCCTGGGCCCCCGGGCTCACCAGAAGTGATCTGCTGAGCATAAAGCTAGGAGTAAACTGAGGCCCACTGGGTGTGACCCAGAAAAGGGAGGGGGAAAAAAGGAATCCAAGCCCCATTTTACTGAGGCGGACACTGACTCCCACCACGCCGGCGAGGGTGAGGCTCCGAAGCTGTCCCGCCGGGTGCTCACCTCCTCACCACGTCCTTGGCCATCTCCGAGATCTGGCTCCACTCCTCCTCCGGGAACTCGAAACTGCCCGTCATGATCTTCCTCCGCATGTCCTTCGGGATGGTCCGGCTGTGGTGTTTGGAGTAGAAGGGTGGGTACCCGCACAGCATCACGTAGATGATCACACCCAGTGACCACAGGTCACAGCTCTGGAAGGAAAGGGCCACGTCACTCTGAGCTGTGACAGTCCTGACACAAGGCCCGGGGCTGGCCCCCAACAGACCCCAAGAGTCACGCAGTGGACAATGCAGAGGCTCCACACGTGCACGGGAATGGGCTTTCCTCTCCGTCTTTTTATATGCCCCCAATTCCATACATACATACATACATGTATACACATATCATAGACAAGTCTACTGAGAGATATAAAAAAATATAAATAGCAGCACCCAAGGCCACTCTGAGGCTCAAGAGTCATTTGGATTCGTACTGATGAAGCTGAAGCTCTTATCTGACCTCTGGCTGTGGGTGGAGAATACTTTCTTCCCAGCCACAGAAATAACGGGATGTGAGGCCACTGGCTAGGACATGTGCCGTCAAGCCGGGCGGACCAGGACGCAAGAACGGAGCAAGTCAGACAGGCAGGCTGAACCCAGAGAAACAGCACCAGCAGCTCCGAAGGCCCAGCCAGAGTGTTTCGCAGAGATGCAGGAGAGGCATGTAAGCGTTCCTGTCCACAGTGCCCCCTGCAAGGCCAGACCCCATTCCTGGGGAACATACTCTGGAATGAAGACGACCCCAAATACTGCTTGTCAAAGGCGTGATTAATAAAGGAGCCCCATTTAGTCAAATCCACCCTCCCCGCCTCAGAAACTGATAGTTCTAGTGTCTCCTGCAGGCACCCAAAGACCTGCCCTGGCTCCCGGCACCTCGCCAGCTGCGCTCGCCCTGAGGGAGGTCTGGATGTTCCCGTGTTTGACATTACACTCACAGACACCCGCAGACAACAATTCGTGCTGTGAGACTCAAAGTGCTGAACTCAAAGCCCACCAGGGGAAGAGGAACCTTAACAAGGGGGCAAGCAGGGACTGGAGTGATCAGCAGGACAGCGGGAAGGGCGTGGTCTTGCATACACCTGACCCGGGTTCAATTCCCTGCACACCAGAAAGTTCCTAGAGCCCCGCCAGGAGTGACCCCGGATTGCAGGACCAGGAGTAAGTCCTGAGCACCTCTGGGTATGGCCCCCAAATGAAAACAAAACAGAAAGAAAGGCTGGGGGAGGAGGGTGGGCAAAGAGACAGGGCGGGATTGGGGCACCTGCTTTGCATGTGGGTTCTTGGGGTCCCCACATATGGTTCCACAAGCACCATCAGGGTCACTTCTGAACACAGAGCCGAGAATAGTCACCAGGAAGGGTGTGGCTCACACTGGGGCCTTTCTCCATGCCTCAAACAGGGCTAGGAAGATGGAGCAGCAGGGCTGAAGCACGCATATTTTGCACGTAAGAGCCCCAATTTCAATCCTGGGCATCACAAGGACCCACAAAAAGTTCCAGGAGCCATTTCACACACAAGGTGCTGTACTCAAAGCCCAATATGCTCTCTCTCGCGCGCACACACATACACACACATAGGAAACCATCACTTAGCATGTAAGGAAAGCAATTTTAAAGAGATTGTCTCAATGCCTCTTTTGCAGACCACAACACCCAGAAGGAGAGAGAGAACAAAAGGGAATGCCCTGCCACAGAGGCGGGGTGGGATGAGAGGGATGGGTGTGGGAGGGATACTGGGATCCATGGTGGTGGATAATGGGCACTCGTGGAGGGATGGGTATTCGATCATTGTATAATCGAAACCCAAGCACAAAAATTTGTAAATCTACAACTGTATCTCATGGTGTTTCACTAATAAAAATTAATAAAAATTTTTTTTAAAAAAAGAGATTGTAAAATAATTTTTAAAAAATTGTAAAAAAGTTAAAAAAAAATTCACTCACCTACCAAGGACAGCGGGCGTAGCAGTTACTTTTACGAGCAGCTAGAGCTGCCGGCCCGCACTTGCCCACGTTCTCCTGAGCACCCAGGAGCAATCCCAGTCTCCACACAGTCTGGGAGCCGCCCCTCGACACCACAGGCTGGGCCCCAAACCAAAACTAAAGGGCAAGTCTAGGCGGCCTGACAAACAGCATGCTGCCGAACAGAGCGCACCTCTGGGCCCACAGCCCCTTTTCCTAGAAAAGGAAATGTATTTTCAAACATGGTGGGTCTGGTGTCAAAATATCGAATGCAATCAAAGTAGAGAGAGAGTAATGTGGAAATCATCTGCCCCACAGGTAGGGGGAGGGTTTGGTATGGGGGGATACTGGGGCTTTTGGGGGTGGAGAATGGGCACTGGTGAAGGTACGGGTGTTTCATTGTATGACTGAGACTTAAACCCGAAAGCTTTGTAACTACTCTCACGGTGATCCAATAAATAAAATTATAAAAAATGGAAAAAAAAGGTAAGATGGAGTTCATGCCCAATTCAATCAGCTAATCAGTGGCTGAATAAATAGCAGTACTCCTATATAGCACTGTCCTCCCGTTGTTCATCAATTTGCTCGAGCGGGCCCAGTAATGTCTCCATTGTGAGACTTGTTGTTACTGTGTTTGGCATATCAAATATGTCATGGGTAGCTTGCCAGGCTTCGCTGTGCGGGTAAGATACTCTCGGTAGCTTGCCGGGCTCTCCAAGTGTGGTGGAGGAATCGAACTCAGGTCGGCCAAGTTGGCTGCATGCAAGGCAAACGCCCTACCACTGTGCTATCACTCCTATATATAAAAAAAAGAAAGAAAAGAAAATGTATTTTCAAAGGGGGTCAGGCAAATGTACCTCAGCGACACAGCATATGCCTTACATATGAGAGGCTCTGGGTTTAATTTCCAGCACTACCAAAAAGAATTCAATTACATTAACATATTCATTTGTAAAAATGCAATCACATCTTATGCAATGTACAGGAGAAGCAAGGAGTGTTCACACAGTCCCGCTGTATCCAGAGTGCTACACACACCCATATACTATCTACAGTGTGTTTCCCCACTTTCCTTACTGGGGAGTCACACGGAGCTGTGCCCCGAGGCCTGGGGGCCATGGGGTCTCAGGCCAGACCTTGCAGTGTTGAGTGTCACACGGTGCAGGGCTTCTAACTTACAGTCTCTCCGTGCCAGGACTGTGCTCTACCCTTTTGAGTCATATTTCCAGTCCCTGAAGTGTAGTTTTATGAGTTGCAACGCTAATTAGTTTAGAATCACTAAATAACAGGGGGAGAAAAGACATAAAAAAAGAAATAGTAAGGACTAGAGCGACACTATAGCAGGTAGGGCACTGGCCTGGCACTTGGCTGACCCAGGTTCGATCCCCAGCACCCCGTATGGTCTCCCGAGCACCACCAGCAGTGTTCCCGGACTGCTGAGCTAGGAGTGACTCCTGAGCACCACCAGGTGTGCATCCCATCCAGAAACAAGGGAAGGGAAGGGGAGGGAAGGGGAGGGGAAGAGGGAAGGGGAGGAAGACGTCATGATGGCGGGTCCTGAGGTCTCTGCTGGTGCAGGCTCCTGAGGGACAGAGCAGTCTGGGTGCTGGGGTCGGGGAAGAGGAACTGGAACCCTCTGGAGTGGGTTCAGTAGCTGGCCCACAGCCTCTCTGCCACTCTGGACCCCCTCTCTTGGCATTTATACCCTGATGCAGCCTGCAGCTGCCCAGCAGCACCGTTCCTCCCCTTAGCTACTCAGAGCTTTGGGACCCTCAGACCCTGCTGCAAAAGCCAAATAAATATGCAAAACCTAAACTAGAAAGACGCTTTTTGCATAGTTACTGCATAGTTCAGAGTTCATCAGACAGGAATCTGCCTGCAGCCTTTGAGAATGAATCAGCCCCATTCCCGGCAGGCCCCCAAAGGCTCGCAGGAGCGGAGGGGCCTCTCCTACCTTGTTGTAGGTGTAGGGTGTTGGTGAGGTAGGTATGATGCCAGACTTCTCCTTCTGATGCCTTCTCTGCGCCTCCAGTACCTGAGGGTCAGAACAAAGGGAACGATTTGCTGGAGGTCACACGAACGCCCCCCGACACGAAGAGACAGAGTACTGAGGGCTGCCTTTCCCTCTGAGACGAGCTGATGCTCCTACTTGTGCTACAGAACAGAAGGGAGCCGAGGAGACAGCAGCCTGGGGGTGCAGAGACAGCCAATGCTCACCTGAGGTGCTACATAATAAGGGGTGAATTGGGGCGTCATCAAGTCACCTTGGTCAATTTTGGCAAACCCGAAGTCACACAACTTCACCGGGGCATCCTAAAGGAAAACCAACGAGAGTGATTTCTCCAGAGTTCTCAGTAGGCATTAAAGGAAAACCCAGGGGCAGCCTCCCTTGCGGTCTGGAGACAATGACTCATGTGGCACCACTGGAGTGGCCTCAGGAACTAGGCTCAGCAGTTTGGGCTGGAGTGACAGCACAGTGGGTAGGGCATTTGCCTTGCCCGCAGCTAATCTGGGCTCGATTCCTGGCACCCCATTTGGTCCCTCAAGCACAAAGCCAGGAGTAAGCCCTACGTACCACCAGGTGTGGCCCAAAAAACGGTAACAACAACCCCCCCCCCCAATTACATCCAGATGATTGGTAAAAATACCGAAATCCAAATTAATCAAATGTCCCCTGACTCTTATCTCTTGATCATCATGACTCATCACTGTGGGATGCTGCTTTGCTCCAGCAGAGGCCGCAGAGCAACTCACTCGGTGGACACGGAGCACATGGCAGCGGTCGGGACCAAAGAGAAGAAACCCCTCACCCAGCTTTACCGCAAACACTACCATCACGGTTCATATTCATATGTAACATCGCTTAAATTCCTGTCCCTTCCCAAAGGAAAGTGATGTCCCCAAACATCCAAAATCTTAGGTCCAATAAATAGGTATGAGTATCCAGGACGAACACCACCAGGCCTATGGCCCAATTCCACTGAGCTCCCGGCAAGCGACGCGAGGAACAGAAGCCGTCTGAGGCTCTGGCCTGAAGCCTCGTGTGGGTCAGGACTCACACGAGCGCTCCTGAAAGAACTTCAGAGTGGCAGTTCGAAATGAGATACGAGTTTCTTACCAAAGAGTTATCCTTGAAGAGCAGATTTTCAGGCTTGAGGTCTCTGTGTGCAATGTTTAACAAGTGACAGTGCTGTAGAGCCAAAGCTATCTGCAAAAGGACATAAGCGAGCAACCATGTCTCAGAAAAGGGAACTCGAAGGCGCCGACTCTATTCTATTGTACTGTTCCCACTGTATTGAGACACCATGGTTTACAAAGCCGCTCATGATGATTCGCTACCCGCATTCAACATTCTAACCCCAGTATCCCACCACCACTGTCTCCGTTTCCCAAACACCCTTCAAGTCTGCCCCCATCACAGGCCCGTAATATTTATTTTATATTGCTATTACCACCAAATGGCTAACAGAATGCTCAAAAAAACTCCTTCAGAAAGAGGAAATTTGTGCAAATTGTATCTCACCATGGGGACATTAAGTCCCTGTCCGAGGGTTTACTGAGCTGTTGCTGCTGGTTGAGCGTTCTGTGTTAGTGTTTCTGTTAGTCGCGCTTAGACAGCTTCTATGTTACACTCCCATTCAATCTGATGTGCTCCTACTGGATGTTAATACTGTAGAGTTTGGAGATGTCCAGAAAACCCAGAATATTTAACTGGAAAATAGCCCTAGTTTAAAGCCTGCAGGATACTGAAAACTGATCCTTAAGTCAACTAAGGCTGTGGTGGGTTTGCATCTGGCATGTACTTCGCATTGGCTTAGCCTGCTCAGTGATCTCTCTGGCCCTTGGTTTTCAATTTTAAAGAGAAATTAAGACTTTAGCTATCAAGACGTAGAAAGAAGAGGTGAAAATACTTATCTGCGATCTGTTTTATATTACACACAATGGAAAATATGCCAGAAAGTCCATCCCTCGTCGGGATAGACTGAGGTGAGATCCTGGACAAAATGGGGAACGAGCCATTTGTTCGAGCCCCAGGAGAGAGTGCTGCGTCAGCACCACAGCCCCAGAGGGGAACAACGGGGGGGGGGGGGGGGGCAGCTTTCAGCTCTGCCTTCAGAAAAAAGCCAAAAGCAATGAAGGGCACCTCTGCACCCGCTGTCCTGGTTTTCCTCCACCAGTTGGAAACGTTGCTGTTTAGGTCGGCTTGAAAGTTATTTCGGGAGGGAGGAGACAGGAGGGCCACACCTGGCTGCGCTCAGGAATCATTCCCGGTGGGCTCGGAGGATTGAACCCAGGTTGGCATGTGCGAGGCAAGTGCCCTACACACGGTACTATTGCTTTGGCCAAAGGGTTTGTTTTTAGATTCTCAGTGCATCCTTTAGTTTTAATATTTGAAAAAACTACAAGAAGTCATTTAAAAGTTAAAAAAGGCCCCTCCCGTTGATCGTCGATTTGCTCGAGCGGGCCCAGTAACGTCTCCATTGGAGACTTTGTTGTTACTGTGTCTGGCATATCGAATACTCTCGGTAGCTTGCCGGGCTCTCCGAGAGGGGCGGAGGAATCGAACTCGGGTCGGCCATGTTGGCCGCTTGTAAGGCGAACGCCCTACCCGCTGTGCTATCGCTCCAGCCCAAAAGTTAAAAAACAAAACAAAAACAAAACACCTAAACACTAAGTTCTATCTCTTCTTTAGCTCTTGGTGTGGAATTGTCTTGGCATTCCAAATCTCAAAAAATGCTAAAAACTCAAGGAAAATTCCTTCCCACTTTCCTTCGAGAGGGGTGTGTGTGTGTGTGTGTGTGTGTGTGTGTGTGTGTGTGTGTGTGTGTGTGTGTGTGTGTCTGTGTCCCACCTTGGCCTCAAGGAGTGGGTAAGGAGGGACTGGGACCATACCTAGTGGCTCTGGGCAGGGGCTACTCCGAGATTAAGAACAAAAGAATAACCCAGGGTCAGAGAGATAGTTTAGCAGTTAAGGCACTTTCCTTGCACGCAGCTAACCTGGGTTTGATCCCCAGCACCACATGGTTCCCTGAGCCCTGCCAGGAGTGATTCTTGAGCACAGACCCAGGTGTGAGCCCTGGGCACCACTGGGTATGGCCTCCAAACAAAAAGAATCAATTGAATTATGCTTCCTGTTTGCCTTTCCTGAACACAGGCTCTGTCACATAAATTATTTATCAGGTGATAAAATGTAAGGTCAAAATGGAGAAAACAGAAACAGAAAATGCTCAGAATTATAAAAACCTCAGCATACGAAAATCTTCAGAAATATGAGAATTGTAACTCATAGAGTAACTTAGATACAGTGATTCTAAAACATATTTTACACCAATCTTTCAGGTGATACCGGCAGCATTTTATCTCAAAGCCCAAGAACAGTTCTTGGAAGTGATTAAGTCTAAAGGTATCTGCAGTCCACAAGGGGATCCGGAACGAGGTTCCCTTTCTTCGGGAATTTACTTGAGTCTTACAATGGGCGAACAACTGACAGGGAAAAGGTCGGTCCACAACCCCCCCCACCCCCGCCCAGGCGTTAAAAGGAGTCATTTCTCCTGTTAGCATCTTTTCTGATCACATAACAAAGCAGGCAATGAGAGATCAAATAGAACTTTTCTTCAAGCTTTCTTTTATTCCCCACCCATGAAATTGTGCTCGTTAACCAACACAGTTGGCAGTTTGGCTGGTACCCGGGGTAACTTGCCTGCTTTGTTACTTGGCTGGCTTGCTTCTCTGTAAAGTGCCGGTGCTGGCTGATTCTGTGAAATAGCTCTCCCCCTTCCATCATCTCCATTACAATTAAGAGTCGAGCCCTGTTTGAAAGCATTTGATTTGGTAAGTTTAAAAAAAAAACTGGAAACATTAAGTAGCTAACCTAGAGATACCTGCACCCGTCTAGCCCTGCACAGCCTCTGAGAGCTGAAGGCCCAGTCGCTGCCCAGGGGGCACGCCGGACAAAGAATAGCCATCACCTAAGGCTTCCCACGACACTAAAACACTTCACCCTGAAGACAAGACAATGATCCCTTCTTTAGAAGACTCCATACTTGACTTACTAGTGCTCTTCGAAGTGCTGTGTTTCACATTTGTCTTGAGTACTGCGCCTGAGCAGTCTGCCCCTACAGAGGGGGCATGTGTGCTGGGCTGTCCCAGTCATTCATTCTCCTGCCCGGGACGTATGTCTCTCCACTCCCTGCCTCATTCAACTTAAGTTTTCTATGTGGTCCACAAAATGCCCAGCAAGAACTGGAGAGGGTTACAGTTTCTAAGAGAAATACTTCTCAAGTTCTAAAAAAAAAAATCTAAATTTGGTATCCATCTTTGATATAAACGTTTCCAACTTCCATCCAAATGCTTTCACCAACAGAGAAGCTCCCAGAAATAATCGTCTATTTCCCATTGTTTTCACAAATCCCACTTCTTTCCCCACCAAGGAGACGGCAGTTCCTTCAGGTCCTCACCCCCACATAGCTCTACGACATGTCACCTCCCCAGCCGTAGCTAGCAACAGTTTCTCAGTGCCTCTCTTGGGGTCACCACGCCACTATGACTAAAGGTTCACACTCAGTATCCCCAAATGTATTCAAATGTCACCAGTGGGCTTGCTAAGCATTTTCTGTTCGGGGGCCACATCCAGCGGTGCTTAGCTCTTGCCGGCTCTGTGCCGTGGTGCTGGGGATCACGCTGGGGTTGGCGGCATGCAAGGCATTATCTCCCGTACTATTCTCCAGCCTGATTTCTTCCTTTAAAAGGAATGTCAGGGCCAGAGTGATTGTACAGTGTGTAGGGTACTTGCCTTGCATGCAGTCAACCGGGGTTCAATCCCAAGGCACCCCTAGGGTTCCCCCAAGCACTGTCAGGAGTAAGCCCTGAGTGTGGAGCCTGGAGTACGGCTGAGCATCGCCAGGTGTGGCCCAAAACAAACAAACAAAAGCTTAAGGAACGCCAGACTAGACAATGCGGGCTCCTTGCCACAACCGTCTCTCGGACTCAGCCCATACTCGGTCTCCTTTCACTGACCTGAAACAGAAAATGTTTAATTCCACTTTAAGTGCTTTTTAATAAACAGGAAAGAGTAATCACGTAGCACGAGGGCTAGAAGCATAAGCGGGCACTGCTGAGCTAGACTGGCATGAATGGCCGTACTGTTGAGGTCGGGTGGTGGCTCCCTGGGGGTTCATTACATAATTCTGCTTGCTTTGACCAACGTCTGGAATTTTCCAAAATAAAAAGGAAAGAAAATGGAGAAAGCAGGTAGGATGGGAGATAAAGAAAAGGAGGGAGAGAGGGGGAGAAAAGGGAGACAGGAGAGGCAGGAGGCAATGTCCACTCTCTATTAGCCCACATATGGAGAAAGGGAAGGTGACAATGACTCTGAGTGGCCTTACCTGGGGCTGGACTCATGAGGAAACTGTACACTGTTAGCAAACACTTCAATAATCTGAACAATATTTGGATGTGTGGCGCACATCATGTGCAGACGTACCTTAAAAGAACAGAGGACATGTTTCTGCATAGAGAATGTCAGAGTCTCCCAAACTCTGACCACACTAGGTCAAAGGATCTGTTACAATAAACTCTATCATCTGGTATAAAGTTTTTTAAAAAGTCTCGACAATTTTACTTAATACTCTTTTTATGAATAAAACCTCTCCAAAAGATTTACTTTGCATTCTTATAGTGAATGAAAAAAATGTATCATTTATTTTTGCTTCAGAAATTCATTTCTCTTTGAAAAAGAATAGTTTTCCTTGTGTTATCACCATAATCAGGTAACTTGAAACAAATGCATATTCTGAGTCTCCCCACCCCCCCTCTCTTTCATGCACTCTCTCTCACTTGCTCTCTCTCCACTCCCCTCTCCTCTCTCTCTCTCTCTCCCCTCTCCCCCTTTCTTTTGCTTTTTGGGGTCACATCCAGTGATTCTCAGGGGTTATTCCTGGTTCTGCATTCCTGGTGGAGCTGGAGGGACCATATGGGACACCGGAGATTGAACACAGGCGGGCTGTGTGTGAGGCCAACGCCCTCCCCACTGTACCATCTCTCCAGCCCTCATGCACACTTTCAAGGCACTGCGCACTAGCTCCTGCCCTGCACTCTTGTCTATGGCCCTCCAGGACCTTTTGAAACAAAGCTGAATATTTCAAGGTTCAGAATACTTCAAAATACAGAATCAAAGCTGAGTATTTCAAGGTACAGAATTAACTGAAAAAGAATAGGAAATGGTGAAAGTAACCAAGATTCCACTACACAAGGTAGATGGAGAATAATAAACAGGAAAGAGTCATATATAACGCCTTATATATAACGCCAACATGAGCAAGAAAGAGTACGAGCATGAATATCCTTGTGTGCCTCTGGTCGTCTCCAGGAAGCTGCCTTCTTGTGAAAAGAGGCATTCACGGGCACTTCCAATACTCAAGCAGCGTGGGCAATTAAAGGTCATACCTCATTTCTAGCTTTTGGACGATCAAAAAGAATTTTCAGTGCAAATCGCTCTTGGGTAGATTTCTTCACACAGACTCTAGAATTGGGGGGGAAAATTCCATCAGAAATCACCTACGTCACAGTAAAGATGGATTTAAAAGTTTTTCCTTTCAGCAATGAACCTCTAACCAAAAGCAGATCCAGGCCTGAAGGAATAGTGCCTGTCTGGCAACCCTGTAAGCCTATGGTGACGAGTTCAAACCCCTGGTGCCCCATCTGAGCCTAGGGAAATCCTGGCAGCTCTGTGGTTTGTGATTCTCCAGGCCACAAAGACAAACAATTAGGAATAAGGCGAAAGGAGGGAGGAGAACAATATGGCAGAGAAGCAGGTTCACAGCTCCGCTGCCTCAGCCCAGGGAAAGGAACTCAACACCGGACACACACAGAAGGCATGTCACCTGTGCTGGCTGCAGGTAACTGAGGGACTCCGCAGCCTTAACAGCTCTGACTGCTCGGGGCTGTGTGATCAAGACACTTAGAAATATTTCTAAGCCAGCGAACTTCTCAAGCACGGAGCAGAAGCCCAGCATGCACAAGGCCCATCAATCCCTAGATCCACACCCCCGGCACAGGTGTGGCTCTGATGCCCCCAAATTCCACTGGGCCCGAGCAAAAGCGCATCACCAAACACACTGGCAGGCCGCTGGGGCCTGCCCCCCACAGACATGTGCCGTATACGCAGACGAAGGTCCCGGATACGTGGGCCCTTCTGGGGCAAGTCTGCCCTAGCGTCGTGGGATCTTACCTAACTGGACCACTGATTCCAGCTCCCAGCTTCTGAGTCCAGTTGATATTGTATTCCTCTAAAATGGAAGTTTCCTGTTCAAACAGAAGGAGACGGAAGAGTGTAATTTGTGTACGGTAAGATACTGCTGGGCCGAGCGCTCAACACCTCATCTTCTGAGAGAATCTGCTAGCAGTCTGGGCTACGGAGAACGCGGTGTCATTAGGCACTTCTGTCTGAATGACCTAGGCATTCCTTTTGGGCCTCATCCAGCTGTGCTCAGGGCACACTCCTGGCTCTGTGCTCAGGGATCACTCCTGGAAGGCTCTGGACACCAGGGATGGAACCTGGGTCAGCTGCGTGCCAGTCTTAGGCCCTACCTGCTGTCTCCAGCTCACAGGCATTTTTTTTTAGACAAGCAAAAACAAAAACTTCAAGATGAAAAGAATTGCAGTTCATCTATAAGGTTCATTTTAGTAGCACTATAGCACTGTCATCCTGTTGTTCATCGATTTGCTAGAGCGGGCACTAGTAATGTCTCCAGTAATGTCTCCATTGTGAGACCTGTTATTACTGTTTTGGCATGTCGAATACATCATGGGTAGCTTGCCAGGCTTTGCCATGAGGGTGGAATACTCTCGGTAGCTTGCCAGGCTCTCCGAGCAGGGTGGAGGAATTGAACCCGGGTCCTCCCAGGTAGGCCATGTGCAAGGCAAACTCCCTACCCACTGTGCTATCGCTCCAGCCCTCATTTTAGTAGAAATTAAAAAATATATATATATATATATATTGAGCAAAGAGGAAGATTTTGGGGCACATCCAGCAGAACATACTCCTGGCTCTGTGCTCAGGGATTACTCCTGGCAGGTTTGGGAGAACATCACGGGTGTTGGGGATCGAACCTGGGTCAGTCACATCTAATGCAGGCCCCTCCCCCCTGCTGTCCTCTCTCTGTTGGCCCCCCTTAGTCAATTCTTGACACTGTCATCATGAAGTGAATGCCCAGTGTCTAAAACAGCAAACTAATACCCAATGATGGACACTGATTTGGGAAGAATTAGAACAACTCCCCTCTGAAAACCTGTACAGCGGGCTCAGGGGTTTCGCAAGGTCACCCAGTGAAGTACGAACAGTGATAAAATCTATGCTTCTGGCCCTTTAAACACCACAATAGAGGCACAAAAGGGAACAATGGGGCACCCAGCATGAAGATCAGGGACCAGTCAGTAAAGTTCTGGGCTCTTACTCCTTTCAACATGCTTAAAACAATTCCAGAGTTTGCGCTTTTCCAGTCAATCTGCTTCATATTCCCACTCTCTAGCTTGCTGAACTTAGAAGTATCTGAGAAGGGGCCTCGGAGCAATAGTCCAGCAGGGAGGGCACTTGGGTTCGATCCCCAGTATCCCATATCGTCCCCTGGGCACAGCCAGGAGTGATTCCTGAGCAGAGAGCCAGGAGGAACCCCTGAGCATGGCCTGGTGTCACCCAAAACCAAAGCAACAAAACAGTATCTGAGAAGATAGACAAGACGAGAAAGTTGGAATTTTGTGTCTCAGCCTCCTACCTTCCTAACGAAAACAGACATTCACAGAACAGAGATATGTTCTTTTGTTCCTGGGATGTGCTTGTAACCCAAGAGCAGGCATTTGGCCAGAGATGGTGCGCATCCCCTGGAGGGCGGCCGGACAGTGCAGCGCACACGAGGTGGTGACTGCGGTCTGGGCTCGGCTCTGCAGAGAGGTGCTAGCAGGCCCTCCACAGCGCGGGTGTCTGAGCCCCATCGCTCACAACCTTCCTAAGTTCTTGCACCTTTGCTTCTGGTCGATAAGCACCAGTGGGGAGTAGTAACCAGTCTACGCGAAGACGGCAGGTTCCTCAGACTGTCACCACCAAGGGCAAGCATGGCAAATGAAAACCCTGCACTGGCAATCAGACTACTCCAATGGTAAGCAGCGCCAGAGAAACACACACGTCATCTTAAGTAATAAGACTATATGTATACAGAATGAAGGAACTCACATATTCTTCCAGTTGAGCTCATTTGTACAACAACCCAAACAGGCAAACAATCTATCTGTGCTTATTTGTAAATATTTACAAAAAATAGTAAACTGTATGTTTATGTGTAAATTAAGTAGTGATTAGAATTTACTGGATTGGAAAAATTCAACAACTATATTACAATCATGTAACAATATCGAAATATTTTGAACAGTTTAAATATACACACTATGTCAAATTTTTCTAATAAAATTTAAAAATCTGGCTATATGCTATAAGAGAAACACTTGGGTTCAGAGATGCAGATGGGTGAGAAAGGAATGGGCTCTGGGCAGGAGGCACAGTACAGCTGGTCCAGAGTTTGTCTTGCACTTGGCTAACTCAGGTTCAATCCCCAGCACCCAAGATGGTACCCTGAGCCCTGCCACAAGTGATCCGAGCCCTGTCACGAGTGATCCCTGAGCGCAGAGTCAGGAGTAATCCCTGAGCACCTGGGCATGGTCCAAAACAAAAGAATTTAAATTTTAAAAATTAAATTAAAAAGAAAAGTAATGGGCTGGAGCAATAGCACAGCGGGTAGGGTGTTTGCCTTCCATGTGGCCGACCTGGGTTCAATTCCCAGCATCCCATATGGTCCCCTGAGCACCGCCAGGAGTGATTCCTGAGTGCATGAACCAGAAGTAACTCCTGTGTTTCGCTGGGTGTGACCCAAAAAAACAAATAAAAAAAAAGTAATGGATTTCTGGTCAGGGATGTGGCTAAAAACAAAACAGTAAAAAGAAAAAGTTGAATGGTGGCTGCCACAGGCTAGGCAGGCTGGGTGCCACTGCTGTGAGTACAGGGTCTCTGAAAATTGTCATCACAAGGGATGTGGAGATGGCTGCACATTATCAATATAAATCATGTATTTAACTATTGAACCGTACTCTGGTTTGTTTTGGGCCCACACTCAAGAATGCTCACAGCTTACTCCTGGTGGGCTGGAGGGACTATATGGGGTGCCAGGGATCGAACCCAGGCCAGACGTATTTAAGGCAGATACCCTCACGCTGTACTATCACTCCAGCCCAGAACTATGCTTTTTAAATTATTAAGATGGTATAACTCGTTTTATGTAATTTACTACAATTTAAAAAAATTGGTAATTAAAAATAGGGGATGGAGTGATAGCACAGCACATGCCTTGCATATGGTTAACCCAAGTTCAATCTCCAGCACCCAACAGGGTCCACTGAGCCCACTAAGAGTGATCCCTGAATGCAGACTCAGCAGTAAGCACTGGATACTGTTGGGAGGTGGGCTGGAGCACAGCGGTAGGGCGTTTGCCTTGCACACAGCCAGCCCGGTCGAGCCGGGTTTGATTCCTCCGTCCCTCTCGGAGAGCCCCGCAAGCTACCGAGAGTACATCACCCGCACGGCAAAGCCTGGCAAGCTACCCGTGACGTATTTGATATGCCAAATACAGTAACAACAAGTCTCAAAATGGAGACGTTACTGGCCCGCTCGAGTAAAATCGATGAACGGGAGGACAGTGTTGACAGTGTTGTTGAGTGTTGGGAGGGAAGGAGGGAAGGAGGGAAGGAGGGAGGAGGGAGGGAGGGAGAACTAGAATAGTTCTAGTGACAATAGATAAACTATACTAGGGGCTGGGGAGATGGCAGCAGGAAAGGGGCTTTCCTTGTACAAGGCCCAACTGGGTTTAATTCAACCCTGATCTAGGAGTTAGCCCTGAGCACCACTGGGTGTGGTCCCAAACCCAAATGGCCCTCCCGTTGATCGTCGATTTGCTCGAGTGGGCCCAGTAACGTCTCCATTGGAGACTTTGTTGTTACTGTGTCTGGCATATCGAATACTCTCGGTAGCTTGCCGGGCTCTCTGAGAGGGGCGGAGGAATCGAACTCGGGTCGGCCATGTTGGCCACTTGTAAGGCAAACGCCCTACCGCTGTGCTATCACTCCAGCCCAAATGAATAAACCAATATATTCACTATCTGAATAAACCTCCAAAGTATCATACTAAGTTAAAAAAAAAAACTCATGATGATGACATGGATCCGGCATTTCTAGGAAGGAGAGTACGTGGATCAGAATGTGGGTCGGGCGAGTGATGCTACAGGCAGGCAGCAGCTCTCAGGAGGGGACGGGATGATCGAATGCTGGAATGTGATGAGTCACTAGAAATCACGAAATGGACAACTTCGGGTCGGCGAAGTGCCACAGGGGGTGATGGCGCCACAGAGCTGTGTGAGCAGAGGCAAAACGAAGAGGACAGCATCTGCCATGGGGCCACATGCTGGCGCAGCTGGATTCTGAAGGGCCACTCGAATAGGCAGCTGCAGCTCAGAGCTCAGGAGAAGAACAACTTTCCCATCTGAACTCCGGAGGACTCAGTTTCAACCTTGAAAGAACAGCCTCCAAGCCCTTAGACAAGGAGGACCACACAATGCCACGGACGGAAAGCTTTATTTTAAGTGAAGGTGGCTTGCTCCCAAGCCAAGACTGGTCGTCAGTACAGATATGTTCCACTCCACAATCTGCACTGCTGGGCATCAAGAATTAGAAGTCATGGAAGAGTCACCATGACCTACCGCGTATAAGAAAAGTGATGCTACCTCTCAGGCCTCTGTATTTCTAATACGCAGACTGTGTGGCTAGAGAACCTGGGGAGAAGAATGACTGTACTTGCTCATTAAATCTTTAAACACACACACACACACACACACACACACACCACACACACAACTATGAACTGAAGAGTATTCTTGGATGTATGGGGGCCACACTAGAAGCATGAGCACTGCCAGGAGTGAACCCTGAGCTCAGAGCTAGGAGTAAACCCTGAGCACCACCAGGTGTGGCCCCAGACAAACAACAACAAAACAGAAACATTTGCCACATTGTAATACAGTCTGTAATAAGCAAACATAGTCTCCATCCTGGTCCTCACAGACTGGGGAGATACAGCCCCGGCACAAGGCGGAAGCGCTTGCCTGGAAACTCAGGGAAGGCCATCCTTAGCGCCACTTATGTCCCGAGTGCCATCAGGAGTAAGCCCTGAGTAAACACAAATCAAGTAAAAAAAGAAAAAGAAAAAAATGTGTTTCTATTGCTGGGTTTGTGCTCAAGGGACAGTGGTGTGGGGATGCAATCAGTGTGATACTGAAGCATGCCCAGATACGGAGTGAGGTTCTGGAGCTTATCCTGCCCAAGGACTCCTCTCACCTTGGAGGATGACAGGCCCTTTGGTTGTTTTGTTTGGTGGGGTGGCCCCACTCAGCAATGCTCGGGGATTACACCTGGCTCTTGCCCAGATATCCCTCCTGGAGGGACTCTGGGGACCATTTACGATGCCAGGATCAAACCCAGATCAGCCAGGTGAAAGGTAGGAGCCCTCGGGGCCGGAGTGATAGCACAGCGGGTAGGGCGTTTGCCTTGCACGCGGCTGACCCAGGTTCAATCCCCGGCATCCCATATGGTCCCCCAAGCACTTCCAGGAGTAATTTCTGAGTGCAAAGTCAGGAGTAACCCCTGAGCATTGCTGGGCGTGACCCAAAAAGCAAAAAAAAATAAAAAAGAATAAAATGCTAGCATTTTTTAAAAAAAAGAAAAGAAAAGAAAAGTAGGAGCCCTGCCCACTGTGCTATCTCTCTGGCCCCCTGTGAAAACCTTGAAGATCAAGCAGACACTGGAGAAGGCCAGTTGTGCGTTAGTCCTCCGAGGCTGTGAGCCCAAACAGCCTCTGAGCTCTGTCACAACCATGAACATCCCACCTTCCCAGTCAGTCCTACACATCAAGTTCCCATCCTGAGAAGCAGGAGGTTCAGGCAGGCTGAGGCCACCGTCTCCTCAGGTCACTAGCGCCTGAAGAAACTCTCTTCTCACATGGCCCTTGACTGTGGAGCAGCAGGTCTTCAACTGGAGTGGCGAGCACTAGAACT
Organism: Sorex fumeus; assembly: GCF_029834395.1. Classification (NCBI taxonomy): domain Eukaryota; kingdom Metazoa; phylum Chordata; class Mammalia; order Eulipotyphla; family Soricidae; genus Sorex; species Sorex fumeus. The sequence continues at coordinate 2,675,925 of NW_026606212.1, read as the reverse complement.
AGGGAGCCGGCACATGGCGAGTCAGTCACGGGCAGTATTCCAATGGCACCTCCCTCCTTTACAGCGCAACCATGCAAATGGTGCATGACCGATTTGGATGCCTCCATTGTCTCCATTTTTGGTGAGGCAGGGGAAGAGATCCTAGGGTGTCGCATAGGACAGGCAGGTCCTACACTACTGAGCCACACTCTCAACCCTAGTCCGACACTTTTTTTTTCAAACAGGACGTTTTGGGGCAAGAGAAGGAATAAGACACTTAAGGGTTTAAAGCACTTGCCTTGCAGGAGGCAGTCCCTATTTCATGCCTGGTATCGAGTCCCCAAGCACCTCTGGGAACAACCCTGAGCACAGGACCAGGAGTAGATCCCAAGAATCAAGAACTGCCAGGTGTGACCCAAACCACCGCCCCTAAATTTTTTTAAAGGACATTCTCTGTCCTGACCAAACGACTTCTATACACCCAAAATGATTGTCACAAGTGTAAAATGTTCTTGTCCGTTTCTGGTTTTTGTCTCCCGAGCAGTCCTCAGGGGTTCCAGCATGGGTCAGTAACAGGTTTCAGTGGCCCAACTACACCACACCCAAGGGTGCTGGTGACCCCCAAGGCCACCCTTGTTGTGCTAGTAGGACTATATATACCTGGATTCTTTCATCTAGAGCTTTCATCCTGGCCCCTAGATGCCTAAGGTTTTTGCGCGCGCGTGTGTGTGTGTGTGTGTGTGTGTGTGTCTGTGAGAGCCACACCTGGCAGGGCTCAAGGGACCACCGGGGTTCCTGCGACTGAACCCAGGTTGGCTTTGTGGAAGCAAGCACCTTACCCGCGGTACTACCTCTCCAGCGCTAGTGCTCTAAATTTTTAGTTACTGTTAACTGTGATGGCGTCTTTAAGAGGGGAAATAACTTCGAGTTGCCAAAGGCTGCCTCAAGGGAAAACGACAAGCTCTGTGCGTAACTTGTTGCTTTAAGCGCCTCCCAATTTTTCCCAGAGTCCTTTTTCTGTCTTAAAAGCCAAAGAAAAAAAAAAAAAAGAGAGTGACCTGCGGATTTGGGGGAACGTGTCATTTTTATTGCCGTCAATTCAGAACACACAAGACTGTTTTTCCTCGCGTGAACAAAAAAGGTCGGAGGCAACGTGAACGCTCCCCAAACCCCCTCGCGGCTCCGAGGTCGGGGGTGGGGGGCTGGGGGGGAGGGGAGCCGAGAGCCCTCCTCCGGGAGGCGCGGGTTCCCAGGGGCGGGGGCCCGCGTCCAACTCCGGGAGTGCTCGCGGGGGTCGCCCCGAGGCAAAGGCTCGCGGGGCGGGGGGCGGGGGGCGGGGTGGCTTCCTCCGCCGCGCCCCCCGCGCGCGCCCGCCGGGGGCAGCCGGGGTCGCCGCGCCGCTCCGAGTTCCGGTGGGCTTTCGGAGGCCGGGGCCGGGGGCCGGGGGCCGGGGGCCGGGGTCGCCGCGCGGCGGGGACGAAGCGGGGCGCGAGGGGCCGCGCTCCCCTTACCTTGATGGCTCGCTCCATGTCGCTCTCCCCCGACATGCTCCGCGGGGCCCCCGCTGCCGGCGGCGCCGGGGGCTGCGCCGCCGCCCGGTCCCGGCGCGGGCGGGCGGGCAGGGGGCTCGGGGCGCGGGCGCCCGCGTCCCGGGGGGGCGGGCCGCAGCCGGCCCCGGGCACCGGCGGGGACGGCGGGCCGCGCGCGGGCTCGGCCTCGGCGGGCGGCTCTAGGCGGGCGGCGGCGGAGGGCCCCGCGGGCGGGCCTTTGTGCTGGGCCCCGCGAGGCCGCCTCCCGGCCTCATCCCCGGCCGGAGACGCGGGCTCCCGGGGCAGCGCGAGTCGCGGCGCGCCGCGGCCGGGGGCGCCGTGCAGGGGCCGCGCGGGGCCACCGCCTAAGCCCGAGCTCGCCAGGTCCTGAGGAGGAGCCGGAGCCTGCGTCTCCGCCGCCGGCAGCGCCGCGAAGTCGAAGCCCAGCGAGTCGCCGCCGCCGCCGCTTCAGCGCCACACATCGCCGGGGCACCCGCGCCGGGCAGCCCGGCCGGCCGCCCGCCTCGCCGGCGCCGGGCTCCCGCGGAACTCCGCGCCGCCCTCCCGGCCGCCCGTGTCCGGGGGCCCGCGACCCCACGTGCCCGGCGCCGCGGCCCGCCGGAATTTCCGAACCGCCCCCGACCCGCGGGGTGAGTTGACAGGCGCCCGCCGGGCCTCCCCCAAGCCGCGCCGCGCGCGGGACAGGACCCCGGGCCTTCCGCGGCGCGGGCGCGGGACGATGACGTCAGGGGGCGGGGCCGGGGGCGTGCCCACTTCTTTCTCCTCTTCGGAACTGTCAGCGGACCCCTCCCCGCCCCCTCCTCCCGCCCTCTCTGCCGAGGGGTCCAGGGGGCGTCGACTCGTGATCGAGATGAAAGCTGACGCCCGAGCATTCGTGAAGGAGGAGAGGAGGCCGGAGCCGGGGAGTGGGAGGACCCGAGGTGTGCGGGAGCGGGGCTTGTGCAACCCTCTCCGGGCGGGCAGTGTTAATTTCGTGATGCTCCCGTCTCGGCTCTTCCTACAAGGTAAGCATTCGGGGCTGCGGGGTTACGTGCGTTCTTCTCCCCCCGCGGAACGCTTAGGGAACAGGCTCAGTGAGCCCAGCGCAGATGCGCAAAGCCGAGACGCGGCCGGGGCAGAACTGGAGCCGAGGTTGGTACCCGACTCCTCGCCACCTACCTGTGGTTCTTCATTCTCTCCGTTATTTTACTGAGCACCAGCTAACAGACGCCGGGGAGACAATCCGGATAAGACTTGGCCTTCGTTCGTGGAGCTTAACTTTGGGCCAAGCCGAAAACAAGTATTTGGAGAAACTAGTTTGTATACGTGGCTAAGAAGAGAGGGACAGAATAACTCGACCTGGGGACTTTTTCTGTTGGATGATGAGGAGAAACCAGGAGATGACATTAAAACTTCTGGGGCCAGAGCAATAGTACAGCAGGTAGGGCACTTGCCTACGTGCTGCTGACCCGGGTTCTATCCCTGGCACCCCATATGGGGGAGCATACGAGTGATTCCTAAATGCAGAGCCAGGAATAACCCGTGAGCACTGCTGAGTGTACCTCAAAATCAATCAATCAAACAAACAAAAAAACCATGAGCTTTCTGAGGACTGAGGAGGAGCTGTCCATTGGAAAGAAGCAATCGCCAGTAGCCAAGGAAGAGTCTGGGCAGATGGAAAATAAGTGTAAACACCTCCTGCGGCATTTGGACCATGTTCTGCATGCTGAGATAACACCTGGCTCTGCTCAAGGAACTGTGTGTCCAGGGATTGAACGACTGCCGCTTGGATTCCAAACTTGTTCTCAGCCTGTAGAGTGCAAAAGTCTTAAGCTGTAATCAAGTTAAGTGTGTTTTCAGGAGCCACCAGGTGATCATTGTATCTGAAACAGAATGAGTCCGTTTGCCACAGTGAGCCCGGGACTGCCTTACATACACCCAGAGGGGGCATGGTTAAGGCTTTGGATTTTATAGGGACTGAGAGTTGGCATAAGGGTTAAAGCACTTTTCTTGCATGCGGCCGAATTGGGTTTGATCCCTGGCACCGCATATGGCCCTCTTAGCACTGCCAGGAGTGATTTTTTTTAATTGAATCACCATGAGATATTTACAAGCTTTAATGTTTGGGTTTACTAGACAGGCGCTTTAACCAGCTAAGCCACGGCACCGGCGATAGCACAGCGGGTAGGGCGTTCGCCTTACAAGTGGCCAACATGGCCGACCCGAGTTCGATTCCTCCGCCCCTCTCGGAGAGCCCGGCAAGCTACCGAGAGTATTCGATATGCCAGACACAGTAACAACAAAGTCTCCAATGGAGACGTTACTGGGCCCGCTCGAGCAAATCGACGATCAACGGGAGGGCCTTTACCTTTACCTTTACCAATGTTTGGGTTACAATCACACAATGATCAAACACCCATCCCTCCGCCAGTACACATTCCCCACCACCAATATCCCCAGTATACGCCCCCCCTTTCCACCCTCCCCCTGCCTCCATGGCAGATAATATTCCCCATACTCTCTACTTTTGGGCATTGGTTTGCAATACAGACACTGAGAGGTTATCATATTTGGTCCTTTACCTACTTCCTGCACACACATCTCCCATCCCAACCGATTCCTCCAGCCATCATTTTCTTAGTGATCCCTTCTCTTTTCCAGCTGCCTTCTCCCCTTTGCTCATGAGGCAGGCTTCCAGCTATGGAGCAATCTACCTGTCCCATGTATCTACTATCCTTAGGTGTCAGCTTCATGTTATGTTGTTTTATATTCCACAAATGAGTGCAGTCCTTCTATGTCTGTCCCTCTCTTTCTGACTCATTTCACTTAGCATGATACTCTCCATGTCTATCCATTTATAAGCAAAGTTTATGACTTCATCTGCCAGGAGTGATTCTTGAGTGCAGAGCCAGGAGGAAGCCCTGAACACTGCCAGGAGTGGCCCCCAAAACAATAACAACAAAAAGGGTGGAGCACTATTATGAAAGTATTAGATAGCTGAGATGGGAGATGGCCGTGGTGCTTGGACTAGGAGGTGGCAGTGAATGCAAGACTTATTGAGAGTGAGGACTGCGAGTCCCAAGTTCTTTCTGTCTAGCTTGAGTTGAAGTTCCTGTGCAGTGCACTGGAGAAGTGATTGGAAATTATGGTGATCACTCAGTTGCCCGCCAAAACTTTTTTTCTCCCTATTGCCGGCTTCCCTGCAGCAGCTATCTCAGTCCTTGTGTAGGGGTCACTGCACTAATGCTCCCTCCCGCAGGAAGTGAGAAGAGAGGTTCATAACTGCCCCGGAAATCTGTCAGCTGATGCTCCTTGTGCTCTGCTGTTCTCCCAGCCTGGCGATAACCAGGTTCTAGAGAAAGCAAAGTTTCAAGATGGAAGATATCTGTGTTGAGAACTCTGGCCCACTGGTCTAACCATTCACCTCGGACTGTCAGGTGAGAAAAAATGAATAATAAAATGAACTGCTATTGTGTTGAACTTTTTTGTGTTGAGTCTTTTTGTTGTGACAGTTCTGCCTGATTCAAGGAAGGATGGTGACTCTACATGAACTTCGGGAGGAAGTTCAGAAATGACTGGAACTAGCATTCTTCATAAGGGTTTGGCAATAGAAGATGCTTCAGATTCATTCATCATTTTTCATTTCATTTTCATTTCATCATCCTGTTATTCGTCGATTGCCTCGAGCAGGCCCCAGTAACGTCTCTTTCATCCTAGCCCTGAGATTATATTCACGGCTCTTTAGGAGAATGAGACCCATCATTGTTACTGGTATTTGGCATATTTGGTACGCCACGGGGAGTTTGCCAGACTCTGCCCTGTGGGCAGGCTACATTCAATAGCCTGCAAGTTTGTCCAAAGTAGGAATGAGACAATAAGATGTCATAAAAAAAAAGTTCTGATAAGATGTCAGCTTATCTTATTCAGGTTCCGGGATCTGGATTTTATAGTCTCTGAGTCTTGGCCGCTGATGGGATTACACGGCGCCAGGGGGCCAGGTGGTGGGTGTGACCCCCGCCTACTGGAATTTGGAGGATCTGGGTGGAAGATGCTCGACTCCAATCCGAGTAGGCTTGGAGGTCTCGGCCCCGGAACCTGCGTGGCTTTGTCCCTCTGCCAGTACCTTCATGTGTGCGGAGAGTGGTCTCAGCATGGTGGTGGCTGATCCTGGAGGTCTTCGGCTGCCGGAGCCCTGGTCGGGGCGGGGAGGAAAGCTCAACCCGCTTGCCTCCAAGGGGCCCCGGGAAGGAACACCCAGGCGCGGGGGCAGAAGACTGCACTGTTCTCGTCCGGGATCTGGATTTTATAGTCTCTGAGTCTTGGCCCCTTGGAGGGGAGCGGGTTGAGCTTTCCTCCCCGCCCCGACCAGGGCTCCGGCAGCCGAAGACCTCCAGGACCAGCCACCACCATGCTGAGACCACTCTCCACATACATGAAGGTACTGGCAGAGGGACAAAGCCACGCGGGTTCCGGGGCCGAGACCTCCAAGCCTACTCTGATTGGAGTCGAGCATCTTCCACCCAGATCCTCCAAATTCCAGTAGGCGGGGGTCACACCCACCACCTGGCCCCCTGGCGCCGTGTAATCCCATCAGCGGCCAAGACTCATTCATCATTAATTCAATGCAAATTGATATAAAGGGTCTCTCTGTCCCTTTGGTCCATAATAGAGATGCAGAGATAAAGAAGAGATAAGGTCGATCTCTTCAAATACTCTGAGTCTGGATGTTCAGTTTTGCCCTGAGTACCACCAGGAGTTAGCTTTGAGCACCACTGGGTGGAGCAAAAAAAAAAAGTTGACTAATTTACCCAGAAATATTACTTTTTGAGCCATGGGCTGGGCCATTCAGTTGGTTAGGTGGCAGCTAATCTTAGGACTGTGGAAAGCCCTGCTTCGTGGGGTCCCCACGAAGTAAGTTATCTAACTTACAAGAAGTGAGGAGGAGTGAGGCAGCCTCGAGAAGGGAACCTGCCCCTTCTCTGCCTACCTCTGCCACCCCGGGAACGGCTGGGAAATCTCGGACTGGGAAGGTCTGATGTGACCTTGCTCCTTGCAGGAACGGAAGGTCAGTTCTTGAGCTTACCCAGGCCTTTCGGGCCCTTGACCTTTCCCTCACAGAAAATTCCATGAGGATACACACAGTTGAAGTATAACAGACTTTATTTGGGAGTTTTGAGGAAGGGGAGAGAGAATAATGCACTCGAGGGAATACAGAGTTGGAGCAATAGTACAGTGGGTAAGGCATTTGCCTTACACGTTCGATCCCCACCATCCCATATGAATACAAGGAGTAATTCCTGAGTGCAGAGCCAGGAGTAACCCCTGAGCATCACCAGTTCCTGTGTTCATGGGTGGGTTTTCACAGCCTTGGGGCTGCTGGTATTATTACTTCCCAGGAATTCATTGCCACGTGGACTCTTCTCCAGCTACCTGCCTGCCTGCTTCAGTCCTATTGTCCATTTTCCCTCTTGGGCACCCAGTGGCTCAGTTAAAGGGAGTTTCTGCTATGTCCTGCTGTGCCATCTGCAGTAAAAGTCCCATCACCTACTCAGGATGCAGATAAAATCAGTGGGCTTCACTCATAAGATGACAACACCTCAGCCAATATAAATCCTCTGTGCAGTAAATCTGGGGGTGTTCAGGTGCATATTCGGGTTCACGAGGCCTTAGCTGGGACTGAGATGCTTCAGTTAAAGCAGGTGCTTGGCTGATAACGCTGGCCTGTGAGCCAGCCCCTGGAGCTCCCTTAGTTTTCCTCTTCAACCTTCAGCTCTGCTTGGAAAAGCCTTGGGATCATCGGGTCCACAGGACAGAGGAGGTCCCCACAAATCTAAGAAGCTGAAGGATCTGAATTTGTCCTAAGGGGCCACACTGGAGATGCTCGAAGCACCAGCCCTGTGAGTGGTCTCCAGGCACTGAAGGATGAAATGGACTATGTGTAGCAAACACTAGGACATCAAATTCATCAGTCCCTAAATTTTACTATAGGATATTTGGTTTTTGGTTTTTTGGTTTTGGTTAGTTTGGTTGTTTTTTTTTTGTTGTTTTTTACCTTTTTGGGTCACACTCGACAATGCTCAGGGGTTACTCCTGGCTCTGGACTCAGGAATTATTACTGGCGGTTCTCAGGGCACCATATGGGATCCCGGAGATGGAACCCAGATCGGTCGTGTGCAAGGCAAACACCCTACCCACTGTGCTTATCGCTCCAGCCCCAACCACAGTGGAACTGGAACGATAATTTCCCAACTATATTTGAGGACCAGAAATTTAGGTTAAAAATTTGCAATGTACTGGGCCTGGAGAGATAGGACAGTGAGTGGGGCACTTGTCTTGCACCCGGCCAGCCTGTGTTCAATCCCTGGCACCCTCTGCAGTCCCAAAGAGCCCCCAAGGAGGGAACCCTGAGCATGGAGGCAGGAGTAAGCCCTGAGCACTGCCGGGTGTGGCCTGAATGGGTGTCCTAAGGTCAGTTCTGATGGGCAACTGCTGTCAGCCCTCCTGGCCATTGGGGCAGTCACAGAGATAAGGTTGAGAACTTCTGTCTAGTGAGCAGAATGGCCCTGGAGTGAAACCAGCCACGCCCAAGTGTAATGAGACGTTTAAGGAAAATCCCACCTGCCCACCCCATTAATCAGTAAAATATAGGAAGGCGAGGGCGTCTGCCGCTTGCAGGACCCTCCTCCACCACCTTCTTGGCTTCGAGCATGACCTCGCCTACCTCAGTCTTCGGAGGCAGGTGATATGATGATAGCACTGTCATTGCCTCTGGGGTGGCGCCAGAGATTTCTGCCCACCTTCACCTGTGCCTTAAAGGGGACAGTGCCATTGGTTTTCTGTCTGGGCACCTGGAGACGCGAGACTGAGACTACAGCACATTTCCTAGGCACTGAGTCAGTCTGTTCAAAGGTCCTCAGGGGCTTTGTTGAAGAAAGACTTTGCTGCTGCACCCAGAGTCCCAGCCCGGACCTGCCGACAGACACCATAGCACCTCAGGCCTGCCCCCAACCCCTGGGTGGGGCCCATTCCTCAGTATTCTGGTAAATGCCATGTGCTCAAGAACATATGATACAGGGCTGGAGAGATAGCACAGCCGGTAGGGCGTTTGCCTTGAACGCGGCCCACCCGGGTTCGATTCCCAGCGCCGCCAGGAGTAACTCCTGAGTGCAGAGCCGGGAGTAACCCCTGTGCATAGCTGGGTGTAACCCAAAAAGAAAAAGAAAAACATATGATCCACATTTGCAGGCACATACAAACTTGATTTTCCTGGTTTTGATTCCACATGTGCCACAGGCTGGGTCCCACCCCTGACCTTTAAAGATTTTTTGTTTAACTATTTTGTTTTTTGATTAACTATCTTAATCCATTATGGGGATTTTTGTTGTTGTTTTTGTATTTTGTATTTTGTTTTGGCTTTTTGGGCCACACCTGGTAGTGCTCAGGGGTTCCTCCTGGCTCTGCACTCAGGAATTACTCCTGGCGGTGCTTAGGGGACCACATGGGATGCCAGGGATCGAACCCGGGTTGGATGTGTATACAAGGTAAACATCCTTCCTGCTGTACTACCACTCCAGCCCTACTAATGTCACAGTATTTTTTCCTAGTCTGTGGCTTGTTCACTTTCTATCAATATAATGCTTTATAATGCTTATTGGTTTGGTTTTGGTTTGGGGCCACAGCTGGCTATGCTCGGGGCTTACTCTTGGCTTTGTGCTCAGGGATCATTCCTGGTGGGGTTCCGTATGAGGATAGTACCTGGGTCAGCCTCGTGCAAGGCAAGTTCCTTACCCACGGCCCTCTCTCTCTCTCTGGCCCTTGCATCATGGTTCATTTAAAGGTTCATCTCTCTTGGGGCTGGAGTGGTAGCACAGCGGGTAGGGCATTTGCCTTGCACGTGGCTGACCCGGGTTCGATTCCCAGCATCCCATATGGTCCCCTGAACACTGCCAGGAGTGATTCCTGAGTGCAAAGCCAGGAGTAACCCCTGAGCATCGCGAGGTGTGACCGGAAAAGAAAAAAAATTGTGGAAAAATAAAATAAAATAAAGGTTCATCTCTGTTGCCCCATGTAGCAGGCTTCATTCCTTTTTGTGGTGGAATAGTATTACCCTGTGTGGCTAATATCTTCTATAGAGTCATTGGTTAATGGACATTTGGATTGTTTCCATTTTCAGCTAATGTAAATAAGTATTGTTGAGAATATTCATATACAAGTTTTTATGGGAATTTTTTTCAATTATTTTCAGGATATAATCCTGGCCTATTAGTTTGCTCAGCAAGTTTCCTGCCACTATTATCCGTCTATTAGTGTTTTTTGTTTGTTTGTTTGTTTGTTTGTTTTTGTCACCTTGCCTTTTCTGGTTTTGATTTTTGGTTCTTTTCACCTGGCCTGGCAGAGAGCGGTCCGAGCTGCAGTTCTCGTCAGTGACACGAGGTGGCACCTACACTTAGAAAATGCGTCCCCGAACCCTGGGGCCAGGCAGCAAGAAGTTTCTGGTGCCTTTTATTCAGCAGCAAACAGAGCACTTCAGCTTGGACGCTTGGCAAAGCCAAAGTCGAAACAGATGCTCCCCATCCAAGACTCCTGGGACTGACCCACAGCCAAGTACCCAGAGAGATCAGGTTGTTCATAATCTGAGAACTTTGTTTTGGCTTCGACAGCTACTTAGGATCCTAATTGTTCCTGCCTTACTCAATTAAGAAGCTTAACAAGTGTGGGATATCAAAATCAACACTAGAGACATTTCTCCTACCTTATGTTTCTTTGATCCTCTAGATCTAAATATCAGCTTCTCCCATACAAAATAAATTATTTAGGATCTGCCTTTGGGGCAGGCTTGGATGGTGGTGAGAAAATTCGAAATGATGGTGGTGGGAAGGTATAACGGTGGTGGGTTTGGCATTAGAATATTGGGTGTGATAAGTTACTGTGAACAATCTTATAAAAAATTTTAATAATATATTTTTAAAAAATGGGGCCGAGGAATAGCACAGCGGTAGGGCGTTTGCCTTGTGTACAGCCGGCCTGGCCGAGCCAGGTTCGATTCCTCCGCCCCTCTCGGAGAACCCGGCAAGCTACCGAAAGTATCTCACGAATCATATTCGATATGCCAAACACAGTAACAACAAGTCTCACAGTGGAGACGTTACTGCCCGCTCGAGCAAATCGATGAACAACGGGAGGACAGTGCTACAGTGCTATATAAAAAATAGCACAGCGGGTAGGGCGTTTGCCTTGCACGTGGCCGGTTCAGCTGACCCGGGTTCAATTCCTCTGCCCCTCTCGGAGAGCCGGGCAAGCTACCGAGAGTATCTATCTTGCCCGCAAGGCAAAGCCTGGCAAGCTACCCGTGGCGTATTCGATATGCCAAAAACAGTAACAAGTCTCATGATGGAGACATTACTGGGCCTGCTCGAGCAAATCGATGAACAATGGGAGCACAGTGCTACAGTGCTATATAAAAGATAAGTATCGGGGGCTGGAGCAATAGCACAGCAAGTAGGGCGCTTGCCTTGCACACAGCTGACCTAGGTTCGATTCCCAGCATCCCATGTGGCCCCCCGAGCACCTCCAGGAGTAATTCCTGAGTGCATGAACCAGGAGTAACTCCTGTGCATCGCCAGGTATGACCCAAAAAGCAAAAAAAAAAAAAAAAATGATTTAAGAGGCTGAGTGTCTCGGGACCCTTTTCATCTGCCCACCCGATCTTTGGTGGACTTTTAACACTTGTGCCTGCTGCTAGATTCTACCTAATAAAATGTTATTTGCAAATAAATAAATAAAAATAAAAAATAAATATCAGCTCTCTTATGATTGTAGAGTGGGCCTGGAACCTGGAAGCTCTACATTTCCCGGTGTTTTCTGATTCTCCTCTAAAGGGGTATTGGAGTACTGAGGAGCTGGCAGTACTCCCTGGGAACTTTCCATTCTCTGCTACGTCCTCTCCTAAGAACCCTACTTTTCTTTTGAAGACTTATTTCTGGCTCTGTGCTGGGGAGTTCTCTTGGCGGTGCTCAGTGGACCCTGCATGGTCCTGGGGGTTGAATAGCCACGTGCAGGGCAAGCACCTCAACCCCTGGACCAGCCCTCTGGCCTGGGAACACTAATTTTCTTGGGGTGTATCTGCCTCTTGCCTCTTCCTCATCGCAGTCCACGTGCCCTAGAGCAGGCTCCACTCCTGGCTATGCGGGTGGCCTGTGTGACTCAGTACATTCCAGAACATTCGAGCACATTCCCCCCGTTAAAAGGGGGTAGAAAGTCAGTCAGTTACACCAGTATTGCCAAACTCCCAGAAGGGCTTTCTCCTGGCTAGGGGACTTGAACTTGGCACTGCCCATGGGAGGTTGGGACTTTTTTCTTTTCCTTGGTGAAGGGGTCTTCCACGTGGTGCTCATGAGACCCGGGGGCCCCTCCTGGCAGTGGTTAGTGACAGGCCTGGAGGTATGGGATGCTCAGGTGCCCACCCCACCCCAGGTGCCACAAGGCAATACTGAAGGACCAGGTGGTGCCGGGAATTGAATGGGGTAGCATTTAGCCCCCAACCTGTCTCTAGCCCCAAGACTGTAGTTCACTTTTTGTTTGTTTTTGATTGGGGGCCACACCTGGTAGGGCTCAGGGATCACACCTGGTGGACTCAGGGGCCCATATGGGGTGCTGGGGATCGAACCTAGGTCGGATACATGCAAGCCCTAGCTGCTGTGCTATCGTCTGGCCCCAAGGGTTGGAGTTCTTCTGGGCTTTTTTTTTTTTTTTTGGAGTCTTTCCTAAGGCTCAAGACCTACTCAAACCAAAACAGGCACTGCCTGAAAATGAAGTCTGTGTGGAAGACGAGGGTCAGGAGATCAGAACTGAGCATCTGAATTAAACCCCGATCAGAGCCAAAGACCCCTATTTTGACAATCTGAGAGCCATCCTTTTGACACTGCTTTGAATTAGGTCTCCTGAGTCTTGCAATCAAATGTTAAGTAAGTCTGCATGGAAGTCACGTCACTCTGCACGATGAGGTTTGGACTAAGCTGGTACTAAGGGAAAACATCACCCTAAATCTCAAATAAACAGGGAATTTTCTTTAGCTCAGATAAGCCCCGGCCTGGAGATAATGGTAGATCTATGTTTAGCCCGTGGGGGTCCCCAGCTTTGCCTGAGCCCCAAGCACTGCTGGGCTGACCTGTATAAAAAATGGTTGAGGCTGGGGTCAGAGTGATAATACAGCGGGGAGGGCGTTTGCCTTGCACGTGGCTGATCCGGGTTCGATTCCCAGCATCCCATAGGGTCCCCTGAGCACCACCAGGAGTAATTCCTGAGTGCAGAGCCAGGAGGAACCCCTGAGCATGGCCAGGTGTGAGCCTCTCGCAACAACAACAAAAAAACGTTGGGGACGAGAGGTAATACAGGGATGGCCCTTGCCTGTGTGCAGCTGACAGTTTGCTCCCCTGCATTGCTCATGGTTCCCTAAGCACTGAGTCAGGAATAACCCCTGAGCATCCTTGGGTGTTGCCCCCGAACCAAAAATGAGTGAATTCATAAAGCAAATGTTAAGAGCTAAAAAGATTTAAAAAAAAAAAAAAGACCTACAGGATAGTACAGGGGTTAAGGCACTTGTCTTGCATGTGGCTAAGCCTGGTTTGATCCCTGGCACCAAATATAGTCTCCTGAGCAATGCCAGGAGTGACGCCAGAGCACAGAGCCAGGAGTAGCCCTGACCCTGACCCCAACTTTCTTGCCATGGCATGTTCCATCTCCACAGATGCACTGTAGGCCTTGGGTTGGGCTTGGGACCAGCCTTGGGAACAGCTCACTCCCAGAGAAAGCAAATACTTAGCATCGCAGGTGATTTTGCTTTTTGGGTCACACCCAGTGTTGCTCAGGAGTTCTGCACTCCAGAATTAGTCCTGGCTATCTGGGATGTCTGGGACTCGAACCCGGATCACCTGTGTACAAGGCAAACGCCCTCCCTGCCAGATTATCGCTCTGGCCCCAGTAACACTTTGTTCTGACTGATGTAAGAGGTAAATGAGGTCCCAGCACCGAGTTAAAAGATAATTAAACATGAGCGATGATAAATGGGGGAAAGTAAAACTGAAAATAATAAATCAAGAGAAATCATCAGATGATTTGTTGCAGCGTCACCGCTGCTGCCAGGGGATAATAATCTCAAGCCAGGATGGCCTGGGCGGTTCCCAGAGTTTATCGCCGGCATTAAAGAGTGCCGATGACTGCAAACAGGCTCCATCTCAGCAGAGGGAACGCTGACAACCAGCAAACCCAAGTAATCCCTTTTCTGCCAGTAAGCTTTGCCCTCAGCAGAGATCAACAGAGATCCTTTCAGATAGTGCAAGGGCATGCTTTATCTTAAGGGCATGCTGATCCGGGTTCGATTCCCAGCATCCCATAGGGTCCCCTGAGCACCACCAGGAGTAATTCCTGAGTGCAGAGCCAGGAGGAACCCCTGAGCATGGCCAGGTGTGAGCCTCTCGCAACAAAAACAAAAAAATGTTGGGGACGAGAGGTAATACAGGGATGGCCCTTGCCTGTGTGCGATTGCGGTTTCATAAATTACCGAAAACATGAAGATGGCCAAGAAGGTCACTAGACCCTTCCAATTAGGCACACAAACACTGTTGGAGAGTCCCCGCGCTGCCTTCCTCATATGTCCTCATCTCTAAAACAGAAGTCAGCAAAACATGGGCATGGATCCAAACCCAGCCCGGGTTCGTTTCTGTACAGCCCCTGAATTAAGAATGCGGTTTTTTTTTATTATTTTTTTTAGGGGGGGAGATTTGATATTGGTTTTACCACTTTTAAAGGGTTATGAAAACCGAAAATCAAACAGGATGTGAGAGAGCCATGAGGTTGGCTGCGCTGACTGTTCTGTCCCCAGCCCTGTGACATGCAGACACCAAGTGACTGGCCTGAACTCGCTGTCCTGGTCAGAGATCAGAGATCAGAGCATGCCCTCCAAGTAATACAGACACGTAGCATCGTGCCCAGGGTGGCTGAAAAGCGGTGCTATCTGGTGAGGCCAGGGTTTCCTGATTACTGCCTCGCGTCACAGGACACTAATCAGTTTGTCTTTGAGGGCACACCTGGCTGTGCTCAGGGCTCACTCCTGGTTCTATACTTGGGGGACCAGCTGGGGTGCTGGGATCAAATCCAGGTTGGCCACATGCAAAGGAAGCACCTTAACCCTATTTCCGAGGCCTGTCATGAGTCACGTTTTTAACTTGTGCAAGGTAGCCTCTGCTAGGTGTTTATTACTGCTTGGGGTAAATATTAAACAGAATAAAGGAACTCCCATTGATAAACTGCACGTGATAAGATTTTAATTTTTTTTTTCTTTTTGGATCACACCCAGCGATGCTCAGAGCTGACTCCTGGCTCTGCACTCAGGAATCACTCCTGGTGGTGCTCAGGGGACCATATGGGATGCCGGGGATTGAACCCAGGTTGGCTGCATGCTAGGCAAACGCCCTTCCCGCTGTGCTAGCGCTCTGGCCCCAAAATTTTCATTTTTGGCTTTGGGGACACACCCACCTGTGCTCAGGGCTTACTCCTGGCTCCGTGCTCAGGGATCACTCCAGGTGGGCTGGGCGACACCCCGAGTGCAATAGCCACTGTACTGTCTCCCCAGCCCTGCATGATAGTTTTTAGTTTTAGTTATTACTCAGGTTCAAACCTTCAAGAACCAGGTATCTGGCAAGAGGCCTGTAAAGTAAAATACAGTGTGTGTGCTTCTGCTTCCGTCTCCTGGCACACACCTAGAGCCTGGCACGAAGCCCGAGAGCTCCCTGAAAGGAGCTTTCTTTCCATGCCGCCATTGCAGGGAGATGCGGGGGGTGTTCCTTGCCCGCCTGGGACATCCTCACCCATCTGTGCCATCTGCGTTAAGATTCATCTCTTTGGAGGTGCTGTCTCCCCACTCCAGACCCCGAACTCCCAGGGATGGTACCTGGTCTTACCCTTTCGCTCCTTTGATCCCCAGCACCACAGATGATCCCCCGAGCTTCACCAGGAGCGATCCCCGAGCACAGAGCTGGGAGTCAGCTCTGAACACTGCTGGGGATGGCCCCAAACCAAATGGGAACAGTCACCTCATTGCCAGTGAATCCACTTGATGTGGAGCAATATGAGGGTGCAGGACTGTCCCGGTTGCCAGATGGTCACTAAATCCTGGTCTCCTCAGGGAGACGCACTTAGTTCAAGTAGGAATCTAAGGACAGTTGTAGATTTACATGAGTTTGCTTGCACGCATCTATTATATGTTATATAACTAATATATGTCAAACCAGGGTTTCACATGTGCAAGGCAAGTATTCCATAGCTGAGGGACAGCCCCAGCCCACTGTGTATATATTTATAGTTTGGGGGTCACACCTGGCGGTGCTCAGGGCTTACTCCTGGCCCGGCGCACAGGAAATCACTCCTGGTGGGGTACCATATGGGGTCTCGGGGACCAAACTCGGGTCGGCAGCATGCCAGGCAAGCACCCTACTTGCTGTAGGAAGCCCTTGTGCATATACTTAAATGGTTAGGGTACCTTGCATCTCATTATTAAATTCAGTAGCATTGTATCATCTTATTGCTTCTGATTGCTGTTGGTGAACTGCTATCTAGGTGTTTTGATTTTTTTTTTTATCATATGGCAACAAGTCCTCATTTGGGACACCATACCCAGCACTGTTGAAGGGCTCACTGCTCCCTGAGGTGCTGGGGATTGAACCCGGCCCTGCAACATGCAAAGCTGGCACTCTGGCCCTTTGCGTCATCTCCCCGGCCCCAGAATTCAGTTCTTTTTCATTCTAAATAGATCTGTCTGTTTCGATCTGAAACACAAACTGTGAGGTACATTTGTGTAAGTCAAACGAGTCTTTAATCTAACAGGGCTGGCCTATCAAGACAGAGCATAGCTGAAGTGAAGGTCTGGGCGAAGAAATGAAACCAACTGAGTTTCCTCTCCCTCTGACATTGTAGGCAAAAATGATACAACAGGACATCCAAGACAATACAAACTTTCCCTCAGAGCCTTAAAGAATGAGTGTCCCAAACTTGACCCCAAACCAATACTGTGACCCAACCCTCCTGGCTCCAATTCCGTTGCTCATCCAGGACTCTGAGCTAAGTTTCTGCCTAACAATCCGTGTAACTCCTGGGCCGGGTCTGCTGACGGAAGGGCGGAGAGGAGACAGGGGTCTGATTACGGAACACAGATCCTACTGGGAGCCAGCTGGACAAGGGCTGCTTTCCTGGGCTGCCCCTTTCGCCCAGGGTGGAGATGGGAGTTTTTAGGTGCCAACCTCAGGCCTGGCACAGGGGTAGATGAACACAGGGATTTGTTTATGAACCAGAAGAAACACCACCTATTACCACCCCCAGGGGGTGGCGGCTTGGTACAACCTATCCTACACCTCTGCTGCTTGGTCCGTTGAGTTGGAGGAAGTTACCGGAAAAGTGTAGGGGGGGTGGGGGAGGGAGGAGTATTGTTTTCATTTGAGTCTTTTTCAGGAAATCACCCCTGGTGGTGCTCAGGGAATAATATGGGATGCTGGGGATTGAACCCGGGTCACCCACGCGCAAGGCAAACGCCCTCTCCACTGAACTATCTGGCGCCAAGTTTTAGTCTAGGATACAAAGCGAGGTGCTAGCTAGCGGCTGCCTCAGCATTAGTGCAATGGCAAACAACGGCCTTTACTCTCCTTTATAAAAAGCAGGAACAGAGTGTGAGATGGACGGAATGAGACTTAATTCTTATCACCAGTACTCGGCCTTCCCCCCTCCACCACCACCACCGCCACCACCAGAGCTAGTTTTACTGCTGTTTAAGAGGCTTTCCATGACCCCTCACCCACCCACCCCTCACTGCCAATTGCCCAATTCAGATTCAGGAACTTTCTCAATCCAGGGGATTTTTGTGGAAGGTTTTTTTCAGAGACTTTCAGCATGCAAGGAAGATTTTTCTTGGTTGGGATGATCTTGTGGGACGGTCAGGGTGGCGACGCTCTTTAGGAGTTCTTCTGAGGGACTTTCACTGTGACCTGCAAGAGGGACGCAGAGAAGCCAGTAAGTGCTCAGGCAGCCCTAAGGCCATCAGTTCTCGGCTGGGCCCAACACAAGGAGTGGAAACGCCTTCCTTATTCCGACATCTCGAGGGCCAGCTGGCCCAGCCTGGGACCCACGAGGGTCACATTTTGTGAGGGTGACACTCAGCCTCCCCAGAACCCAGGAGACTGATTTTGGGGAGGGGGGCACAACCCAAACTTCCTGGCACATGAGGCTGGAGGAATCGCACAGCGGGGAGGGCGTTTGCCTTGCACGTGGCCAGCCTAGGTTCGATCCCCGGTGCTGCACATGGTTCCCCAAGCCCACCAGGAGTGATTCCTAAGTGCAGAGCCAGGAGTAAGCCCTAAGCACTGCTGGTGCTTGAGGGACCATCAGGGGTGCCTGGCGATCAAACCTGGGCCAGGTGTGTGCAAGACAAGTGCCTTACCCGCTATATTATCACTCCAGCCCAGGAAGAATCCTTTATGGAATTAAGAATTAAGAATCCTTTATATCCTGGCTATAGCTTCCACAGTTCCAGGGAGATCTTCAGACAAAGACTGAGCACAGCACCTGGCCCATGGGTACTGGGGTGCAGCTGCTCTGCCTCCCAGTCCCTCACCCGTGCACTCCCATCCTGCCTCTTCTTTCTCCCACATGCTCCAGCACCGAGCACCTCGGCCTGGGCTCTGTCTGCGGCCACACTGCATCTCTCCACTCGGCCTCTTCCCGGCAGCTCTGCCCTCCCGGCCCTCACTCCCATCCAGCTGGGCTCAGGTCCCACCTCCAACTCCTCTGCATCCACGGCCACAGCCCAGCGCGTAACAGTCAGCTGCAAAGCTGGGTCTGGCCTCTTACCTCGTCTTTATTTATTTATGTATTTTTGTATGCATTTATTTAACCTTGTGAACTGCAGGGCAGACTATTCTTGCTCTTGTTTCCCTGACCCCCCTCTGCTCCCTTAAGTCTCTCTTGCACTCTCTCTCTCTCAGAGTCTCTCCCCGTCTCATCCTTTGGGCCATACTGGTGGTACCTGGACTCCCACACACAGTGCTCAGGGGTGGCTCCTGCTGATGTTAGTTTATGGTGTAGCCCCTTGATCTCTTACTCCCGTACCTTTATTCCAATCTCCAAAAAAAGCCCAGTTGGGCCCATTTCTCTTTTCTTTATACCCTTATTTGTGCATCTGTCACCTGCTTAGACTGTAGTTAGTGTTTGCTGTAGAGAGAAAATCACTTTGCCCTTAGCAGTCTTCATTCTGGTAAAGAGATATGACTGTCCGCACGTGCAGAGACGAGGCTAAGAATCAGAGCCCTGCGGAACGTGTTATTCTCTATTCTGCTTTTTAGCTTGAAATGATCGCTGGCAGTTCGGCGGGACACACGGGCAGGAGAGCAGGGACCACACTTACGGTTTTCACTTCCGTGTAGGCCTGCAGGCCGTACTCCCCCAGCTCCCGGCCGTTCCCAGACATCTTGTAGCCCCCAAAGGGTGACTGGGCCCCAAAGACATCGTAGCAGTTGACCCTGTATTTTGAAACAGAGATGGAAGAAGCTACTCATAGAGGTGTGGTCATGGCCCTCGGGCCCCCTACGGTGCTTTCTGTGTTTATTCAGAGAACACAGACGGTTGACCCAGGGACATGACCTTCGATGCAGACACTAGAGGGAGGTGACAGGAAGTGATATCTCAGCCCCGAGGCGGGCCATCGTGGTCACACAGGAACAGGGGTATGTTAACAATGGGGCCTGGAGGCTGGACCAGTAGTTATGGGGGTAAGGAGTTTGCCTTGCATGTGGTCGACCTGGGTTCGATTCCCAGCATCCCCCGGGCACTGCCAGGAGTAATTCCTGAGCACAGAACCAGGAGTAACCCCTGAGCATATCCAGGTGTGACCCAAGAAGCCAAAACCAAAGCCAAAAACATTAAAATAACATAAAACATAAATAAAGGTTTAATAAATGTTTATAAAAACAAAAGAACAATGGGACCGAGGCCTGGACATAGCTCAGGGGTGGAGTACTTGCCTTGCCTTGCATGCGTGAGGCCCTGGGTTTGATTCCTGTGGGGTGGGGGTGGGGGAAAAGGCTCACCAGAGGATGGGTCCTTATTAATAATAAGTCATTCTTGCTAATTAGATGCTGCCTCTTTTTTTTGCAGTGAAGGGAAAAAAGTAAGTAGGGCCAGAGTATATGTTTTACATGCAAGAGCCCCAGGCTTAATCCCTGGCACTGCACGGTTCTCCAAGTACTACCGTGTGTGTGTGTGTGTGTGTGCGCGCGCGCGCGCGCGCGCGCGTGTATGTGTGTGTGTGAGTGTATGGATCAAAAATTCTAAACTTAGGGCCAGAGCGATAGTACAGCAGGTAGGGCATTCGCCTTGAATGTGGCTGACCCGGGCTCGATCCCCGGCATCCCATACAGTCCCTGGGGCACCGCCAGAAGTAATTCCTGAGCACAGAGCCAGGAATAACCCCTGAGGGCTTGGTATGACCCCCAAAAAAAAAGCCAAGAAAAAAAAATTCTATATTTAGGTTTTTAAACTAGTGCCAGACAACTTTCCACAACGACTGTACTATTTTACAATTCTATCAGCAAGGTATGAGGGTTCTAACTTCTCCACGTCCTTATTAACTCTCGTCACTATTATCAGGGAGCTGCAAATCAGAACTATGATGGCCAGAGAAATGGTACAGGGGTTAAGGCACTTGCCCTGCAGGCAGCCAACCCCAAGTCCATCTCCAGCGCCACGTGTGGGCCCCTGAGCACTGAAGGGTATGACCCAAAATTTAACAAATAAGCAAAAGTTTGATATTATCTGACACCAGTGGAAACAGCCTATGTCAAAAAGACTGAAAACAACCAGTGTTCATGGGGGTGTGGTGAGGAGCCCCAATCCAAGGCTGGTGGGGGCTGTCTGGGTCAGCCTCTATGGAGAACAGTACCAAATTTCCTCAAAAAAAGCTAGACTAGAGCTTGCACAAGACCCAGCGATTCCACTTCTAGGACTCTGTTCCAAAAACATCCACAGACGTAGACTATAGGCCCACCCACGTTCAATGCAGTGCATTAGCCAAGATGCAGAAACCACCCAAACGTCCACCAGCTGCTGCACTGAAAGAAGGGAGGCGGCACGGACACCAGGGAAGGCTATGCAGTTGGGAAAAAGATGAATCTTGAGTTTGCTGCAACGGGCATGCACCTGGAGGGAAGAGGCTGAGAGGAGGAGGAGAGAGGGAAGGACAAATCCCCACTCGCTCACCTGTGAACAGAGACCAAACGAGGGGAGACAGAAGCGAACAATGGCAAAGCCTGGGCTCTGAGTTACAGAACTCGACTCCCAGGGGAGTTGGAGGGGTGCAGGGTGGTGAGTAGGAGGCGGACTAGG
The DNA here is from genome assembly GCF_029834395.1 of Sorex fumeus. NCBI lineage: Eukaryota > Metazoa > Chordata > Mammalia > Eulipotyphla > Soricidae > Sorex > Sorex fumeus. The sequence goes on along the minus strand of NW_026606212.1, from coordinate 2,654,995 downwards.
GGTGACGGAAGGTCTTGGGCACTTCGGATGGGGTGGGATTCGGTGACTGTATTCATCAGGACCATAAACGTAAACACTACTGTAACCAGGCTACTTAAACCATAATTTAAAAATCAGTTATCTTGCAATGGATGAAATTGCAAAGGAATCCTAGACCCATCTGAGAGGGTGTGAAGTGGGTGCTGAGCCCTTAAAACCAGTCTCACCTGGTGCAAACCCTCAGCTCACCATCTCCTGCCATCACCTCTAGCTCTGTACTCAGGGGTCACTCCTGGCGGGGTTGGGGAGGCCCACAGGCAGTGTTGGGGGTCCAGTCTGGGTCAGTCATGTGCAAGGCAAAAGCCCTACCTGCTTTCGTTTCGGTGATGCACAGGGGTTACTCCTGGCTCTGCATTCAGGAATTACTCCTGGCGGTGCTCGGGGGACAATATGGGATGCTGAATATCGAACCCAGTTCAGCCATTTGCAAGGCATACGCCCTACCTGCTGTGCTTCTCTCCAGCCCAAACCCTTATATTCAGGACCCTCTTCTCTCTCTCAGTAGCATCCCCCTAAGGTTGTCATGGCTAACATAAGACAGTGCGTGGGGCATGCCAGGATGGGTACACCAGATCCCAGAAAACCCTGACTTTGGGGTTTCCTGGCTGTGTTGTGAGGGGCGACTGGGAGACTCACCACACAGTGCCCGCCTGGAGGGCCTGGGTCAGATAGTTGGCCTTGTCCAAGTCCTTGGTGAAGACGGCTGCAGCCAGGCCGTACTTAGAATCGTTGGCTCTGCCCACGACTTCCTCTATGGTCTTGAACTTCAGGATCTGCATCACTGGGCCGAAGATCTGGGCACGAGAGAGCAGGGTGGGAGGGGAGGGCGGCCGTGGGGCCACCTGCTACGCAGCTTCTTTTCCTTTCTCTGGTGGGACATGCCGGGGAGGGCACCTGCTCTGCTTCGTAACAAGAGCCAAGGGACGGGGCGGGGACATCAGGGGACCCTCGCCACGGGCAAGGCCAGGCCTTTGGTCCACACCCACGCGTGGCTTGAAGGAAGACCACAGGGGCCAGAGAGGGAGCACAGCAGGTAGGGAACCTGCGTTGCATGAGGCCGACCATCCCCGCTGGTCCCCCGAGCCCTGCCAGGAGTGATCCCTGAGCCAGGAGTGATCCCAGAGCAGCGCTGGCTGTGTTCCCCACTCCCAAATAAAGGAAATCCACAAAGAGGCTGAAGGGCCGGGCAGAGTCACCCCGTGGCTCATGGTTCCCAGGGCCCAGAATACAAACACACCGAGCTGCCCCCGCCCCAGGCTCTATGGGAAACTAAGGCCCTCTCCAGCCAGCGGCCGCCTGAAGAGGGAAGGACAGAGATTACGCGGGAATAGTAAATAATTTGTCCCAGGCAGAGAGCCAGGATTTAGCCCAGAGCCAGCTGCCAAGTCACAGCGTCAAGATGCTGGGCGGGCCCGACCGTCCTCCTCCCCAGAACATGCCCTGCTGCTGGCCGCACGCTGACCTCCTCCCGGGCGATGGTCATGCCGTCCTGCACGTCTCCGAACACGGTGGGCTGGATGAAGTAGCCCCGGTCAGCCGCGGCCCCGCCCCCACACAGCAACTTGGCGCCTTCATCCTTCCCAGATTTGATGTAGCCGAGGATCTTCTTAAACTGCTCCTCATCCACCTACGGGCACAGCACAGATGCTCAGGCCCAGAACCACACGGGCACATACGGACAGGAAGTAAACGAGGAAGGCCGGAAGGAGAACAGGCTCAGGGAACCGCACCAGGCCTCAAAGAAAGACTTATCAAACCCTTTTTTTTAGTTTTCAATTTGAGACTCCTAAAAAGTTGAATAAAAAAAATCGAACAGGGGGCCAGAGCAATAGTACAGTGTCCCAGAGGGTTCCCTGGGCCCGCCAGGAGTGATTCCTGAGTACAGAGCCGGGAGGAGTGCCTGAGCATTGCTGGGTGTGACCCCAAAACAAAACAAAGGAAAAATGGAATAGGGGTGAGAGAGCGAGTGCAGCTGGCAAGGTGCTTGCCTTGCCTTGCACACAGCCGGCCCAGATTAGATCCCTGGCACCCCCAGTCCCCACCAGGACTGATGCTTAAGTTCAGAGACCTGAGTAAGACCCAAGCACAGGCAGATGTGGCTCCCCAAAACCCCAGAACAAATACATAAATTAATGGTAAGAAAATACATCTATGGTCAGAGTACACAGTCACTGTCACTGTCCTCCCATTGTTCATCGATTTGCTCGAGCGGGCCCAGTAACGTCTTCATTGGAGACTTTGTTGTTACTGTGTCTGGCATATCGAATACTCTCGGTAGCTTGCCGGGCTCTCCGAGAGGGGCGGAGGAATCGAACTTGGGTCGGCCATGTTGGCCACTTGTAAGGCAAACGCCCTACCCGCTATGCTATCGCTCCAGCCCAATATTAAGGTAAAGGTAAAGGCCCTCCCGTTGATCGTCGATTTGCTCGAGCGGGCCCAGTAACGTCTCCATTGGAGACTTTGTTGTTACTGTGTCTGGCATATCGAATACTCTCAGTAGCTTGCCGGGCTCTCCGAGAGGGGCGGAGGAATCGAACTCGGGTCGGCCATGTTGGCTGCGTGCAAGGCAAACGCCCTACCCGCTGTGCTATCGCTCCAGCCCAGAGTACACAGTATACACCATAATAAGGACTCGCTCAATCTTACATGTCAACTGGGAAATCAAAACATTTGTGTGTCTTGTTTCATTGGAATGTCACTTCACTGCCATGCTTTTGAAACATGTCCACAATATCTGCACATTACGCCCATAGTTTCAATGGTCGAAATGAATGTAAGCTCATGGGGAGGAAAAAAAAAATCAGAGCAAACCGTTCTGAAGAGAAAAGTGAAATGAAGTCGTTCCCCAGGCCCTGGACATACAAGCCACACCCCAATTGACCTCATGGATGTTGATAACCATATGTTCCTTCCGGCAGGGAAAAGCATTTGTTTTGTTTTACTTGGGGGCCACACCCGGCGGTGCTCAGTGCTTACTCCTGGCTCTGTGCTCAGGATCACTCCTGGTGGCATTCCGGGGACCCGATGGGATGCCTGGTCGGCTGCATACAAGGCAAGTGCCCTCCCTGCTGTGCTACTGCTCTGGCCACTTGAGAAAAGCATTCTTACGGGAAAGCACCTGGAAAGCATTTTTACGGAAAGCATCCACAGCGCGAGAAGCAAGTGATCCCTTCGGCACACAAGTTCTCAGTCCTGATCAGTGTCTGTAAACTGACAAAGGCTTTCCTGCGCTCACCGGTGAGGAATGAGGCCCGGAAGGGGCTCCGAGAGCGCCCCCAGGACAAGCATCGGGGTCCCGGCCGTACTCACCTGCGGGCCCTGCTCCGTGCTGCTGTCGAAGGGGTTCCCGACCACGCGGGACTTGGCGCGGGCCACGCTCCGCTCCACAAACTCGTTATAAACGTCCTCCTGCACGAAGGTCCGCGAGCCAGCGCAGCAGCACTGGCCCTGGTTGAAGAACAGGGCGAAGTGGGCCTGCTCCACGGCCCAGTCCACTGCGGAGGGCAGAGAGGTGGCCGTGAGTGGGAGAGGCCGAGGGAAGCACCAGGGGCCTGGGGCCGCCCGGGAGAAGCTCATTAGTGGGGCCTGCCCGAGTGCTCCCCTGAGGACGGGCCCGGGAGGAGGGAAAAGGCCCAGGGCGGGCATGGAAGTGGCGCTGCCCAGCCGGGTTATTCTGATGCAGGGAGGAGAGGGACAGGCGAAAGGAGTCTGAACTTTGTCCCCAGGTCGTGGGAGCAGCAATCAGGGATGCTGAGGGTCGCAGAGGTGAGGGGGACCACGGTGGATGCAGAGGCCCCGGAACTCACTGTCAGCATCTGACATGATGATGTTGGGGCTCTTCCCGCCCAGCTCCAGCGTGACCCTCTTGAGGTTACTGCTCCCTGCAGCCACCTGGATGAGGCGGCCGACCTGCAGCAGAGAGAGAGAGAGAGAGAGAGAGAGAGAGAGAGAGAGAGAGAGAGAGAGAGACTTTCAGCCAAAGGCTCTCCCAGGCACAAGACATGGGATCCCATGAAAGGAGAACTGGAGAAATCCGCTGAATCAGGCCCTTTCGTTCCACGTAGAATGACCGCAGGCCCCCCTGGAGAGACAGTCTGGGGGGAAGGTGCTTGCCCCTGCCAGCCCAGTTGGATGGTCCCCTGAGCACTGTCAGGAGTGAGCCCCACACCCCTGAGCACTGCGAGTGGCAGCCCTAAACCCTCCCACGACTGAATATTAAATTCAGCCCCTGCAACAGCCTTAAGGGGGGGGGGGGAGACCCTCTTCCTCTGCTTGAGCAATGTGGGCCCCTGTGGCTCAGAACGGTCAAATCACTGGGCCACAGTCACACAGTGGTGCAAATGGGATCACTGAAAGCCACACGCGGGCAGTCCAGGACACACAGCTGAGTCCTGAGCGCTGTTCTGAGTCGCCACATGGCACCTCCGATCCCGGAGCCAGCACCAAGATGCCGGGTGGCCCACACCAAGGACCCGTCCTGCCCTCTGCCAGATTCTCAGTTTCCTCTGAGGGTTTAATGAAGTTCAGCAGCACAAGGACAAGGCAGGACCAAGCCCCACGGGCCGCTGCCAGTCCCACGGCACAAAAGGGTTCCTGAGGCGTCCTTAGCCGGGGACCGTCTCTCGGCAGGAATTCTGAGTCACCAGGCGCTAATTCAACCTGGGCGTGGGCGCCTTTGCCTGCTCCCGTCCTGCGGTCTGCTGTCCAGCCCAGGTCTTTAGCTCACTGACCCCAACCCTGCGAGGTGGGTGCGGTTCCCACCCCCCAGTTTAGAGATGAAAATCCCACCCCCAAGCTGCCAAGAAATGCTCCCCAAGCAATCCGAATCTCAGCCCTGGTGCCCCTCACAGGGCATTGGCCATCTCAGCATCAGGTGCCCCATCTCAGTTCACTGCTGGGCTCTTCCGGTGGGGGGAGGAGCCTCCCAAGCAGTGTTGGGGGGTCCTGGGGCCAGTCCCAGTGATGCTTGGCTGCAATACGGTGCCACTGCAGTGCTCAGGGAGTCACTCGGGGCCAGGGAGGCAAGGCCACACTCTGGCCCTGGATGGAGCTCCCTGCCCCCTCCAGCCTCATGTGACTGCCAAGAGGCAAAGTGACCCAGGAAGTCAGCACTCAGCACGGGGCTCAAGTGTGTCCGTGAGGCTGACACTCCCTCTGCCACAGACATGCACATGGGGGCCCTGGGTCAGGTGGCCAGTTTGGGGCTTTCTGGAGTTTAGACGGTTACAGCCTCTTTTCCTGTTTCTTTTTTTTTTTGGTTGGTGGGGGGGGTCACATCTGGTGATGCTCAGGGGTTACTCCCAACTCTGTACTCAGGAATTAGTCCTGGCGGTGCTTGGGGGACCCTACGGGATGCCAGGGATCGAGCCAGGGTCAGCCACGTGCCAGGCCAACGCCCTCCCCAACACTGTGCCATCACTCCGGCCCCAGTCACAGCCTCTTTACTCCACAGAGCCTGTCCCCTGCCCCCTGCAGCTGGAGCATCACCCAACCCCCAAGGTCCAGCCCAGCCAGTGGGGCCCCTCCCTTGAGCCCCTGTGAGGCGTCCACGTCCACGGGGCAGGGCACAGCGGGCTCCCCCGCGCCATCCCAGACAGAGGCTACACGCCCGGGCATCCCCCAGCCAACACAGCGGTACGGGAACATCTCACCTCCGTGGAACCTGTGAAGGCCACTTTGTCCACGTCGGGGTGGGAGGCGATGGCGGCACCGGCGGTGGGGCCAAAGCCCGGAACGATGTTGACGACGCCCGGGGGGAAGCCGGCCTGGGGACGAACAAGCGGAGAACCGTGACACGCAGCTCCCGAGGACCAGGCTGGGGCACACAATCGCCAGGAAGGGGCTCGGGCAGCAGAAACGCACTAATTCCAAATGGTGCAGCCACGGGTCTGTGCTGGAGGCCACGGGCCTGTTCTGTGGGAGGCCGCTGATCCCTCCCCACGCGTTCCCCACCTTCATTCCCCGAGGGGGACCTGAGAAATGAGAAGAGCCCCCCACTCCCCCCTCCATGGCAGTATAGTGAAAGGGCACTGTCCCTGATGTTTCTAGAAGAACACCTCAAGCCACGCACCTCCTTAATCAAGTTGGCCACATAGAGGGCAGTGAGCGGGGTCTGCTCGGCCACTTTCATCACCACCACATTCCCGGTCGCCAGCGCCGGGCCCAGTTTCCATGCTTGCATCAGGAGCGGGAAGTTCCACTGAGACAGACAAAATCCAGAATTGAAACCGGAAGCTGCACCCAGAGAAGCAGCAGCACGGGGGTGTCGAACCCCCACCCTCCATCATGCCACTGGAGGGTTTTTTCCTCAGTGTGTGTGTGTGTGTGTGTGTTGGGGCCACACCTGGCTGTGCTCAGGGGTTATTCTTGCCTCTGTGCTCAGGGGACCATCCACGGTCCCGGGGGTTGAACCCAGGTCGGCTCTGTGGCTCTGTGCAAGGCAAGCGCCCTCCCCGCTGTGCTATCACCCCGGCCCCCTATAGGCTTAAGAATAGTGGACAAGGGGCTGGAGCGATAGCACAGTGGGTAGGGTGTTTGCCTTGCACGCAGTCGACCTGGGTTCGATTCCCAGCATCCCATATGGACCCCTGAGCACTGCCAGGAGTGATTCCTGAGTGGAGAGCCAGGAATAACCCCTGTGCATCGCCAGGTGTGACCCAAAAAGCAAAAAAAAAAAAAAAAAGAATAGTGGACAAGGCAGGTCTTGGTGGTGACAGCAACACAGCAACAACTCGTCACACTGTCACTGTCACGGTCCTCCCGTTGTTCATCGATTTTCTCGAGCGACCCCAGTAATGTCTCCATGGTGAGACTTGCTGTTACTGTGTTTGGCATATCAGATATGCCACGGGTAGCTTGCCAGGCTTTGCCGTGCAGGTGAGATGCTCTTGATAGCTTGCTGGGCTCTCCGAGAGGGGCGGAGGAATCGAACTCGGGTCGGCCATGCTGGCTGCGTGCAAGGCAAACGCCCTACTGCTGTGCTATCGCTCCAGCCCAATGACTGTCACCAGAGCTTGTTTTTGTTTTGGGGGCCACACCTAGAAATGCTCAGGGGACCACATGGGATGCCGGGGATCAAAAGCCCTACCCGCTTTGCGCGCTCTCTCTCTCTCTCTCTCTCTCTCTCTCTCTCTCTCTCTCTCTCTCTCTCTCTCTCTCCCCAGTCCCTCACGAGGGCATTTTATAGACCACGTTCAACCCCCATACACAGGGGCTGAGTTCTTCATTTTCGGACGAGTAAAGGGAGGGGAGGCAGAGAGAAAGACTTGCCCGAGACGACAGAGTGCACAGTGGCCAGCTGGCACCTGAACCCTGACTGGCCCCGTCAGAGCCCATTACACAGCCTTGTGTGCCGCCCCCCCACCCTCACCCCCTGCCGGGAGCCCGTTCCCCCCCGTGTCTCTGCACCCTGACAGAGCCCCGCGCCGTGAGGCTCACTCACCGGGATGATCTGCCCACACACCCCCACGGGCTCGTGGCGGGTGTAGCTGAAGAAGTCGCCGTCGATGGGGATGGTCTTCCCATGGTACTTATCAGCCCAGCCAGCATAGTATCTGCAGAACGAGAAAGGGGCCCATCAGCCTGTCCCCGGGGAAGACCTCGACCGGACCCCCGGCATCTCCCCAAAAATGGCCTTGCTCTTGATGAGATCTGAGTCATGTGGCTGGTGCCACATCGACCAGATCTAGGTAACTGCCTCAAAGCCTCAGAACCACCTCGGGCCCGTGAAAGGTTCTGAATTCTGGGGCTGGGGAGACGACCCCATGAGAGAGCACCCTGGGTTTCATTCCTGGCACCACACAGCCCACCTCTGCCCCCCAGCACCGCTGGGAGAACCCCCAGACCTGAGGAAATGCTTACAGAACTACAGTTCTGGTATTGACGGGTCACTTCCACCAGCCGGAACCTACACAGTTGACCCTGTCCCCCTCTCAAATCTCACATTGCTCTGTCTCAACCCCACCCCCCTTCAGGTCCCTCCCCCTCAGCAGCGCGGGGACAAGGGCCTTACCGGAGGCATTTGACGACCATGTCCAGATCCACCAGGTAGGAGATGACGTAGGGTTTGCCATTGTCCAGAGTCTCCAGGGCCTACGAACACAGAAGATGAGCACAGACGCGCCAACGATAAAGCACGGAAAACGGGGGCGGCGTGGATTGTTAAAGGCGACCTCAGCGCCATGGCATCCTCGTGGCATTTCAGGGCCCACCGGCCCTCCCCCTGCAAAGGAGGGGAGGGGGAATCATGCACCCCTTTCTCAGCCAGCCACTGCACTGGGTGTGGCGAGGCTAAACCGGAAGGCGATGTGTGAGGGCAAAGGGGAGGAGACGGGCAAGCCAAGGCAGGAGCAGGCCAGGCGCAGCGGCCCCGAGGCACGAGGGACTTGGGGGTATGCGGGAAGTTGGGCGTCCACTGTCCAGCACCGGCTGGACACGGAGCCAAGCTCTGCGGGTCAGTGAAGGGAATCAGGCTGGACCCTAAGGATCCAGGACGCCGGAGGGGATGGATGAACCTTCTAGAAGGTTCACTGTAGCTGCCAGATGGATGGGGAGAAGGGAGAGAGCTGGCCCTGGTTTCTTTGTTCTCTGGCAGTCAGGAAGAAGCCCCTCTGCTAGAGGGCACAGGGCTTGTGTCCCCGCCTCCTGGGAAGGCTCTCCCCTCGGTTTCCTCGTTTCTTAGCCAAAACCACTGTCCCAAGGAGACGCGGCACGTGCGAGCTGATCGGCGCATGGGTGTCCCTTGCAGGGGGTCTAACCGTCCCCAGTGGGCAGTGCGGCCTCTCCGGGAGGCCGCGGGAGGCTCTGACCCACTAGCGGAGAGGATGCAGGGGGGCTGAGAACTCACGGCCAGGTAGGTCCGGTCCCGCTCGATCAGGTCGGCCAGGCGGTTCAGCAGCTGGCCCCTGGTGGACGCATCCATACGGCGCCAGGGCGAGCCCAGCTGGAAGGCGGCCTGGGCAGCCTTCACGGCCTTGTCCACGTCTGCCTGGAAAACACCCAGCCAGGAGGCCGGTCAGGCCGGCTGGGCAACAGCTCACCCCCACGACCCTTGCGCAACCTTCCTGCGCCATAGGGGATGGAAATCAGCCCTTCCCAGTCCTGTCTGGGAGCCTGAAAGGCTCGGCCAGGTTCAGAACTGACAATGGGCTTCACTGGAAACTGGAGATTACCAGCTCCCGCTTCTTCTTTTTCATTTCAAAATCCTCCAAAGCTGGAGAGAGAAGCGCCAGGGGTGAGTGCGCAGAATCTGATGGACACAGCCCAGAGACAGCTGGCCTTCCCAAGGCATGAGGGTCGAACCACCTCCCCTCACCCAGGGATGCAGAGGAAATGCCCAGCAGTGCAATAGGAGGGAGGGTTTGGGGCCCGAGCGATAGCACAGCGGGGAGGGCGTTTGCCTTGCACACGGCTGACCCAGGTTCGATTCCCAGCATCCCATCCGGTCCCCTGAGCACCACCAGGGGAAAGTCCTGAGTGCAGAGCCAGGAGGAACCCCTGAGCAGTGCCGGGTATGACCCAAACAACAACAACAACAGCAACAAATAGGAGGGAGGGTTTGACTCATGTTAACACATTTCCAGTGACTTTGGTCCCCGTGCTGCGTGGTCTCTTGAGCACTGACAGGCATGGTTTTGGTGGGCCCAGGAGCACTGGGCTGGAGCAGCGCTTGGCTGGGTCCAAGCACTGAACCACCCAGCCTCCTTGGGAAACGATAACAACCAAAAAAAAAATTTTCCCCCTTCATCACACAAGTTTAATTTGGTGGCCAAGTTTCAAGCACACAATAGCATGAAGCAGTTCACGAAGCCTTCCCAGCTCTGCCCCCCGTCCCCCCTTCCCGGAAGCAGCCAGTTCTCACCTTGTCTCCCTCGGCAACCTGGCAGATGATCTCCCCAGTGGATGGGTTGATGGTGGGGAACGTTTTCTTGCTGACGGCGTCATGCCACTCATTGTTTATGAAGATCTACAAAGAGAAGGGACCAAGCTCGAGGCCAGCTCTGCGGCAGTGCTGACCCTCCAGGCGAGGAAGGGAGGGGCCGAGCGACAGTGCCAACAGGGAAGGCGCCTTCCCTACAGGCAGCTGACCCAGGTTCCATCCCCGACACCCCATAAAGCCCCCCGAGCCCCGCCAGTAGTGACCCCTAGGCACAGTCAGGAGTCTGCCCCGGGTACCACCAGCTCTGGCCCCCAAATCACAAAATTAACCAACAGATCTAACCTTCCAAAGTCACACAAAGCCTCATTCTGGCCACCACATTCTCATCTAAGTCGCAGACCCAGGCCAGACTCCCGGGGAGGGGAGCGAACCCAGCCCAGCCCGGCCCGGCTCTGCTTGGGAGAACAGCGGATAGCGGGCAATGCTCGAGGCCTGGCGACACAGTGGACACCCAACTCGACGAGGGCCTCTGTCCTGGGCCTCGACACTGGGGCAGGCACAGACATCAAATTCACAAGGTCGCCTCAGGCCAGCGCAAAGGGGAGAGCCTCTCTGACACAGAGGAGCGGTCAGGGAAAGGGCAGCCAGCCGGCCACAAGGCAAAAACAGCTAAATGTCAGCGTAAGTATAGTGCATTTGCAGAAAACCAAACCAAACCAAACCAAACCAAACCAAACCAAACGGCCAGAGCTGCTGTGACTGGGGAAGGAAGTGAACTTCGGGTGAACTTCGGTTGTTCTTCCTCTGTCCATCTGTCCAAGGCCACCCTCCTGCCTCCCACCGTGACTGCATCGCTGAGCTGGGCTCGGGGCCCCAGGAGCCTCTGCCGTCACCTCAGCCGGACTCGGGGGCCACAGACAGGGCCAGGGCTGTTCTCCCAGTGGCCACTCTCCCAGCCTTCCCTCTGGGGCCAGCAGTGAGCCCCATCCCGCCACCACGGCAGAAGGCAGCCGGCTGCATTTAGGGGAAGGCTCTGGGTGTTTCTGGACAATGTAGCACTGTAACACTGTCCTCCCATTGTTCATCGATTTGCTCGAGCGGGCCCAGTAACGTCTCTACTGTGAGACTTGTTGTTACTGTGTTTGGCATATCGAATACGTCACGGGGAGCTTGCCAGGCTTTGCTGTGAGGGCGAGATACTCTCGCTAGCTTGCCGGACTCTCCGAGAGGGGCGGAGGAATCAAACCTGGGTCGGCCGGGCTGGCCGCATTCAAGGCAAAAGCCCTACCGCTGTGCTACCTCTAACCCTTCTGGGCAATGACGGCGGGCAAACATGACTCGGGGGGCGGGCACTGGCACCCAGGGGGGCACGTGGGTATGCAGAGTTCCTGCAGGAACCCCAGAGATGCTGAGTTCATGCTGACTCCGGCCCCAGGGCCTTCTGGATGAGGTGTAGGTGCGGAGACCCCGTCAGCACTCTGAATGGGGTCTCACATCTCAGTCGCCTGCTTTACCTGAAGGGGGCGGGCAGAGGGGAGAGGGGTGCGCGGGGGAGGCTGGCTGGTCTGGGTGACTCACCCACACAATGACCAGGAGGACTGTCCACGCAGTGCCTGGCCCCTTGCAGAAACGGCTGATGTTTACCATTATGGGGCAACCCTACTACCAGGGACTACACATTCCTGGCTCAGCCCCCCAGATGCAGGGCACCGGACAAGCCTCTGCCAGGCTCAAGGCCAGTCTCTGTGCTCTTGACCCAGTTCTTCCTCCATCCAGCTCCCGGGAAGGCCCCAGCTGTGGGGAGACCAGGACACTCTCTCTTGTCCCCGTCCCAATGGGGACACTTGCAGCTCACTGCACTTCGGCTCTGAGTCTTTATTCTGGGTACCACGCTCTAAAGCAGACCAAGCCGGGTTCAAACCCCGACTTCACCCCTACATCTCTGGGCATTTGGAGGCTACTGGGCCAGGCTACAGGGACCATGGATGCCACAGAGGGTTTGAGTTTCGACGGTGGCACAAGGCCCGTGTCACGGACCTCCGAGACAGCTGGAAGCTAAGGCCAGCAGAGGCTGCAGCCCCCTGCTCTGTGGCCCCCTGTGCGCCCTCACGCGGACTTCCGTTAGTCCTGACAGGGGCTAACTTGTCGTTTGCCAAGATCCGGACTGGAACAGAAAGGTGGGTCAGCCTGGCTGAGCTCCCGCAGGCCTCTCCCCACCCACCTCCTCCTGCCAAAGGCCAAATGGCTTTTTGCAAAGTTCTCTCCAGGTATTTATTTGCCTTTTCAAGGCCCTGGATTTGCTGAATCACATTGGCTGCTGAATTTCAACAATTCATCTCCTTTCCCAGAGAGCTGGCAAGCAAAGATAAGAGGGTGAGGGCGGTAAGGGAGGGGGAGGCCGGCTCCAGCCGCTTTTCCCTTTCTCCCAGGAGACTGAGTTCCCAGGGGTCCGGCCCTCCCAAGGAGGAGCTGGGGGGATGGGGGGTGGGGGAGGGGGGCTGTTGTCAGCCCAGGTTTGGAATTCTCTTCGAGTAAGAACCACTGCGCAGAATCTTCTCGAGAACAAACACCAGCACACACTTCAGGCCAAACACTTCATAAGCTCCTGGCTCGAAACCCAAAGCCTGAACTTACACAACAGCTTAACTCGATCACCCTCACAGCTCACACTTCCTCATCAAGACCCTGCATGCATGCACGGGGATTATTTCATTATTTCCCCCTGCACCTTCTCATCAGGATTTCTTGAGTTTTTGAGTTCTTGAGGGCTGGAGCGATAGCACAACGAGTAGGGCATTTATTTGCCTTGCACGCGGCCTACTCGGCCGACCCAAGTTCGATTCCTCCATCCCTCGTGGAGAGTATCTACTGAGAGTATCTTGCCTGCACAGCAAAGCCTGGCAAGCTCCCCATGACATATTCCATATGCCAAACACAGTAACAAGTCTCACAATGTTACTGGGCCTGCTGGAGCAAATCCATGAACAATGGGAGGACAGTGACAGTGAATTCTTAAAAGACTCAAGCCCCTAGAGTGTGTGGCTGGCCTCCAAGTCATGGAGCAAAACTCCTGGTACTAATCTCGTCCACTCTTGGGTGTTAGTCTCCTATTTTGTTACTTTATGTTCCCCAGATGAATGCAATCTTTCTATGTCTATCCCTCTCTTTCTGACTCATTTCGCTTAGCATGATACTTTCCATGTAGTACCACCTGTATGTATGGGCTGGAGCGATAGCACAGCGGTAGGGTGTTTGCCTTGCACGCAGCCAACATGGCCGACCCGAGTTCGATTCCTCCGCCCCTCTCGGAGAGCCCGGCAAGCTACCGAGAGTATTTCACCCACACGGCAGAGCCTGGCAAGCTCCCCGTGATGTGTTTGATATGCCAAACACAGTAACAACAAGTCTCACAATGGAGACGTTACTGGGCCCACTCGAGCAAATCGATGAACAACGGGAGGACTGTGACCATGACCACTTGTATGTAAATTTCATGACTACATCTTTTCTAACAGCTACATAGTACTCCATTGTCTACAACTGTACCTCATGGTACAGTAATAAAAATTTTTAAAAATTTTTTTCACTAATAAAAATTAAAAAAAAAAACTCATCCCTCAGGGCCAGGGTTCACAGAGGCAGAAACAGTCATGGCTGGAGGCACAATTTTGGGGCACAGAGAAACACACCCGGAGAGAAGCAGAAGCAGGAACAGCCCTAGGCTAGAAGAGGCCTGGCTGTGGGTTTTCGGAGGGGGTTCCTAAGGGGGTCCTGAGGTCCCGGGAGAGCAGAGGGGGCACTCTGGATTCCTCATGGAGCTTCTGGGGGGAGCCCAACAGGCAGGGGTACCTGTTCCAGGTAGGGAGAAGGAAGGACTTTCATTTCATGACTGGCTTCTCTTGGTAACAGTTTATCTTGGACACGAAGCGACGTGGAGGCCAGGGACTGCAGCAGGGAAGGTTCCCGCTGTGCTCTCGGCCCACCCGGTTACTACACATGGTCCCCCCAGGGCCGACCAGGAGTGATCCCTGAGCACCACGGGGTGTGGTCCCCAAACAAAAATACTTCCAAGCAATGAAGCACTTCCTCAAGACAAATGACTGCACGTTCCCCAGCGCTCGGGATAAGTTTGCACTGAGGTGCCTCTAGTCTCTGCCAGCTTGGGGCACACGGCCATGGAAAAATTTGGATTGCTGGGGCTGGGAGACAGGACAGCAGTCAGGGCACACGCCTGCATGCACTTGGCGTGGGTCCGATTCCTGGGACCACATGGTCCCCCAAAATATCACCAGGTGGGTGCGATCCTGGACCTTCCACCAGGGTAACAGTAGCCATGGGAATCCCCTGCACTGCAGGGTCCCTGCATTAATCTCACTCAAGCTCCTGCATTAACCCTCAGCCCGGGCAGCCAACAATTGCCCAAGGGCCTCTGGGCCTATCAGCACCACTTGGGAGGCTCCCACAAAACAAAACAAAACAAAACAAACTTTATTTTTAGTGGCCAGGGCCTGGAAGATGGTTTGGGTGGTAGGACACATGCTCAGCACATGCAAGGCCGAGTTCGCTCCTGGGCCCCACGTGGCACTGCTGACCCCGAACACCAACGAGTGTGGCGTCCATATATATGAAGGGCGAGAATAAGATTGTCACGTCACTGCCTGTTACCTTTTTTCCAGACCCCCCAGCTCCCAGCACGCTCCAAACAGAAACTTGAGGGATGCAGAAGCCGGGGCACAGAAAACAGAACTGTGAATGGCCCTTCCACTACCGCTGCTGGTCCAAGTACAAAGCAACACTCCCCCCCTCCCCCCCAGTGTCAGTTCTGGCCGACCCAGGTTCGATCCCTGGCATCCCATATAGCCCCCTGAGAACCACCAGGAGTAATTCCTGAGTGCAGAGCCAGAAGGAAACCCTGAGGGGCTGGAGTGATAGCACAGCAGGTAAGGCATTTGCCTTGCACGTGGCAGACCCGGGTTCTATTCCCAGTATCCCATATGGTCCACTGAGAACTGCCAGGAGTAATTCCTGAGTGCATGAGCCAGGAGAAACCCCTGAGCATCGCTGTATGTGACCCAAAAAGAAAAAAAAAGACAAAAACAAACAAAAAAACAGAAGGAACCGTTAAGCATCACTGGGTATATAACCCAAAAAGACAAAAGCAGAACAACAAACAAAATTTTAGCTCAAGCTTTGAAACCTCAAAGAACTGGCTTGGGGGAAAGGGGTTGTGATGTTACCAAGGAAGTCTACAGCCCCTGGAATGTTGTTCTCCCAAAAGGCAAGTGAACAAATGTCATTTACAGCCTGTGGGGACTCCTGCAGGCTCCTGCAATGGGCCCAGGGCCACAGCTGCTGCCATTTGTCGTGAAGAAATCCCCAGGGAAACATTCCGAATAAGCCCAAACTGCTGCAGGAATCCTCTGGAAACTGTGAAAGCGGAGGGGCAGTCGCCTGCCCAGACTGGCCACAGGTTGGTCCCTAACGTCTTCGCTCCCCATGACCTTCATGCCACATGCCCTGATCTCCACCAGCCGGGATGGGTGTGTCGGCGGCACGGCAGAGGATTTGCCCGGCAGGCGTTCCCCCAGGGCGCTGATAAGGTCAGTGGCTAAGACTCTGGCAACCCCGGGCCGGTGCCAGCTTTCCTGGGTCAGCTCTCAGTGTTCCCGACCTGGACCCACGACCTGCCCCACACTAACTCTTCAATTCTTGGTGGAACAGCCTTTCTCCATGGAAATGCTGGGTTCCTGTTCCGCAGGGGCACAGAACAAAACTGTAAACACAGTTGGCAATAAATATTTACAGAGTAGCAATTATGTTCCAATCTTGGTGCTGGGAACATAGATGTAAACACACCAAAAGTGGCTCCTCCCACTGATCAAATACTTGATTAAATTGCCCATTAAATAGTTACATCCTCATCTGACCTTTAAGGGCAGGGCCCGAGGCTCGAGGCTCGGAGGCTGTGAGAGGGAGTTAAGTTGAAACCTGGTTTCCTAGTTACCACTCCGAGTGCACTTGATCGCCCTGAGCTTTGGCCTCCCGCTCTGCCACGACAGCAGTGATATGTGGCTCATCGAGTTGTTGGTATAACACAAAACGGGAGGACAGAAGGACCAGTCCTCAGCACAGGACCCGGGTGATCAATGAATTGTGATTATTCGATCTGGGATACCGACGCAAACAAACATCGTGTCTCAACTTGCTCTCCACACCGCGAACATTCTTTCATCCCCATCCGCCGTAACTCTGCGTGTTCCCACAGATTCTGGGAAGGCAGAAGAGCGCCGAGCTGCCTCAAACTGGTGTTAGAAGCAAAAGTAACCCGAGATGGGGATACGGTCATCAGATTCTCGGTCACCTCAGCTTATTGCCTCAACAGAGGATTTTAAAAATCCTGAACGAGACTGGAACTTGTGCCTTAAAGGGCTGGAGTGCACGCTTTACATGTTCCAGCCTCCATCTCTGGCACCTCAAGGTCCTCAGGAAACCACCAGAAGCGGTAGCCTCTAAGCATGCAACATAAGCAAAAAAAAAAAAAAAAAAAAAAAAAAACCCAAAAAACCACAACAACTAAACAAAGGTCAGGGTTGTAGTTTAGCAGCAGAGCACTTCCTTTGCATAGGAACAGACCCAAATTTAATCCCTGGTAGTAAACCAGAAGAAAACAAACAAAAAAAACCCTGAACAATCATACCAGTGTACCAGAGTGAGGGGAATTCCTAGCTCTCATCCACGGATGCTTGGTCCAAAAGCCTCCTGATGGTTTCGTAAGAATCTCCCTTGGGGGACAGGAGAGCACTCGATGGGCTGAGTGCATGTTTTGCATGCCGGAGGTCAGGGTTCAGTCCTTGGCATGGACCCCTGAGCACCATCCAGAGCATCCCTCAAGCCCAGAGCACCACGCCCCACCTCTCCCCAGATTTTCTCAGGAACTAGTCATTCCCAATGGTGGGGAGCACTTGACTGGCATGTGCTAAGCACTGAACTAGATCCCTGTCTCCTAATAATTGCCTACTCCCCACAGGACCATCATGTGTGGTCCTGGTGGCACTGTGGCAGGTGAGTGCCAGGGGTACGGCCTCTATTTTTAAAACGCCATTGCCAACCAAAAAATCAGCCCTATGGGGCCGGAGTGATCATACAGAAGGGGATGCGTTTGCTTTGCACATGGCCAACCCAGGTTCGATCCCCAGCATCCCATATGGTCCCCCTGAGCATCACCAGGAGTGATCCCTGAGTGCAGAGCCCAGAGTAACCCCTGGACATCTCCAGGCGTGACTCAAACAAACAAAAAAAATCTGCCCTGGGGCCAGAGAGATAGTACAGAGCTAAGGGGCTTGCCTGGGTTTGAGCCCCAGCACCCCATATGGTCCCTGCTGAGTTTTGCCAGGATGAATTCCTAATTGTAAGGCCTGATGTAAGCCCTGAGCGTGGTCGGTGTGGCCCCATTTTTTTTTTTAAAAAAACCTCCCTAGGCAAACAGAAAAATGAATAACCTAG
The DNA here is from genome assembly GCF_029834395.1 of Sorex fumeus. NCBI lineage: Eukaryota > Metazoa > Chordata > Mammalia > Eulipotyphla > Soricidae > Sorex > Sorex fumeus. The sequence goes on along the minus strand of NW_026606212.1, from coordinate 2,637,576 downwards.
TCTGTGCATTTGACCTGTTAGCAGTGATTCCACAATGGGAAATCAGAGGACTATCATTTTCTTTTCTTCTCCTTATACTTGCTAATAGACTACAGGTGATGAAAGAAAGAAAACATTTCTATAAAGCCAACGCTCCCTCTAATGAGTGCCCACAAGCAAATTCCCAACGCAGGCTTGCCCTAGCACAACTAGCATTTATTTCCCTTTCAATATATAAATACAAAATTACATATTTTATATAAAAATATATTACCCCTGTCCAATGAAAACTTTTCCATTTTAGTCTCCTAGGAAATACAAATTCTCGTCCTTGAGGGATCTTCCCCCATGAAATATTGCTTTTGAGATGCATTTTTCATACAGTCCAACTACCTTCTTATAACCACTGCATTGTATAGAATTCTTCCTGCCTGTAATTATGACACGTGTCTGTTCATTTACTTTCCCAGGAAACCGAACTGGCTTATTTTCCAGAGTTTTGCTAATATCGACTCTGTGGTATTGGATTCATGGGCAGGTCTCTGTATATTTCTACGTATATTTCCAGTGAGTTTCTACCTCACAGATTTCTGTAATGCGTAATTTTTTGTACCAGTCTTTATCAAGACTGTCATCAGATGGCTTAAAATTAAAAAGTGGAGAAAGGAAAAAAAAGTGGATAAGGCATTAAAAATATAATCATAAATTTAAAGAAATAGATGTTTTGATCTCTGAATTTTAGGTCATTATATTTATCTTCCAAAGCTAATTATAAAATATTTATTTTTATATTTTCCCACAGTCAAATTTTAAGTGTTATATGTGTAGGTATGTATCATACCAAAACATATTTGTAATAACTTTTTTCTTATTTTGGGGCATATCCATTATTTTTGTTTTTGTTTTTGTTTTTTTTTTGCCTTTTGGGTCACACCCAGCAATGCTCAGGGGTTCCTCCTGGCTCTGCACTCAAGAATTACTCCAGGCGGTGCTTGGGGGACCATAGGGAATGCCGGGGATCAAACCCGGGTCGGCTGCGTGCAAGGCAAACGCCCTCCCCGCTGTGCCATCACTCTGGCCCTCCATTTTTCTGGAGAGCCAATCAAGTGGTATTTAAATTAGTGCTAAAATGTTAGAATTTAATATTCTGGCACTCGGATTTATGATTTTTTGGTTTGTCTTAAATTTTAACTGTTTATGAAGCTGCTGTACAAATCCATTTGCAGCGATTGTTCAGGCTTGTCATTCCAATGTGAATTTGCTGCAGGCTCTTATAATACTAAGCCATAACACAAATCTTTCACACTCAAAAGAACATGTTTTTATAGCAGAATTGAGCTATGACAAAATAAAAAGGAATTAAAAAAAAAAACAAACAAAAAGACAGCCATCAGAAGATTGAGCACAGGGGCCGGAGAGTTAGCGCGGGATTTAAGGCCTGCCTCGTCCGCCACACACCCTAGCCTGACCCCTGGCGCCTCCAAGAACGACCCTGCGTGCAGAGCCAGGAGGACCTGAGCATTGCAGAGTGTCATCCCAAACCCCCTCCCAAAACAAAGAGAGAGATTTCAGCACAGGGAGATTCTTTCTTTTTCTTTTCTTTTTCCTTTCTGGTTTTGGGGCCACCCCCGGCAGTGCTCAGGGCATACTCATGGGCTGAGGGGTCACTGCTGGTAGGCCGGGGGACCGTTTGGGGGTGCAGGGGTTCTCGGAGTCGAGGACTAAACATTGAGTACCACTGGGTGTGGAGAAAGAGAAAGAGAGAAGGGGAGGGAAGTGCCTGCCCTGCCCACTATACTACACAGCCCATCCCCCCCAAGGGTGCTGAGTTTACGTGGGGACATTGGGGACAGAAGCCCTGTGTGATGCTGGGGGATAGAACCCAGGCCGGCCACAGGCTGGGCAAGCACCCTACCCACTGATCTCTCTGGCCCTGGAAGATCTTTTCTTAAATCCCTTTTGTCGATTCTCTCTTTCATTCCTGGCATCTGTGGTTAAAAGGATGAGAACAAAGACAAGGATAATTTCCCCCCAACGCCCGTTCAACTTCACCACAAGCTAGTTCACTCACGGAGGAAACAAATTACAACAGCTCCCACACAAACCTGAGTCACATCATTGTTCTTGACTCAGCACTGGTGCCAATGGCCAAACTTGAACTGCTGCTGTCAGTCAGGTGAGAGCCAGGCACATGTTAAGGGCTATTAACCTGGGACATAGGTGGGGCTTCTGCTCCATTTTACAGATGCTGCAGCTGGGAGCAAAATGGTGTCTCACAACATGCCCATCGTTACGAACCAGGCGCTGGGAAAGGAACTGAGGAGGCTGAGGACGTAGCTTAGTCACACCAGCCCACAGGGCTCACGGCTAAAACCAGTCCCTTGGGTGTTTCCTTGATCTCTCTCTCTCTCTCTCCTCATTCTCTCTCTGTCTCTACCTCCCTCCCCACCTCCCTCTCTCTGTTTCTCTCTCTTGAGTGTGTGTGCGTGGGGGGGGGGGGGCACAGGGAAGGTCTCTCAGCGATGCTCAGGACTTACTCCTGGCTTTCTCTCTCTCTCTCTCTCTCTCTCTCTCTCTCTCTCTGGGGGGAAGGTCCCTCAGCAATGCTCAGGACTTACTCCTGACTCTGCACTCAGGGTTCACTCTTGGCGACACTCAGGCAACTTTTTGAGGCACCAGGGATCGAACCTAGGTTGGCCATGTGCCAGGTATGCGCCCTCTCCGCTGTACAGAAAATGGGCACACATTCCTTTATAGAGAGTTAACCCCAACCATCAGCATTTCCTGCCACTGGTCCCTGCTGGGGAGGGAGGGAAAGAACTCATTCTAAAACCTTCCTCACCAAGAACTTTATCTGACCCCCAACACAGAGAGGCAGAAGGGCCCAGGGAAGTGGACCAATACCCCTCCCTCAGGAAGGAGACCAGTGTCTACCTGCTCCATCCCCTCCACGTTAAGATCTGACAAGCTTGAAAAACGTTTGCCCAAAAGCTCAGAATCACCCAAATTCTCCCACATAAGAAAACCCAGTGCCAGGGCTGGAACGATAGTCCAGTGGGTGGGGTGTTGGCCTCACAAGTGCCAACCTGGGCTCGATCGCCGGCACCCCAGACGGTCCTCTGAGCATGCCAGGACTGATCCTTGAGCACACAGCCAGGAGTAAGCCCTGAATACAGCTGGGTATGGCTGAAAACCAAACCAAAGCAGAACACCCAGCGCCTCCAGAAGCTACTGGAAGGTCTATCCAAACTGCTCCCTTTAGGAAGACGGGACTCAGGAACAGGTCACTGAACTTCAAAGGAACTAATCGCCCTCAGGGGAATGTTTGTGATTTAGTTTGTACCTGGCAAGACTAGATGCTTGATTTTATTTATGTATTTGGGTTCTGGGAGATAGCTGGAGATGCTCAGGGCTTACTCCTGGCTCTGTACTCAGGAATTGCTTCCGCTGATGCTTGGGGGACCAGATGGGATGCCGGGGATCGAACCCAGGTTGGCTGTCTGTAAGGCAAGTGTCCTAACCACTGTACTATCTGTCCAGCTTCCAAGACTCCACATTTTAACATTAGGTTTTGTCATTTTTGTCAACAGGGTTTGCAACAACCTATCACTAGGGGGAAAAAAAACAAAAACAAAAACAAAAAAAAACTTGGGCTCCCTGACCCTGGGGAGGGGGGGGGGGGGAATCAAAAACAGAAACAAACAAGAAAAACAGCTCAAGGAGTTTTGAAGAGGAAGCAATTCCAGCGTGGGAGAACGCCTTACACCTCTTAGAAGAGTGAACCAAGATCTGAATGTCCTGGCGCAGATTATCCAGAGCAGTGGTCAGTGAGATGGAACCTCAGACAGAACATCCAGAGCAGTGGTCAGTGAGATGGAACGTCAGACAGAACGCCAGAAACGCAGCTGAGGGAGAAGAGGGACCTTCCGGCGCAGTGCTCATTAAATTTTTAGCTGTGTAAAAGGCACACCCGCCGCGCACACAAGCCAAGACTCTCTTCGAGGTCACACGGCCACCTGCTGACATACTCCTGGAAATGTCCTGTGGTGCTTGGGGCTTTGTGGAGCAGTTTACAGCAGCCTGTGCATACCGCAAGCAAGAGTGACTGTGATCGCCAAAAAATCCCGAAGAGAAAAGCAGCTGCAGGGAGATTTCTGCCCATGGGAAGGGCGGGAGGCTGTCTCCGGTGTTTGAGTGCCCTGGCTGCGGGACCAGTTCCCTCCTCCAGGGTCACACAAACGAAAAAGATTGTAATTAGAACCCGGTGCTCTGGGGATTGAGACCACCGTGTAAGTGCCTTGACCTTCTGGACTATCTTTCTGCTAGTTTTTTTTTTTTTTAAATTCCTTCCCCCTCTGCTCAATCTTTGTGATGCTCAAGTCTTCAGAGCATGAATGCTCGGCTAAGTGGGTTACCAAGGGAGCATCAGCCTCAGAATTTCTGGCTTGTGTTTTACAAAGGATTTTATGAAATCTTTGTGAAAACGCTGGTAAATGGTCATTTGCAAACTTCTTCCAGTTACACACACAGAGGCACCTTTCCTGCACCCACGGGGCAGATCTGCAGCCAAGTTCTGGGTCAAACAAACAAGTTGTTGAAGATAGTGGCCGGGAGCAGGGAGGGGCCAGCTCAAAGTGTCGAAATGTTGCCAAGTGACCCCTCCCTCCGCGGGAGGGACAGGACAGAGAGGGGCTTTGCCTTCACAAGGCCAACCATGCTTTGGATCCAGGACACCCCATAGGATCTCCTGAGCCCGGCCAGAAGTGATCCCTGAGCTCAGAGCTAGAAGCACTGAGCATCCCCAGGCGTGTGGCCCCAAAACAAACAAAAAAGTACCATGTTTTTACTTAGTAGCAGCTGATCTTTGGGGGACGGGGAGGGAGTACAGAAATGAACTCCAACCTTACAGATGATTTCAGTCTTTAGGCAAATCACTATTCTTGTAACTCACGTCTGTACAGTGGTCAGCTGGATACAGTTCTAAGTAGCTCCGGCTGCTAGAAGATTCAACAGGGAAACAGGGAAATGTTTGCAGGGCGCAAGGGAGGGCTTAGAGGAAAGGAGCCCGGGAGGGACCCAGTGCCAGGAGGCGCTGGCCTCGGACCCCCTTTCAGTTCCCACAAGAAGCTGAAGCCGAGGCGGGCAGCCTCTCCCCTTGTTGCACAAACGAAAGGGAACGTTTTCATAACCAGCCGCGGCGCTTCAGCCAGATACCCAAAGAGAAGATATTCCAAAGTCCCGATTGAGCAAGAAGTGTGGGGCTCTGCAGGGAAGCCCCTCCTGGACTTGGTGGGAGGAGGCGCCGGTGCCACGTGGGGGGCTGGGGGGGCGAGGGTCCCTCCCCTCCCCCCTCCCCGGTTCTCAGCAGCAGAAACAGCGCCGGGCCCGGGCATCTCGCGGGAGCGCGGGTGGACCCGCTCGCCCAAGGGCCCCCGCGCTCCCCGTTCCCCTTTGGGGCTTTCCTGGCCGAGCGCGCGGATCCGGGGGTGAAGGGGATTCCGGGGAAACAGAAAAGCTGGGCAAAGGGGGCCTCGGGCTGGACACGTCTTGGGGGAGCCTGAGGGCCCTGAGCAGACAGGGGCGGCGGCGGCAACAAAGACGCCCCCGGAGCCGGGACGGCCCGGACTGGGGGCCCGAAAGGCAGCAGGTTGGCGGCGCTTCGAGGGCGCAAAGCAAAGGCGACCGGGGTCGGAGTGGACAACGGACCGCGGGGCGGCGAGGATGCCGGCGGGCCGGGCCGGGCGGGGACCCCGGGGCGGCCACCCCGCAGGGGGGAAACTGAGGCCCGGGCCGGCTCCATCCGCACCCACCGCGGGGAACAAAGCGGCGGCCCCACCTGGTTGCAGAAGACCTCGGGCTGCTGGTTGGGGGCCGGCACGGCCTGCGCGGCGGCGGCCGAAAGCAGGCGGCGGCCCAGGCGGGGCCCGAGAGCGCGGGCGGCGAGAGCGGACACGCGGAGCATGGTGCAGCGGCGGCGGGAGTGCGGGCCGCCGGGGTCAGCGCCGCGGCCTCTCCCCGCTCCCCGCGCCGCGGCCAATGGGCAGCGCGGGGCGGGGCCGGACGCTCCGCCCCCCGCCCCCCGCGCCCCGCGCCCCGCGCCCCGGCCGGGTCCCCCGCGTGCGCGACCTTTGCCGCGCCCCGACCGTCCTCGCGCGCGGCCGTGGCCCTGCAGGTGGCCCGGCCGGGACCTGGCGCCGCTGGACCTGCCCGATGCGGCCGCCACGCACCGAGCTTGGAGCAACAGGGTCCGGGGAGCCGCGCGCGAAAGCAGGCGGGGAGAGAGGCGGCTTTTAAATTCGTGCCAGAAACAAAATAACAGCAACAACAATATTATTAATAATAGTAATAATATAACGGGGCAGGAGGGCAGGAGCAGCTCCGAGGCAGTGGAGAGGGCGGGCGAGAAACGGTGGCATTCGATGGATGTAAGAAGTGGCTCTTGAAACCTGAACGCTTTGTAACTGTTCTCACGGTGATTCAATAAATAAATTTTTTTTAAAAAGTGGCTCTTGGGCTGGAGGGATAGGACAGGGGGAGGGCGTTTGCTTTGCACGCGGCTGACCCGGGTTCAATCCCGGGCATCCCATATGGACCCCCAGTTATTCCTGAGTGCAGAGCCAGGAGTTACCCCTGAGCATCTCCAGGTGGACCCAAAAAGCATAAGACCGGGGTTCGATAGCTGGAACTCCATATGCTCCCCCTAGTCCGCCAGAAATGATCCCTGAGCTCAGAGCCAGGCAGAGCCGGGGTAAGTTCTGAGCACCCCTGGGTGCGACCTTTCCCCCAACCCCTCCTCAAAAAAAAACCTAAAATTAAAAGGCAAAAGTGGATCTTGGGGTCCCGAGCGATAGTACAGTAGTACAGAGCGTAGGGAGTTTGCTGTGCACATGGCCCAACCCAGGTTCAATCCTCAGCATCCCATACGGTCCCCCCAAGCACCACCAGGCGTGATCATTCCTGAGTGCCAAAAAAGCCAGCAACAAAAACAGGTTGCAGCACCCCATATGGACTAATTCCTGACACCAGTAGGAGTAATTCCTGAGCACAGAATTAGGAGTCAATGCTGAGCACGGCCAAAAACAAACCAAAAATGTGAATCTTGGACAGGGAGATTATTCAAAGATTACTTACGTGAGTGAGATAAGGACTCACATTTATTAGTAACTTTATTTATTTTTTTTGGATTTTGAGCCGCACCAGGTGGTGCTCGGGGCTGACTCTGTGCTCAGGAGTCACTGCTGGCTGAGCTCTTGGTAACCTGTGTGGTGTCAGGGATGAAAGCCCAGCTGCAATGCGCGAGGCAAACATCTCACCCACTGAACTATCTCTCTGGCCATTGAGCAACATTTTTCTGATATGATCATTTCACTTGCAAAAATCTCTGTAGATGTATCTCACAAATATATTTGACTAGTTAGTTGGGAAAAGGTTAAAGAATAGCAATATATTGTCAGTGCAGCTCGCATTCTTAGACAAAGACTTTAGAAAGCCGTGATCAGATAGAGCAGTGTTCACATAGATTGATTTGATTTTCTATATGTATTGATTTTAATATTGCATCTTTTTTATCTAATGTTAATTCTAGAACTGTATCAACAATGATTTTTTTTACTTTTTAAAATTTTTATTAGTGAAACACCATGAGGTACAGTTATAGACTTACAAATTTTTGGGCTAGGGTTTCAAAATATTGGAATGCTTCACGAATTTGGGTGTCGTCCTTGCACCGGGGCCATGCTAATCTTCTCTGTATCGTTGCAATTAACAATAAAATATTTTTTAAAGGTTGGTTGTAAACACACACATGAAGAGTATCGATATATTTTATTTTTACATTTTTTGGTTTGCGGTACCATGAGTTACAAACCTGTTAATTATAGGGTTTCATTCTGCGATGTTCCAGCACCCACCCCTCTTTTCTTTCTTCCCCCACGGACCCAGTCCCCCACCCCACACTACCCTCCTAAAGCCACAGAGAGTGACCCCCAGGAGCACATACGGAATAGCCACTGAGCACTTGGACCCCCCAACGAGTATCGCCTTTTCTCCTCTGCAGCCCCCTACAATCCTGCACATTCTTTATTCAGGCTGATGAACACTCGCATTGTCTGCTGTAAATAGCTGTAAATACCTCAGCAAATACTGGAGTGCAAACATTTTTATGATGTTAGCTTCTCACCTTTGGATCTATTCCCAGAAACGGTTGCTACATGATGGTTCTGATTTTCATTTTTCTCATTTTGGTGTTTTTTGGTCACACCCAGAAGGGCTCAGGGGTTACTCCTGTCTCTGCATTCAGGAATTACTCCTGATGGTGCTAGGGAGACGATATGGGATGCTGGGGATTGAACCCAGGTAGACCACGTGCAAGACAAATGCCCTACCGCTGTACTATCTCTCCAGCCCTAAAGTTTTTGTGACAAATGGACACTCCATGGTCGCTGAACCAGTTTATAATCCCACCAACAATGCATAAGCCCCCCCCCCCATTTTTTTATTTTTGGATCACAACCGATGATGCTCAGGGTTTACTCCTGGCTCTTCAGTCAGGAATTACTCCTGGCTGTGCTTGGGAGACCCTATGGGATGCTGGGAATTGAACCCGGGTTGGCCGTGTGCAAGGCAAACGCCCTCCCCACTGTGCTATCTCTCCGGCAAAAGCTTCCCTTTTGTCTGCACCCTTGCCTCATTTGATATCACTTATCTCTTTGATGCTGGCTATTCTAACAGGCACAAAGGGAGAAGCTATTTTACTGGACTCTGGATTCATTTTCTCCCATGAATTTTCTAGGAATGAACATTTAAGTAGATTCCAAACTTTTATCATTCCAAACAATGCTTCACAATGCCTTGACTTACTTGAGCAATTCATAGAGATGAAAGCCAAAGAATATTTGCAATTTCAGTCTAAATATTGCTTATCACCCCCATAGAAGTTTCACTAACTTATGCCTCCAATCATGGCTGAATTTCCCCACCCCTTCGATATAATTGGATAGTTTTGTTTGTTATTTTGCTAATCATGTGAAAATTAGCATTCCACTCACATAAATTTATTTTATTATTATTATTATTTTTGCTTTTGGGGTCACACCTGACGATGCACAGGGGTTACTCCTGGCTCTGCACTCAGGAATTACCCCTGGTGGTGCTCGGGGGACCATATGGGATGCTGCGGATCAAACCTGGGTTGGCCGCGTACAAGGCAAACGCCATACCCCCTGTGCTATTGCTCCAGCCCCAAGTTATTTATCTTTTTGGGGAGATGGGGTCACACCCAGCTGTGCAGAGGGCTCACTCCCTGGTGGTGTTCAGGGGACCATGTGTGGTTCCAAGCATTAAACCTAGCTTGCAAAGCAAGCCCGTACCCGCTACCCTCTCCAGCCCTGCATCTTTCTTCTTTGGAGTGAGTTTGAGCATCTTTGCCTACGAGAAATCAGGTTTTCCTAATTTCCTTCTAATTCTTTTTCTTGTATTGTTGGTGCAAGATGAGCAGCCCTGGGTGCTGGTGCTGGCACATTACATGTTGTGGTGCTCACCGGGGGCTGCCCATCTTGCTTCCGGGTGTCCATCCTGCTTTGCCAGGCCTCATGCTCTTTTTTTTTTCCTTTTTGGGTCACACCCGCGATGCACAGGGGTTACTCCTGGCTCTGCACTCAGGAATTACTCCTGCCGGTGCTTGGGGGACCATATGGGATGCTGGGAATCGAACCTGGGTCAGCCCGTCCAAGGCAAACTCCATACCCGCTGTACTATTGCTCCAGCCCCACGGTGCATGCTCTTAGCTAAGGCAAACAACTACGGCTGTGGTCGCTGTGGTGCTCACGCATGTGCCCACCAGTGGTCACTCTTCACGTCCTTGGTCCATGCACACCTTTTGAGGTGCAGCGCTGGGGTGCCAGGTGGCCCTTAGCGCTGAATGCTCGGATCCTTGCATTGACCATCAGCCTGAGTATCACCGGAAATGGCTCTTGGATACCCTGTACTCACTTGGGTGTTCCCTCCCCCCAAGAGAGAAAACCAACTTGACAAGATGAAAAATGGCTTTCCAAAGTGGCCCCCGTGACCACTTCCAAAGAGGTCGTAGAGCCAGGACTGAAGCCAGGCCTGGGGGAGTCCGAAATTGTGGCCCAGACGCTTTCTCTGACAGACCCGAACAAGGCTACTCTAGTCAGGCCTCAAGCTTGGCCTATAAAAACGGCAGGTTCTCAGCACCATGATTCTGTGGGCCCCCAGCCCCCACCACCGGAGAAAAACTGACACAGTGTCCAGTTGCTCAAGATAAGGCTAGCTCTTATGAAAGTGGTTGGCTTGAGAAAACTCAGAGTTGCCCAAAAAGTTTGTTTCAGCCCACACTAAGAGGGCGGGTTTCTCAGTCAGTGGGAGGTTGGGCGTCCAACTCTGATAAGACCAGTTGTTAAAACCACAGCGGTTTAGTGTTTATGGTCACATTTTCCCCCTTCCTGAGACAGCTCTGCCTATGCAGGGGTGGGAGAAAAGGGCTGAGATTCCCGTAGGTGAAACTGGTCAGGCCCAATTGTGACCAGGCCCAGCCTGCCTGCGCACAGGTCATACCCACGGCCACACAGCTGCCTGCCACGTGAGAGACCACAGCCTCAGGGTGTTATCAAATGTGGGCACCCAGAAATGCCGGTTATTTGTTGAGGTTAGAAAACAATGAGCTTAGGATGAGGTTAGAGCTCCTTTTCTTCCTTTTTTTTTTTTAATTGAATCACCGTGGGATACACAGTTACAAGGTTGTTCATGACTGGGTTTCAGTTACAGGATGTCCCAATACCCAATCCTTCACCAGTGTACATTTCCCACCACCAATGGCCCCAGTTTCCCTCCTGCCTCAGTGTCTCCCCCCGCCCCCATCCCAGCCTGCCTCTATGGCAGGCACTTTTCTTCTGTCTGTTGTCTGGGCATTATAGTTCGCAATACGGGTACTGAAAGGTCTATCCCTCTACCTACTTCACCACTCAGTCCTTTTCTTTATTTATTTTTACCATTTTCGGTCACACCAAGTGAGCTGTTTTGTTTCCTGCACGTTCCCTAAGGTCGAGCCCTGGCCAGGCCTGGGAGAGCCAAGCTGGGGGTCACTGAGCATAGGCTGCGGGCCGGCCGCGGCTGTGTCACTTGCCGTCCATCAAGCCTCGGTGGCAGAGTGCCTGCTAGGGCCGTGGGGGTGCCCTGAGCCGGACTTCTATTCTCGCCCCAGCAGCTGCCCTCCTCCGCCCACATTAACCTCAGGGCCCGGGAGAGAAGCCCTGCAGGGCACACACGTGACCGGGCCGGGCCACCGGCCAAGACAAGTCCTTTGAAAACAAGCCTCCCTCCCTCCCTCCCTCCCTCCTGAGACAGAGACAGACGCAGTAAGAGCTTGGCTGCTGATTGGCTCTGCGGGGGGGTGCTCCTCGCCAGGGCTGCCAGTGCTGTGATCACCGTTGTCCCAGGGGTCTGCGGAAACTACCCCTTAGTGGGCGACATGCAATGTGAGGGGCCTGCCCGGAGAAATCAGACCTGGATCCCCCACATCCCATCCTCAGACGCCGGGGGCGTTCCCACTGGGAGGGCAGAACAAACAAGGGGCTTGTTCTCTGGGGAGGAGCGGACTTCCACTCCTCTGCACTTTCACGAAGAACCCAGACCTCACGCCAGGCTGTGCATGCCTACTTTCTCTGAGAGGCCAAGATCCTCTGGTGGTGATGGCGCACCCCCTCCCCATCTCTCGGTCCCAGGTTTCCTGTGACATCGGGCTGATGGGGGGACGTGGGGAAGATGGGGGCCCTGACTTCAGAAGATCCCCCCCAAATCTTTTGGTAGCATCTGCATGTTCAGTGCTGAGGCAGCCGATCAAGGACTACCAGGGGTCACAGTGTCCCCCAATACACCCAGACCAGCACCCTGGGCTGGGTCCCACAGAAGGCCACCACTGAGAGCTGGAGCCATAGACAGTGGGTCAGGCACTTGGCTTGCATGCGTCTGACCCAGGTTCGATCCCCGGCATCCCATATGGTCCCCCGAGCATCACCAGGAGTAACCCCTGACCATCGCCAGGTGTGACGTAACACCCACCCACCCCCCACCCAAAAAAATACAGCAGTGAGGGGTCAGAGGCACTGGGACAGACAGAGGGGCAGAAGTGGACCCTTTAGCCGTTTCATTCCTATGTGACGCTGAAGTTCAAGTCTCTGAAACAAATTTTATTTTTCTGTGCTCCCCTACCTCAAAGCCCCTTTCCAAATTAACATCTTGTATAATTGCCTCTTTTTTGTTATTTTTGATGTCATTTGCATGTCCCCCAGTAACATCTTAATTAGTGTTCTGTGCTGTAGAGAATCATTCGCAGTGACTCAGTCTTCTGCTTCCCTCCCTCGGCGGCTGCCTCTGCTCCCAGAGCGGCCTCGGAGACCCGTGGCACAAAGCGCAGAGCCCGGGCTTCTCGAAGTGCGTCGCTGACTGTTCCAGGGTGGCACCCAGCAGGGCTGCGGGGGTCCTGGTCACACGGTCACCCTGAGCGCTTCAGCTCCATCTTGGCCACCGTTGCCCGGTGCACCTCATCGGGGCCGTCGGCAAAACGCAGTGCTCGGGCCCAGGCGAAGAACTGGGCCAGCGGGTAGTCGTTGCTCAGCCCTGCTGCTCCGAAGGCCTGGAATACGGGAGGGGGGGGGGGGGTGCCTGTGAGTTGTCGGCCCTGGGCACGGGGCAGCTGGCACGGGACCAGGAGGCTCCTCTGGGTTCAAGATGAGCGGTCCCAGGCCAGAGCGACAGCACGGCGGGGAGGGCGTTTGCCTTGCATGCAGCCAGGCCCGGGTTCAATGCCCAGCATCCCATAGGGTCCCCCGAGCACCACCAGGAGTGATTCCTGAGTGCAGAGCCAGGAGTCAGCACTGAGCATCGCAGGGCATGACCCAAAAAGCAAAACAAAAAACCAAGATGAGCAGCCCTGGACAAGCCTCTTCACTTGGCTGCGTCCCGTCCATTCACTCTCAGTGTGTGATGTGGGGATGGGAAGAGACTGTCCCCTTCACAGTATCGACCCTGGCCAAGGGTGCTCCAAGTGGCCGAAGGGAAAGTGACAGTGAGTGTGGGACAGAGGGCTGGGGAGGCGACGTGGGCTGGGGGCCGCGGGACACCCGGTGTCTTGCCCGGCTGTGGAAGGTTCAGGGCAGCCAGAGGCCGGCCAGGCTCACCTGAATAGCTCGGTCGATGACCCGGTAGGCCATGGACGGGGCCACCATCTTAATCATGGCGATTTCCAAAGCGGCAGCCTGCGGGGCAGAGGAGATGCAGCTGGAAGGGTGCTGGGGACAGACCTGAGGCCCTGCCAGTGACAGCCAGTGACGGGGGAAGGAGGGCACAGGAGGCACCTGGTCCAGGACTGGCTTGGGAACGTCCCCCCCGCAGTGAGGACAAATTGGGGAGCTGCTGGTGCTTCTCCTCTGACCTGGAGGGGACCCGAGGCTGGTTAGACCTCTGGGGGCCTGAGCCCCTCCACCACAGTTGGCACCAGAACCCAAGGCCCAGGCATCTGAGCCCTGGTGCCTCCGCCCCCATCACTGAGGTCCCTGGGCAGTGGCTGCCCCATGGGGACCAACGTGGCACCAGAAAGAGCCATTTGGGGAATGATGAGCACCTGAGAATCGTCTTTTTGGAGAGTCCCCGGCTCCCCCTTAGCTTGCCTGCGGGGAAGTTAGGCCCTGTGACCCAAGGTCATGGACGGCGTGTCCTCCACAGGACAGTCCTGGACCCAGAACCCCACCCTGCTGGTGGGCCAGCAAATCCGACTCTCTCCTCACACCTTCTTTGTGTCTGAGAAGCCGCACAGACCCTTCCTGTCTAGGGAATGAGAGGCCCGCGGAGGCAGAGCCCCACGGCCGCAGGGGGACGGAGGGGCCACGCATGACGGCGGCCACGGCCCTACCTTGTTCCCGGCCACGTCCATGAGGTGGGCTGCCTTCAGCACCAGCAGCCGGGCCTGCTCGATCTCCACACGCGACTGGGCCATGTCCGCCAGGAGTGTGCCCTGCTCTATCAGGGGCTTCCCGAAGGCCACTCGGGCCTTGGCCTGTGGAAACGGACAGGGGAGATGCACGGGCTGCCCGGGAGACGAGTGGGGGCCCACGGGACAGGAGAGGGCAGGGCAAGAGGGTGGCAGCTTTCTGCCGGCTCCCTGCCATGAGCAACTCCCTCAGGGCAGTTCCAGGGACACCCTGACCTTCTCCCAGAGTGCCTCCATGGGGTGGGGGGGTGTCCCACCAGGGGGCAGTTCCTTCAGGGCTGGGTCAGGATCTAGTGGGAACTAGCCAGTGACCGCCAGCTCCCTGCACAGGATGTTGAGGACGCCCTCTGGTGCCCACAGTGCAGACCCACACCCGGGGCTGCACTTGAGAACATCCTTGAGCCGGGTCCACACTAGTGCACTGGGGATGCTGGAATCCTGGAAAGGGGCAACCCCCAAAATCTATCAGGTTTGCTTCCTGTTGCTGCTATCACACAGATCGTGTTGTGCCTCATGGTGTGAAAATCTTTTGTTTTTTTTTTTTTTGCTTTCTGGGTCACACCCAGCGATGCTCTGGGGTTACTCTTGGCTCTGCACTCAGGTATTTCTCCTGGTGGTGCTCGGGGGATCATATGAGATGCCGGGGATCAAACCCGGGTTGGCCGCATGCAAGGCAAACGCCTTCACCGCTGTCCTATCGCTCTGGCCCCGAAAGTCATTTTCCGATGGGAAAAAGACAGCCTCGGGTGAGTCTCTCAGAGGTAGTAGTTGGCAGTTAGTCACTTCAAGGTTTCTTGTGTGCACATATACATTATATGTTTCCTGGTCTTTCTTTTGTGGGGGAGGGGACTTGGGGCCACACCTGGCAGTGATAGGGGCTTTCTCCTGGCTCTGCGCTCAAGGATCACTCCTGCAGGGCTTGGGAAGACCATATGCAGTGCCAGGGATCGAACCTGGGTCAGCTGCATGCAAGGCAAGTGCCCTGCTCACTGTTCTCTCTGTCCAACTCCCTACACACTGTTTCTGAAAACAATCTAATGCTCTTGGTAGGTTTTTCTCCCCCCTCCCCCAGGAGTCCACAGTCAACATCCATGCACAAATTACGGAACAGTCTCAGTGCCATTCTGGAGTCCAGCTGCAGAGCCCTGAGTGCTCAGTCTCCCTGACGGCCCTTCCTCATCCCTCATGGCTGCCGACAGTATTGTGATGTCCGAATGTGTCCAGCTATGGTGTCTGCGGGCCACACGTCCTGCCAGTTGCTCACACACGTTAGCTGCAGTGTGCGTTGCGGGGTGCACCCACTTGCACACAACTGGTCATGGCACAGCTGGGAATGGCAGCACCAGGAACCTGGGCAGCAGAACTTCGAGGATGGTTTGGGTGCATGTGGTAGCCTAAGGGGCTGCACTCATGATCTTGTGTTGCACGGCAGGTGCTGGATGCCACTGACAGATTATCCTCCAAGGCCCTAGCAGTGAGTCTTTATTTTGGGGGGTGGTGGAGGGGTGCGAGGTGTCCTCCCAAGCAGTGCTCAGGAAGCCTGGGGCTCCTTCCAGTGACTCTGCCAACTGGGCTGGCGAGTCAATCCTGGCCTGAGGACACGGTGCTGTCCTGGTCCTGCCATGCTGGGCGTTATCTGGGCTTTACTAACTCGGTCTGGGGCTACAGGGTTGTACCTAGTAACACTGGGGTGGTACCTATAATGCCAGAGAGCAAACCGGGGTGGGCTGCATGCAAGGCATGCGCCTTAACACCTGTATGGGCTCTCGGGCCCCCATGGATCAAATCTGCAGATTTCTAACTGGTAACTACTCCCTGGCACCACGGGCTACAAGCCAACTGCTGCTCAGTGCTGGTGCCCGGAGAAGACTCCACAGGCAGGCGGGGCCTCCCCCAGCCTAGGCCTGGGCGGGCCTGAGCCCCGAGAGCAGCATTTTATTTTCAAGCAATAAAAAGGACTGGCAGGTCTCAAGCCAAAAGGCCGCTCAGAGGCCAAACGCACCAGGGCCTGTTCTTCGTAGGTTTGGGACTTGGGGGCTTTTTGTTTTGTCTGTTTTGTGGAGTTTTTTGTTTTTATGTTTTGTGGTTTTTTACAAGGCCACACCTGGAGTGCTGTGCTCAGGGATGGCTCCTGGTGGCACTCAGGGGACCAAGTGCAGTGCTGAGGGTCAACCTGCGTCGACCACATACGAGGCAAAAACTCTACCTGCGACACTATCTCCCCGTCTCTCTGCCCTTCTGTTTCATTTCTGGGCCACAACCGGTGGTGCTCAGAAGCCACTCCGGACTGGGGACTATGTGTGGGAGACAGAGCGGTGCCAGGGCTCGAACCCGGCCTCCAGACTGCAGCACACGTATCAGCGGCCCTCCGAGCCATCTTCTGGTGCCTTTATACAAGTGCTCATGAGACACCGGTTTGATGTCAAGGGTTTACACCACCTCTGTGAGGTTGATGCCCCTGATGTGACCTCCTGCCCCTGGCGAGAGCTCACTTCGGCACGGGTGGTTTCAGCATTGACGGGGGCTTTCTGGAATTGTTGGAGAAGGGTCAAACAGGGCTAGTCAGTGGGACCCCAAAGTCAAACGCAGCCTTCACTGTCCCCGAGGGTCTGGCTTCTTCGTTTCAGGCAGTGCCAGGGGAGTGGGGGCGGGTCCCATGACACCAGGGTCAGGAATCCCAAGGCTCAGAATGTCGCCTTTACTCCCGCTAAGTCTTCTCTCAGGCAAGAGCTAGATTTGAAATGTGGTCAGGGTGTGTGGGGGGCTCGGCGAGGGGCACTCACCCGCGCCTTCATGAGGGCCAATGCCCTCTCCGAGTACCCGATCAGCCGCATGCAGTGATGCACCCGGCCGGGGCCCAGCCTGCCCTGGGCGATCTCAAAGCCACGGCCGGGGCCCAGCACCACATTCTCCTTGGGCACCCGCACTTGCTCAAAGAGGACCTCTCCATGGCCACCTGCAAGGAACCAGTGACCCCACGTGACCAGCTGATCACCTTTCTGGGATGCGTACTCTGGCCACCATTCATGGCCCACGTTG
Organism: Sorex fumeus; assembly: GCF_029834395.1. Taxonomy (NCBI): domain Eukaryota; kingdom Metazoa; phylum Chordata; class Mammalia; order Eulipotyphla; family Soricidae; genus Sorex; species Sorex fumeus. Next base: position 2,620,553 of record NW_026606212.1, on the reverse strand, counting down.
GCAAGATTCCTGCTGTCACTCGGTGGTCTGACTGTGTGGAGGACAGGATGCGCAGGCGCAACTGTCCTCTAAGGCCAAGGGCCCATCCTGCCCTGTTCCCACCCAGCATGGCTCTGCCTGTCCCATGTGGCCTCTGCCTCTCCCATTCCTGGTGGTCTCCGATGAGTCCAAGAGGGACCTGAGAAGTGGAAAGACCTGTCCCCAACCTGGCTATATGGCTCCAGACCAGCCCCCCACAGATCCCGCCCCCTCCCATGGATCCCGCCCCCTATGGATCCGTCCCCTGCCATGGAACCCGCCCCCCTCATCCTGTCCCCGGCACGGATCCCAGCCCCCACGGTTCAGACCCCTCCAGATCCCGCCCCCCCCACACAATCCCACTCCCCCAAGGATCCCGCGTGCCCCCCCTCCAAGTCCCCCCAGCTGCTGCGTCCTAACAAGGGCTGACGAGTGGGCCGGCCCGGCCCCTGGCTCACCTGGCGCGTCGTCCAGCCCGTACACCGTCAGCGGTCGGATGACTCTGATGCCGGGGGTGTCCATGGGGACCAGGAGCACAGTCTGCTGCCGGTGCCGGGGGGCCTGCGGGTCGGTTTTCCCCATAAACACGCAGAGCTCACAGCGAGGGTCCAGGATGCCTACGGGGAGACGCAGGGTGGACTGGCTGATGCCAGCCTGGCTGGCGCTGCCCAGACATAGCTCTCAGGATGCGCTTGGGAAGGGATGGGGCAGGTGCCTGAGCAGGAATCAGAGAGAGGAGTTGGGTCCTGTCCCAGGGAGAAATGAATCCAACATCATAGAGCAAAAAGGGAGTTGCTTTTTTTTTCTTTTTGTGTCACACCTGGCGATGCACAGGGGTTACTCCTGGCTCTGCACTCAGGAGTTACTTACTCCTGGTGGTGCTCAGGGGACCCTATGGGATGCTGGGAATCGAACCTGGGTCGGCCGTGTGCAAGGCGCTACCTGCCGTGCTATCTCTCCAGTCCCAGGGTTGCTTTATTCTTTTTTTAAAAGTGTGTCACACTGAGCTCCAAGGACAGCTCAGAAACAGGAGGTGGCATGGTGGGCAGCCTGCCCGCAGGCAGCACCAACACAATGGCCTCAGGTACCCACAGTCAGCAAGTTCCACAGGCAAGCAGCACAGAGCCCTTGCCAGCCTCCTGCGTGAAACAGGCGTCCGCACTCCTGCTCCTGTGAGAGGTGGAATGTGAAGTCACGCAGGAAGGGACCTTCTGCTGCTCCACAGAAAGAAGCCCAGAGAGGGGGCGGGTGGGGAGAGGACAGAGGGGACAGAGAACCCAGGGCCCATGTCAGTGCAGGTGGCACTTGGTGACCTGGGGGGAGCCTCTGCGGGGGGCACACAGCCTGAAGCTTCTGGAAAGAAGCTGACGGCAGGGCCAGAGCAACAGTACAGTGGGGAGCGTGTTTGCCTTGCATACGGCCACCTGGGTTCAATCCTTGGCATCCCATGTGGTCCCGCAGGCACCGCCAGGAGTGATTCCTGAGTGCAAAACCAGGAGTAATCCCTGAGCATCGCCGGGTGTGACTCAAAAAAAAAAAAGAAGAAGCTGACGGCGCCCAGTGCTAACGGGACCCAGTGAGTGGGGCTGGAAGCCAGGCGTCAGGCGGCTACCTGAGATCCACCACTTGTGGCCGTTTATCACGTAGCAGCCGCCCTCCTCTCTGATGGAAGCCTCGATGTTGGTGGCGTCTGAAGAGGCGACCTGAGCGAGAGCAGGGGCCAGGGAAGCAGGTGAGAGGCCCCAGGGCAGGAAGCGGGTCCCCCTGTGACCGGCAGCCCAGGCGAGGCACCTGTGGCTCGGTCATAGCAAAGCAGGAGCGGGCGGTGCCGGCCAGCAGCGGTGGCAGCCAGCGGGCCTTCTGCGCCTCCGAGCCGTAGCGCACCAGCAGCTCCATGTTCCCCGTGTCCGGAGCCGAGCAGTTACACACCTGGGGGAGAAGCAGGACAGAGTCCACATCGAGTCCCATCCCCCGAGTCCCATGCCCGAGTCCCATCCCCCGAGTCCCATCCCCCAGTCCCATGCCCGAGTCCCATCTTCCCGAGTCCCATGCCCGAGTCCCATCCCCGAGCATGGACGCGTGGACCAGGGCGCCCTGGACATCTCCAGTCCTCCAGTACCCTAAGCTTTTCTGCTCCGGCAACAGGTGCCGAGACAACACACTTTTGTCTATTTTTTTTTCTTTTTGGGTCACACCCGGCAATGCTCAAGGGTTACTCCTGGCTCTGCCATCAGGAAACACTCCTGGCGGTGCTCGGGGAACCATATGGGATACTGGGGATCGAACATGGGTTCGATGTTTGCAAGGCAAACATCCATCCCATTGTACTATCACTCCAGCCCGACAACACACTTTTCATACTCAGACTCCCTGAAACCCAGCACGGCCCTCTGCCCAAGGACACAGCCAGGCTGGTGCCTCGCACATCCCCGTCTGCCTGGAAATGCACTTTTTTTCCCTTCTTTGGTTTGTGCTGGGGACCCTGGGATCACTCACGCCAAGCGCGTGCTCCTGCCCCTGAGCCAGCCCCCAGCTGGCACAAACTCCCTCCACCTGCCCGCCACTTGGACTCCTCATTCTAGGTTTCGGGGCTCCTGGTTCTGGTGCAGGCTGGTTCCAGGGAGGGTGATAGGGGTTCTTGTGGAGGGTAAGGTCATTCTCCCACGCAGGAGGGGAAAGCCAGTACCTCAGGGGCATATAGGGACGTGCCCATGAGCTCACACAAGTGAGCATACTCCACGTTGGTCAGGCCGGCGCCGTATTTTCTTTCAGGGTCTACTTCTAGGGGGAGGAAAAGGTTCCAAAGTCCTTCGGCTTTAGCTTTCTCCTGTCAGGGGGAAAGCCAGTTGGGTAAGCACAGTGAGGGACTAAACTCACCCTGGGGGTCACTCTGAGGTAGAGGGAGAGGCCCTGGACGCAGCTTTGCTCCCAGGACAAGCTCTTAGCAGGTAGCTGACACTTCAGGCCTGTTCAGATCTGGCTTCCCTGTCTGACTGGACACCATGAGCAAGAGACCATGGGGGAGGCGAGTCATCTGGAACAGGCGTAAAGAGAGCTTAGCTCAGCCCTCATGTCTCTCAGCTGCCTGGAGCAGCCACACAGGCCTACCTGAGACCCTGAAGCGCTCTCTCTCTCTCTCTCTCTCTCTCTCTCTCTCTCTCTCTTTTTCTTTTTAGGTCACACCCAGCGATGCACAGGGGCTATTTCTGGCTCTGCACTCAGGAATTACTCCTGGAAGTACTCAGGGGACCATATTGGATGCTGGGAATCGAACCCGGGTTGGCCACATGCAAGGCAAATGCCCTATGTGCTATGCTATTGCTCCAGCCCAGAAACTCTTTTTCTTTTTGGGTCACACCTGGCAGTGCCCAGGGCTTACTCTTGCAGAGGCGTGCAGACATCACTTCTGGAGGGGCATAGGGGGCCATTCGGGGTGCTGGGGATCAAACCAGGTCAGTCACATGCACGGCAGGTGCCCTACTGGCTGTACTCTCTCTCCAGTGCCCTGCTTATTTATTTATTTTTTCCTCTTTGGGGGCCACACCTAGCAGTGCTCAGGGGTTACCCTGATTCTTGGTGCTGGTGGCAGAGGTGGGACCAAGTACTATACCTGGGCCTTCTGCATCTCTCCCACCCAAGGTCCGAGGATCGGCCTGCTGCCGGGGCCTACCTTGAGGTCTTCCAGTAGCGGGGCAGGGGTCCACCTTTCTTCGGACGCCTGGTGACGGCGCAGCTCCGGTTCGGCAGGGTACACGTGCTGTTCCATAAACTGCCGCAGTCGCTCGTACAGCTCCCTGGCGGGTGGGGCGAGGCCCTCTGGAGACAGCACCAGATCTCCTTTTGCGGCAGCCGGGGCTGGGGAAGGCCTGGGGTGAGGGCAGTAGGCTCTTGTGCCTGGGGCCCTGGGTGGGCGAGGGGAGCCAGCGTGCGTGTGGTAGGACCTGGTTAGGGGCCGGGAGGTAGCAGGCATCTCTTTGAAAATCCGGAAGCCTTCCTTGACTGCAAAATCCCACGCCAGGTTAGACATAAATTCGGTCAGCTTCCCGCTCTGCTCGGCGTTCGCAGCGCTGGCCTGCCCTGCGAAGCAGCGAAGAAGAAGCAGTTGATGTTTCTCTCTCTCTCCCGCTCTCGCTCTCTCTTTAATGATGAAATTCTAGATTTGAAATTTTTTCTTTTTTGAGTCACACCCAGCGATGCTCAGGGGTTATTCCTGGCTCTGAACTCAGGAATTACTCCCGGTTGTGCTTGGGGGACCCTATGGGATACCAGAGATTGAGCCCGGGTCTGCTGTGTGCAAGGCAAAGACCCTCCCTGCTGTGCTATCACTCCAGCCCCTAACGATGAAACTCTTACCACATCCTTTCGTTGGTTTTTACTGCTGTGGCCACACCTGGAGGTTCTCCGGGGACCATCAGCTGCTGGGAATTGAACTGGGGGGGGGGGCTCTCCCATGCAAAGCCCGCTGTGCTCCAGCCCTCGGAGCCAGCTCTCGGGGGCTCTTACCACGTACCATTTGCTCTCGAATTTTCTGCCTGCCAGATGGGTCCCTGAGGAGACCCCATGGGCAGCAGAGGATGCTGGCAGGTACCTGTGAGTGAGCGCCTATAGACGCCCTGCAGGATGGCGGCCAGGCGGAAGAAGGAGAAGGCCAGGTAGAAGTTCCAGTTCTCCACGGCGGGGATGCCCCTGTGTGCGCAGTACATGCTGAGAAGCTGCTCCGCGCTTGGGATTCCCAGCTGAGGCAGGTCACGCTCGCGCAAACCTGGGGCGACAGTCCACGCAGTTGGCCCGGGGGCCTCCAGGGAGTGTCCAGCATCTCGAGGCTGGACATTTGCTTCACTGGTTCTAAGGGTTAGCCCGTTATTTCGACATCCTCAGACTGTCTTTTAAACCGCTGCTGCGGCACAGGAGGTGAGGGAACTGTATTAGTTCTCTTTGGTTTTGTTTTTGTTTCGGTGTTTTGGGCCATACTTGGGGGCTGCTCAGGGCTTTTTCCTGGCTCTACACTCAAGGATCACTTCCTGGAGGTGCTCAGGAGACCAGGAGGGATGCCAGAGATCAAACCCAGGTGGGCTGCATGTAAGCGCCCTACCTGCTATTCTATTGCTCCAGTCCCAGCCTCCACTTCAAAAATTTTAAAACCTTGTATTTTTCAGCAGGTTGGGTGCTTGTCGTGCATGTGGCTAACCCAGGTTCGATCCCCGACATCCCATATGGTCCCCCGAGCACCTCCAGGAGTGATTCTTGAGTGCAGAGTCAGGAATAATCCCCGAGCACTGCCAGGTGTGGACCCCCAACAAACAACAAAACCCTTGTATTTCAATTTACTCTCTTGGGTTCTCTCCAGAGGTGCTGAGAGGAGCCAGAGCCAGGCCTGAGGACTGACCAGGTTGATGGTCCCTGTGAAGCCTGAGGATAAGGTTAAAGTCATTCTTTTTCATTTACAAATTAAAGACGGGGGAACGCGTAAGCGCCTTCCAAGGGTCTGTGCTCCCCGCCCCGCGTCCAGCTTTTGCTGCCCGCCCTCTGCCCGGCAGCAGCGCCCACCTTGCAGCAGGGGGAAGTCGGAGGGCAGGTAGTGGGCCAGGCAGCTGGAGGCCACGTCCGCCAGGGGGTCGCCCAGGGTAGACAGTTCCCAGTCGAGGACGGCCAGCACTTCGGGCTTTTCGGGGTGGAAGAGCAGGTTGTCCAGCCTGAATGGGCAGCGGGAGGGAGAAGAAAACAGCTCTCAGGAAACCTGCCCCCACGCCGCCCTCTGCTGCCTGCGGCCCCAGGCTCTCTGGCGGGGCTCAGCCAAGGAGAACATGGGCAGGGGAGCGGACAGGGCGCGGCCCCTGTGGGTCGGCTGTGGTCAGATGGTCCGCTCTCGGGAATTGGGGATGGACATTTTGTTTGTTTGGGGGCCTCGCCTGGCAGTACTCAGGAGTTACTCCTGGCTCTGCACTTAGGAATTACTCCTGGTGATGCTCAAGGTACCATAAGGCCTGCCAAGGATCCAACCCACATTGGCCGCGTGCAAGGGAAGCACCCCAACCATTGAACTATTGCTCCAGCCCATTGGGGTGGTGTCAAACCAGGTCTGGAGGGGCCGAGGGATGGTACAGTGGGTAAGGCACTTACTCGTCTTTGATGGAGTTACCCAGGTTTGATCTCTGGCACCCCATAGGGTACCCTGATTCCACCCGGAGTGATCTCTGAGTGCAGAGCCAGAAATAATCCCTGAACACAGCCGAGTATGGCCTCTAAACTACTCTGTCTCTCTCTTCCTCTCTCTCTTCCCTCCACCCCCCCCACATAAATAGCTCAACTAAAACAGGTGTGTAAATTCTCAGACGCTGCCGCCACTGAAGTTGGGCACTAACCCTTCACCCCGGAGTCAGTTTCTTTCTAAGAGACCCAGCGCAGGTAGGAAAAGGTGCTGTGTGACCTGGGAGAAAAGCGGCCTCTCCGGGACTCACACCTCTGGAGCCCTGAGCTACTGGTCGAAAGCCATTGATCTAGAAGTTTCCATGCTGGAAACCCCAGAGACAGAGAAGCCTGAGGAGCCCAGCAGTCCAGGCCTCCGTGCCAGGCCTGTGAGGAGCCCTCGGGAAATCCCTGCCCCTCCACTTCAGAGCACCCCCAGCAGAGACAGTTTCTCCCTGGGCCAAGGGGAGATAACACAACGGCACAACAGACTGAGAAGTGCAGGCTCTGCGTGCGGGAACCCAGGTTTGGTCCCTGCCACCGCCTGATCCCCCAGCACAGCTGGGAAAAGCCACGATCACCGCTGGGTGTGACCCCTCAAATGAGAATCAAACAGGCCCCCACGCTGCAGAACGGGGAGCGCAGGCAGTGGGAGGGGTCTGCGGTGCTGGAGTGTGTGCTGGCGACGCCCCCGCCAGTCTAAGGGAGGCTGTCAGTCATGCCGGGAAGCCCCCCCCATCCAAGCCAGGGCCAGGGGGCGCCTCTGTGAAAAGAATCACCCTCCACTGCCAGCTGCCGCCACCCCCAAGACGTGCCCCCTCCCTTCCCGGAGGCGGTGCCCACCTGAAGTCCCCGTGCACCACGGTGGTGGCCTGCTGCTGGGGAAGGTGACACGGCAGCCACTCGATGAGCCGCTCCATGGCCGGGATGGGGCCCGTCTCCGCGGCACGGTACTGCTTGATCCAGGTCTGGACCTGGCGCGCGATGTAGTCCCCTGAGGAGGCAGGGACGGAACATGCCCCGTTTCAGGGTTTCAGACACCCTACACGCCCCGTAAGTTGTCCCAGGACCCAGCCCTGGGGAGAGACCCCTTCTTGGGCTCTGTGTCCAAGAGGGGGCTGCACCTGTGTCATCTGGGCCTGGGTCCCGGCCACACGGTCCCACCCTGTGCACAGATCCTAGGAGCTTCCCCTCAGCCTCTGGTAAATCCATTTTTGGATAAACAGTCAGAGTTAGGGCCTGGACTCAGCCCAGATGCCTGAATTTCAACCCCCGGCTCCTGCCATCTCTGTGTGACCTCTGGCAGGTTACTCTGCCTCTCTGAGCCTTACTCTGCTCTTCGATGAGATGGCCCCCATAGAGCTGCTGAAACATAAAACAGAAAGCCCCTGGAGCTGTTCCCAGCACGTACTAAGACCGTGAATATCTGATATTGCTACTCAGTTATTTGCCAGGAAACCCAACAGCTCCCACAGCCGAGGCACTTGGCAAAGACACACCTGGGCCGGCACAGAGGAGTTCTGGGGTCACTGGGTCACCGGCAGAACCTTCCACTGACTTTTCTGCCACCAACCCCTCAGCTGTATGAAGCATGATATGATTCCCATATCCACAGACTGTCACGAAAATGGAACAGAACCCGGGCCAGAAGGCCAGTACCGGAATTAAGGTGCTTGCCTTGCCCTTGCTAACTCTAGTTCAAATCCTGGCACCATGTATGATCCCCTGGAGCACTGTCAGGGTCATTCCTAAGTGGAGAGCCAGAGACTGCCCTTGAGCACCCTGGAGGTGGCTGAGCTCTCTCCCAGCAGAAAACAAAACCCAAACGAGATGAAATCTACATATGACAAGCTAAACACAGAGCCCGCAAGGAAGGCTGGGAAATGATGTGATCACTACCACCGTTCCTGATAACGGGTCAGGTCTCTAGCTCGGCACCTAGCTCAGTTCTCACTCCTCATCTGAGAGGGAAAAATGGGTCTCAGACACTAAAGGACTGAAGCCAAACCAAGAGAGCACAGTGGCGTGTGGGACCCACCACACAGCAGGGCACCCGGCACCTTCCTCCAAAGGGCCCAGGGGTGAAGACTCCAACCCGTAAGAATTCAATCCCAATGGACCGATTCAAACCCCCTTCTGTTTCCAAGAAGGGGAGAAAACAGAGGAGACAGTAAAGGTGACCATGAGGAAACACTCACGACACATCTATTACATAAATGATGTGGTCACTTTGGAAGTTCCTTTGAGGGCCAGAGAGGTAGTCCAGGGGTTAGGGCACTTGCCAACCCTATTTTGATCCCCATCATTGCTCATGGTTCCCAAATGCTCCCAGGGCATGATGAGTACTGCTGGGGATGGTCCCCAAATAACTCCCCAGAATAAGTAAGGAAAGTTTCTTTGAAAGAGGAGTGTGTGGGGGGGAGGGGGGCAGGGTGGTTCCCGGGTTCTCTCATGAAATCCTAATTTGGAAAAACAATCTCACATTAAAAAGTAAAAAACACTTGGGATAATATTGTGGGAAACGTGACAAAATTCCTTGGCCGTGACAATGGCCCTAGTGTGGGGTCTCAGTGATGGAACGGGGCAACACCGCCCCAACTCACCATGTTTCCCGTAGTCTTCTAGACCCGCGGCCTTGAGGTCCACGCTGTGGATCTGGCATAGGACGCGGCTAACGGCAGCGTAGATGGCTTGCCTCTGGCCGCGCGACAGGCCGGGCAGGGAGGGGTCCTTGTAGATGAGCCCTGGGCAGTATTCCATCACATAGAAAGGGGTGCCGATGATGCTGGGGACACAGACGAGGTGTGAGGTGGTCTGAAGAATGAGTCCGTCTCTGTCCCTGTCTCCCTCCCACCCTGTTTAGCCACACCGGAGCTGCCCAGGGCTTAGTCCTGGTTCTATGCTCAGGGATCACTCTTGGTGGTACTCAGGGCACCATTTGTGGTGCTGGGGACCAAACCAGGACTGGCAGCGTGCCAGGCCAGTGCCCTGCCCATTGTGCAATTGCTCTGCCCCCAGGCCCTGCTCTTTCTGACTGTGTGTCTGCCTCGAGAGACCGGGCCATCTCCTTTCACTTGCACACAGCTCAGAGGCCGACCGGAAGTTCCTTTTCCCCAGCCCAACCCACACTCACAGCCCCGCTGTTCTCTCCCAGGCTGCCTCTCTCCTCCTCGGTTTCCTTGGGGAGGCCGCCCAGACGGGCTTAAGCGGACTATAACCAAGGAAAGCAGGTCAATCCGAGGAGACAGCATCCGAGGGTTAGGGACATGTGCTTTGCGTGTGTGGGACCCAGGTTTGATGCCCACCAACCCAGCATCATCCGACACAGTCTTGGGGGCCCTGAGCCCTACCAGGTGATTTTGGGGTTCTTCAGCAACACGGGGCCTGAGCAGTAGGGCCCAGAATTAAAAAACAAAAATCCCTGACAATACCAAATACTAGAAAAAATGAGAAATTAGGAGTCTCGGTCTTTAGTTTACAATAAAGCAGAAATAAACTATACAAACTAAATAAGTCTGAGCATCACCTGGAATCGGTGCAGAGGTCAAGGACTTTGGGGACGGGGACTCCAGAGCTGGAAAGGGCTTTCATTATCCTGTTAAAACAATGCAGCTACACTGTGATTCTGAGAAATAGCCAGAGGACTCAAAAGGAGGCATCAAGTGCAAACACCAGATGAGACAAATCAGAAACCAACCACAAAGGTATAGCTCAAATATGAAGCAAACTAATAATTACTTTAAATGTAATAGGATCCCAATTCAAAGACAAAATTGTACTGGGTAGAAAAGCAAAACCGAACTATATGGTGTCAAGAAACCTACTTTAAATATAAAAACAAAAAATAAGCAGAAAAAAAGATAGAAAGGGAAGCGTCATGAAACTGGTAAGCACAAGAAAGGACAGAATTAGTGTAATACCATAAAAAGGAGACTTTAAAACAGAGGACTTACAACTTCTCCTATTTTCAAGAATTTCAGGAACTAGAGGACAGCAGTAAATGAGACCACAAGGAAATAATCAAGACAAACCCATTAAGAAACTGACATCATCTCTTTAGAAGTTCCTTTAACAGTGAGGAAGACACTTAGCTTGCATGTGGCTGACCTGGTTCAACCTCTGGCACCTCATATGATCCCTGAAAGCCCACCAGGAGTGATACCTGAGCACAGAGAGGAAGTAAATCCCAACTACCACTAGGCGTGGCCTAAAACAAAAACCAAAACCAACCAAAAAGGTCATTTGAAAGAGTGAAAGAGAGGATGAAAGAAATTACTTTAGCATTAACCCCTGATTGAGAAAAAGAACATCCAAACAATAACCATAAAACCTAACTAGGAAGTAGGTTTTCTCACTTACTTCCATTTGGGGCAAATTTCAAAATGACACAAGTTACCTCATTAGCAAGATATGATCATCATGAATGTGTACTGTCTAAGAGCAACATTTCAAAAGGCACGAAGTGGTGAAATATAGAAGCGGCTGTCTGGGAAAGCAGATTAAAATCTCAGTCTGTGGGCTGGAGCGATAGCACAGCGGGGAGGGCGTTTGCTTGCATGCGGCCAACCCGGGTTCAATTCCCAGCATTCCATATGGTGTCCCGAGCACCGCCAGGAGTAATTCCTGAGTGCAGGGCCAGGAGTAAGCCCTGTGCATTGCCAGGTGTGACCCAAAAAAAGCAAGATAAAAAAATAAATAAAAAAAACTCTGTCTATGTAAATGATTTGTGTTAGGAAAAAAAAACCTCTAGGGACAATTAATCACAATCACAAATCATCCTGTTATTCGTCGATTGCCTCGAGCAGGCCCCAGTAACGTCTCCTTCATCCTAGTCCTGAGATTATATTCAAGGCTCTTTAGGAGAATGAGACCCATCATTGTTACTGGTATTTGGCATATTGGGTACGCCACGGGGAGTTTGCCAGACTCTGCCCTGTGGGCAGGCTACATTCGATAGCCTGCAAGTTTGTCCAAAGTAGGAATGAGATAATAAGATGTCATAATAAGATGTCGCGCGGATCTTATTATGGATCAGATGGACATTTCTAGAACGCTTCACCCGTGAGGGCATGACACACATTCTTGAGCGAAGCCCATACTCAGGCCTTACCCCTGGCTCTCTGCTCAGGGATCACTTCTGGTAGGGCTCGGGGGATCAAACTCTGGTGAGCTGCATGCAAGGCGGGTTCCCGGGCTGCTGTACCATTGCTCTGACCCCTGCCAGATTGTTTCCGGGGGACCACACCCTGTAGTGCTCAGGGATCACTTCTGGTGGGCCTTGGGGAACCAGACAGGTTCTCAGGGGATCAAGCCTGGTTTGGCTGCACGCCAGGCAGCTGTCCTTCCCACCGTTCCATCTCTCTGAGCATCACCCAGATGACAGGGTCTTACTTGCACTCGTTCTGGAGCTCCTTAACATGCCGAGAGTCGGGAGCACTGTGATGGAGTATGGATGGGCCAGGCCCTGAGGCTTTACCTGAACTCCCTCTCGACAGCGTGGGCAGATGGCAGGAGTGTCCCAGGAGGCTTCTTCCTCAGAACCAGCTGCTGGCCAGTCAGCCCGATGTAGTAAGTTGGATTGGACTGGCCGTGGTCAAACTGAAGAAGCTCCATCGAACCTGCAAGTGTGGACGCGACACCTGCTCGGGAAGCTGGGGCAACCAGACAGGCTTTACCTGGCTGTGGGTCCGAGGGTGGGAACACCGACAGCCTTGATCTGGGCTGCTCCTCCATTTCCCGCGCATGATGGAGACCCAGGTGGTGCCCGCCATTCCAGGCCCAGGGTGCCTGAGCTCACAAGCACTGACACCTCGGTCACCTCCTCACCCTGTAGGATGCCAGGTCCTGGCCTCCTGCCAACTCCTGCCATGCAAAGACAAGGGTCTCCACTCTGCTCATCCGCCACCACAGCCCAGTCCCGGCAACCCAGGCGCTGAGGGGATGCCTTAAGGCCAGGGATGGAAGGTGCTTGGCCATCCCTCATCTGTGCTCAGCCAAACCACGCTCGACACGCGTGACAGCTGACCGGGGCTGGCAGACGCCTCCAGCCTGAGCCAGAGCCGCCTTCGGGACAGCGATGACCAGTCCAGCAGGGTAAACTCTGCGGTTCTGACCAAAATGCTGTCATACCAAGCTTCCTCTCAAGACTGGACTTTGGACACAGATCTGCTTTGCTTGCGCAGAAGAGCAAGATGGCAATGGGGAATGCCTGAGCCTCAGGAGTGTGACAGGAGACACTGCGAAGGCCCCAAACGGTGGGGACGAGCAGAACAAGAGTTCCAAACACAAAGACTCTCTCACGGGGCAGCAGCAGAAGGTGAGACTGTGGCCAGCTGAAAGGGCTCTGAAAGTCCCCGAAGTCCCCACTGCTCAGGGGTGATGGGAGGGGCCAAGGACGTTCATGTCACCTTTGCAAATGAGGCTGCGGGCTCAAAAAAATTTAAAATGGCTGGAGTGTGGGCTCAAAACGCGGGGCATGTTGAGGCCAGAGCAAAAGAACAGCAGGGAGGGCGTTTGTCTTGCTCGTAGCCAATCCGGGTTCGATCCCCGGTACCCCATAGGGTCCCCCAAGCACCGCCAGTAGCAATTCCTGAGTGTAGAGCCAGGACTAACCCCTGTGCATCACTGGGTGTGACCCAAAAAGCAAAACAGAAAAGAAAAAAGAAAAAATGAGGTGTGCATCTCTGCAGGATGGAGGCCCCGGTCCATTCCTGGCACAAGGTCCCCCCCAACACCACGAGTGCTCAAAAATAATACCAAAAGAGAAAAAAAAACATGAGGGGCCAGAGTACAGCAGATAGGACGCCTGCTTTGCATGACGCCGACCTGGGTTCGATCCTGGGCATCCTGTATGGTCCCCTGAGCCCAAAGCACAGAGTCAGGCGTGATCCCAAAACCAACCAGAAAGCCCATAAAGGAGAAACCCCAGAGAGATGCCCCGGCATGCTGTGGGGTCTCCGTTTCTCGCCTCTGGACGGGAGCTTGAGATCACTGTTGCCGTGTCACACTCAGGAGGAAAAGGGGGCAGGGACACTTGGGGAATCCATGAGGTCAAAGCGGCGAGAGGTCAAAGGGCTGGAGCCCGTGCTCTGCATGTGGGGGTGCAGGTTCTGAGTACCAGCACTGCTAGGAATGTCCCAAGCTCTGGGTGGACAGTAGCCGCCGAGCACTGCTCGGGGTGGTCCCCAAATAAAAACAAAACAAAAGGAGGTGAGGGCTTTTCCCCAGCAAAAGTGAGAGCCGCAGGGCCCAGTCTGCCCCTCGCAATTCCCCATCTCTGATCCCTAACTGGAAATACCTGCGGCCCGGAGGCCCAGCCGGTCTCTGAGGTACTTCTCTAGGGGCTCGGTCGGGATTTCCATGGTCTTTCTTACGGGACGCGTGTTTGGAATCACCCTTCTCAGTGCAAAACCCAACACAGCTTCCAGTTCCTTGATAGCAGCCTCCGGGTCCTGGACCTGGTTTTGAGGACAATGTTGCCTGAGCCCCTGCCCCACACACCGGGTGAGGGTCAGGCCCGTCCATGGTCTCTGAGAGGGAAACAGCCCAGGACCGAATCCCTGGGCAGGGGCTCGGGGCCAGAACACGCAGCCCACGGGGATGCCACAGAGTTGGTTGGTTCTCGTAAATTCTGGCACCCCCCCCCCGGGTTTGCAGACCTGCTGTTCCGGCATCCAGGTGACCCCGCCTGGTGCCCCTGCACTGTGCCCAGGGCACCAGGTGGAAAGAGGCCTGGGCAGCTGGGCCTGGGACAGTGCCGCAGCCCAGCCTCCATGCACTGCCAGGGCCAAAGGCTGCTCGCCTCCTGGGGTACCACTTTTCCTAGTAGTACAGCAGGCAGTCTCCACCCCCATCTGTGGGGGATTCACTCCAGGACCTCCAGAGTATGCAGGAGACCAGACCATTCTGACCCCTCTCCCTGCTGTCATCGCTTTCTGCAGACACACCTAATTCACAAGTCGGCACGAGACTGGCAACTGACTCCACCGAGCACTGGAAACACGATACAGGCATGACCACAGTGTGGGCTCGCACCCCTGCCCTCCCGTGCCCCATCTCTCAAAGCCCCTACACGTTCTCAGCGGCAGCGGGTGGGAAGTGAGGCACATGCTCCAGTAAGGAGGGGCTGCTGTACGGGTCGGTGTTACTTCCCGTGGGAAACACCAGCAGCCAGTTACACAGAGGGCACAGTACATGCGAATGACGTAACAGGTGGGGGAGATGGCACGGAAGGGAAGGGGCTCGCCTGGCATGCGGCCCATCCCGACTCAGTGCCTGGCACCCCATGGTCACCCAAGCACCCTGGGGGCACCTCGGGCCAGCAGCAGCCCCTGGGCATGACCTATGTCCCTCCCCCCAGGACAAAAACAGATAAATACTAAAAATAACCTATCAGGACAGCACAGAAAAAAAAAAAACACTAAAGACAGCTGCGGCTCTGAGTGGAGAAGGCTGGCCCGGAAACCCGCAGGAAACGGTGCCCGTTACCTGAATGGTGCGAATGCCCAGGCTGGCAGCTGCTCTGAGATTCGGACCCAGATCGTCGAGAAAGATGGACTCGGAAGGCTGCACGCCCAGCCGGGCCAGGCACAGCTGGTATATTCTCGGGTCTGGCTTACAGATACCTTCCAGGCAGGACTCCACGACCTGGGGATGGGCCAGCATAAGAGTCCCGAGGGGGCATCTCTGTGTCATCGTCTCTCACCCGGCCCCTACCCCATCCCCAGGACTGAATCGCTCAGAAATGAACCTACTACAGTCAGAGCAGCCAGAACCCACACCCTCCGCTCTGACCTCACAAAACAACCGAGGCTGACTCCCAGTTAAATGACCGTCCATCTGCAAGACCAAGGAGGCACTCAAGGGCAACTCCCTTTACCTCATGTATTCAGGGCTGGTGAGAACTAACTTTTAGCTAAAAGAATGTCCCGAAGGAGGGCCGAAGAGGTAGTCCAGTGGGAAGGGTGCTTGCCTCGCACACAGCCAAGCTGGGTCCAATCCCTGGCACCAACACTGTTTCCTCAGCCCCACCAGGGGTGAGCCCTGAGCACAGGGTCAGGAGCAAGCCCTGAGTGAGGCCCCAAATAAAAACATATACAATTAAACAAACACTATTTTGGGGGGATCATACCCAGAAATGCCCAGGGACAATGCTCAGGGCTTACTCCTGGCTCTGCACTCAGGAATTACTCCTGGCGGTGCTTGGGGGACCACATAGGATGCCAGGGATCAAACCCGGGTCAGTTGTGTGTAAGGCAAACTACCTTCCCACTGTGCTATCACTCCAGCCCAGTTAATACTATTTATTTCCCCTCAGGTTACACCCAGCGATGCACAGGGGTTGCTCCTGGCTCTGCACTCAGGAATTACTCCTGGCAGTGCTCGGGGGACCATATGGGATGCTGGGAATCGAACCCAGGTCGGCCGTGTGCAAGGCAAACGCCCTACTCGCTGTGCTATCGCTCCAGCCCCAGAATTAATACTATTTTTTAAATATCCTAAAGAAATCTCCTGAAGTGTAGCAGTGCTCAGAAGTTCCAGCAGTGGATTCACCCAACATTGTCATTATTAATAATATTAAGAAGTTATTATTAATCCCAAGTAATAAGTAATCCAGTGTTTGGCATAGGCAGGAAGGAGGCCACGCAGCTACACCCACTCCCATTGAGACACAGGAGGAGAGGGCCAGTGAACCCACACCCACTGTGTCCGGCTAAGAGTCAACGGTATTTTCTTTCCTTTTCTTTTTTCTTTTCTGCCTTTTGGGTCACACCCAGCAACACACAGGGGTTACTCCTGGCTCTGCACTCAGGAATTACTCCTGGCGATGCTCAGGGGACCATATGGAATGCTGGAATTGAACCCGGGTCAGCCGTTTGCAAGGCAAATGCCCTCCCCACTGTGCTATCATTCCAGCCCTTTCCTTTTCTTTCTTTTCTTTTTTAAAATGGAATCATTGTGAGATATAGTTACTAAACTTTCCTGTTTGAGTTTCAGTCACATAATGATTGAACACCCATCCCTCCACCAGTCACATTTTCCACCACCAATGTCCCCAGTCTCCCCCGCATCAGCGGTATTTTCCAAGTTCCCTTTCAACCTGTTCCAAATATAGTTACCTTGTTTGAGTGTCTGAGAAAAACTGTCACTCACCCAAGACGTGCAGAAAAGGAGGGTTTAACATGTACCCTAATTCCCCCACAAAGACCCTGTTTCGATTTTTCCAGAGGCCGTGTGACGCTTACCACATCAAACTGTTTCCGGTCCAGGGGTAAAAAGCTGTTCCCATCGGGCAGGTAGAAGTTATTGCTCAGGACTGCGGTCTGGAGGCCCTTGGCCCGGATCCGAGCGATGGCCTCGGTCATCACTGGGAACTGCTTGGACACTCGCTCACTGGTCATCAAGGAGAAAAATGAGTCCACGGGCACGGAGGTCTCTGACTGAGAAGAGGAGGGCAGAGAAGAAGCCGCGGTTACTGAGAACAGTGTTGTGTGCTTGGTTTATGTCTTTGGGCCGTAGCCGGCAATGATCAGGGCTGGCTCGAGGTCGGGAATCACTACTGGCAGGCTCGGGGGACCATATGGGATGGGAACCAAAGACGGGCTAGCTGTGTGCAAGGCACACACCCTCCTGCTGGACTATGGCTGCCGTCCCAGGAGGAGCAGCTTCTACCAGGAGAAAAACATCCTGCCCACCTGCCCGAAGAGCTGGGCCGCTGACCTGCTCCTGAAAGGGACGGTCCCCCTTGCCCCTTGCACAGAAGTTGTGAAGTCACTTTGGAAGAAGTGACTTAGCGTTACGATGATTCAGGAGCAGAGCTATTTATATCAATGTTCCAGTCAACTGCATTCTTTTTTTGTCTCTAGTAGTCAATTTTTTTTAAAGTATCACGATACCAGAAGGGGATATATTAAACCCTAAAAGTGCATTAAGAACATTTAATTTTTAATGACTCAGAAGACATTAAACGATTTTATATTGCCTGAGCATCACCATGAACTTTAGTATCTCATCAATTTTTTTTGCAACTTGATCAGGGGGTCTTAGAAACTCTTAACTGACCATGTTTCACAATCTGCAATGGCCCTTGTACATCATGTACATACACACGCATGCACACACACAGCTTGATGGAAACAATTCACAGACCACACAATTCAATGGCTTTTAAGTCACTAAGTTGTGCGACCAACACTAGCATCAATTTTATTTTTGGGAGGGGGCTTTTTAGGTCACACCCAATGATGCTCAGGGGTTACTCCTGGCTCTGCACTCAGGAATCACTCCTGGTGTTGCTCAGGGAACCATATGGGATGCCGGGGATTGAATCTGGGTTGGCTGCGTGCAAGACAAACGCCCACCCGCTGTACTATCGCTCAGGCCCCAACACTAGCATCAATTTTAGAATACTTTCTTCATCCTGAAATGAAACCCCACACCCATTAGCAGTCACTCCCCTTCCTACCCAACCCCCGTTAGTCCTGGTCTTAGAAAAATCACTGACTTGCTGTTTCTGTGGATTTTTCATTAAACCTGGACATTTCTTAGAAATGGAAGCTGACAATATGTGGCTTAAAAACTCTTATCTAACCATGTTTCAAAATCTGCAATGGTCCTTGCAAAACCTGCAATGGTCCATACACACGCATGCATGCACTCACACAGCTTGATGGAAACGCAATTCACAGACCACACCATTCAATGACTTTTAAGTCATTAAGCTGTGTGAACAACACCAGCATCAGGTCTTTTGTGTCTGGCTTCTATCATTTGGCATCATGATTCCAAGGTTGATACAGACACAATTTTTTTTTTTTGCTTTTCGGGTCACACCTGGCGATGCTCAGGGGTTACTCCTGGCTTTGCACTCAGGCTCCTGGCTTTGCACTCAGGAATCACTCCTGGCAGTGCTCAGGGAACCATATGGGATGCTGGGAATTGAACCTGGGTTGGCTGCATGCGAGGCAAATGCCCTACCCGCTGTGCTATCACTCCAGCCCCCTAGACACAATGTTTATGTCTAAGTACACGCATAGACATATGTGTACTTATGGAAACACACACATAAACAAACTTACTCAGATGCCCTTCTGTATTGAGTGACAATTACTGTATTTCCTCTGCAGCCACCACTATATGCCCACAGAACTTTCTTCACTATGCTTTGAGTTCTTTTTAACAGGGTTCTTGTGAAGGCTGCACGTGCTACTGGAATGGTTCTGAACAATGTGCAGGAGTTTTGACATTTTTATCCATTGCTTTTTTTGAGGAGGGGTTGGTTTGGGCCACATCTGGCAATGCTCAGCTCCTGGCTCTGCACTCAGGAATTACTCCCGGAAGTGCTTGGGGGACCATATGGGATGCCAGGAATCAAACCCAGGTCGGCCGCATGCAAGGCAAACACCCTACCCGCTATACTATCACTCTGGCCCGTTTTGCAGCTTAACCAACTCCATAGATATGCAGGGCACCTACTACTCTGTGTGGAAAAATTTAGCAAATTCAAGTGTGATTATCGCTTACCATTTCTGAAAAACGTTTTCCAAATTCTCGCAGTAAGTCCTCTGTGGGTATCTCTCCTCTCATGAACTTCATCCAGGGTCCATTTTCACCACCTGCGACCAAGGCCTTCAGAGTAGTTCCAGGAGGGACACGATGTTGTGCTTCCCATTCTACAGAAAGACAACGTAGTGAATGAGGGCCATCATCAGGGGGATGTCTGTCCTGCAGTCTGTGGCACCGCAGTGGTGCCAGGACTCAGAGTAAAATTTCAGATAATATAAAAAAGGCAGATGTTGGGTTACTGGACCCCCACCAGGAGTGATCCCTGAGCAATCAAGCCAAAAGTACTATCAAATACCACCAAGTTTGGCCCCCAAACAAAACAAAAAAGTATGGGGGCCAGAGAGATATAGTACAACGATTAAGGAGCTAGCCTTGTGGCTGGAGTGATAGCACAGAAGGTAGGGCGTTTGCCTTGCACGTGGCCCGACCCGGGTTCAATTCCCAGCATCCCATATGGTCCCCCGAGCATGGCCAGGAGTAATTCCTGAGTGCATGAACCAGGAACAACCCCTGTGCATCGCTGGGTGTGACCCCCAAAAAAGCAAAAAAAATAAAATTAAAAAAGGAGCTAGCCTTGCACATAACCAGCCCAGGATCAACCAACACAAGGCCCCGCCAGGAGTGATCCCTGAGTGCAGAGCTAGGAGTAGCCCGAGCACTGCTGTATGTGGCACAGACAAAGCCAGGCGAGAATGACGTGAACACGCAGGTCAAGTGGGGTAGCGTCAGCGGCAGAGTAAACAGAAACGGAGCTTGTACAGGTCGCAGAGTACAAACACGGCTGGCATGGACACAGGGTGAGCAGAGCCAACTGGGCAATGTGGCAAGAGGCCCCGATACTGGGCAAAAGGTAATGGACTGGACCTAGGGGACAGCGTGGAGGGTGATGCAAAGCCCAGGGCGCCAGAGGCTGAGCGGGGAGTTAGGGGGTTGACGGGACAGCCAAAGGGATGGTCCTTTCTCCTGCCTGCGGGGTGGGAGGAGAATGTGGGAGAACGTGCTGGCAAGAGGCAGAGGACTCCAGCAGAACCATGGGAGAGTGTTGGAGCCCAAGGCAGTTCTTTTTGTTGTTGTTGTTGGGTTTTTTGTTTGTTTGTTTTTGGTTTTGTTTTATTTTTTTTTTTTGCTCTTTGGGTCACAGTCAGCAATGCTCAGGGTAAATTCTAGCTCTGCACTCAGGAATTACTCTTGGCATTGCTCAGGGGACTGTATGGGATGCCGGGGCTTGAACCTGGGTTGGCGGCATGCAAGTCAAATGCCGTCTCCATTGAACTATCGCTCCAGGCCCCAGATGGAGTTCTGTCCAGCTTCCATCACTGTGTGGTTCTGACTCCTGGAGCCGAGACCAAGGCTGGGGAAGTTGACTGAGTTTAACGGGTGGAGCATTGGGACCGAGAAGAGCCGACGCGCATGGCGTCAGAGGCACCTCACAGAGGCAGGCTCAGCAGCGGGACGTGGAGGAGGGGAGGACGCCATCCCAGGATGGGAAGACCCCAGGATGCTTCGGGGTTCGAGATCTCAGAAGCAGCACAAGGTTGAGGGAAAGGAAAGGTTTCAACAGCACTGGCAACAGCACCTTCAGCAGTGAGGGTGTAGGAAGAACTGAGCGCTCACGTGCTGAACACGTCACCAGCTTAGTGGACTGTCCCAAAGCATCTAGAGGACGGTCCTGATTTCACCCCAGTTTGATGAAACTCGGGAATGAAGACACAGGAGAAATGGAATAAGCTGCCCTAGACCCTCACTCCCCCATCCGCACCCCGGTAGCTTGAACGTGGGACGGGAGAGCCAGGACGTTCCCCCTGGGCATCACTGTGGCCCGGGCTGCTCCTGCTCACCTGCGGCCACTGTCCGGGGTGCCGGGATAAGTACCCCACCCATGTCAAATATCACCGCCTTGTAGGGGCCGCCTGCCGAGTGTGTCCAGCGGTGGGGTATGCACTGGGGCCATCTCAGGAGCGCTGTCCTCACTGCACGGCGGAGTGGCGCGGACTCCAACAGCTTCTGGAGGCACATACTGGAGCCACGGCTGCGGAGGGAGAAGATGCAGGGTCCAGGGCACCACCAGCCAGTCCAGGTGCAGCAGGGCCCACTGGGTACTTCCAACCGTCTCCCCCAAACTGTGGCCAGACCATCCTCCCTGGACAAAATGCTGTTTAGCTTCTCCCTAACCAACTCCCTAACCCTCTCCCTAACTACCTCCCTACCATCTCCCTAACCATCTCCCTAACCAACTCCCTGCCATCTCCCTAACCAAGTCCTTACCATTTCCCTAACCATCTCCCTAACAGTCCACAGCTCAAAAATCATTTCCCTAAAACCCCATGTACCCAGCTGTCACCCGACTTCCTGCAGGCCCAAGTGGGATGAGGGGGACGGGGTCATCTCCTTCTTCTCAACATCTTCCTCTGTCTTTTCTCCCTGCCACCGCCCTCACCCAGCCCACGTTCCTGGCCATAGCCTCGAACTGGTCCTCTGGGCTCTTCACGATGCTTCTCACTCTTCAGCCAGTGCCCACCTTCAAAGGTGCAAATCTAACCCCACTCAACCCCACTCCAGGCCTGCAGCGAAGGTGGGGAGTCAGCTCAGTTGACAGGGCCACAAGCCTTGCCTGAGCTGGAACCAAGTTTGAGCCCCCACCTGGGCAGCACTGGCCCCACCCAGCACCACCGGGTCCCTCACCCCCGGCCTGCGTAAGGAGCCAAGAACTAGGGGAGCATAAAAAGGCCGTGCTGAGAATCTGTGGGACATGCCAGGTGTCCCTCATGTCCTTGGAAACTGATCGAATGGAGGGAAGTTTGGAATCAAACAGTCAGAGGATGCTAGGGGCTGGAGCAATAGTACAGTGGGGGTGGGGGAGGGGCGTTTGCCTGCACAAACCAAAACAGTCTTGATCCCCGGCACCTCATTCGGTCCCACGAGCACCACCAAGAGTGATCCCTGAGTACAGTCAGAAGTAAGCCCTGAGCATGGCTGGGTACCTGCCCCCGACCCTCCTCAAAAAGAGGCCGTTTAACATTTTAGTTTTGCTTTTGTTCCTAGGCCAAGACCAAAGTCTAGAACAGAAAGCAAAATCTACCTATTGGCTTCTAAAAGCACCAGCACATCATGCGTGGCAGGGCTGACTTCAGCCTCTCAGGAGCCCGGCCTCCAGCAAACGCCAGGGAAGAGGCTCTGGGCCCACAGCTGGCATGTTGCTCCTTCCCGCTGGGAGGCTGCCTCTAGCCACCTGCCAACCCGCTTCAGAGTGGAAGTGTTCGCACCTGCTGTGCCCAGAGCGGGAGACTTCCCACCTTCAGCGGTCGAGGAAACTGCCCTTCATTTTAAACTCAGAGCTCTGCTCGGCCTCCTCTGGAAGTTTTCTCTCTCCTTTTCCAGAAGGTTCCAGTAACCGACCCCCTTGCTTCTTTTCCCTTTTGCAGGAGTAGCTGGCTCTCACATAGTTAACTGTTCATGTCATGGTACCAAATGGGATGCCGGGGATTGAACCTGGCCACAGAAGTCAAGCGGCCTCCCTACGCCTGTAACTTTAAGCTCCTGAAGGCAAAGACTTGCTTATTCATCTTTGTCTAACTCCTTCCCTGGGGCCGAGCAGTGTCTAGACACAGCAGGTGCTCAGTACCCTTAACTTTTTTTTTTCTCAGGATTCACAGGGCCCACACCCAGCAGGACTTGGGAATGGGGGGCATGGGGTGTCAGGGCCAGGGGCTCCCACTGGAGCTCACTTCTCCCAGGCCCAGGAGATGCTCGGTAGAAATAGGACTCAAAGGTTGAATACACTGACAACCAGAAAATAGAGACCAGCCGAGACAGAGTTAGTAGCTGGCAGCCACAGCAAACAGTAGCAGGCCGGCTTCCCTTAAAATGATGCCTCTGGAAGGAGAGTCCAGTGTCATTAGCTTCATTGCGCTTTCACGGACGGGCCCACACGGGGTGTCATCACTTCTGGGGAGTGTTCCTGGAGCCAGACTGCCTGGGTTCAGATGGCCTCTGCCACTGAGCGTGGGCTCCTGAGCAAGCTACTTCCTCCCTTATCCCCCCACAGGCTCCTCCTCTGTAAATGGAAATAATTACAGGCCCTGTCTCATAAAATTGTGCTATTACATGAGACAGCTTGCAAAACACTCAAGGGAGGACACACACACCATTAAATGCTGCCTACTAAGGTAACACGAGGCAGACACAAGTTCTCACGTGTTATATGCATATGCAATGCGTGTACGGCACACACGTTTTCACAGGAATCTGGGCTTTTTTTAACAGGGTGTGAGCAGGGTGCCCAGCGGAGATCTGACAAAGTCTGGGGCATTTTTAGCCATCTACACTTAGGGAGACTTTCCACTGTCAGGAAGTCTGCTAAACACACTGCCAGAGCATATGACAAAATACACACATACTTACTCTCCAAAGAATTATCAGAACCCAAAGTGTAGAGAGCATCAACGGTGCTATGAACTGCTAAGAACACTACATACTAGAGGACACTCAGAAGCGAAACCCTGGGTGCTGGTGAGCGTGCGGTGCGCCAGATCGAACCCCGGGCTTCCCGCTTGCAAAGCAGCAGCTCAGCCCTGTTGAGATACCTCTCGGGCAGACCTCGCCCCGGACACCTTCACAGAGCCAAGAACACTGCAATCGAGTATCCACTGCCCTGAAGACGGATTCGCCGACCTCAGCGCACAGAGCGGAGCAGCGCGCGGGAACGAGCTGTCAAACCCGACCCCGGGATTCGGGCGCGCGCGCCGTCAGCCTCGCGGGAGGGAAACCGCGGCCGATGAGGCCAGGGTAGGCGACGTCGCACGCGGGCCAGGGCGAAAAACCCACCGACCCCCGCCCGAGATACCGACCCGGACCCCGCACAGCCCCGCAGTCCCTCCTCCTCCTCCTCCTCCTCCTCCTCCTCCGGCGCGGCGCCGCCCCCCGCCGCGCGCGGTCACGTGGCCGCCGCCCCGCCCCGCCAGGCCACGCTCGGTCACGTGGCCTCCGCCCCGCCCAATCAGCGCGCGCGCCGCCTGCGCAGGCGTGACCCTGCGGGGTCAGCGACGGCGGCCGGGAGGCGGAAGTGGGGTTGTTGTGGCTACGAGGACTGCGCGAGGACCTGCTGCTGCTGCTGCTGCTGCTGAGGCGGCGGCGGCGGCGGCCGCGGTGCTGAGGCTGTGGCGGCGCTGCCGGCCCCGGGCCGCTCGGGCCCTCGGCTCGCCCCGCAGCCCCGCCTGAGCCCGCCGGGGCCCGCGCCGGCCAGCGCCTGCCCTATGAGCGTGTCACTGGTTGTCATCCGCCTGGAGGTCGCCGAGCACTCGCCCGTCCCCGCCGCTTTCGACTTCAGCGCCGCGGGTGAGGCTCGGAGCCCGGCCCGGGGGCCCGAAGGCCTCGGGGGCGAGGGGGGAGCGAGGCCCGGCGCCGCCTCGGCCCCCCGCCGGCGGGGCGTGTCGCTTGCTTCCCCTGAAGCACCCCCCACCCCGGGAAGGCGGGGACCGGTGGCCGGCGTCGGGCGGGCGCGGCCCTTCTCGAACCGTCGCCCGGGCCGGGCCCGGACTCTGCGCCCCGGAGCGGCGGGGACCGGGCGGCCTGGCCGCCGGGTGCCCCCCGCGCGGTGGGGGCTGTCGCTGCTGTGGCAGGCGGCGACGACGCGCGGGTTGCGGGGTCAGCCGACCACCTGGGAGGGAAGGAGGAAGCCGACCCGGGCGGGTCTGGGGGTTGCGGGGGCGGGGGAGCCGGGGTGGCGAGGGGCGCCCAGGGCCACGAAGGCGTGGCGTGGGGCTTCAGGGGTCGCCGAGTTCGGACAGTCGATGACAAGCAGCGTTAGTCCCGTCCACGCCTCCCGGGGGTCGTTCACGGACGCGTGCTTGACCGAGTCTTCCGACGCCGCCCAGCGGTCGCGGCGGGCGGGAGCAGCCCGACCCCCCTGGCCCCCGGCTCGCCCGCAGAGTTCGTAGCATTGATCGATGGAAACATCTCCCCAGGATGTTTGACGTGAGGCTCCCGATGCCTTTCCCGGTTTGGGGTTTCGCCAGTTACAGATTTCCTTTTTGCTTTTAAAGTTATTTTTATTTGTTTGTTTGTTTTGGGGGCCACACCCGGCTGTGCTCACGGGTAACTCCAGGCTCTGTGTTCAGGGATCATTCCTGGAGGTGCTTCTGGGGGACCAGATGGGGTGCTGGCGATGGAACCCAGGTGGGTGGGCCTGCAAGGCGGTCCCTGCTGTGCCATGGCTCGGGCCCCTGCAAAGGTTTTTCATGGCAAGGAACTGAAACCAGGGTTTAAGAAAGACGACCGCTCAAGGGCTTTGAAAGTTGCGTTTAGTAAGGGACTGCGGCTTTTCTTCATTTTGAGCTCAAAACAGTTTCACGTGGGGGGTTTTCGAGAAATTGGTTCACCCAGGCCTAATCACGGTCACACCTTTTCTAGTGGGTTTGCTTTGAGGGTGTGCTGTCACTAGAACAGCCTGGTGTTCTGCGCCGAGGGTAGCCGTTGGCAGTCTGCTAAGCACTGCAGTGGCCCCAGAAGTGACATGGACAAGGACAAGGTATCTTCTTAACCTTGGGGGAGGGCAGCAAAGTGGAAAGGGAAAGTAATCAAAAGATACATTGATTAAGAGAGATTAAAAACTACACAGAGAGAGCTCAGGAACATTTGTTATTGGGTATTAATTATTCATGCGTTCTTTAGCTGGGGAAATGTCTGATGAGGAGATCAAAACGAAGACTCTAGCTTCAGCTGCAGCCTGTTTAGAAGGGAAGTCACCAGGGGAGAAAGCAGCCATCATCCATCAGCACCTTGGCCGCCGGGAAATGACAGATATGATTATTGAGACCATGAAGTCCAACTCAGGTATGCTTTCTCTACCCCAGGTGTGTGCTGCTTTTTTTTTTCCTTTTTCTTTTTGGTGTCAGGAATTGAACATCGAACCCAGGGCCTTATATGTGCCCAGGCCCCCCAAGACTCTTCCTTTGTAATTTGAACTTCTTGTGGCCAGTTTTACTCATGATCTTGATTGATCCCATGATTTTTGACCTCTATTGCTTGTAACTGCCTGTGTTCCTTACATATGGAACATTTTTAACTTCTAAATTAGTCCTAGACAGTTGGGTTGATAACGCTAGTCAGTGAAGAGAACTGCTTACTGCCTGAGTCAGGGGCAGATCCTGTACTAACCCAGATCCTGATGGTCTGGATGTCAGCTCTCCGTCATTCAGGGAACGGCTGTATGCTCTAGTGCAAGTGTCTGGTGGTTACGCCTGTGGGCTTGGTAGTCAGTTTGAATAGGAGTGTGTGATGAGGATGACAGCAAGCTTTTATTATTGTACTCCTAAAGTTTAGATCCATCCTTGAGTTTCCGAGGGTTCGAATAAGATTTTTACCAAAGAGCTTTTTCAAATTGGGATGTGCTAGGGCCAGAGAGATAGTACAGCAAGTAGGGCACTTGCCTTACGTGCAGCTGACCTGGATTTAATAACTGATACCCATATGGTCCTCCTAGTGGAACAAAACCAAAAAATCAAATTGAGATGTCTCAAAACTTGGCTGTTTTGAGGGGCACACCTAGCAGTGCTCAGGAATTACTCCTGGCTTTGTGCTCAGAGATCACTTTTGGTGGGTTCAGGGAACCATATGGGAAACCGGGGATCAAATCCGGGTCAGCCACATGCAAGGTAAGCGCCTTCCCCACTGTGCTGTTGTTTCAGCCCCAACTTGGCTCTTTTAAGATACGATTTCTCTCTTTCTGTGTTTGTGCCACATCCAACTCTGTTCTACACTTAAGGAATCACTCCTGACAGTGTTTGGGGAACCACATGTGATGCCAGGGATCAACCCCTGTTGACTCCTTGGAAGACAAGCACCTTATCCACTGCACTTTCTCTCCAGACCCTCAAGGTTTTTTTTTTTAATAAATATATTTGTTGATCTGTACACAGTGGTGCTTGGGGGCTACTCAGGGCACAGCACTGAGAAGACCGTGTGGTGCCAAGGAGCAAGCCCAGAACTCCTACATGCAAGCATGAGCTTTAGTCCAGGAATTGTCTCCCCACCTCCTTTGAATATAATTCTCTTTGGTTTTTTGTTTCTTTTGGGGAATGGGTCACACTCAGAGGTACTTGCGCTACTCCCAGCTCAGTGCTCAGGGTCATTCCCTGGTGTGCAGAGTACCATATGGTGCCAGGGAACAGGCCAAGGCTTCTTTCACGTGACATATGTGTGCTCGCCCTTTGAGCTGTCTCCCTGGCTTTATAGTTCATCCTGAACATCCTGAAATTCACACAATTCTTCCATCAGTGTCATTTCTTCTGACTCCGTAGTCTCATTAGACTCCTTCCACATACACCTTATCAGTTTATAATCTGATATTTTTTTAACTTTTGATAGATGATCTGAAAGCTACAGAAACATCTTCCACTGCCCAGAGAAGTAAAGATCAAAGTAAAGAGTGCATGGGCACTGCTCCTGACTCGCCATCCAAACAGCTTCCGGACCAGATTTCATTCTTCAGTGGAAATCCATCAGTTGAAATAGTACATGGTATTATGCACCTGTACAAAACAAAGTAAGAAAATCCTGTTAGGGTTGATCTGCTTTACCTTAAGACAGAGTCTTGTGTCCCAAGAGGAATGGGTGTTTTAGGCTACCAGAGGCTACCATATACATATGTTGTTTTAGAGGGTTCTTAGATGTTTTACACTTTCAGTCTTTCAGATTTGGTCCAAAGCTTTTCCTTACAAGAGAAATGTGTAAGGGCCAGAGCAATAGTACAGAGGGTAGGACATTTGTCTTGCACACGGTTGACCAGGTTCAATCCTCAGCATCTCATAGGGTTCCCCGGAGTAACCCGTGAGCATCTCCAGGTGTGACCCAGAAAGCCAAGAAATAGACAAAAGAAACACGTAGATAGCTTGGAAAATGTGTAAAAAATACAATCTGGGAAGGTAGAACATATCTATTGGTTAAGGCGATTGAGAAACTAAAAAGAAGAAAAATTTAAATTATAAATGATCCATAACATCATTGTGGTCTTAAATCCACACCAAATCTTCACCAAAGAGATTGCTGAGAAGTCAGATGTGTTGCAATTGCATCATTAAAAAATTCTTTCCCCCACTCTTCTATGTGGGCCAAATAAAGGTTGCTGGAGACCAAAGGAGAGGAAGCATTTGGCGAGGAAATTTACAAGCTGGACGGACAGCTCCTTGGGTAATTGGTAGCTGATCTCTCAGAGACTGTCCTTGTCCTAACTTGTTTGCTGGCCTCCTTCTGAACAGCCAGGGATACTAGGTTAGCCGTTTGGGACACAGCTATGGAAGTGCAGAGGAGTGTTTCAGACTGATCTGCTTTACCTTAAGACAGAGAAGTCTTGTGTCCCAAGAGGAATGGGTGTTTTAGGCTACCAGAGGTTACCATATACATATGTTGTTTCAGAAGCAGATTCCATTGTGTGATGTTTTCTTTCTCCTCTTTTCGGCACTTTTTTGCCCCAACAACACATATCAGAATCTTCATTAACAACCTCTGTTTTAGGGGTTTTTTGTCTTCTTGTCCTTTCAAGAGAAGGTCATCATTAGAGTTGTGCTTCGGAGCTATCTAATGACAGACTGTTTTTGAAAAGCTAATGAAAATGAACTGTTTTCCTACTACAGATTTCTTTCTTTTTCTTTTATGGGTCACACCTGCAAGGCACAAGGGTTACTCCTGACTCATGCACTCAGGAATTACACCTGGCGGTGCTTAGGGGACTATATGGGATGCCGGGAATTGAACCTGGGTTGGCCGCGTGCAAGGCAAATGCCCTACCTGCTGTGCTATCACTCCAGCCCCTCCCCCCCCCGTGCAGATTTCTAACCATCATAAACCATTGAATATTTCAAAGCTTACCTTGAACTCCATTCCAGATCTGCTTTAGAGCCTCTGATTTGCTCACACTGTGTGTTTTCAATAAAGTAGCAAGCTGTATACCTTTATGTGTGCGGTACTACAAGTACCACACTTGCTTGGACATAAAAGTTGTGTAGTGTTGTCTGCACTAACCCTCCCTCCTTTCACGATAGTCTGATTTTTGTCTTTTTAGTAAGATGACCTCCTTGAAAGAAGATGTGAGGCGCAGTGCCATGCTGTGTATTCTCACAGTCCCTGCTACAATGACCAGCCATGACCTTATGAAGTTTGTCGCCCCATTTAATGAAGTAATTGAACAAATGAAAATCATCAGAGACTCTACTCCAAATCAGTATATGGTACTGATAAAGTTCAGTGCACAGGTAAAAGTTTTTTAAAATTTCTGCCACAGGGCCCAAAGCACTAGTGCAGTGGGTAGGGTGCTTGCCTTACTCAGAACCCACCTAGGTTCCATGCCCTGAGCACCACTGGCTGTGGCCAATAAAAAAAAAAGTCTGCCACTGAAACTGTTTTGAAGCTGCTTAATATTGTGT
Organism: Sorex fumeus; assembly: GCF_029834395.1. NCBI lineage: Eukaryota > Metazoa > Chordata > Mammalia > Eulipotyphla > Soricidae > Sorex > Sorex fumeus. Next base: position 2,591,367 of record NW_026606212.1, on the reverse strand, counting down.
GACTTACAGTGTTTTGTACTTAAGAGTCTTAAATGCAAAGAATGTTAAGAATTTCTGGATATTTGCACTGTATCAAGTCTGGGTCTCAGAGAGCTGAAGTGCGTGCTTGGTGTGCTGGAGGCACAGGGTCAGTCCCAGGCTCCATGTGGTCTCTGAAGCATTAGCTAGAGTAGCCCCTCAATACCACCTTGTTTGACCCCCAAGAGTAACAGCTCACTGAAGGAGAGGAAGGTTTATCTGGTATTTGTAGGTTTTGCCCCAAGCCCTGTCCCTCTGAAGAGACCTGGTTGCTTAGTCCAGGTTGCAGAGGTGTGCAGCTCCTAGGTGGTGCCCTGCAGCCAGGTCCTGGTGGAGCTTGAGGCTGTGGGCCTCACTTGTAGTCATTTCCCTTTGTTACACAAGCGCTTTTACTCCGGGTGATTAAGTGTTTTGGTTTTGATTTTTGTTTTGAAGCCACACCTTGCATGCTTCAGGAATTACTCCTGGCTCTGCACTCAGAACTCACTCCTGGCAGTGCTCAGGGACCACATGGGCAGGGTAGGTCTCGAACCTGGGTCGGTCACATGCAAGGCATATACCATACCCGCTGTACTATGGCTCCAGCCCCGATTAGCCTTTCTTGATTGCTCAGCTCATTTGGTTGTATTAAAAAAGCAAAAGAGTGAAGAATACTGAAGTGTTGATACACAGTACATCATTGAACTGAAAAGAAAAGCAAGGAAGCTTACCGTGACTGTAAAAGATTCAAAGTCCTATGAGGGTAGAGAGGCAGGACTTTTTGCCTGGTACATAATTCTCTTCCTCGGGGTTGTCATTATAGACATTTCCTTTTATAGAACACCCCGTCTCCCCAAAAAGCAGCTTGTCTATAAGATCCCTCTGATTGCGTGCACCTATGAGGGTATGGAACCCAGAAAAGCAGAGGTTGTTCAGCTGCCTTTAAAGACTGCTGAGTTAACGCAACTCAGCGATTATACAGTGGGAAGGGCGCTTGCCTTGCACGCGGCTGACCTGGGTTCAATCCCTGGCATCCTATGTGGTCCCCTTAGTGCTGCCAGAACTCAAAAGCTGCTGATTTATGGGTCTAGAGAAATGGCACTTGCTTTCCACACAGCCAGCCTGGTCTGGCATCCCATATGGTCCCCTGACCACCACGAGCAGTGGTACCTCTGAGTGAAGAGCCAGGAGTAACCTCTGAGCATCGCCAGATACAGCCTAAAAAACAAAACAAAACCAAAAACAGTATTTCCGAGTTTAGAGGCCCGAGCGGTGGTACAGCATGTAGGGCATTTACTTTGCATGAAGCCAACCGGGGTTTGATCTCCAGCACCTCATATGGTTCCCAAGCCTGCCAGGGGTGATCCCTGAGCACAGAGCCAGGAGTAAGCTCTGAGTACTGTGGGATGTGGTCCCCGTCCCCCTCGCCCCCCAATATCGCTGAGTTTAAGACTTGAATTCTTCTCAGTTCCTGACACTAAGGCCAGACCAAAACTTGTTTTGTCAGTGCACATGTCCATTAACACTTCAACCCCCTTGTTCACTATCTTTTAGCAAGGGAAGAAGCCTGTTAGTATTTTATTTCAGTGTATTTTGGGATCACATCTGGTGGTGCTCAGCGTCTGCTCCCAGCTTTGGGTTTGGAGTTTGCTCCTGGTGGTGCTTGGCATACCACGTGATACCAGAGATCAAACTGAGGCCTCCTGCATTTAGCCTCCAGCTGATTGGAACTGTCTTTTCTGCCTATTCATCTGGGATCTCTTTGACCTTGACCATAATTTTGGCTTCTGGTACTACATACTGGGTTATTTAAGACTTTTTGACGGGGCCAGAGAGATAGTACAGCGTATAGTGCTTTTACACAAGCCTGACCTGTTTAATCCCCGGTATTCCATAAGGTTCCCCAAGCACTGTCAGAAGTAATTTCTGTGATGCAGGGCCAGAAGTGACCCCTGAGCACCTCTGGGTATGCTCCAAAAACAAAAAGGCTTCCTGAGGGGCTCCTTATCTATCATGTCTTACTGTTATGGAAATACGAAGGAGAAAGAAAGAGGGGGAAGAGTTTGATTCTATGCCAGTTCCACTGGTCCTTTATTTTTTTCTTAGTATAGATGCTTAATTTCTTATTTTTTAAGTTGAGGGCGACTTAGAGGTGCTTGGGTGGTGGTGGTGGTGGAAAGTACTGAAGCCACTCTGCTGTATTCAGCTTAGCAGTATGGGGTAACTGTTCTGAGGCCATGTGATTTGGTGATGCTCACTGCCACCTGTTCTGGGGGCCCCTAGAACCACGTCCAGCCTTGCTGAGAGACTGTGCAGTTAATGGAATAAAATTTAAAATCCTTAAGTTTACAGTGCATGTATTGCCTCTCCTTGAACTGCCTCCTCAAACTCTGACGCCTCTGTTTTGGCTTTTTTAAATTTGTAGTTTTGGTTTTGGGGTGGTTTTTTTTTAGCCACGCCCAGCAATGCTTAGGGGTTACTCCTGGCTCTGCTCTCAGGAATTATTCCTGGTGGGCTTAGGGGACCATATGGGATGCCGGGGAGAGGACTCAGGTCTACTGTGTGCAGGACAAGCACCATCTCTCTCTGTTATCTCCTCAGCCCCCTGATGCTTACTTTTAAAAGGTCTCTCAGTGGCGTGGGAGGGAGCTCAGTGGGCAGAGCATATGCTTTGCATGTGGGAGGCCTGAGTTTGATCCCTGATACCACATGATCCCCCGAGCACTGCTCAGAGGAGCCCCTTAGCAGAGAGCTTGAGCTGAGAGTCACTCCTAAGCACACCAGGTATTGCTCAACGCTCTCCCTCTCACCAAAATAACAGCTCTGTGAGCCTCTGAGATGGCTCAGCGCTGGGCACACTTTGCATACTAAAGCCCCAGGTTCAGTCCCTGATGTCATGTGTCTCCCCAGCACCATCGGGAACAATGCGCAAGTACCACGCTTGGAATTCCCCTTCAGGCACGGCTGGTTTGGGCACAAAAATTGAAAAATAAGATATAGGCTCTCTTTCATAATGGTCATTGGTTATAATTTGATTCCCAGCTTTGTAAAAATATGTGTTTTCTTTTCAGCAGCTGTTAAACTGCTAATGACAGGTAGGGAATGGGGATTGACCATTGGTGGCTGAATACGAAAATTGTAAAATAGTTGCCACCTCGTTGCAGTGGGGTAGATTCTGTTAGAGTAGTTCAAGTAAAACTCATTGTGCTGGAGAGGTAGTACAGGGATTCAGGTACTTGTCTTGCACGCAGCCTACCCCAGTTCAAATCCCCAGCATCATGTATGATCCACTAAACACTTCCAGGAGTGATCTCTGAGCACCACCAGGTGTGGCCCAAAATAACAGAACTCACAAATTAGGGAACATTACAGGGCTATAGGATATTAACCTGCCTCGTTCCATTAACCTCTGAACTTGCTTCCGTAGATATTACTTTGGGCAGATGGTTTTTCTCCTAAGCATAAATTTTTAAAGCCGATGAAGCAAATAATCGAAGCTCCGTATCATGAATATAAAGCTAGTTTTCTAACTCTCCATTTTTTCCCTTTTTTCCCATTGGCGGACCAGACTGATGCAGATAGCTTTTATATGGCATGCAATGGCCGCCAGTTCAACTCAATCGAAGATGATGTTTGCCAGCTGGTCTACGTGGAAAGGGCTGAAGTGCTGAAGTCGGAGGACGTGAGTGTGAATGGTTCTTATATCTGGAATGAGCTTCAGATCGCTATAAAGCTCATGTTAAGATTGCTGGGGAACTAAACTGTCCAGAACAGACCAGTCTTTGGAGACAGAAAGTAGATCAGTGGTGCCCAGAAGAGAGCCGTGGGGAGTAATTGCTAATGAGGTTTCATCTGGGGTACTGGAATGTTCTCGGATCAGAGTACTGATGGTTGTGATGATTCCAAGAGTATCTTATGAATAGTAAAACCAGTGAATTGTGCACTCCAATACTGTGTGACTTTTGTCTCAGTTGTTAAAATTTTTCCAATGTTAGAGGAAAAATTATTTATATTGTTGAAATTGAGTATTCTGAAGCATAACGTAGGCATCTTAATTTTATTTTTTAAAGCATCTTAATTTTCAGTAGGAACCCTTAATTCTCATCTGGATTCTCTTTCGAACACAATTTGTAATTGCTGTTTTCCCTCTGGGAACCTTTCCTTGTGACACATGCTCACTTGAATCTTAGTATAAAGTAGAGACTTAGCTCTACAGTTTGAGGATTTCCTTTACTTTAAAGTAGATCTGGAAAAAAAAAGAAAAGAAAAAGGTAGATATGAGGGCCAGAGTAATAGTATAGCAGGTAGGGCGTTTACCTTGCATGCGGCTGACCCCAAGTTCAATCCCTGGAATCCCATGTGGTCTCCCAAGCACTACCAGGAGTAATTGCTGAGTGCAGAGCCAGGAGTAACCCCTGAGCATCGCCAAGTGTGACCCAAAAAACTTTTTATTTAAAAAAAAAAAGTATCTCATTTAAAACAAGTCAAGTCAAATAAATAAGCAAAGTCAAAATTCATATGGAGAGAATGAATATGTGAGAATCACAAAGTAAAGTACATCTGAACATCTTTTACCTTGAAATCAGCTTGATGGAAATAAGATTGTGTCATTAGCTCACGTGTGATAAAATTGGGCCTCCCTTTTGTCAAGTACCAGACAAGGCCTCAGTTTTAGGTATTTTTTAAACAAGCATGGCCAATTTAAAGCGTTTTCCTTTGGATATTCACTTCTTTATTTTCTGGGGGGGCTCACATCCAATGGTATTCAGTCTCTGCTCTTAGCAGTCACTCCTGGTGGCCTCAGGACCATATGGGGGCTGGGAATCCCTTATGTTTTGGCATGTGCAAGGCAAGAGCCCTACCCGCTGTACTGTCTCTGTGGCCCCTGAATGTGTGCTTTTGAGACTTCTTAGATTAATGGGATTTTTCTTTGCACAACCTCAATCTGTCTGCCTTTTTCCTTTACCTCAATAAGGCCTGTGTGTTTCAGAGGCTGCACGGCTGAAGTCAGGGATTGCTGTAATTCCCCCCCACACACACACACACAGGCCATGTTTCATACCTGTTAAACTTCCTGTGCTTTTTTTGTTTGTTGGCTTTTGTTTACCCGTTGCCAAGCCCAGTGTCTCCCACATGCAAGGTGTGTGCTCTGCCCCTGGCTCTGCTTCCTGTACTTTTCTCTCATAGTTTTTTAAACAATTGGTAACTACTTTCAGGTTTTATTTATTTGGTTTGGGGGCCATACCTGGCAATGCTCAGGGGTTACTTCTGGCTCTGCGCTCAGGAATTACCCCTGGCAAGTGCTCGGGGGACCATATGGGATGCTGGGAATCAAACTTGGGTCGGTGATGTGCAAGGCCAATGCCCTACCCTCTGTATTATTGTTCTGGCCGCAGTAACTGCTTTTAGATTTTTTTAATTAAAAAATTTAAATTAAAAATTTTTTAAATGTTTGTTTCAGGTGCTATGTCCCATAAGGACAGGGACTGGACTGGCTTTTTTCCTTTTGACTTACTTTACCTATGTTTCGTTTGCTTTTGTTACACATCTAGAACCGTGTCTGGCGCACACAACAGAGGCTCGATAAGTATGTGTTAAATGAGTGAATAAATAACAGCGGTGGGTGTTGATGATACTATTAGCACTTGGTAGAAAGCGTTGGGTCTTAATTTGCTCTGTGGGAAGTGAGCCAGCTCTCGTTCTACCCAGTTCTCTTCCTCTGTGCGCTTAGCATCAGAGACGTTTCGAGTTGGAGCTAGGAGTCTGGTGACATCTTGTAGATTCATTCCCAGCATGTCAGCTCCACGAGGATGAGACTTTTTGCTTCAGTCACCACCATACCCCTGTGTTGGTGCAAGGTGCTGGGAATCTGGGAGCTCGGTCACTATTTGTTGAGTAAGATCTCACCTGTGAGTAGTTATGTTGAGACCCCCTGACCAGCAGTCAGAAAACAACCGAAAACTCATTAAAAACAAACAAACAAAAACCCAAGAGCTGTCGCAGAAGGTGCCTAATGATTCTGCCCCCCAGGGTGCCAGCCTCCCCGTGATGGACCTGACGGAGCTGCCCAAGTGCACCGTGTGTCTGGAGCGCATGGATGAGTCTGTGAACGGCATCCTCACCACACTCTGCAACCACAGCTTCCACAGCCAGTGTCTGCAGCGCTGGGACGACACCACGTGAGTGCCGCAGCTCCACCCTTCTCCTTCCCTCAGTGAGCAGCTCCCAGCACTCGACTCCCCAAACCTGGACCCCTCACTAGCAATGAGGCCATGTGGGAGTACTTTCTTTTTCCTTCCTGTTCCTCATCTCACATGGAACTCGGCATTCTTGGGCCAAGTTCCTGGTGGTCTGCCTATTGTGGGATTAGGAAGTTTTGTGAAGTTTCCCAAAGCAGCACAAGTTGTTTCTGTTTGAAAGCTTTACAGTGAGGAAAAAAGAGGGACCTGACTTAGCTTTGAGCTCTTACACCAAAATAAAATTTAGAGCTAAAAGTTTCTTTTTGGTGGGTCTTCATTCTGCTGTGCCAGGGGCCCACCAGGACTATACCTTGTGGTGCTTAGGGGATGCCCGGGATTGCCAGGTTGAAACCAGGGCCCAGCTATGCATGCCAGTCACAGGCTGCCTCCCTTGAGCTATCTCTCCAGTCTCAGTTCTTTTCTCCCCGAAACTGATAATACCTGTTAACTTTAGAAAGCTGTCTTCTCAACTTGATCATAGCAATCTGAGGTTTTCGATTTATCACACTGTCCGTGTGGCAGGAGTCACAAAGCAAGAGACACATATTTGGGGAGGAAATCTTAGCTATCTCACCAGGAAGTTCAGATAACAACTCTGAAGTATTTTTGGAAGGGCAGGCAGGAAGACTTTTTTTTTTCTTTTTTTTTGCTTTTTGGGTCACGCCCGGCAATGCACAGGGGTTACTCCTGGCTCTGCGCTCAGGAATTCCCCTGGCGGTGCTCAGGGGACCATATGGGATGCTGGGAATCGAACCCGGGTCAGCCACGTGCAAGGCAAATGCCCTACCCGCTGTGCTATCTCTCCAGCCCAGGAAGACCTTTTTTAAACAGCAGTACAGTGTTACTGTTTTATACTTCATGATGCTACATCATGCCTCCCACTCAAGCGCTTTGATTTGAATAAATAATTTAATAGAAAGAGATGTGGACCAGAGTGATCGTATAGTGGATAGGCATGCATCCAACTCTGATTCGATCCCCCGTGTTCCATATTGTCCCCTGATCCAGCCAGAAGTAATAGCTGAGTGCAGAGCCAGGAGTAACCCCTGAGCACCACCAGGTGTGGCCCAAAAGCAAAAACAAAAATAAGTAATAGATGAGGTGGTATATCAGGTTGTATAATCCAAGTAAACTTGGCGGGGGGGGGGGGGGGGGGCAGGGGCTCCCAAGCAGAGCTCTAGGCCAGGGGCCACTGCCGGCAGTACTTGGCCAAATGGGCCAGAGGGCTCAGTGCTAGAACCCAGGGATGCGGTGCTGTTCAGGCCTCTGGTACCGGAGACCCCCCCAGGGCCACAGCGTTTGGTGTTTAGAGGCCTTCCAGAGCTACACCTGGCGCAGGGCTGGGGTCGGAGGGGGGTGTGGGGTGGCACGGCATGTTGGACAGGGTCCTATGCAAGCGAAGCATGTCCCCCTGATACCCGTCCCCTCTCCCTCTGCCCCCCTCTTGTGGCACTCGGGTATTACTCCTGGTGCACTGCTGAAGCTACGCCATCAGTGATGCTAAAGGGGCTGGGGCCTCTCACATGTGAAGCTGCATTCCAGCCCTTTGAGCGTGCCCCCAGCTCCCCTCATTTGGGAAGGTCAAAAACATTTTTCCCCTGGCCTTTGCTGTGATGACCAGGAGACTCCTAGACTTGTTTGGGCTCGGACTTTGGTCCCAGTGCACACTGGGCTCTGCACAGCACAGGTGCAGTTCTTCCACCCTTGGCGTGTCCCAGAGATTCCCTTTGGCATGTGGGACGGTGCAGGGGTTGAACTCTAGGCTTTACTATCCTCAGGGCAGTTGCTCTACCATTTCAGCCACATCCCCAGGTACTTTTGAAACTCCCCCCCACTCCCCCGCCCCGGTATACTTTAATTTCAGGAAAATCATCCTCACACAATATAGGAAATTAGATTTCAGAATAAGTATGTTGTTCTCTTAGACAGTTATCAGACTGGAAGCCGGAGAGTGAGTGGAACAGGTGAGGTGCTTGCCTTGCACACAGCCAACCCTGGTGTGATCCTTGGTACCACACATGGCACGCCAAACCCTGCCAGGAGTGAACCCTGAGCGCCTCTGGGTGTGGCCCCAAACCCCCCAAAATTAACAAAATAAAAAGTGTAAGAGGAGTGTGGATGGGGTTCGGTGTAGAGCACATGCCTTGCTTAGGCAGAACCCTGGGTTTGATCTGTCACAGCCAAATTATTAATACAGAATACAAGCTAGAAAATCTATCAGAGTCAGCCTGAGATTTTGGGTTCTGTAACAACTGGGCTTTCTAATCTTTAATCTTTTCCATTCTCTCGGTGTCCTGGGTAGGTGCCCTGTTTGCCGGTACTGTCAGACTCCAGAGCCAGTGGAAGAAAATAAGTGTTTTGAGTGTGGTGTTCAGGAAGTAAGTAGCAGGTGATGGGGAAAGACTCAAGAACATAGCCTGAGTATTTCTATCTGTTTCCATGGCTTAAATTCTTTTAAATTCTTTCTGCAGCTGGCTTCTTATCTAGACAAAAATATAAACATGTAACTGTTTTACTCTTAAAATACTTTTTGCCTTTTGTTTCTTGTTCTTTGAGAAAGTCCAGACTGCTCGCTTTGGCAGCACATACATGTATTGAAAGTGGAACGATGCCGAGAAGGTTGCCAAGAAGGCGAGCAGGCTCCTTGAGCACAAGGATGTCATGCAGATCTGTGTTGCAGTCCATCTTTTTCTTTTTCTTTTTCTTTTTGGGTCATACTCGGCATTGCGCAGGGCTTACTCCTGGCTCATGCGCTCAGGAATTACTCCTGGCAGTGCTCAGGGGACAATATGGGATGCTGGGAATCGAACCCGGGTTGGCCACGTGCAAGGCAAACGCCCTCCCCGCTGTGCTATCACTCCAGCCCCAACGTCCATGTTTTTTACAGAAAGGAAAGCTTAGGCTTGTCTGGAACAAGAGGTCACTAGTCTTCAGTGCTTACTTTGCTTGCAAGGAGACCCGGGTACTATCCTCAGACCCACCTGGTCCCCGGAGCGCCACCAGGAGCAAACCTGAGGCACAGAAATGGGTGTTTTCCCCCAAAACCACAACTGAAACCGCAGCCTGGGCTGAGGAGCTCTCGTCAAGGTTGGAACACGCTGTGAGTGTGGGAACCCAGGGTAGAGCTGCCATGGCTCTCCAGGGTCCCCGAACACTGCCAGATGTGACCCCCAAACCAGAATAAATAAATAAAGCTAGCCTCTACTGGTTATAAATTACGAGATTTTCTCTTGACTGTTCACGTAGTTCCATAGATCAGAACAAGAAATGATCGACCCATTATAAAGTGCATTGTGTATCAGGCCCCCTTCTCACCCGAGTGGGCCTGACCACATATTCCTCATACTCCTTTCTGACTTTAAAATTGTAATTAAGATCTTACCTTCTCGGCAGAACCTTTGGATTTGCTTAATATGCGGCCACATAGGCTGCGGGCGATATGTCAGTCGGCACGCGTACAAGCACTTTGAGGAGACCCAGCACACCTACGCCATGCAGCTCACCAACCACCGCGTCTGGGACTACGCTGGAGGTACGGAGCATTTCCCGCTGCAGCCGTTCCTGTGGACACTCCCTCAGGGCCTCTTTACATGCACAAAAATCAAAATCACAAATCATCCTGTTATTCGTCGATTGCCTCGAGCAGGCCCCAGTAACATCTCCTTCATCCTAGCCCTGAGATTATATTCAAGGCTCTTTAGGAGAATGAGACCCATCATTGTTACTGGTATTTGGCATATTGGCTACGTCACAGGGAGTTTGCCAGACTCTGCTGTGTGGGCAGGCCAATTTGTCCAAAGTAGGAATGAGATAATAAGATGTCATAGTAAGATGTCGCGCGGCTGCAAATGCGGCCGCGTGGTTCTGGGAACTGGTTCTGAGAACTGGTTCCGAGATCTCCAAGCCTACTCGCATTTGGGCTGAGCATCCTCCACCTAGATCCTCCAAATTCCAGTAGGCGGGGGTCACACCCACCAACTGGCCACCTAGCGCCGTGTAATCCCATCAGCGGCCAAGACTCAGACTATAAAAACCAGTTCCCGGAAGAGAACAGTGCAGTCTCCTGCCCCCGCGCCTGACTGTCCTCGCCGCCGGGGCCCCTTGTAGGGGAGCGGGTTGAGCTTTCCTCCCCGCCCCGACCAGGGCTCCGGCAGCCAAAGACCTCCAGGACCAGCCACCATCTTTACATGCACAGCTTGAAATCTCCCACGGCTGTGGCACATTCAAATTCTCATGGTTCCTCTCCAGGACACATGTCCTCTGACTAGCCAGAATTCCACACTGTAGAGAGAGTTAATACTTCCACTCCTCTCTGGGACTCTTCTTAAAAGTCAAATGACTCAGGGCGAGAGAGATAGGACAGGAGGAGGGGGGCAGTGGGGAAGGTTCTTGCACGACCTGCCTGGGTCAGAGTCCCACCAGGAGTGAGCCCTTAAGAGCACAGAGCACCACCTAAGCACTGTTGTGTGTTTCCCCAAAACCAGAACAAGTAAATAGTAAAACTCTGATTCATCCCACTCTTAAGGAGATACTGTGGAGTCTTGCATCTAGAGCTGTGAAAATAAAAATGTTGGCACCGGAGAGATAGTACAGTGGGTAAGGTGTTTGCCTTACGTGAGACCAGTCCAGATTTGATACCCGACACTACATTAGGTCCAGGAATTAGCCCTGAGAGCTGCCTGGCATGGTCCCAGAAGTATGACAGTGATGATGATAATGCCAGAGGTGAAAGTATATGGAGTTAGTGGAGGGTGTGTTGCTACAGTGTTTTATGTGTGAACCCCTACATTAAGTTTTATAAACCATGATGCCTAAAATAAAATTTAGAAAAGACAAAAAATATTGAGAGGTATTTTTTCAGTCTGGAGGAACATGCTTGGGTGACTCCATTTCTGTTTTTCAGATAATTATGTCCATCGACTGGTTGCAAGTAAAACCGACGGGAAAATAGTGCAGTATGAATGTGAGGGTGATACTTGCCAGGAAGAGAAAATTGATGCCTTACAGTTAGAGGTAAGGTATTTCTTCAGTAATATTGTGGGTTACTTACTTGCTTTTCACTTGCTTTTTATATTACTTGCTTTTTAATATTCTAACTTGAAAGGGAGTTTGAACTTTTGATATTTTCATTTACCCTGCATGCAATTTTTTTTTGAAATTCTATTCTTGCTGTGAAGAATTATTGAAACTGTTTCATTCTATCCAGCTTTCTGATCACCACCCAACTTTCGAATGTCCAACATTCGAAGTTTCACTGTGCTTTAATTTCATTGTGATACTCCTAGTTGTCTCAAACTCAGAAATAAGGTTTTTGTCTACTAGCACTGTGGCACTGTCCTCCCGTTTGTTCATCGATTTGCTCGATCGGGCCCAGTAACGTCTCCATCGAGAGACTTGTTGTTACTGTGTTTGGCATATCGAATACGTCACGGGTAGCTTGCCAGGCTCTGCCATGCAGGCGAGATAGTCTCGGTAGCTTGCCAGGCTCTCCAAGAGGGGCAAAGGAATCGAACTTGGGTCAGCCAAGTGGGCCGAGTGCAAGGCAAACGCCCTACCCACTGTGCCATCGCTCCAGCCCAATAAAACCAAAAAATAAATTAAAACTCTCCCATTTGGCCTCACAGTGGCAGCTAGAAACTGAGCAAGCTTGATCAGAATGAGGCAACCCAAATAAAATCTTTCCATGCCCAGGAAACTTTCTCATAATATTGGCTGGCAGTATATGAAGTTGAGACTAATATATCAAAAGCCTTCTTTGCTTATGAATGTATTTCAGGAAACAAATTATTATAACCTGATATTTCTCCCTTGCACTAAATTTCACCTATTCTAAAATTGATGTAGTATAAATTTTGTGAGTTCTTTATTGATTTCTCAGAAATACGATTATTATGAAAAACAAATACCTTTGCCTTGAGAGGAATGTTTGTATTTTGTTGTATCACGGATGAAAACCAGGCCTAACTTGTCTAAGCAAGTGGTCTTCTGCTGAGTCACATCCCTGTCCTCATATCGCCAGACTCTTTGGTTTGGGACTATACTCAGCAATGCTCAGGGGTAACTCCTGTCCCAGGAATTACTTCTGACAGTGCTTGGGAAACCGTATGGGAAGCTGAGGGATCGAACCTGGGTTGACCATGTGCAAGGCAAGCTCCTTACCTGCTGGACTATCTCTCCAGCCCTCTAGTCTTAAAATCTGATAGATTCAGTGCAGAAGGCTGATCTTGCCAAACCCGGTGGTACTCAGAGCTTACTCATGCCTCTTCTGTACTTAGGGATCGCTCCTGGTGGGCTTAGGAGACCATATGGTGTACAGGGGATTGAACCCAGATTGGCTGCATGCAAGGCAAATGCCCTACCTGTTGTACTGTCAGTCAGCCTCTCAAATATTCTCTTAGTATCTATTGATAATTATCATAATTTTTGCTTTGCCTATTATAGTATATCCATTTGATTTGTATATGTTAAGCTACTCTTGCTTGTCTGTAATAAATCCTACTTGGTCATAACATATGATTTAAAAAAAAAGGCTGATGTCTGGGCGTGAGAGATAGTACAGTGGGTAGGGTGCTTGCCCTGCATGTGACCGACTCAGGATTGATTCCTGGCATCTCTTATGGTCCTCTGAGCCAGAAGTGATCCCTGAGTGCAGAGGCAGGCATGCATAACCCCAAAACCAAAACAAACAGAGAGGGCAAGTGTCGGGGCCATAGCGATAGTACAGCAGGTAGGGCACTTGCCTTGCACGCGGCTGACCTGGGTTTGATTCCTGGCATCCCATACGGTCCCCTGAGCATTACCAGCACTAATTCCTATGTGCAGAGCCAGGAGTAACTCCTGAGCATCGCCGGCTATGATCCAGAAAGCCAAAAAAATAGTTTAGTGTTACCGTTTATAATTATATTGAGGGGTCAGAGCAATCGTACAGTGGGAGGGCATCTGTCTAACACTCAGCCAACCTGTGTTAGATCCCCCAGCACCCCATATGATCCCTCGAGTCTGCCAGGAGTGAGTCCTGAGTGCAGATCCAGGAATAACCTCTGAGCACCACAAGGTGTGGCCCCCAAACCATAAATAAATAAATAAATAAATAAATTGATAGAGGGAAAAGTTTAGATCTGTCATTTGAACATTCATGGGTGGAGAACCTTTTTTCTGCCCAGGGCCATTCGGATATATGTAAGATTATTTGTGGGTTACACAATACAAGTAGATGGCTGTGGACAGCTTACAAGAAGCATATATGTCTGTCTCATCATGTAGCAGGGCCAGATCACATGATTTCCTGAGCCTTTAGGCTCTTCACTGCTGGTTTAGAGTGAGTAACTTCCATATTAATTTTAAGTATGTGTAGGGGGCCAGAAAGATAGTATAGCAAGCAGGGCACTTGCCTTGTAAGCAGACGACCCTGGTTTGATCCCTAGTACCCCAAATTGCCCAAGCCCGCCAGGGATTATCCCTGAGCACAGAGCCAGACTTAAATCCTGAACACTGCTGGGTGTGGACCCAAAACAAAAATAAACATATTTCAGATATTTCTGAAATAAACATATTTCATATTTCTCTCTTGTCTTAGACTAGGTTGTAAGTCCCAGAAGATCAGGAGGATATTTATTAATCTCTGTGGCCTGGTTTGTGAGGGGAATGAAGACATACCATCCACTATGATGAGAATTCTTATAATTCTGTAGGTCTGTTAAAAGACAGGTTTCAGTGGGCTGGAGCGATAGTACAGCGGGTAGGGCGTTTGCCTTGCACGTGGCTGACCCGGGTTCAATTCCCAGCATCCCATATGGTCCCCCAAGCACCGCCAGGAGTGATTCATGAGTGCATGAGCCAGGAGTAACCCCTGTGCATCGCCGGGTATGACCCTAAAAGAAAGAAAGAAAAAAAAAGTCAGGTTTCAGGGACTGGTGTGATAGTACAGCAGTTAGGGTGCTAGTCTGGCATGCAGCTGACCAGGTTTGATCCCTAGCAGTCCATTTGGTCTTCTGAGCTCACCAGGAGTGATCCCTGAGCACTGAGTCAGGAGTAAGCCCTGAGCACCACCGGTGTACCACCCTGACAGCCCCCCACCCCTCAAAACATAAAGTTAGGTTAAAGTTAGATTTTAATTGGATTTCAGAGTGACAATAATAACTTAAGCTTTGGTGTTCTCTGTTTTTCTAGTATTCATATTTACTAACAAGTCAGCTGGAATCGCAGCGAATCTACTGGGAAAACAAGATAGTCCGGATAGAGAAGGACACGGCGGAGGAGGTGAGTTTCTGGTTTCTGGGGCCAGAGCTGCATGTGGCAGGGCCAACGCTGGGGTGGGGAAAGGCAGGCTTGGAGTTCTGCACCAAGAAGGCTCACCGGGCTGCACTCTGGCTCTGCATGCCAGAGGCCTGAGTTCCTGTTACTTACTGCCTGACTACCTTCCCCATCCCCCCAGTCTGCCTCAGCACCTCCAGGAGCTGTCACAGAGCACAGAGCCAAGAGTAGTCAATCAAAACGGCCATGTATGGGCCTCCCCAGGCTTCTGTGAAAATCCCCCTCTGTTGATCAGCAGATAAGGAAATCCTCTTTTTACCTTTTTCAAATACCTTTGTTATACGTCGTTTATGTCTCATTAAAGCTGGGGTGGGGCAGAGCAATACTACTGCCGGTAGGACATTCACCTTGCACCTTGACCTGGGTTCGATTCCCAGCATCTCATATGGTCCCCCTGAGCACCGCCAGTTTTTAGTTCCTGAGCTCACAGCTAGGAGTGATCCCTGAGCATTGCTGGGTGTGACCCCCCCAAAAAAAACCCAAAAAATAAGTACATAAACATGGGGGTCGCTCAGTTGGGTCGTCTGTAAAATCTAACTATGGATCAGAATTTCAGAGAGGGGACCTGAGCAATAAGTACAGTGGGGAGGGCACTGGCCTTGCACATGACTGACCCAGGTATGGTCCTCAGCACCCCATATGGTCCCCAGAGCACCGCCTGGAGCTTTCCCTGAGTGCTGAGCCAGGAGTAACTTCTGAACACAGGTGTGACCCAAAAACAAAGAACCAGAATTCCAGAAAAGTCTAAACACCTCAAATATCACCATATTAGAGACATATCTCTAGGCAATATTAGTGAACAAGAAATTCTGTGTTATGATGAGTGAAAATTGGCAAAAGGGAAAGGCAGAGACAAACTACTGCAAAGTAAGCATGATTTAAGAAGGAAGAGGAAGCAGACATGTATTCTCAATTAGGAGTGGTAGACCAAGAAGAAATTATTAAAATTTCACTGCAGGGGCTGGAGCAATAGCACAGCGGGTAGGGCGTTTGCCTTGCATGCGGCCAATCCAGATTCGATTCCCAGCATCCCATATGGTCCCCTGAGCACTGCCAGGGCTGATTCCTGAGTGCAGAGTCAGGAGGAACCCCTGTGCGTCGCCAGGTGTGACCCGAAAAAGCAAAAAAAAAAATAAAAACAAAATTTCACTGCATTCTGAGCTTTTTATTCAGTTGAGAAATTAAATACTGGGGCCGAAGCAATTCTGCAGCAGGTAGGGGCACTTGCCTTACATGTGGCTGACCCTAGTTCAGCCCCTGACATGGTCCCCTGACCCATGCCAGAATTGTTGCCTGCGTTTCAGAGCCAGGGGTAAGCGCTGAGCACTGCCGGATGTGGGCTTCTTTTTTAAAAAATTAAGCAATATTTTAAAAGCCAAGGGCCAGAGTGATAGTACAGCGGGTACAGAATCGCTTTCAGATGGCAGACCTCGATTTGAATCCTAGCACCCTGTTTGGTTCCCCAAGCCTGTGGGAGTGACCCCTGGAGTGCAGAGCTAGGAATAAGTCATGAGCACTACAGGTGTGGGACACCCACCCCCCAAAAAAAGAAAATTCCCTGGGAATGTAGTACAATGGGTAAAGAGCTCTGTATGTGATTCCCTGAATACAGCAGGTGTGGCCCAAAACCTTATAAAGAAATAAAATACCTGGTATGTACCTTGGAAAATTTTTTAAAAGAAACCTTGTATTGAAGGGCTCGAATATTTGGTGCGGGTTTTTTGGTTGTTGATGGGGTGAAGGAGGGCTCTGGGCCGTGCCCTGTGGCGCTCTGGACTAACACCTGTGCCCAAGGCTCACTCCACAGGGCAGGCGATGGTGCAGCTGCCAGGGCGACGGCCTTGCACTCATCCTCGCCAGCCCATCTACGTCCCAGAACACTGCTGGGTGTGGCTCAAACACATGCGACTTGGGTGTGCACTAAAAAAATATCGTTGAAAAAGATCCCTCCTGGTAGTGTCCAGTGGACCGTATGTTGTGACAGGCATTCTCTACGTGCAGGGCAAGCACCTTCCCCCTGTGCCCTCTGATCCCTGTGCCCGAGAGGCTTGCTTAAATAGGCAGGTTATTTGGAGGTTGGAGCGATTTCGCTTTTTGTTAACTGAGTCCGGTTTTTCCTAATGCCTTGTGCAATTCCATTAAAACAATTGCACTCTAGACCCGAGGGTTTGTAATCTGAGTCAGCCATTTGGTTTGGCAACTTGGGAACAGCTGCTTTCAGGAGAGACTGCAGGCGCGGAGGCAGCAAGATGGTTCTTTGCAATGGACAGGAGTGAAACCGGGAGTCACAGAGGCCTCCAAGGTCACCACAGGGACGGCTGACCTCAGGGCAGCGGCACTCACATTTTAACCACGTTCTTCACAGAAGGTGCTGCTGGCTCAGGGGCCAGTGGTGAGGTCAGCTGTAGAGCGCCTGCCTGGCAGGCACAGTGCCAGGAGTTGGATCCCAGACACTCAGTGCAGTACCAGGGGCACTGCTGCTGGGAATCTGACGCAGCAGCAAGGATGCAGTCCTGAGTGCACCAGGGCCAGATGTGTGCGGCCTCCAGCAAGTTCCACGGCCTCCAGGGAAACTCCCAGCGAACATCGCAGCGGAAGTGTGTGACCCGTAGTCGTTGCCAGATAGCCCTAAACAAAGGGAAGGGCACTGGGAGAGAGTGTGGTGGGAAGGGCACGCGCCTTAGATATGGTAACTCGAGGGTTCTGTTTCTGGCCTCGAATGTGACCCCTCAGTACAGAGCTAGGGTAAACCCTGAGCATTGCTGGGTATAGCCCCCCAAAAGTGGGGGGCAGGTAAGGCAGGAGATTGGCTGCTCCAGTGGGTCGAGGAGAAAATGGTCTGATGGTAGGCCCAGATGGAGGCCCAGATTGTGCCCTCCTGGGTTTCCGTCCGGTGCGGAGCCCTGAGCTATACAAAAACCACTGAGCACTTGGAAGCTTTCAGTAAGCAGGACCCTAGGGGGCATTTTCAGAATTTAGGGACAGTTTTGGGGTTTTTGGGTTTTTCTTGCCACACCCGGTCATGCTCAGGGGTTACTCCAGGCTTGCTCTGCACTCAGGAACGACTCCCAGCTATGCTCAGGGGACCACAGGGGATTCTGGGGTTTGGTGCAATGTAGCCTTCTGCTCGCCGGATTACCTCTCGCCCAGAGGACAGTGTTCATTATTCACAGGTTCTGGGCCAGAGGAATCGCATAGGAACTTAGAAGAGTATTTGCCTTGCACAAATATGGTCACAAGGTCAAATCCCTGCATCCCCACACGTGCCAAGCACAAACCTGGCAGCTCTGTTCTCTGGTGCCACAATGATTTCTGTTGCACCACAGCTGGGCAGTATAGTCCCATAAAAAGGGGTGCGATCCCCACTGAACAGCACAAGTTAAAAAAAAAACAGGCAGGTAGCACCACCACCAGGAAATGCAACTTTTCGACTTTTGTCTTCATTTTTTTTCTTTTTTCCGAAGCTCAGCTTTTTCCGGGTAGGTGTGTGAGTTTGTAGTGACCCTCGTAAATTGTGCTGTAGGTAAGAGTGCAAGCCCTGCCACCAGCTCTAGAACCTTTGGTGAGCACCATGGCCAGAGAGAGTACAGGAGGAAGGCCCTTGCCTTACATGTGAACCCGACACAGCATGTAGTCTCGGGAGCACTACTAGGAGTCATCCCTGAAAACCGCGAGGTGTGGGACTCCCTTATTTCCCCCCAAATTTAAACTTTACCTCTTTCTCTATATAAAATTTTTTTAATTGATTAATTTTTTTAGAGAATGGGTGAATACTTCAGCAGCCCCTGGTCTTCACAGTATCATCAATAATAAAAATAAAGGAAGGGGATAGAGCAATAGCACAGTGGGGAGGGCATTTGCCTTGCATGTGGCCAACCTGGGTTCGATTCCCGGCATCCCATATGGTATCCCGAGCACTGCCGGGAATAATTCCTGAGTGCACGAGTCAGGAGTAACCTCTGAGCATTGCTGGGTGTGACCCAAAAAGCAAAAAAAGTGATCTTTTTGTTTTTTTTATATGTCCCAAAAAAACTAAAGAGAAAAAAAATCTTCAGATGAATTTTAATTTTCCTCTCCAATTTTTTTTTTCTTTTTGGCTTTTTGGGTCACCTGGCAATGCTCAGAGGTTACTCCTGGCTCTACACTCAGGAATCATCCCTGGCAGTGCTCTGGGAACCCGGTGGAACTTCAGGGATCAAAACCGGGTTGTCTGCGTGCAAGGGAAACACCCTACACGTTGTACTATGGCTTCGGCCCCCATATTTAAAACATTTTAAAATGTATTAAAAATAGGGCAGGAGCAATAGTATGGAGGGTAAGGTGCTTGCCTTGCAAGGGGCCAATGCAGATTCAATCCCCAGTGTCCCCCAAGCCTGCCAGGAGTGATTCCTGAGTGCAGAGCCAGGAGTAACTCCTGAGCATCACCGGTGTGGTCCCAAGACAAGCAAAAAAGTTAGAGGAGCATGTTCTTCCAACTTGATGGGAGTTGTCTAAAGTTAATTTCTTTTTTAGAGGGGAGGCCACACCTTGCTGTGCCCAGGGTTTACTCCTTGCTCCATACTTGGGGATTACTCCTTTTAATGGTCAGGGCACCGTATATGGTGCCAGGGATCAAACCCAAGTGGGACACATGCCACATGCAAGGCAGGTGTTCTACACCCTATATTGTGTGTCTCTCTCTTTTTTTTTTTTTTTTTTGCTTTTTGGGTTACATCCAGCGACGCACAGAGGTTACTCCTGGCTCTACACTCAGGAATTACTCCTGGCAGTGCTCAGGGGACCATATGGAATGCTGGGAATTGAACCCAGGTTGGCCGCGTGCAAGGCAAACACCCTTCCTATTGCTCCAACCCAGTCTACTGTCTTTTTTTTTTTTTTTAATTTTTATTAGTGAAACACCATGAGGTACAGTTGTAGACTTACAAATTTTTGTGCTTGGGTTTCGATTATACAATGATCAAATACTCATCCCTCCACCAGTGCCCATTCTCCATAAAAATATGGAACGCTTCATGAATTTGCGTGTCATCCTTGCACAGGGGCCATGCTAATCTTCTCTGTATCATTCCAGTTTTAGTATATGCTGCCGAAGCGAGCACTATACTGTCTCTTGAGCCCACAACAAAATTGCATTTTGCCACTGGGCCATCGACAGGACCCTTTAGTTTCTCTTACTTTCATCTCCTCTACTCTCCCTCCTCCTCTTCTTCCGCTGAGCAGTAGAGTTGAACGTTTCCACTGTTCATAGATCTATGTGTACCTGTGTGAATACAGTTTCTACCCAGCTGGGCTTAACAGGCCCTCAACTAGGATGATTGGCACACAGTGCAGGATTTGTAAATTCCCTTAACTGTTTAAGATAATGTAGTCTGGGGGCTAGAGAGATAGTACAGAGTTAAGTCTTGGCGTGCGACTAATCCCAGTCTGATCTGGACTCAACAGGTCATCGGCTCCACTGACATGCTTTTTGACTTTTGAGCAGTACCTCTTGACACTTAGCAATTCCTGATCCCTTGTTGATCCTGGTACAGAAAAATAGGATTAATGGCATTTAAGTAGTAAATGGCATTTACTTTCTCTCAAGGGTCTCTTTGTATTGCAGTAAATGTCTAGATACATAAAGTAAATGTGTAGGTAATTTGAAAGAATGTAAAGTTAGCACAGACACCTTTTTACTGATGCGATGAAAGTGATTTCTATTTGCTTTTTCAGATAAACAACATGAAGACCAAATTTAAAGAAACAATTGAGAAATGTGATAACCTGGAGCACAGACTAAATGACCTCCTAAAAGAAAAGCAATCTGTGGAAAGAAAGTAGGTATAATTCAGTCTGTTCTTTAATTGGCATTGTGTATGGTGAAAGATAATTTCTGTGTCATCTCCTTAATTTCTTTGAAAATGCTCCAGTTTTCAGGGGGCACTATTCAGGAGCAAATTTACTGTAACTTACTGTTTATTAAAAGCCTGGTATCTCCGGGGCCACCAGACGTGATAGTACAGTACAGCAGGGAAGGCATGTGCCTGTATGCAATCCATCCAGGTTCAATCCCTAGCACCCCACAAGGTCCCCTGAGCCCACTAGGAGCGATCCCTGAGCTCAGAGCCAAGAATAGCACCGGAGCACAGCCAGCTGTGGCCCCCAAACAAATGAAAACTCAAATCTAGTATCTCAGGGCTGAGGGCCATCATGTGGAATGCAGCATGGATTCCTGCACTATTTTGGCCCCATCTGGTGGAATTCAGTTTATCTTTTTGATTTGGTGCTCAGGAGTCACACTCCTTGCAGTGCTGGGAGGACCATGTGGTACCAGGGCTCAAACCCAGGTAGGTCTCCTGCATACAAAAACACCTGAGCACCGGCAGGAGTAATTCCTGAGTGCAGAGCCAGGAATAACCCCTGAGCATTGCCGGGTGTGACCCAAAAAGCAAAAAAAAAAAAAATACAACGGGCAGGACCCTGTTATTTTGGGAGACGGATGCTCCTATTGAAAATTGGCTTTCTGGTTTAAATTATACCTGCAGAAATAATTGGATGGGAGGGGGTGCAACTTTGTGGGGGTGTCTTGGCCACACCAGGCTGTCCTCAGTGGGCCTTGTAGTGCCAAGAGATCAAACACTGCTCAGCTGTGTGAAAGGCCAAGTGTCTTACCCAAAATATTCCAACCCTATGAGTGATTTTTGGGGTTTTTTTCCTCCAGACAAATGGATCTAAAGTCAGTTTAAGGGAATAATTATTCATTCCCTTAAATAAAAACCCAAAAGTATTTCTAGGGGCCAGAGAGATGTGGGGGGGCGGCACTTGCCTTGCATGTTGCTGACTCGGACTGATCTTTGGCTTCCCATATGGTCCCCTGAGCATTGCCAGGTGAGCCTCAACAAAACAAAAGTACTTTTAGTTTCAGGACTGTAGTTCGGCAGTAGATCACCTGTCTCACATATGAGGGCCTGGGACCTTAATTTTGTTTTTGTTTTGTTTTTAAAGAAACCTTTTATGGACTAGAGACATAGCTCAATAGGCTTACCACACACTTTGTGTGTTGTGTGTGGGAATAGCCGGTTTAAACCCTGGCACTACTTAATGGTTCTCTGAGCACCACTGGGTGTGAGCCAAAACACTCTCTCACCAAAAAAAAAAAAAAAAAAAGACAAAGCACCTTTCTTGTCCTAAATATTAGAGTTATTAAAAGGTTATAAAAATCATGCAAAAAATGCCCATATATCTTTCATCCATTTTTCCCCATTGTCAAAATGTAGATTTTTTTTTTAATAACGTTTTGGACTTTTGGCAATAAAATCCGAAACATAAAATTTGACCTTTTTGCCAGTTGAGAAGGTTCTTGGAGCTACTCCCAGCAATGCGCAGGGGCTTCTCCTGGCTCTGCTCAGAGGTCACTCGTGGTGGTGTTGGAGGACCAGATGCAGTGCCAGAGGTCAGAGCAGGGTCAGCCACTTGAGAGGCAAGCCCTTCACCCCGCACTCTCTCCCAGGCCCCCATTTGACTTTTTTACAGCAGGGAAGGGTGGCTACACTCAGCAGAACTTGGGCTGTTTCTGACTCTGCGCAGGAATTAATGCTGGTGTTGCTCAGGGCACCGGATGTGGGTGCTGGGGATCAGACCCGGGTCAGCTGCATGCAGGGTGAGTGTTTGCCCACCTGAGCCCTCTCTCCAGCCCCGTGACTATTTTTAAGTATAAGTCAGTAGTGTCTTTAACTATCACTACCATTTCTAAAACTTTATTACCACAAGCAGAAGTGAACTAGATATTTTTTGGGGGGTGTGGGGGGCACACATGGTGATGTACAGAGGTTACTCCTGGCTCTGCACTCAGGAATTATTCCTGGCGGTGCTCAGGGGACCATATAGGATGCTGGGAATTGAACCTGGTTTGGCCGCGTGCAAGGCAAATGCCCTACCCGCTGTGCTGTCGCTCCAGCCCCTAGAATTTTTTTTTTCTTTTTTGCTTTTTGGGTCACACCCAATGATGCACAAGGGGTTACTCCTGGCAGTGCTCAGGGGACCATATGGGATGCTGGGAATCGAACCCGGGGCCGGCCGCGTGCAAAGCAAACGTCCCACCTGCTGTGCTATCTGTCCAGCCCCAAGATTTTTATTTTTAACTGTTGAAAATACTAATAGCATTCACTGGGGGTGGGGGTGTGTGGCTTGTATAGCACGTGTTTTGTATGTATGAAGCCCTGGATCTGATACCTAGTACCAAAAAAGAAAAAAAATTCTATACTCTGAGTAATCTAATAAATTGAACTGTATTAAAGAAATTACAAGTTGGGGCTGGCTGAGAGCTAGACAGTACAGTGGATAAAGTATTTACCTTGCATGCAGCCTACCTGCTGTTAATCCCCAGTACCTCATATGGTCCCCCGCCAAGCCCTGCCAGGAGTGAGCCCTGAGCACCACCAGGTACAGCCCCCACACCAAATAAAATTTAAAATAGAAGTTATCATACTGGTAAAAGTATTGTTTCACACCTTTTTTTTAATTCTCGCATGCCTGATACTTGTGGTGACTGTGTGTTACTCATAGTATGAAGACCTCCAAATAATTTTAGCCAGTTCTCTATTGAGGAACATCTAACTTGTCTACTATTAATAGTACTGAGGTGAGCTTCAGTACTATGTTCTGTTCACTCTCGACCAAACCTATTGAATAGGAGCCATTCCTGGAAATAAAGTAGCTGTGTCCAAAGGCTTATGGAATCCTTTTTTCCATAGATATTGTTGAGTTGACTTTCAAAGAGCTTATGCCAGTTCCCATGCAGTGCCACTGTGAGGGAGTGCCCCTTTTTCCACATTTATTGAGTGTTTGGCATTCTGATATGTAAAACTGGTGTCTCAAATGGCATTTCAATTTATAATTCTTTACTTGTGAGTAAGCTTGAACATCAAGAATGGGGCACTCCCTAATCTTAAATCCTTCTCCAGCAAATGCAGTGAGGTCAGAACACTTGACTCTCCAAGAATGTCACTTTGCCTCATAACTTCTTTATCATGTCTGTCATCTCTAAGCCCCCCTGCTTAACCAGTGACTGCAAAGCAGAGAGCGAGACATTAGCATTTTTGCCATGAATAACAGCAGTTCTGCTACTGAAATGTCCTGGTCTTGAATGTGCGCTTGTGTTAACTAGAGCAAAATTCTAGCTTTGTGTGGCTGTTGCAATGGGGCGGTTACCCTAAGCGAATTCTGCGGTCAGGGCCCCTCTGTTCGCTCCCCGAGCAGAAAGAAAACTGTCAGCACATTTTACCTTTTATGTTTATTTTTTCAATTTTACTTTCTTGATTGAATCACTGTGAGATAGACCCGTACAAAGCTGTTTGTGACCAGGTTTCAGTCATACAGTGTTCCAGCACCCATCCCTCCACCAGTGTACATTCCCCGGCACGAGTGTCCCCAGGTTCCCTCCCATCAGCCCCCAATCCCCACCCCCGCCTGCCTCTATGGCAGGCGCTTTTCTTCTCTCTCTGTCTCTGTCTGTCAGCACGTCTTTTTTTTCTTTTCTTTTTGGGTCACACCTGGCGATGCACAGGGGTTGCTCCTGGCTCTGCACTCAGGAATTACCCCTGGTGCTGCTCGGGGGACCATATGGGATGCTGGAATCGAACCCGGGTTGGCCGTGTGCAAGGCCTACCCGCCGTGCTATCGCTCCAGCCCCTGTCAGCACGTCTTAAGACACATGTTTCCTCTGTCTGACAACAGGTGCACACAGCTGAACACGAAAGTGGCCAAACTCACGACCGAGCTCAAGGAGGAGCAGGAAATGAACAAGTGTCTGCGCGCCAACCAGGTCCTCCTGCAGAACCAGCTGAAGGAGGAGGAGCGGGCGCTGAAGGAGACCTGCGACCAGAAGGACCTGCAGATCACTGAGATCCAGGAGCAGCTGCGCGACGTCATGTTCTACCTGGAGGCGCAGCAGAAGATCAACCACCTGCCCGCCGAGACCCGGCAGGAGATCCAGGAGGGTCAGATCAACATCGCCATGGCCTCAGCCCCCAGCGCCCCCAGCTCGGGGAGCGGCGGGAAGCTGCCCTCCAGGAAGGGCCGCAGCAAGCGGGGCAAGTGACCCTCAGAGCAGCCCGCAGCCCGGAGACTGTCCTTGGCACCCCCGACTGCGCCGGGTCCTCCGCTACATGTGAGGGTGGGCCCTAAAAAGTACAAGTGAGCATCGAGCCGCAGTTGTTCGGGTCTTTGATTTGCTGGCAAGTGGCACAGCAGGGTGAGGGCGGCCGAGTAGGAGCCGATGGACACGGACGTTTGCCGAAGGGGTCTGCTCTCCGGCCAGAGGGCTGCACCGACCTCAGACATTCTCTTGCCCATTTCGCCTCCTTCCTCCCTGATAGATGCCCCCACTCTGCTGTGCATTTCTTCATTGTATTTATTGAGTTGTACATTTAACGTTAGTTCTGGGGTCGGTTTAAGACTATTCCGCGCGTGTGTGTGTGTGTGCGTGCGTGTGTGTGTGTGTGTGTGCGCGTGACCTCAAAGGCAACATTACCTCGCACTAAAGCACCAAATCTTCCTGAAGTCACTGCAGCTGCTTGAAAGAGAGGTTCCTGCCAGCTCCTGAGCATTTATGAGAATTCCCTAGCATCTTCCATTCCATCCCTGTCTTTCGGGAATGGAAGGATGGGCTGGATGCTGTCGCAAGAGGCTGGGTCTATCTAAACCTGCCCCGGCAGCCCCAGCCGCCCTCTCTGTGCTCCAGGGCCAGCCAGGAAAAAAAGAACAACTGAGGGCAGATTGAGTCGAACCAGTGCAGGAAAATTGGTGCCTCCCCTTCTTTTGTTTTTGATGACGCCCCACTTCGTTCTGAACGTCACATGAGGAACCTTCATGTTTTTTTGCACACTCTGGATCTCAAGAGTAGACTTCTTAGCATCTAGCAGGAATAAGCAGGCAGGTTTGTCGCCTCTGTGGAAAAGGTAGAGCCTCTGGCTGGCTGTGTATTTTCTGGGATCAGTGTTTTCTGAATGTTTACAAAAGATCGGGCTGCACGTTCAGGTTGCAGCTAGAGGGACTTGGGCAGATTTTCAGTTATGCTTTCCAGATATAACCAAAGGCTGTATCTAAATCTGAAAATTGGAATCTTAACCGAACCCCTTTTAAAGAGTCATAGAATGCTTGTGGACCAACAGAAAGAGGTTGTGTACTTTGTCTAGAATGAGGAATGCCCAGCAGTCTCGAATATTCAGTCATTGAGCAAAATTCACATCAAACCTGTGTTGGAATTTCACTTCCAAAACAAGGTCGCTGGTAAGTTAGTGAGACAGGCTGTGTATGATGGGGTTGGTTTTCTGCTTTATAATTAGCCAAAGTTTTCACATTATCACTTTTCAGACTTGTTTAGCTTATGAATAAGCCTCATCCCCTTTACTTAAATGTCTCGCAGATTTCTTGTTGAGGACACCAACTGTATGAATAATCCTGCATCCATTTTTATGGGATGTGCTGCAGCATCTCCCAAAGAACCTTACCTGTCACTTTGCAAAATGAATGTGCTCAGAAGTTATCAGTTTTTACCTAGGGCAGACCAACCCTCTGAGTCCCCCCCGGGACTTGGATCTACAACTCTCTTAAAGCAAGCGTGGGAATGTAAAGCATAACCTAATTCTCTTTCCTATAGAGATTCTATTTTCTTTAAAATCTATTTTTACACTAGTTAGAACCTTGCTTTTTTGGCCAAGTATTTGTCTTGCATGTCTGACCTTGCAGAAGCTGGGGTGGATTGTAGCATACTAATGAAGAAGGTTAGAAGTAGTTTGCAAAGCTTGTTCACTCTTTCATTTCTCAGTGCTCACCTCCACCTAGCAGCCCTACCACCAGCGGGGAGAGCAGATTTTCAGTATCGGAGGAATCAGAGTTCCGAAAGGCTGAGCGCCGGGCCAGGAGGAAATAGGCAAATGTTTCCAAACTACTTGAAGGTTTAAAAAAATGTTACAGGGGGAAAAAAATCTTACCGAGATATTTAAAGAAAATGTTGGTTTTCCTTTTTTTCAATGGTCAGAGTCTTCTTTGATTTTACAAAATTACATAAGACAAAAGCTGTTGGTGTTTTCTTGGGGTTGAAAATGAACCACGTAACATATCCACACTACCTTGAACAATAATTGCATTAAAATAACCAAACTTTGAAATGAGACTGCCCAGTGTGAAATTTGTGTCTCTCTGATTGACCCTTTCTGGGGAGGCCGACTTAAAAGACTCCAAGGCCATGCCAGTGGCCTATATTTCAGAAGCGACAACCCCGCTCGCTGCGATGCAGTGAACAGCTTGACTGTCTTTCTGTCCCCCTGGAGTCCAAATATAGCAGGATTGGGAGGCTCTGGTTCATAGAACACCAAACGCACGCGTCTCTTGCAAACTCAAAGCAAACCTGAGGCTTTTTTCCAGGCCCTCCACCAAGCTGAGATTGCTTTATTTTTGGAATGCGTCACGAGTGTAAATTGTCAGGATACACCGGGTAGTACTGAGCACCAACACGCTTCCTGCCCCGCTTCTCGGTGAAGCCCCTGAAAGGGCAGAGAAGCCGCTGAAACAGCACGGGGAGTGGGGGAATTTGGAGAATGGCAGACGAACACCCTTGGGCCACTCCTTGGAGCCTCCTCTCCTCATTCCAGGGGGAAACACGAGCTGCAAATACCCTCCGCAGACGTGGCTACTGAGCACCATGCCCTGCTGCCGAGGCTGGTGGCAAATTTTGGCTTCTGGGATGGCGTCCATGGGCTTAGATGAAAGGTGAACGCACCCTCCGCAGCATTTGAGGAAAGCTATTTTCTCCAAGATCAAGCGGAATTAGCTTGGTGGCAGTGGTTCCGCCTCATCGGGCCTCCGCAGCAGCTTTCAGTACTGGCTCCTTGCTCCTCCACGGTATTCGTTGATTTCCAGACTCCGTGGTAGCTTGGCCACCACCGTACAAGACCAGAGGAAGCCGTTCGTGCTCCCTGGCCTGTGGGAATGTTGGAAACGAGTCCTTAGCATCCCTGCCTGGCGACCACATCCGCAGCTGGGGTTTTTAAAAGTTAAATTGTGGAAATCACAGGAAGCAGTGAAGTTGGGGGCAGAGACTCCCTTAGGCCTTACCCCGAAGGCCAGTGTTCTTCCCCCATCTAATGAGGAGTGATTGCCCCTAAATTCTGCACTGTGTTAGCCTGTGTTTGCACCGGGGGTCTTGGGGGAACAGGGAAATTATATAAGGCATCTTTCTCTTCTGGGTGATTGAGTGAAGGGGAATTGTGGACAATATTTTTATTTTGAGGGGAGCACACCCAGGGGTGCTCAGGGATCACACCTGGTGGGCTTAGGACCATATGGCATGGCAGGGATCGAACCCAGGTCAGGCGCGTGCAAGGCCAGCGCTTTACCTGCTGTGCTATCACTCCGTCCCCATATTGTGGTGGATTATTCGATTATTCCCGGTGAATGTCATCATTAGCTCCTTTGTAACGGGAACCCACTGCTTGTCTTAGTGGGAACCATTTCCCTCTCCCTGGTAACTTGATCTTTTATCCCTGAAAATCACATACACCCCCGGAAAAATGCTCACTTAGAAAAGCCAGTACTAACAGACATTCATTTTGAAAGTTGTCCTTTCAGAAGCCAGAACTATTTCAGAATCATTCTAGTTCGGTGCTCTTATGCACCAGAAGCAGCCAGTCTCTCACTGTAGTTCTGGAAGCTGAGGAGAGCAAGAAAGTGGCCCTGCCATTGGCTCTAAATCCGGATTTGGCATTCTTGCTGCCTTAAGAAGGCCGGGAAGAGATGAACAATCTGTTGTTTTATACAAGATGACTGTGGTCTTTGGGGCCTAATGCGGAATTGCTCCGGGTCGAAGCTTCTCACTGGAATCATCTGGAAAATGTGGTTTGGGTGCTGGCACGGAGCGGCACTGTACGGAGAACATTTGTGACTCTGAGGCTAATTATCAAGCACAGTGAGTGAACGAAAACGGCTTTGCGTCTTTTTTTCTCAGACCGTGTTCTCAATCCCCTGGCCCAAAACTCCTTCCACGTCCAGTTTCTGGAAATAAAAGCAGAGACCTTTGCCCAGGGTCGGGGGTCAGAGCGCACTGGACAGGAAGGTTTATGATCCCCAGGCTCAGCGTGAGTGAAGGGCCAGTTTTTCTGCCAAGGTGAAAGGAACCCCGTAGCACGGCCATAGATGGTGAAGCGTCAGACTCTTCCGACCTGTCTCCCCAGGCAGCAGGTCCCAGGCCACATGGCCTTGGCTCTTTGTCCCTTCATTTAGAAGTTCCCACTGAGCGGTCCAGCAGCATCCATTCCTAATTAGAAATTCTCTATCCCCGCTTTGGGGCCCTGTTAGAGGCCAGCATTGGGGCCTTCCCTGCAGGCGGTCAGGAGCCGAGTGCCCTAAAAAGAAGGAGGTGTTGCCACCACTTCAGAAACTTGCCTGTGTCACTTGACATCATTAACATGGTGCTTCGCACCAAGTGACTTGGGTGCTAACAGAGAAGAAGGGGCAGAAGAAAAGATCCCGGGGAAAGACCTAGACGCGAAAACTTAGGAGGGATGAGACGGATCCCTTTCTCGCCACACTGCGACAGAAAGCCAACAAATCGTGACGTGTCACACAGCACCAGAGGCTCCTTGAGCGCCATTCCCCATGGACAGTCTCCCGAAAGCTTTCCCCTCACGCGTTCCGACGGATCGCTTTCTGTCCGTGCAGAAACGCGGAGCCCCAGAGGGCTTGCCAAGAGGACAGCGGTAGGAGAGCCACGTCACAGTCCCCCATGTCCCCACCCCACCTGTCCTTGGGGTGCGGGGGGGATGAAAATCCTCTTCCCAAAATGCACGCCTCAGGAAAACAGCTTCCTCGTGTTTCCACGCTGAGAACAGCAACACCAGCTGGCCGGTATCCCGCCCGGAGCCAACTGTAGAGCGTGGGGATTCTGTAGCCAGAAGGCTCAGGGGGCCCCTGGCCACCCTCCCCCCACCCCACATTTGACTCCGATTACGTGGGAACAGGCCAGAAGTTTTCCTGGCCCGATGGAGGAGGCCCCAAGCTGTGGCCCAGAATCTTTCCTGAAAGTCCATGCAGCTCTCTCCCTGCTGCCAGCCCAGCACTTTCTCGTTGGCCAGATTCCTGGCTCTGCTTGGCCGGAGCAAGGCTAAGCTCTCTCCTACTCCTCTCTTCCTAAATGCTGGCTTCTCCTCCCCCTGCGGCCCCCTGGCCCTTCACCCTCGTCCAAACAAGTGTCCTGTGGCTTTTCAGAACCAGAGAAACAGCATCCCCACCCCTCCACCCCCTCCTCTGTGAGCCGGCAGAAGCGCATGGCGCTGCCTTTCGGTGAACGGTTTTAAAAAGTTTTTTTCCACCTCCTGAGATAACAGTCTTGTGGGAAGGGAGGTCACTGAGGCTGAACAAGACTGATTGGATTACTGGCGGCTTGTGCGAGCCTGCGGAGGAGGAAACATCTAGAAGGACATTCTCCTCCTCCTGCTTGACTCCGAGCCCGGGAGCTGCAGGAGACACGGCTGGGGTGCAATGCTGAAGCAAGCCTGCTCCTGCGAGGCCCGGCACCCCAAGGCCACTCACACCCCCAGTCCCACAAGTATAACCAGCCGCAGTGCTGGGCTGGGAGGAAAGTAGAGTCAGGGGGCTGGAGCCATAGTACAGCGGGTAGGGCGTTTGCCTTGCATGCGGCCGAACCGGGTTCAATTCCCAGCATCCCATAGGGGCCCCTAAACACCACCGGGAGTAATTCCTGAGTGCAGAGTCAACCCCTGAGCATCGCCAGGTGTGACCCAAAAAGAAAAAAAAAAAGTAGAGTCAGCTGAGGCCGGTGGGAGGTAGGAAAGATGTGGTTGGGGGTTGGGGGTTGGGGTGGTTATAGGTCATTCTTGGTCTCAGTCGTGTGACCCCCCCAAATCTGGGCTCCCCACCTCTGCTGGGAACAGGAGGACACAGCTCCCAGATCTGGTTTGTGGGAAAGAAAGCAACAGAATATTGGAGACAAGCAAAGAGAGCAGCTCCTCCTGTTCTGGAAGCTTCCAGCTTCTCCCTGCCTCTCTCCCAGTCAGGGGAGGCCAAGCAGAGGAAGGAGAAAGAAAACAACGCTGGTGTTTTTTTGACATCCCAAGGGCCGGCTTTGAGCAACACTGGGGTTCCTGGGCCTCTTCCCATCCTGGGGCTGGGCGCCCAGACCCCAATGCTGAGAGCTCCCGACTCAGCTGTTACAGGACAGAGTTTCATGGACGCTGAGGGGTTCCCCGGCTGGAAAAGTTGCCTCTGGAACAAAATTATCTAGACTCTAAGGAGCCCTTTCTCTGAGAGCATGGACACGGTAACTGCCCCCAGAGGCCCTGTGAAACACACATAAACAGCCTAACTGGAAACAGGAGGGTCTGCAGGGATCGGCTTAATTTGTGGCTTCAATTTATTACAGCATAAATGAGAGAGGAAAAATCCTGAAACAATTTTTTTTTATAAACTACATGGGGACGTTTCCAAGCAGTGTTAATACGGCAGGTGTAAACGGGGGGGGGGGGGGGGGGGGGCGGGGTGTCAGCGTCTCAGTGCTTTGCAAGAGTTGTACCTTTAGTGTTTATTTTTTCTTCGGCTCTTGAACCACATCTGATCATGTCCAGGGGCTACTCCTGGCTTTGTGCTCAGGGGACTACACGGTGCCAGAGCTCAAACCCGCGTCTCCTGCCTGCAGACCGTGTACATAGCCCATTGAGCTGCCCAAAGCCCAGACTCGACTTTTTTTTTTTTTTGCTTTTTTGGCTCACACCCAGTGATGCTCAGGGGTTACTCCTGGCTCTGCACTAGGAATTATTCCTGACAGTGCTCGGGGGACCATGTGAGATGCTCGGGATCAAACTTGGGTCGGTCGCATGCAAGGCAGATGCCCTCCCAGCTGTTCTATTGTTCTGACCCCAGAGTCTTGACTTTTTTGATCCCCTCTTTGATGAATGCCCCCCCGACTAAATAATAGTGTCCCCCCATATACCCCACCCAGTTCCTTTTCTCTGCCTTTTCTAATCTATGGGTTTATAATCATTTTTCTCTGTCTGTAAATGTCTGCCTTTCCTTAAATGTGAACTCCTCAAAACCACACTTTATTCTTTTCGCTGTGTCCCTGCTTTTGTGGAACAAGTACTAGGTGCAGGTGGAGTTTTGCGTGATCAGACCATGGAACTGAACCCCAGATTCCCTCCCCTATAATTGCTATGGCTTGCCACAGCTCTAGCCTAAGAAAACTTCTTTTTGCTTGAGGGTAAACTTTTAGTTTAGGTTTTTTTGGTTTGTTTGGGGACCACACCTGATGTGTCCAGGGATCACTTCTGTCAGGGCTTCAGGGACATTAAGGGGTTTCAGGGCTCGGCCATGTGCCAGGCAAGAGCTGTACCCACTATACTATCTCTCCAGACTTCAGATTTTCTTGTTTTTCTTTTACTTTTCTTTTTAATTTTTTTTTATTGAATCACCACATGATACAGTTACAAAGCTTTTATATTTGAGTTTCAGTCATACAATGATCAAACATCCATTCTTCCATCAGTGCACATTTTCTACCACCAATGTCCCCAGTATCCTCTCTCCAGTGTTGTTTTTCTAGGGGTTACTTCTCTCAGTGCTGGGGGGGGCTTGCAGTGCTGGGGCTCGAACTCAGGGTAGTGCTCATGTCTTAACACTTGAGTCATCTCCCGGCCCCTTGAGTTACTCCGTTTGCAGGTGACTCATGTGAAGTGGGAGAAGCGGCAGCTCCCAGAGGGGAGTCGGGTGCTGCCTCTCCCCACCTCAGTCACTGGGGAGTGATAAGGGTCTGCTCTGAGCACTGATACGGCACAGACCCGAAGGCTCATCAGCTCCTGGGGCAGTTATTAAACTGCACCTGAGTCCCACTTGTTCTGCCTGGTGTGCCACTTGATTTCTCGGGGGCCCAGGAGACTTAGGCTGGGATAAGGAATTCCTCTGCAGGAAAGGAAGAATCAGGCTTAATTTCTACCCACGTTTTCCAGGAATGTTCCTTCCCTTCACCAGACTCTTAGAAGGAGACCAACAGTGAAGCAGATTCAGAGATTCTGAGGAAGGAACAAGAAACACATTCAAGAGAGAACATGGGCTTCTGAGGGTAGCAAGCCGATAGTGTATGTGAGGGGGCTGGAGTGATAGGACAGTGGGTAGGACCTTTGCCTTGCATGCGGCTGACCCGGGTTCGATTCCCAGATCCCATGTGGTCCCCTGAGCACTACCAGGAAGAATTCCTGAGTGCAGAGCCAGGAGTAACCCCTGAGCATCGCTGGGTATGATCCAAAAAGGAAAAAAAAAGAGTGCATGTGAAATGCAGGGGATGCCCACCCCCAGAATAGGGAAGGCCCCCCTGTCTTTGCAAAGTCTATTTTATAGGTTTTCTCCCAAGCTTCCCCCATGTGGGTCAAGAGTAAGTACGAGTCCGATGTCGTCAAGAGGAAGAGCTCTGAATTTTGGGGTCCACTTTTCTGGTCTTACCACAACCCTTTGTTCCTGCTGGAGCTTCCTTCTTTCCTGCTAGGTCCCAGCTGGAACCTTCTGGAGCCTCCGTTTCTGCATCCACAAAATGGGTCTGGCCTTAGTGCTTTTTGGCTGCTTTGGGGATCATGACAGTAACCATTTATTTAAACCATTTTATTGAGCTATCACGGGTTTACAATACCGGTAATCAAACTTTTCATGCATCCATCATTCCCATGTCAGCAGAGTAGCTTCTTTAAATCATATCTTGGTTTTGTTATCTCTCGAGAACTCATTGCTAGCTCTTCCCCCACGCCACCCCCGTTCACTCAGTTGGGTTTCTGGTGTGTCAGGGGCCCACACCAGGCAGTGCTCAGGGGACAGTCACAATTCAGTGCTTGGCTATCGCTCTCAGTGGTGCTGCAGTCCTCACTGTGTGGAGATCAATCCTGGGCCTCCAGTTTATAAAGCACGTGCTCTGGTGTGTCACACTGCCTCTTCACCCGAAGTTTGAAGAGATTCTGCAAACAAATCCTTTTCTTTCTTTCTTTCTTTCTTTTTCTTTTTTGGCTTTTTGGCTTCTGGGGTCTCACCCGGCAATGCTCAGGGGTTCCTCCTGGCTCTGCACTCAGGAATTACTCCTGGCAGTTCTCAGGGGACCATCTGGGATGCCGGGGATAGAATCCAGGTCTGCCTCGTGCAAGACAAATGCCCTACCCGCTGTGCAATCGCTCCGGTCTCAAACAAAACCTTTGCACTCCCTTCAGCAAGTAACTAAGGGTAGGTGGCACCCTCCATGCTGCGCGCTAGGTCCAATCCTTTGTCCTTCTACGCAAAATGTGTAGCCACTGTCGTCAGATTTGAACACCAAGTGCAGGCAGGGCAGGAAGCGTCCCGCTACTGTGGGCACGCTGAGCCCGGGGAGGCGCGCTTGTGCCCACTGCACTGTCCAAGTTTATCTCCTTGAAGGTTACGCCTGTGCCTGTCACGTGCAAGAAGCTCCCGGCTCCGAGGAGCTGCACAGTGTCCCTGCCTGGCAGGAGCTAACAGTGGACAAGCAGAGACCTGAACACGTCGCCCAGCCTGGACAGCCCATTTGGCATAGATGCTGTCATTGGGTTCAAATCCTGGCTCTGCTGCTCTCTGGCTAGGGAGT
Source organism: Sorex fumeus (assembly GCF_029834395.1). Classification (NCBI taxonomy): domain Eukaryota; kingdom Metazoa; phylum Chordata; class Mammalia; order Eulipotyphla; family Soricidae; genus Sorex; species Sorex fumeus. The sequence continues at coordinate 2,557,194 of NW_026606212.1, read as the reverse complement.
TAGTTAACATCTCTGAGCAGAGATGTCACCTGCTGCCAAATGGACCTGAACTTGTTGGGGGGTTGAAAGGCGCTGGTGCCTAGCTCAGTAGGCATGGGGGGTGGTTGTCCCGAATCCTGCTCCCCTTTGGGCCTTTTCAGGGGGCAAGCTAGGCATCATGCACTTTTTTTTTGCTTTTTGGGTCCCACCTGGCAATGCACAGGGGTTACTCCTGGCTCTGCACTCAGGAGTCACTCCTGGCGGTGCTCAGGGGACCATATGGGATGCTGGGAATCGAACCCGGGTCAACTGCGTGCAAGGCAAACCACTACCCGCTGTGCTATCTCTCCAGCCCCCGGCATCAAGCATTTGGAAGCTTGGGTCTGTTTTCCTTCCCCTCCATAAGGCCTCAGTCCAGCTGCGGGTGGGGGGTGGGGGTGAGAGCACTCGGCGGCCTCTGCGCATGCTCTGCATTCGAGAGGCCTGGGCTGGATCCCTGGACCACACAAGCGCTGCCGGAGTAATCCCCGAGCACAGAGCCTGGAACAGCCCCTGTACTCTGTTTGGCATAACCCCAAAACCAATGTCCCCCCAACATATCTATTGGGATAAAGAAAGGACAAATCCAGGGCTCCTGGGGTGCTGGCCCCTCACACGGGGGAGGGTGGGGCTTCACTCCACGCCCTAATGATGGCTCAGTCACCGACGCACCACAGAGATGCCGGGACCCCAGGTGGGCAGAGTTGTGCTGTCCAGGCTGGCGCCACGCCCCTCCATGCAATGCCCACATCCTGCCTGGTGACCGGTGGCGGTCAGGAGACCCAGAAGCACAAAGGGTCCCCAGGGAGCCCCACTTCTCATGCAGAGCTGGCACCCCTGTGAATGCTGTGCTTGCCAGAGGCCCCGCTCTGGTCATTGTGGGACCTCGACAGCCTGACTGGGCTCTGACTGCAGAGTGGATCGTGCTCGGCACATGCGGCAGCACGGGAGACCAGACCTGGGACCTGAGAGTACCAGGCTGTGACCAAGGCTCTGAGCCGTTCCTCCAGGCCACAGATGGATGCATTTGGATTTGTTGAACCACACCTGCTGGTTCTCAGGTCTTACCTCTGACTCAGGGATCACTCCTTTTGGGGCTCAGGGGACTATATACGGGGCTGCAGATCCAACCCGGATAGGCTATGTGTGAGACAAGAACCCTCCCTGCTGTGCCCCGGCTCTGAGCGCTGGGAGACATTCCAGAGACAGAACCCAGATGTGGTCCTGGGAAACACCATGGACTGGGACCCAGAGGCCTGAGGTGGAGAGCTGTGAGATTTTCAGAGAGATGGTGGCTGTGTTGGGCCAGTGGCCGGGAGAGGCAGAGGCAGCCTCCACTGCTGCATCTGAGAGCACGGCAGGGGGTGCCCTTGTTGGGGTGTGCCACAAGAGAAAGAATCTGTTGATACTAGCACTGCTAGTGTGTTAATTAAGCCATATTTGAGCGTGAGGCACCAGCAGGACGTGCCGGTGTCTGGCGTGTAGACATCAATCTGAGGAGCACTTACCCCAGTGATGGGGCTGAGTCTATCTCCAGCCTGTCTGTATCTTTTTTTTTTCTTTTTGCTTTTTGGGTCACACCCAGCAATGCTCTGGAGTTACTCCTGGCTCTGCACTCAGGAATTACTCCTGGAGGTGCTTGGGGGACCCTATGGGATGCTGGGAGTCGAACCCAGGTCGGCTGCTTGCAAGGCAAACGCCCTACCCGCTGTACTATCACTCCGACCCCAGCCTGTCTCTCTTTCCTGTCTGAATCTAATGCAGCCATCAGAAGCCCCATGTAAGCGCTCCTTCAACTGCATGGTTAGTTCTGCTCTCATCTCCGCTGCATAGATCAGGAAACTGAGGCAGAGCAAAGTGAAACCATATGTGCGTGTTCATCCAATGAGCCGAGCACAGAGTTGGCTTCCGTCCCAGGCTAGCTTACTGGAAGTGAGGCTGTACAGGCCAAGAGGAGGAAGGGTAATGGATGGGGTTTTTGGACACACTGGTTGGAGGTTCTGGGAATCAACAGCAGACAAGATGGGTTCAGGGATCCGAACAGGGGAGACGAAGGAGGGATCTGTCACCGGATAGGCACAACCCAAGCATCTGGATGTCAAAATGGCTGGGAAGCGATTGGAAGCCAAGAAGTCAAGAAAACTTGAAGGCTGCAGGCAGACCAGGGCCGCAGCATGCAGGGAACAGCACCTGCAGAACGATGGTAGTTGGGGTAGGGATGATAGAGGCAGAGAAAGTGCCTCTTGCAAGTGGGAGGAGGACCAGTTGGGAGGATGCCTGGAGAGGAGGAACTTGACAAAGGGAGAAGGAAGCCCGGGGAGGCTGGGGTTCAGCCTGGGGGCACAGAGAGGCCAGGCAGGAGAGAGGTGGAAGCCAGCCCCCACCACCACCGGAGGCCTGGGTCACTGGTGACCACTGCCCCCTGCACTTTGTGCTGACTGACGAGGCAAGAAGTCGTATTATCTGGCACCGAGCACAGAAGTCAGGAGGTGAAGCCGTCCCAGTGTTGATTAGAAGTTTGGCAGCCAAGGAGAGAGTGATGGGTAAGACGCATGCGGGAGATGCAGAAGGATTTGTTTTCCCTGCAAGTTGGAAGGGACACAAGGGAATGTTTACAAGAAGTGCAAGGAAACACTGAAAGTGTGGGGGAGGGTGCAGCTTTCTTTGTGCCATTGTCCTGGCAGGCTAGTCCTTGTCCTTCCAAGAAGCCCGGGTCCACACTTCCCCACCCCCATAACTTGCCTGGCCAGTCAACTGTTCTAGTCCCCAGGCCATGCTGATCACGTGACAAAGTTCTAGCCACTGATCACCAATCCTAGGACTTTTGCTGGAACCCAGTCTTCCAGTTGCCAAACTGGTCAGAATGAAAGTCTGGGCTACTCGGGGTTTCTGCTAACAGGGACGGGCCTAGGAATGAAGCCAGCACAGACAAGTCAGCGTTAGAGATGGGCACAGTCAGTGCCATAGTGTGGGGCCCTGAGGCCAAGAGGTTTTCGTATCACTGGAACTGAGTCCTTTGATGTAAGGAAGGGGAGATTGGTTTGTCTGGGACAGGGCTGCTTCCTGCTCATCTCCAACTCACGGACAAGCACACCTTGGCAGGGTTGTACAGGAGGGATGTTTCAATAAGACGGGTGCTCGGAAAGGAAAGATAAGTGCTGGACTGGGGGGCTCGCTTAAGAACTGCAGTACACGGCTGACACACATGAAGCTGGAATCCTAAGCCGATGCGAAGTTCCCAGCACAGCCAGGTGGGAGCCTGGTGGCCTCTGAGCACCACTGGGTAGCCCTAGGGACTTCTAGGACCGCCAGCATCACGGTGCTGGGCAGAAGCATTGAGGTGTCCCGCCCCGCCTGCTAGCAACCCCACAACACTGGTTCACAACCCCTCCCACCCCCATAAAATGATGGGTTGGTCATGTGGCATCCACAGCAAGTGCTGTAGGGATGGAGGCCCCGGGTGAGTACCTGTGACAGGCGGGGGAAAGAATTCAAGGGAGGACCATCGTGAATTGACTGTTTTGGCTTCTTTGGAAGAGGAGCAGGTGAACAGAGCTTCCTTTCTGACTTGGAACCTTGTTTTCTTTACTCTGTCCTAGAAAGTTTGCCATTTGTGTTCTTTGTTGAGATACAGTAATCTTTTATTTTTTATCACTGAGTCCTTGCAAACATAAAAAAGCTGTTTTATGTAGTAAATCAAGGTTGTGTTAAGTAAAGGGTTTAACAGGAGACAGGAACAGTGTGTGTGTGTGTGTGTGCGCGCGCGCGTGCGTGCATATGTGTGTGTGTGTGTGTTTAATTGAAGTACACAAAACATAAAATCAACCATTTAAAATTCTATTTCTGTTTTTGGCTTGTATTTGGACCATACCTGGAGGTGTGCAGGTGGCTGTTCTTGGCTCATTGATCCATGTTTGTGGGTTGCTCCCAGCAGTGTCAAGAATTGAACCCAGAACTCCCACAGCTAAGCATGTGCTCCAGCCTTTGACTAATCTCCCCAGCCCAAATTAACCATTTAAAAGAGAACAATACAGGAGGTGGGAGTTAGCTTAAAGCGCTGGAAACCAGGGCAGGCCTTGCATGCAGGAAGCCTCGGTTTGAGCCCTAGCTCAGCATGGTCCCCTGAGCACCATCAGAATAACCTCCAAGCACTGAGCCAGAGATGATCCCCTGTGCATATAAAGTGTGGCCTCAAAAAAGGGAAAAATCGGGGCTGGAGCAATAGCACAGCGGGTAGGGCGTTTGCCTTGCACGCGGCCGACCCGGGTTCAATTCCCAGCATCCCATATGGTCCCCTGAGCACCGCCAGGGATAATTCCTGAGCACAGAGCCAGGAGAAAACCCTGTGCATTGCCGGGTGTGACCCAAAAAGCAAAAAAAAAAAAAAAAAGGGAAAAATCGCACAATGCAGTGACATTTAAAGTGTTTATAATGTTGTGCAATCACCACCTCTGTCTTGTTCCAGGACATTTGTATCGCCTTAGAAAGGAAACCTGGGGGTGCTGGAGAGATAGCACAGCGGGCAGGGCGTTTGCCTTGCACACGGCCAACCCGGGTTTGATTCCCAGAATCCCATATGGTCCCCTGAGCACCTCCAGGAGTAACTCCTGAGTCAGAGTCAGGAGTAACACCTGTGCATCGCCGGGTGTGACCCAAAAAGCAAAATTAAAAAAAAAAAAAGGAAACCTGGGGTCTTAAAATTTATTTTATTTTATTTTTATAAAGTTGTTCATAATAATTAATTTTGTATTGTTTGTTATAGGGCTGGAGTGATAGCACAGCGGTAGGGCGTTTGCCTTGCATGGAGCTGACCCAGGTTCAATTCCTCTGCCCCTCTCAGAGAGCCCAGCAAGCTACTGAGAATATCTCCCCTGCACAACAAAGCCTGGCAAGCTTCCTGTAACGTATTCAATATGCCAAACGAGTAACTCACTCGTGCCTGCTTGAGCAAATTGATGAACAACAGGAGGACAATGCTACAATGCTACAATGTTTGTTATGAAAAATCTGCTAAAAATGATCCAAAAAAATTTCCTTAGAAGAAAGTGTGTTAAGATTTTTGTATCTCACACTGGAGCCATTAAGCCCTCATGTTAGAGTTTATTAACATGTTGTTACAGGTTGAGCCTTGTATGCTAAGATAGCTAGCTAGATAGCTACATAGATAGATAGGTAATCAAGATTGGTTGCCTTCTACTGTACACCCCATCAAATGTAGTTTGCTACTCTTGGTACATCAGTGGTGAGAGTATGAGATGTTGTGTGGCCGCATTTGTGGTCACATGCTCAACCTGGGGCCATTTATTTTATTTTAGTTATTGGAGTTAGGGCTGGAGCGATAGCACAGCGGTAGGGCGTTCGCCTTACACGCAGCCAACATGGCCGACCCGAGTTCGATTCCTCCGCCCCTCTCGGAGAGCCCGGCAAGCTACCGAGAGTATTCGAAATGCCAAACACAGTAACAACAAAGTCTCCAATGGAGACGTTACTGGGCCCGCTCGAGCAAATCGACGATCAACGGGAGGGCCTTTACCTTTACCTTACACCTGATGGTGCTCAGGGCTAACTCCTAGCACTGTACTCAAGGTTTACTTCTGTCGGTGCTAAGGGTCCATAAGTGGTTCAAGGGATTGAACCCAGGTTGGTCATGTGCAAGGCAAATGTACCTACTGTACTATCTCTCCAGGCCCACCTGGGTTCTTTTAGGCAATCCCACCCAGTTCCCCTCTCCTTGCTGGCCACCCCAGTCTCTTCTCTGTCTCTCCTGCTTACATATCTTAGAGATTTCACAGACATGCCACATACACTAATGTGACCTTTTGAGTCTCAATTCTTTGACTCGGCACAAGTTTGGAATTCCTTTGCACTGGACAGCATCAGAGCTTCGTTGTGTTTCTCACAACTGAATGATATACCATCGCCTAGATGTCCCCTATCGCCTGTGTGTGTGTGTGTGTGTGTAAATGTGTAACTGATGTAAATGGGGTAAATTTGTAAATTTGCAAATGGGCGTTTCTACTCTTAGTTTATTGTGAACAGCGCTGTGACATGCACAGGATTACTTGGAGTGCCTGTTTTCAATTGTGATAGTCAGAGCTATACCTAGGAGGGGAATAGCTGGATCACATGGTATTTCTATATTGAACTTAAAAAAAATCAGTCACTGGGGCCAGAGTGATAATACAGTAGGTAGCGTTTGCCTTACACACGGCTGACCCAGGTTCACACCCCAGCATCCCATATGGTTCCCCTGAGCACCGCCAGGAGTAATTCCTGAGTGCAGAGCCTGGAGTAACCACTGAGCATTGCCAGATGTGGCCCAAAAGGCAAAAATAAAATCAATCATGGGAGCCATTTGCAGTGGTGCTCACGGGGGCCTGGTAGTGCCAGGAACTGAACAAAGGTCTTGTGTAATGCCAGGCTCGTGCTTTGCCACTTGACCCCATCCCACCTTCTATGTTTAACTTTTTGAGAAGCCCCTTCCAAGCTTTTCTCTAGAAACAGCTACACCGTTTTTCATTGCCACCAGCCATGTATAAGTGTTCCAGTTTCTCCACATCGTTGCCAATATTTAGTGTTTTTCCATTGTTTTGAACATAGTCACTGTAATGAATGTGAAGTCGCAAAATAGATGTTGGAGGTGCCATTTACTTACTAATAATGTATGTCTGATTGATAGGGACACCTTTATTTATTTATTTATTTTGCTATTTGGCGATTCTCAGGGGTTACTCCTGGCTTTGCGCTCAGGAATTACTCCTGGCAGTGCTCAGGGGAACCATATGGGATTCTGGGAATCGAACCCGGGTCGGCCGCATGCAAGGCAAACACCCTACCTGCTGTGCTGTCACTCCAGCCCCGGGACACCTTTATTTTTTACCATTTTTATTAAGGGGGTGGGATTTACAGAACTGTTAATTATGCTTTTCAGGATACAACATTCCAGCCCCTTACCACCAGACAGACTGCCTTCCCCCAGAGCCCTCTCTCTGCTCCTGCCCCTGCCTTCTGTGTCAGCCTTGTTCCACAGATAAAATTTCCAGTTCTGATGACTCTGGACACTTGTTGTTCCTTTACTATGTTTCTTTATAAGCCAATTCTGGGCGAGATGCTTTTTTGAAAAAGAACTTCAAAAAAAGGAGGGTCTGGAGAGATAAGAGGCCGAAGCTGCAGAGATAAGAGGCAGAACACTGCTTCGCATGCAGAAGGTCTGGATTCCATCTCTTGTACCAGCTGCTCCCCTGGGGACTTCTGCGTGCACTCCCCTGCCCAAAGAAAGTTAGCCTTTAGGGCTGAGAATGTGGCCCAGTGGTACAGCACTTGCCTTGCTGGCGTGAAGCCCTGGGTTCGAGTGCTGGCACCACATGGTCCTCTGAGCACTGCCAGGACTGACTCCCTGAGCACTAAGCTGGGAATAGGTCCAAGAGCAGTTAGTTTTGACCCAACACCACCCCTTCCAAAAAAGGGAGGGACTGGGGCCATAGTACAGCAGGTAAGGGCTTGCTTTGCACACAGCCGACCTGGGTTTGATCCCTGGCACCACATACAGTTCCCTGAGCCCCACCTGGAGTGATTCCTGAATGCAGAGTCAGAAGTAATCCCTGAGCACCATGGGGAGTGCCCCCCCTGCAAAAAAAGTGAGATCGATGCCTTTTACAATTCGTCATAAGGATTGTAGCACTGTAGCACTGTCCCATGGTCCTCCCGTTGTTCATTGATTTGCTTGAGTGGGCACCAGTAACATCTCCATTGTGAGAGCTGTTGTTACTGTTTTTGGCACATTGAATACACCACTGGGAGCTTGTCAAGCTCTGCCGTGCAGGCGGGATACTCTTGCTGGGCTCTCCAAGAGGGATGGAGGAATCGAACCCGGGTCAGCTGCGTGCAAGGCAAATGCCCTACCTGCTGTGCTATTGCACCGCCAATCATAAGCATTAGTTCATACAATTTGAGGATGGAAGTGCCCTCGTAAAGTGCTTGTAGGAGGGTGAGTCAATGAGGTTCAAAGCTAGAGAGAGCACTAAGGGCCCGAGTGCAGACTCTGCACAGGGCAGACTCAGAGTCCACCTCCCAGTACCACTTGGTCACTGAGCACCACCAGGAGTGATTCCAGAGCACAGAGCTGGCAGTAGCCCCTGAGCACCCTAGATATGGCCACCCCCAAAAGAAAACAGCAAAATCCTTCAAATTTATTTAAGAACAAAAACCAACAAAAGAACAGAAACCTCTGGGGCTGGAGTGATAGCACAGCGGGTAGGGCATTTGCCTTGCACGCGGCCGACCCAGGTTCAATTCCCAGCATCCCATACGGTCCCCCGAGCACCGCCAGGAGTAATTCCTGAGTGCAGAGCCAGGAGTAACCCCTGTGCATCGCCAGGTGTGACCCAAAAAGCAAAAAAAGAAGAAAAAAAAGAAAAAGAAAAACAGAAACCTCTACTCCACTGCACGAGGTTCCTAAATAACTGTCAGAAGAGGGGGATGGATTTTTGTTTTCATGTGTGTTTTTTGTGATTGTTATTTTTGTTTTCATGTATTCTTTTAATTTTTTTTGGTTTGGGGGCTATATCCAACGATGCTCAAGCTCACTCTTGGCTCTGTGCTCAGGGATCACTCTAATGGAGCTCAGGGAGTAATACGGAGTGCCAGGGAGCAACTCTGGGCCAACTGTGTACAAGGCAAAGTGCCTCACCCATTGTACTATCTCTCTGGCTTTGAGTTGTGTTACTTTGGTTAGAACTGATCAAAGCAGGAAAACATGCACCAAAAAACAGAGCTGGGGAGATGACTCAAAGGGCTGGAGTGCGTGCTTTAACGAGGGGGCCTGGGTTTGATCCCTCAAGCACTGAGCTCAGCGTAGCCTCTGAATGCCACCTGGCTTGGCACCAAACACCAAACCAAAAACCAGGAGAAGTCAACCTGCACAATTTTTAAAATTATTGTTATTTTTTTTATTAGTGAGACACCATGAGGTACAGTTGTAGACTTACAAATTTTTGTTCTTGGGTTTCAATTATACAACAATCAAATACCCATCCCTCCACCAGTGCCCATTTCCCACCACCACAGATGCCAGTATCCCTCCCACCCCCCATCCCCCCATCCCACCCTGCCTCTGTGCAGGGCATTCCCTTTTGTTCTCTCTCCTGTTGGGTGTTGTGGTTAACCTGCACAATTTGTATTTATTTGAGCAGTCAGGAGAGTTCAAGACATTAGCGTTTAGGCTGGAGAGAGAGTGCAGGAGGGGAGGCACTTGCCTTGTACGCAGCAAATCCCAGTTGAATCCCTGGCAATAGATACGGTTCCCCAAACACCATTGGGGTTTACTCCTGAGAGTCAGCAAATGCCAACTGATACACAGATATTCAGAACACTCCTTAAAAGGCTTATGTCACTAAAAAAAAAATTAACTGAGGTTGGAGTAGTGGATAAGGGGCAGCCTTGCATGTGGCCAGTCCAGCTGCTCCCTCGCAACACATGGTCCCCTGAAAATTGTTGAGTGCAGCTCTCAAAACTCCTAGTAAAATAGGGGCGGCTGGGGGTGAGCACTGAACCATCTGCCTAGCTGGCAGAGAACCACAGGCCTCCTGGGAGCACCCCCCCCAATTAAAATTAAGTATACAACTAAAATCTGTCACTGTCACTGTCCTCCCGTTGTTCATCGATTTGCTACCAACAATGCAAATAAAAGAGTGGGCACCAGTAACGTCTCCATTGTGAGACTTGTTGTTACTGTTTTTGGCATATCGAATACGCCACGGCAGGCTCTGCTGTGTAGTGGGCTACTCTCGGTAGCTTGCCGGGCTCTCCGAGAGGGATGGAGGAATCGAACCCGGGTCGGCTGCGTGCAGGGCAAATGCCCTACCCGTTGTGCTACTGCTCCAGCCCAACTAAAATATGTACGTATATTAATGAAGCTAAACCTGTGGCAAGATTCTCAGAAATCCCTGTAAGGGACTCCAGTCATCTTCACCGGCAGAAGCCAGGCTGGGGCGACAGCTGGAAGAACCCTAGGCCTGTGCGGATCTGCACCGGACAGATTTCAGTTGTGGAGGACAATGAGGACCTCAGTCCCGACATGCTTTGCACAGCAGGAAGCAGGGGGGGCCTGAGAGTAGCTCCCCAGGAGGTGCCTTGGGCTCTCTTCGCTCCAGGGTCCCCAAAGGACAGTTTCTTGTAAGGTGGCAAGAAGAGACACTTCGGCCAGTGTGTGAAAGCACCTCCCACCCAAACCACACACCTTACTGCACATATATGTCAAGAAGCTCTTGTCTGGTGTACTTCGCCCCCATCACTCCGACCCATGGCGGGGAACCGTTAGTAGGTCTAAACAGAAAGCATATGTCATTTTCGGTTCAAATAAGCAAACATGTATACACTCAGAGTTAGTGTCTGTTCAGTCCAGTCCAGCGCCCTGAGGCCGGGGCAGATGTATGCTCATAGGGCTGGCATTTATGCTTGACACATTGGAGCCCCAGGTTTGGTCCCCTGAAGCCACTGGGTCCCGTAGGCATTGCCAGGTATGGGCCATAAGCACAAAACAACAAACTCAAATGAATTTGTTTATTAAGTGCCCGGGGCTGGAGCAATAGCACAGCGGTAGGGCGTTTGCCTTGCGCACAGCCAGCCCGGTCGAGCCGGGTTCGATTCCTCCGCCCCTCTGGGAGAGCCTGGCAAGTTTCTGAGAGTATCTCGCCCTTACGACAAAGCCTGGCAAGCTACCCGTGGCGTATTCGATATGCCAAAAACAGTCATAAGTCTCACAATGGAGACGTTATGGGGCCCGCTCGAGCAAATCGATGAACAACGGGAGGACAGTGATACAGTGATACAGTGATATTAAATTCCGAGGTGTGCAGGTTAACTCTCCAGAAGTGGCCTGAGGGAAGGCTCCTGCCTGTCCCCGCAGCTCCTACGCTGGCCAATGTGGCACTTCAGCAGAATACAAATGTGGCAGGAAGTCAGCGGGCGAGAAGTTCCTGAAACAGGTCTGTCTTTCTACTTCCATGTGAACTGTGACCTGGAGTTTGAGCCTGGCAGTCAGCGATCAAGTGAGACAAAATTAAAGTGGTAGCGCCCTGCTCCGACGTTAGGAAGAGTGGAAGGGCTCGCTGAGGCAGCAGCTGCGTTTATCCAGTCAGATGTTGCCATCTCTGAAGTGGGGTGAGCGCCAAAGGAAACAATGCAAATAAAAGTGCTTTGTACACCACAAACTAGCAGTGCTTTGCACCTAGTAGTTATCCCTCCGGAGACCCCAGCATTTTATTTTATGTTTCTGAATAGCTCATGTGGAAAATGATTTTTCAACTGGTTTAAAGGGTACATGGTAAATCTTCTTCTCCTTCCTTGTCCCTTAATCACATTTTTGTATGCTTATTTGTGTCCACATTGACAGGAAACTGTGTGTCCTTCCCATGCATGTAACAAGCAGGTGTGTGTCATCAGAAAGAATATGCATATTTAGTGTTTCATTTTCTGGTGTTCCACTTCATGGGTCTCCCACCCCAGGCTTAATAAGTTCAGATTGATTAATAAAACTGTAACTCCTGGACTGGAGAGACAGCACAGGGCTAAGGCACTTGCCTTGCACACAGCTGACCCCATATAGTCCCCTGATCTCTGCCCCCTCCCATCCCCCCAGTGACCCTTGAGCTCAGAGCCAGGAGTCAGCTCTGAGCATAGCAAATGTGACCCAAATAAACAAACAGACCAAAGAAACCTGTAGCTCTTTTTGGTTTTTAATTTTTTTATTTTTTGCTTTTTTTTTTTGGGTCACAACACCCAGCGATGCTCAGGGGTTATTCCTGGCTTTGCACTCAGGAAGTAGTCCTGGCAGTGCTCAGGGGACCATGTGGGATGCTGGGAATTGAACCCGGGTCATCCGCGTGCTAGGTAAACGCCCTACCTGCTGTACTATTGCTCCAGCCCCAGTAGCTCTTTCTTTAGAGTCTACAACGTGGTGATTTGGTGTGGACACTGAAGGGAAGGCTACTTGCCGGTGAATCAGCACAACCAACATCTCCGTTTACATGTTTTCATGTTGTTATTATTACTGTTGGTGTTGCAGTGTGCCACACCCCACTGGCCCTTACCAAGCAAGCACAAGGCCTGCGCTCTGTCACTTGACAGACCCTTCTCCCCTCCCTCCCTCTTTCCTCCCTCCTTGCCTTTCTTCCTCCTCCCTCCCTTCCTTCCTGAGAGTGTTTGAGTCACACCCAGCAAAGCTCAAGGGCTATGCCTCTGTTCAGATCCTTCTGGTAGTACCCGAGGGTCCATCTTGGTTCGAGGGATCAGAGAGGGGTCAGCTGCATGTAAATGCCTTCTCTCCTGTCCTTCTCTCTGGCCCTTTCTTCTTCTTGTTTTAACTACCAATTATTTTTTATCCTTTTGGGTCACACCCGGTGATGCTCAGGGGTTACCTCTGGCTCTGCACTAAGGAATTACTGCTGGTGGTGCTTGAGGAATTATATGGGATGCCGGGGATTGAACCGGGGTAGGCTGCATGCAAGGCAAATGCCTTACCCACTATACTATTGCTTCTTAACTACAATTTTTTTTTTTTGCTTTTTGGGTCACACCTGGTGATGCTCAGGGGTTACTCCTGGCTTGGCACCCAGGAATCACTCCTGGCAGTGCTCAGGGGACCATATGGGATGCTGGGAATCGAACCCGGGTTGGCCGCATGCAAGGCAAATGCCCTACCCACTGTGCTATCACTCCAGCCCCTTAACTACAAATCTTAAAGATTCTTTTGCATCCATGCAAAGATCAATGCCTTTCTCACTGAACACCTGTGCCAGGCACACAGTTTCCCTGCCCGCTGTACTTTGCTCTCGCCAGAGACCATTCCGTTATTTCACTGCACTGGGCTACCCTCCCAGGGATGGCACCTCTCCTGACTCCTGGGAGTTCTAGTCCCAAGTGCTGCCCTGATTATCCCATTCACTCTCTTCTCACCCTGCTGGCAAAAAAACGAAGGGGCAGTTTTCAATTTTGATAGACACTGCCAGCTTGTCTCCTACAGATGGTGACTTTTAAAATCATCACTTCTCTTTCTAATCAAGAAGCAGGCAGTCCTGCGTGGTGGCGAAGCCCTAAAATCTTGCATTTGATGAAGCCTAGGGGATGTGTTTTGTTTTTTCAAAGAAAACAGCTCAGACCTACGTGGAGTCACATTGCCAAATAGTTTGGAGGCCAGAAGTTGGAGCCAGGATGTCCTAGCTCGAACATTTCATGTGTGACCTTAGGTCACTTCTGTTCTTCGCCTCCCTGTCAGAAGGACCCACTGTCCTATCTCAGGAACGACCAAAGTGTGTCTCAACCAAGCCTCGGTCCAACTGACATTTGGGACTGGGTAATTTTTTGTCATGAGGCGTCGTGGTCCTCTTCAGGGCAGGGGGCAAAGCAGCTTCTGTGGTCACTTCCCAGCAGCATTTCCCTTCCACTGTGACAATGATTGAAAATGTCAGGCTGGAGCGCTAGTTCAGCGGGCAGGGCTTTTGCCTTGCATGCAGCTGACCTGGGTTTGATCCCCAACACACATGTGTTCTCCTGAGCCCCGCCAGGAGTGGTTCCTAAGCACAGAGCTAGAATTAAACCCGGAGCAATGCCAGATATGGCCCCCAAACAAACAACAGAAAGAAAGTGTCCCCAGACACTGTCAAAAGTCCCCTGGGGGGTAGGGCCAAAGACTCGAAGTCCATGGAGAATTAGTGGGCTGTTGTGGGCATTAAAGGAATGTCTTACAATGTAGAAAATACTCAGAGCAAAGCTGACATGCAATTACTGTCATCATCATTCCCTAGTTCTAGCCTCAACTATAGAAAAAAAAAACAGTTTTGGTCATTGGGGGCTTCAACCAGTGTCTGATTCTGTTTCATTCTGCTTTATGTTGTTCTGTTTGGCTTTTTAGGTTACATCCGGCGATTCACAGGGGTTACTCCTGGATCATGCACTCAGGAATTACTCCTGGCAGTGCTCAGGGGACCATATGGGATGCTGGGAATCGAACCTAGGTCGGCCGCATACAAGGCAAATGCCCTACCCGCTGTGCTATTGCTCCAGCCCGTCCATTGCATTCTGGAACAAGAATGCAAGTCCTTGTCTAAGATCAGAGCTTGGCAGCCTCAGGATCAATTACAGGACCCCCCCTCCCCTCGGAGTTCCACTGTGGGGACTAGGAGGTTCTGTCAGAAACCTAAAAGGAGCTCGTGCTGAGCCCTGTTCAGTTGTCAATGCCCTGGCCCCCATGTCGTTGTCCCTCCTGTATTCAAGTGGTGCAGACTTCACATCTCTGGGTTTCCATAAATCTGTGGCCCTGAAACAACGGATTGCCCACAAAACCCAGCCCCCAAAGGGGGTGAGCGAAACAAAAAGGGGAGATCTAGGAAAAACAAAAGGCTGAGTTTCTTTAAATCTCTGGCTCTGCACAGCACAAGCATTTCCAATGAGAAAGAAAGCATTCTTTCTTCTGTGTCTATTTCAGCTGGCTTCCAGCTTCGCCTGGTGAATAATGTCACTACTTCGTTATTCTGTCCCACAAGGTAAAATCAAATGAGCAACTTAACAACCAGAAGTGTGCTTGCCTGGAGGAAAAGGCTCATTTAAAAGCTTTTCAACTCTGCAATTCCCTCGATGTTGCCACACCCTCTTCAGTCTTTTCAAACCTATGGGAAAGTTGTTACTTTGCACACAAGGTGTAAATAATGCCCTCCTGGAAGTGCCTCATGCCATACTTTATTTTTTTTAATTGCTTTTAGTCTTTTGGGATTCCTGCAGTGTCTACAAATAGATTAGCCTCTAAGAATTCTGAGTTACCATGGCTAGGAAAAAAAAACACTGGTTTAATTAGCCATGGTCCTATTTTTGAAATTACATCTGCTCTTTTTTTTTTAATGCAACTTGGTCTATGCAAAAACTTGTAGAGGATAGATGTGTGTGTGTGTGTGTGGGGCGGGGGTGCATGTAGGTTTTGGTTTGAATTCATTTTCATGAGCCTGAAAGCGAAATCAAGAGTATTGAGCGAATAATGTATCATCATACATTAAACATGATCAAATGAAGGGAGTTGAAAAGAAATGATTGCAGAAAAGAAATTGCTGGAAATACTGGGTCAGCTGATGATCTTGCTTCTGTGTGCGAGAGCAAATCAGCCTTCACATTCCTGCTTTACATGGTGTTTTGGTTTTTCACGCCCAAATCCTCAGACTTGATTAATCATTGAAGGAATGAAAATCAAAGGGCCATGTGGCGCACTTGAAGGGTCACTGCAAAACCAGAGAGCAAGTGTCCAGAATCTCTGGGACTAGATTCCAAGGCCAAAAGTTTTGTCTCATGATTTCCTTGACTTTTCTTCATTTCTGAAACAGTTGAAGCGGCCTCCTTTATTTTTGAGCTCTAAATTGTTACAATCCTTCTTAGTCTCAGAATTCTTTCTGGCCAGTGTTCTTCATTGCTTTCCAAGATAACTCTCCTTGTACATTTTTGACTTTCTTTAAAATGGCTGCCAGAGGGGCTGGAACCGTAGTACAGTTCCTTGCATGCAGGTGACCTGGGTTTGACCCCTGGCACCCCCTATAATCCCCCCGCCCCTCCCCCTCAGCCTACCAAGAGTGATCCCTGGGTAATCACTGAGCACTACTGGGTGTGGACCTCAAAACAACAACAACAAAACCAAAAACAAAAAAACAAACCAAACCCAAAAAAAAAAGCTGCCTGAAAATCATTTGGAATGCACTTTCCTTCAATCTTAGGCACTGAAATAAAACCAAACTTTTATAGTCTATGGGATATAGTATTAGTTCCTGACATCAGCAGTTATCTTAAAAATTTTCAGTGATACGCATGCACTCTGGCGCTGTTACATATTTTGTGTGTGTGTGTGTGTGTGTGTGTGTTTTCACACGCAGAGCTCCACCACCGAGTGCCACACCCCCTTCAAATAATTCTAGTAAGATGGGAATTCTAAACTTTGTGAGGCTAGTCATCTGCATCAGTTCTCTCTTGCTAGGTAACAACTTGTCCCCAGCCAGTATTGACTGACATGACAGAGGTTAGGAATTGGATGGGGCTTAGCTGAGCGCCTCCAGTCCAGGGTCTCTAAAAGATTTAAGGGTCGGAGGGGCCCCCAGGGCTGCAAATCCCTGTGAGCTGACTCAGCGGGCTGCTGGCAGCCTCTCCACAGGGCAGGCTTTCCTCAAAGCCACAGAGAGGAACAGCCAAAAGGCCTTTCCTAACGTAATCCAAGATGTGAACACTTTTTTTTTAAATTTCTTTCCTTTATTTTGGGCCACACCTGATGGTGCTTGGGACTGCCCCCTGCCACATGTCCCAAATGCTGGTGGGACCATGTGGTGCTGGAGGTCAAAACTGGGACTCCTGCATGCAAAGTATGCAAGGACTCAAGTGAATCCCTTGCATTCTTTCCCCAGACCTTTTCGCTAAGAATCCAGTAGGCTCGGCTCCTACTCAAACGGAAGATTCTCCAGGCGTGACCACCAGAAGAATGGGGTCACATAGGATCTTCTTAAAGAGGGACTCTTATGGGGCTGGGGAGATATGTCCAGGGGCTGAGCTCCTGCTCTGCATGATTCCCTGAATATGACTCTCCAGTACCACCAAGTGTGACTCCCCTTCCTCTCAAAAAAGTGAAGGGCTGACACACACCATTTCTTTTTCTGGGTCTCATACCCAGTGGTGCTCTGGGTATCAAACTCAGGCCTTCTGCATTCGAAGAAGGAACACAGACCCTCTGAAGTCTTATTTTCCTGCCCCCAGAAACTAATTTTAAATGATAAACCCTAACGTGTTCTAGTTGTGGATATAAAAGGGCACAGTCACTTTGCAAAAAAGATTTTGATCGTATGTATCTTTAAAAAGTTAAACATAAATTTATTGTTCCACCCAACCTTCCATTCCTAGTTATCTATTTAAGATAACTATTTAAACTTATGTCTACATAAAGATGTTTTCAAATGTTTGCAGCAACCTTTCTTCATGATAGCCATTGAGCAGTACCAGGACTCTTGAAATAACTGAAATATCTACCAACGAGACACAGAATGGTAAGGAAACACATAAAGCATGGTACATGTTTGTATGCGATGGAACAAACACTCATCATGGCATAGAATGCAATGGAATAAACCCTGACCCATGCTGACACTGATAACTTAATCAATTTTGCACCGAGGTTATCAGGATAGTTCTGCTGTTGGTGCTGATGGTGACCCTGATTCATGCTATGACATTGATAACTTAATCAAATTTGCACTGATTATCAGGATAGTTCTGCTGTTGGTGATGATGGTGAGAAGATGCTGGTGATCACGCCCAGAAGGTTCCCAGTGGCTTGAAGCATTTCTCAACCAGGCTTCAGAAGTCAACAGGATATTTCAAGGGGGCCACAGGTGAAAATCACAGGAGGGGCAATGGCATGAGACTAGGGGGAAAAGGAAAACAGGAAATAGGAAAAGGAAAACAAGAAGGAAACAAGGTCAAGGTTGGAAAAAGAATGAGAGAATGCAAGGCCCTGGATTCTAACCCCGGGGCCACTGGAAAGTAGTGAGATGAACTTGACAGGATTCTTAAGGATCCTGAGCAAGAAAGTCAGGAAGAGGGTTCAGTAGTTTAGGAAGTGCCAAGGGCAAGTCTGAGTGCTGAGCTTAATCTTTCCTATCTGATATAGGCTCAGGGATCCTGCTTGTTCTCCAACCAGGGACTGCTTGCAAAGGGATTGATCTAGGGGAGGAAAGGATATTATGCTAAGTGAAGGAATTAAGGCAAAAACAACCTATGACAGGATTCCATTTATACAAAATGTCCTGAATACACAGATCCATGAGGTTGAGATAGTAAATTCTCAGTTGTGGAGGCAGAGGATGGGAATCAGGAGTAACTAAAATATGTATGAAGCAGCAGCTTTTTGGAATAATGGAGTTCTGAAATTAGCAGCAGTTGGTTGTACTGCCCTGTACTTTACAAGGCATCACTGGTTGTGATGCAAAATGGTCAGATTTCATAGTGTTACACTTAAAAAAAATTGTTAAAACATTTTCATTGATGGTGGTTGCAATCTTGAGCTTTCTCAGCATAACGAAATCAAGCTCAGCCATGCCAGCTTCAGGCCTTCTAAAACTTCCATTTTCCCTCCCATATGCATGGAGTTTGGTCCTAAGGTTTAATTCTGGAAACTTGGTCCCAGATACGGCCAACTATCAAATCATTAAACCAGAGAAATGATTCCTATTATCGTCTATTTTTTAAAAATGTTTTTTGAGCATCAATTTCCTTTGGGTTAATTTTTAAAAAAATTAAAGAATTTCAAAGCCATTGGTTTAAAAGACGACTCTCCCCGAGAGCCCTATCTCCGCCCACCTTAGAGGGTGGATTAAATCTCATTTCAGGTGTTTGCCGAGTCTAATGATCATAGTTACCTGAACTATCTATATTAATTGAACTTCATCTGGCTCTTGGAGACTCGATGGCTTAATCATTCTCTCGGTCTCCCATGTGTTACTTTCCCTTGACAATTTTAGGAGATAGAGGGGAATTTTGATGTCTCCCTCTTTCATTTCCCGAAGAAACGTCACATTAAAAAAAAAAATCGGCCAGATTGTCGCCCCCCCCCGCCCCCAAAGTCATCTACTCACTCCCAGTTTCATTGCAACACATCGAAAACCAAAAAGAAAAAAAAAAAAAGCACCAGAAACACGAGGACTCCTGTGCCGGCCAGCAACCCGAAGTTAAAGTACAACTTCGAGAGGGGCCGAGGTCTAAAGTTCACACTGCCCCGGGCGGCCGAGCGGTCTCCCCCGACCGAGACCCCCGTCCCCACAGCGCCGCCAACCAGGGGCATTTCCGTCGGCGCCTGGCGAACGAGAAGTTCAAGTGAGGGAAAATGGGTTCACGTGAAGGTCAGAGGCCCCCGAAGACGGCGAGTTTTCCGGGCACGGCGAGGCCGGGGTGGAAAAAAGTGGGGGAAAGGCCGGCAGATGCGCGTCGCCCCCGGCGCGGCTGGACGCCAGGCCCGAAGGTCGACCTGCCTTCGGGGCGCCCGGGGACCCCGCGCGGCCGCCCGCGGCCCACTTCCGAGGTTGCATCAGGTGGGGGCCCGCGCGGACGCTCCCGGGAGCCAGAGGACGTCGCGGCGAGGCCGCGCGGTGGGGGCGGGTGGGGGCGCGGCGGGGAAGCCACGCTGCCCGCTGTCCTCCACGGGACCGGCCCGCGGCGCCGCCGGACACGCCCTCCCGAAGGGCAGACCCGCCTCGCGGAGGGCGGACCCGGGCCGGGCCGGCCGCCGGCCCTCAGCCGACCCCCGCGAGCGCGGCCCGGCGCGACAGCCTCTCCTCACGTGTCCCTCCCGGCCCTGGGGCCGCCTCACGTTCTGCTTCCGCCTGACCCTTCCGACTTCCGGTAAAGAGTCCCCGGCCCGCTCCTCCGCGCCCACCCGGCCTCGCCACGCGGCGCCGCGCCGCGCCCGGCCCCCGATGCGCTCGGCGGCCCCAGCTCCCCGGGCCCCCGCGGCGGCCATCGAACCTCGTCGCCTCGCCGCAGCCAGGTGGCCCGGGCGGCGCTCGCTCCCGCGAGCGGCGCGCCGGGGCGGGCGGGGCGGCGGTGGCGCGGCCGCGGGCCCGTATCCCTCCGCCGCCCCTCCCCCGCCCGGCCCCGGCCCCCCTCCCGCCGGGTTTTGCTCGCCGCCCTCCGCCTCAGACTGTTTTGGTAGCAACGGCAACCGCGGCGGCGCGTCCCGGCCCGGCTCCCGGCGCCTCTTCGGCTTCGGCGGACCTGCCCGCCCCTTCGTCGTCCTCCTCCTCCCTCTCGCCGGCCCCGGCGCGCCCCCGGCCGCGTCGCCCCGCGCCTCTCCGCTCGGCGCCCGCGCGTCCCCGCCGCGCTCCGGCGTCTCGTCAGCGCGCCCGGCTCCCGGCTGTCCCCGCCCGGCGTGCGGGCCGGTGTATGGGCCCCTCGCCATGTCGCTGAAGCCGCAGCCGCCGCCGCCGCCGCAGCAGCAGCCGCCGCCGCCGCCGCCGCCGCCGCAGCCGCAGCCGCCGCCGCCGCCGCAGCCGCCCGCGGCCGCCGCTGCCCGCAAGCCCGGCGCCAGCGGCCTCCTCGCGGCGCCCGCCGCCGCGCCGCCGCCGGCCGCGGCCCCCCGCGTCCTCGGCCGCCTCCCCGGCGAGCGCGGGCGGCGGGCGGCCCGGCCTGGGCAGGTGGGTGTCGGCCCCGTCCCGCGGCGCGCGCGGCCTGCCCGGGCCTCGCGTCCCCTCCCCCGCGGCCCGCAGCGCGGCCCGCCCCGTGACCGCCGGGCCGGGCCGGGCCGGGCCGGGCCGGGCGGGGGGGCGGGGGGCGGGGGGCCCGCGGCGGGCGGGGGGCGCTGTCAGGCCCGGCCGCCCCGGCCTCCCGCGACGTCCCACCCCTCGGCCGCGCGGCCAAGATGGAAGCGCCGGGCAGCCGCCCCCCGCGCGCCGGCCGGCCCCGCGCCCGCCTTCCCCGCGCCGCCCGGCCCGGCTTGAACATTAACGCGCGGGCCCGGCGCCCGGGACTCGCCGGCTCCCCCGGGCTGGCGGCCGGCCGAGCGCGGCGCGGCGCGGGGTGGGGGCGGGGGCAAAGTTCGCGCGGCGCCCCCCGCCCCGTTGAGGGGCCGCCCGGCCGGCCGCGATCCCGCCCCGGGTGCCCCGAGGACCTCGTGGCGGGGGCCGGCCGCCCCGCGGACCCGGGTCGGGGGCTCGGGTGCGGGCCCGCGCCGCGCTCTGCACCCCCGCCCCCACCCCGGGGCCGGGCCGGCGGCGGGGTGCCCGGCCCCCTCCCAGCTGCCCGCGGCTCTCAGGCCCCCGGGGCGCGCGTGGCCGCCCCGCCGCAGTGCTGGAGCCCGGGCCGCGGCGTGGGGCTGGGGGCCTTCGCGCCCGCCCCCGCGCCCCGGTGGCTGCAGGGGGCGTGGAGGGTGGCCGAGCGCGCCCTGCGGGTGCCCACGGGCTCGCCGTCCCGCCCGTCCCCTCCCGGCGGGGGGCCCGGGTCCGAGCCTGGAGGGCGTGCGCGTGCGGGAGGCCCGTGGGGGGCGGCGGGGTCCGCATCCCGCGAACTCGGAGCGGGCCGGGCGTGCGAGCCAAGTGTCAGTCGACTCCGTTCCGTCGTGGCCAGTGTCCTTAACTTGGACAGTGCCGCCGGCGCCCGTGAAGGGCACGCCAGCGAGTCCCTTTCCCCGCGCCCCGGCTCGGTCGAGGTGCCGGCGCCGCCTTTAGAAGTTCAGTAGGTGGGTTAGGGATAAGGTTTCTTTCTTCCTTTTTTTTTTTTTTAAGGAAAAAAAACGTAACGAAGCTTAAAAAAATTTTTTTAAACGTTTCGGCAGGCAGTTTCCGAAGGTTTTATTTATGGCGGAAGTTAGCCTTCAGTACGGATTCGAGCGGCTTTTCAAGGAGTCCTGCAGGGTGGAGCGGTGGAGGGGGCAGCAGGGCGAGCATCGGTTCCCTGCGTTCTCTCTGCCCCTTGGCCCTTCAGTTTTCTCTAGCGCACCGCCAGAGCTGCCGAGCCAAAGTAGTTGGAGTGAAGTGCTCATTTCTCGTCTCTGTCTGCTTAGGATTCTCTGACTTCAGGTTTCCTTTCTCTGTCGGCACCCGTAGTAAAAGCGGGAAATTAAAAAATAGATTACGTATCCCTATGTCTCGTAAAGGCAAGGACGCATGTTTCCCCCCTATTTCTAGGGACGTAGAAATCTGGCAGATAGACTCAACTAGCTCAGAACACTAAAATCTTTTCGAGTTGCATCAGCTCTCAGGGTTGAGTGATCAGAAATGCTTGAAACCTTTCAGTACCACGGATCTTATATTCTCACAGTTTTATACGCATGTAAGGTTGAATTAAGTAACATTCTTTAGGTTTACTTCACCCTTACGACCTTTTCTTTAGGTTCTTATGCGGCATAAGTAGTAGCCCTAATTCTCTTTTGGCAACTGATGTTTTGCTTAATGTATTGGATTTATATGCGAGGTTTTTTTTTTTTTTGCACGTGTATTTACAGTACTTGTAAAAATTGCTTTCAACTTGGAATTCGTTACTTGATTCTTTGTAAAACAGTTAAATTTCTGAGGTTTTGTTTGTTTTCTTTTGAGGGGCTAGGGGGCCAACCAGCGGTGCTCAGGGCTTACTCTGGCTCTCCCCTCAAGCCGCACTCCTGGCAGGGTCCTGGGGTGCTGGGAATCCAACCTGGGTAGGACCATTGCAGTGCAAGTGCCCTGCTCCACTTCCAGGAGAGGTTTTACTAGGAGAGGTGGTACTGTGTCTTCAGCCCTGACTCTTTTCTTAGTTTTTGTTTGGGTAACCCATTTGGCCATGCTCAGGGTTTACTCCTGCCTCTGCACCCAGGGATCACTCATGGTGTTTCTTGGAGGGCTCCATGATGGATGTGGAATGTGTGTGTTTCGGGGGATGAACCTTAGGTCGCCACATGCAAGGCAAGAGCTTTACTCTAACTGCTGTACTATCTCTCTGGCCCCACTGCGACTTGTCTTTTCAACTGCTAAATATATCAACAGTTACAATAAGTTTCAGAGCTCAAGTGAATAAAAAGAAAATGTAGCACTGAGCTTGTCATGTTTAGAGATAGTAAAATATTAATCAAATCTAAAAGTTCATGCCTGCTTTAAATTTCATCATATTTGACTTTTTCTGGTGATTAGTAGATTTTAATGATGTTCAAAAATGTAATTGTCCTGGCATTTTAGAAAGTGACTTTTCTTTTTAGAATGATATAACAACAGTATTGAAGAATGATTTTACCTTAAATCAATTCTTAATTTACATATTTTGTTTGTTGTACTAATTCTAGCTTTGGTCAATTTTTTTTCCTTTAACATTGTAGTATAATTTTTGTCCTTAGGTTTTTCCTTAAATAATTGTGATTTGGATTTTCCCAGTTTTGCTGTTTATAATAGGGTGTAGTAAACATCTTTAAACGAATAGCTTTTTGCTTCAGTGTAATTATTTCTTTAGAGAAAGTTCCCAGGAGAGGTTTTACTAGGTCAAAGGGCTTCAAGATTTTTATGCTCTTGCTAGCTTTATTACCCTTCAGAAATCTTTTATTAGCTTCCAATACCAATAATGGTTTCTATAGAATGGTTTCTTTGTAGTTTGTTAAACACTAGGGGATTTTCAAGAGAAAATGACATTTTCCATTTTTGGGGGGGGGATTATACCCAGTAATACCCAGGGGTTACTCTTGGCTCTACTGCACTCAGGAATTACTCCTGGCGGTGCCCTGGGGACCACATGGGATGCTGGGAATTGAACCTGGGTCAGTGGCATTCCAGGCAAAGGCCCTACCCGTCGCACCATTGCTCCGGCCCCTCAGAGTTACATTTATTGTTAGTGCATGCATTGTGAAAGGCTTATATTAATTGCTTATATTTAAGGTTGATTAACCTGAAGGGTTAATGAAGTAGTGTATGACAGTGCTTTTAAAAGTTATTACTAATGAGTATGTATCACAGATCTGTTCTGCTGATACTCTGAATAAGTAGAGGAATGAAAAAAGATCCTGAAGAGCTTGTTCTTAAGCTTTTTGATGTTTCTTTTGGGTTGTTGTTGAGCTCACTCTTGTTTTTTTTTATTAGCTGTTAGCCTATGACCAAGTTATTTTTGGAGTCTTTTGTGTCATTTCATGGCACTACTGGGAATTACCACTGGTTAACCCCTGACTCTTTTTCTTCCACATTCCCTTCACCATTAGGGAAAAAAAAAAAAGGTCTATCCTCCAGAGTCTTGCCTAAGGAGTTGAACCTGATTAGTCTCATTAAGACTGTGGATTCAAATGCCATTTGCAGGAGAAAGGGCGAAGAAACCAGTGCCACAGAGACTAGGACCCTGCTGCTAGGAATAGGAAAGATATCTGGCCTGAGCACTGCAGTCTGAGATTGAGGTGGCCCTGGAAGAGCAATTCTATAAGCTCAAAAGTATTTTTTACTGTGTCCATACAAAATGATTTGTATTATGTGTGCTTATATGTTGGTCGGACAAGGAGAGGAGAAACACATCTAGGGAAATCTGTTCTAGGGTGGGTTGATCTGCTAAATGAGAATCTGTCCTAGAAGCAGTTTTCCTGTGTGTCCTGACTAGCTTGGATGATACTGAACTTTCTCCATCTCAATCTCAGACTGCAGTGCTCAGGCCAGATATCTTTCCTATTCCTAGCAGCAGGGTTCTAGTCTCGTCGTTACTTTTGGATCATGACAGCATTTGCCTATGATCAAACTCTTAACTTATAGTTAAGAATCGTGGCACCTTGGCCTGGCCCATCATGCTGCCAGGGTAGCACATAACTTACCGGCTTGCCCTGGTTCCATCCAGTCCCACGTCGGGACCCTGCCCTTGGGGTGCTAGGAAGTGAGGGCAACTGAGGCTTAAGTTGAGAAGGCAGATGCCCAGGAGTGAATGATATTCAAAGCCAATCAATTCCTAAGTTTCAAAGCATATTAATTAATTGTCTTCCTGTATCTATACAAAAGGACATTGCATTAAAGTAAACTGCTCAAAAGACATAAGGAGAGGAAAAAGGCGATATTAACTTACAGTACAGCTTCAGTGTCTAAGCAGGATGAGACCTTACAAATTGGTTGGGGAAGAGAGCATAGAAGTGGTTACAGACAAAGTAATGGGAGTGACTCGGGAGCACTGTGATGGGTGCGACCCGTTAAACCTAAGCTCCTCGTACTCCAACAACGACAGGTATAGAACTTGAGAGAGGTTAATGAAAATAAAGCTGCCCTACTTGTATTTAATAGTTTAATGTGATAATGCCAGCAAGTAAGAAACATTGAATTATCAAGCTGGGAGCCAGACATGTAGGATATTAGTAGGATGCTTGCCTTGCATGTGTGAGGCTCTGGGTTCCATCCCCAACACTGGGGAAGAAAGTTTGCATCTGTAAATAAGGACTTCTGGATTAGAGGAGAACAGGATATGATTCGGAATTTTTTTTTTTTTTTTTGCTTTTTGGGTCATACCCGGCGGCGCTCAGGGGTTACTCCTGGCTCATGCGCTCAGGAATTGCTCCTGGCGGTGCTCAGGGGACCATATGGGGTGCTGGGAATCGAACCTGTGTCGGCATGTTGGCTGTGTGCAAGGCAAACGCCCTACTCGCTGTGCTATCACTCCAGCCCCATGATTGGGAATTTTAGGGAAGGCAATGGTTTGCAATTTAAAATGGATTAGGGGAACCTTGTTGAGGTAACATTCCATCAAGTTTGGAAGGAAGTGAAGTAGTTAGCCATTCGTGTTTTAATCTATGTGAATTTTTTTTTTTTTTTTGGCCATACCCACTGTACTCAGAATTTACACCAGGCTCTGCATTCAGGGGTCACTCCTGGTGGGGGTGGGGAAACCCACATGGGTGTCAAGAGAGATTGACCTCTGATCTGCTGTATGCGAGGCAAGCACCTTCCCCTGCTGTGCTATCTCCCATTTACCTAGATTTATTTATCAGATGACCTCAATTTGTAATGTATAATGAGGTTTAAATGGAGTCATCTTTTGCTAATTTTTATGTGGTTATTGATAATATTGATAATAACCAAAAGTGTTCACTTTGTTTTGGGACCCTACCTAGCTGTGATCAGGGCTTACCATTGGCTCTGCACTCAGGGATCAAAGGGCTCAGAGATGCCTGCCTTACACATAGCCAATCACGTTCAATCCCCAGCACTACACTTGGTCGCCCAGTAACACCAGAAGTGATCCCTGAGCACAGGCAGGTATGCCCCCCCATACAAGACAATACGCCACAACCTTAAATACACTGTGGGACCAGGAAGATGGTATAGGACTTAGGGTGTATGTCTTGCATGTATGGAAACCTGTTTGATCCCAGACGCCACGTGCCCTTGTCCCAGCATCTCAGGATGTAGCATGATGACCCCTGGTACCAAAGGGACATGGAGCTGCACATTCAGCCTTCCAGCCTGGTTGGCTGAGAATGGCCAGGAGTGGCCCCTAGGCCCACTGAATGGGAGTGGAAAATATGCAGACATACTTTGCGACCCGAGTTCGATTCCTCCGCCCCTCTCGGAGAGCCCGGCAAGCTACCGAGAGTATTGGATATGCCAGACACAGTAACAACAAAGTCTCCAATGGAGATGTTACTGGGCCCGCTCGAGCAAATCGATGAAATCGATGAACTTTGCCACCTTAAAACTTTTAACACAGGTGTTGGTGTATTAAAAATTAGATGATCCTCAAGTCAAAGATATGGCTATTAATATAGCAGTTGATATCCCTTGTGTGAACTTATAATTAGAGAAGCACATACAAAAAAATGCAAGTTTATATTTAACCAAAAATGGAAAACCATGACCGACAAATGTTTTGACTATTCAGAATGAAATGTTTTCCTTTTTTTAATTTTCTTTTTCCCCACCACACCTGTGCTGCCCAGGCCTTACTCCCGACTCTCTACTTAGGGGTCCCTCCTGGAGACCATATGAAGCGCCAGGGATTTTACTTGGGTTCGTTGCCTGTAGGGCAAGTATCCTCCTTGCTGCACTCTCCAGGCCCCAAAGTGTCTTTTTATACCTAAGGATTTTAAGTTTCGGGGACTTTTTTTGTTGTTTTAGTGCCACTCCTAGCAATACTCAGAGCTTCATCCTGACTCTGCACTCAGAAATCATCATTCCTGGTGGTGCTCAAGGGACAGTATAGGGTGCTAGGGATTGAACCTGGGTAGCCACTTCACTTAATCACTTAACTTCCTGTTAGTCGTCGATTTGCTCGAGTGGGCGCCAGTAACGTCTCCATTTGTCCCTGTCGCGTGCTAGTGTAGGCCAATGGCATCTGTTCGCTCTGGGAACATGAAGAGCCTCAAATCGATCGTTCATGATCTTGACGAAGAAGTCTGACCATCTGGTAGGTGGGTGGCCACGCGGTCTTTTGACATCCCGTGGAATCCAGTCAGTAACAGCTCTAGTCCAGCGATCGTCTTTAAATCTCATTACGTGACCAGCCCATCTGATTTTCGACACCTTGGCAAATGAGACAGCGTCCCTGATCCTTGATCGTCGACGGATGTCAGAACTCCGAATTCGTTCTCTCATTTGAGTGAAACGTGATATTCCAAGCATAGCTCTTTCTATTCTTCTTTGGGAGACCTGAATGGCGTTCTCATCTTGTTTGCGTAGGGCCCAGGTCTCTGAGGCATATGTTAATGCAGGAAGAACAGTGGAATCAAAGAGATGTGCCCGGAGCCGGAGGTTCTTCGTCCTCTTAGCTATTTCTTCAACGTTCTTGAAGGCGTTACAAGCCATTCTCTTCCTCCTGCGCAGCTCGGGTGCCAGGTCATTTGTCATGTTGACTTCTCGACCTAGGTACACATAGCTGTTGCATTCGGAGATGGGCGTCGGGAACGAGGCTGTTTCTCATAAACATTGTCTTCGTAAGATTCAGCTGTAGTCCTACCTTTCCACACTCACGCTCAAAGTCGGCCAGCATTTGTGCCACTTGACTGATGTTTGGTGTTATTAAAACAATATCATCAGCAAAGCGGAGGTGATATAGTTGCGGACCATCTATCTTCACTCCCATTCCTTCCCATTCCAGTCGTCGCATGATGTTCTCGAGGGTGGCACTGAAGAGTTTCGGTGAAATGGTATCACCCTGCCGCACCCCTCTCTTGACATCAACGATCACTTCTTTGTAGAATGGTGAGATCCTGGTAGTGAATCCGCAATACAGCTCACGGAGGATCCTGATGTATTGGGCTTGAATGCCCTGATTGGCTAGGGCTTCAATGACCGCTTCCGTCTCAACAGAATGGGTAGCCACATGGAAGACAAATGCCCAACCCTCTTCACTATTGCTTTTGCCCTGTTTCTTTTGTTTCTGGACCACACCCAGTGGTGCTCGGGGTTTACTCCTGGATCTTTGCTCAGGGGTCACTATTAGTGGTGCTCAGGAGACCGTGTGGGATGTTGGGGTTCGAACCTAGGTCAGCTGTGTGCAAGGCAAACATCCTATCTGCTGTACTGTTGCTCTACCCTGTAGCGATCTTTTTCTTAAAATTAAGATTTTCTGTCTTGGCTAGGTATTAGCATTATTTTGCTATTGTATAGTTGAACCTAAACAATACCTGACCTCATCTTTCAAATTGTCACAGCTTTCTTGAAAAAATTCTTTTGATGGCTGTACCTGCTAGTGAATTCTTTTACAATATAAAAGTACTTTTGCGTGTGAGGAGGTTGAAGTGGTGATGTTATTAGAAAGCATATTTGGTTCTCTGTGGTAGCATTCTAGAATTTTAGGAGGATGCAGTGGTCTTTTAGAGCGTTACTAAAATACAAGTCGAACAACAGACTTCAAAATATAGAAATTTTTCAAATCAGAATTCACCCATTAGTAAACATGAAGTTGGTATCAGAGCTTTGAAAGACTGCCGCACTGATATTTTGAGTATGTGATCCTGTGCCTTGAACCCAGGGCCTCATAGGTGCATAACTAAGCTACATTGCTGGCCCCCTAACTAATTTTGTAGTGTGGATACTTTGGAACCTGTATCTTTTATTAGCCTTACTTAGAATAGTTTATGCTATTTTTGTTGTTATTGGGCCACACCTGGTGCTGGAGGGGTTTCACTTCTGGCTTGGTGCACGTTAATTGTTCTGGCATTTCTTGAGACCATGTGTGCCAGGCACTTAACCTGGGCCTCCTGTGTGTGCTCCAGCCTTTTGAGCTGTCTTCTCTGCTCCAAGCTAGAGCGTAATGTTTGTTTTTCTGTTGTCATTTGTAGCTTTCCATTAAGAAAGAATCTCTGCTGCTTTTAGAGTTTAACATTATTCATTAAATCTTAGACTTTCGGGGCTGGAGCGATAGCACAGTGGGTAGGGTGTTTGCCTTGCACGCGGCCGACCTGGGTACAATTCCCAGCATGCCATATGGTCCCCTGAGCATCGCCAGGAGTAACCCCTTGCATCGCCAGGTGTAACCCAAAAAGCAAAAAAAAAAAAACCCTTAGACTTTTTTTTTTATAGAGTTCTTGAGATGAATCCCAGGGCATCACACGTGGGGTAGATGCAGTGCGCAGTGCTGTTGAGTCATAGCCACGTTCCACTCCCTGGCTGTTACCATAGTGGTTCAGTATTTGTCTTCAGTGTTCTATGCTGTCCTCCTCTTCACTGTGTTGTGATTACTAGAGGGTCACACACATTCTGTTGTGGTGTTGGCTGTGGGTCACAGCAGGTTGTAGAATTTACACTTTTGGCCACAGCACTCACACACATCTTTTTATTTGAGGTGCTTGCCAGGTTTACACCCTTTAATTGTGGTGCTTGCACACATCTGGTGATGTTATGGTTGGAAACCCTTTGCGGCCTTTGTGATCACAGACGGCAGAATCTCCAGAAACAAAGAGTGGAACTTCCAGGAGGGGTCAGCACATGCTGTGGTGGTAGGGGTTGAATCCATGCTTGCAAGGCAAGTGCATTAACCACTGAGTTGTCACCTGACCTGCAGTTTAGTAATTATAGGGCTCTGTAAGTACTAAACTTATAGATTGTTATGGGTTGTTTGTGAAAATTGTCAGATGTTAACCTTGGGTTTTATTGCTGAAAATTATTTGTAGTTGTGGTCATGTGAAATTAGAGTAAGCCGTAAGCACAGACAGGTGAAGAGGTGTGGCCTAAAAACTCCAAACAATTTTTTTGATATCAACTGCTTAGAATTTAAGTCATGTATCTATAGAATAACAATTTTATACCATGATTAATAGCTAATTTTATTTGAAAAGTTTAATGCATTATAGAAGAACATTTTTATAATGGTTATCTGCAATTTTATAATGGTTGTTTGCATTTTTATAATGGTTATCTGCAATTATCTGCAATCCCACCAGTGGTGTGAAGCTTGTCTTGAGTGTAATTACAAATGAATATGACTCTTGTTTTTGGGCCACACTGAGCAGTGCTCAGTGTTCCTCCTGACTCTGTGCTCAGGAATTACTCCTACTGTGCTCAGGGGACCATGTGGGATGCTAGGGATTGATCCAGGGTCGACTAAGTACAAGGCTAATGCCCTATCTGCTGTACTATTGTTCTGACCCCATGGATGTGACTTCTGTTGTGTATATCAGAACTTTAGAATGTTGTTCTCTTGAAAATATACCATGAGAAGGAATATTTTTTGGTTTGTTTTTGGACCACAGCTGGTGATGCTCAGGGTTACTCTTGGCTCTGCACTCAGGAATTACTCCTGGCAGTGCTCTCAGACCATATGGGATGCTAAGGATTGAAGCTGGGTTCGCCTACCTGCTCTTCTGTCGCTGTGGTCCCACCTTGAGATGTTTTTTTATGTAACTTGTCAGTAGTTGAATATTTTTGCCTGTTACTTTATGTTCGTATTGCTTTTTAAAAATCATATTAGGGACTAGAGCAATAGCACAGTGGGTAGGGCGTTTGCCTGGCATGCGGCTGACCTGGGTTCGATTCCCAGCATCCCATATGGTCCCCTGAGTACCACCAGGAGTGATTCCTGAGTGCAAAGCCAGGAGTAACCTTTGAGCATCGCCAGGTTTGACCCAAAAAGCAAAAAAAAAAAAAAAAATTAAAAATGATTTTTGTCTGTAATCTATGAATAGCAGATTTACAATTTTTAAAAATTATTTTTGTTGAATCACCATGAGAAAGACGATTATAATGCCTATTCATGATTGGGTTTCAGTAATATAATGTTACAACACCCATCTCTTCACCTGTGTACATTTCCCACCACCAGTGTCCCCAATTTCCTTCCCGTTATCCCCTAACCTCCTCTCCCCTCCAGATTGCCTTTATGGCAGGTATCTTCCTCCCCCCCCCACCCCCCCACTCCTTTTGGGCATTATGGTTTACAGTACAGGTACTAAGAGGTCATTATGTTTGTTCAGGAAGTTCAATATTTTTATCAGGAAGGTATAGCTATAGTAACTATGTGACAACTTTAGGGTGTGAAGTACAGGGAGATGGGGTGAGGTAGCCCATCCTGACTCTAAGAGAGGCCTGGAGATTACAATCACAAAACCCGCATACTCGGCTTTTTATTTTTAGCAGATAATATCTCAGTGAGGTCTGTTCTGAGATGGTCGGTGGAGACCAGCCTGGGGGCATGGCAGCGATCTTGGATTGTGTGAACAAGTGGCTGCTGGGGGCTCTGTTTGGGTGGGCACTGTGCCAGATTTACAAATTTTTGTATAAAATGGTTGTAAAAACTGCTAAAAAGTAAAGGGAGGGAAGGGCCAGAGCAACAGATAGGTGGGTAAGGCACTTGCTTTGCACACAGCCAACCTAGGTTTGATCCCTGGCCCCTCATGTGACCCCTGAGCCCTGCCAGAAGTGATTTCTGAGCACAGAGTCTGGAATAAACCCTGAGCACTGCGGGGTGTGGCCCAAAACAAAATTCTCTAAATGGCCTTTTTTAGAGTTAATTTGCTTTCACATATTAATGTTATTTTCATTTTTATTGTTTTGGGCCTCCCAAGTGGTGCCCAGGAGGCCCGAGGTCCCCCGCTGAGATTCTCAGCCAGTGGGTCGACATGGGACCCTGTGGATGTGATAGTGTTCTGCCCTGTGGTAGCTGGCGTTCCTGATCCACCTCCAGGACCACACTAGGCTTGTGCTCAGGACCTCCAGTGATGCTCAGGGGCCATGTTGTATCTGGAATCGAACCCAGGAGAGGTGCATGCTAGGTATGTTTCCTCACTGCTACATTCTCTCCCTGCACCTACTTTATTACTGGTATCATTTTGGAGCCATATGTGGCAATGCTTAGGGTCTATTTCCAGCACCGTGGGGGTCTCCTGTATCCAAAATTTGCATTGTCCTACTGAGTGAGCTCTCTTGCCCCAGCTTTTACTTTCACGTTATTGTTTATAGCTTTAGATTTTTTAATATATTATTTGTTTTTATTTTGGGGCCATATCTGGGGGTGCTTAGGGGTTATTCCTGACTCTGCTCAGGACTTTCTCCACCTCTGCCTTCAGGAATTAACTCTTGGCAGGCTTGTGGGCGGGGGTGGGAGGGACCATTTGAGGTTCTGGAGATTGAAGCCACGTTGGCGACCTGCAAGGCAAAGGTCCTACTAACTGTACTGTCGCTTCAGCCCCAATTTTCATCATTAAAAAAAATTATGGGGCATCACTTGGTTGTGCTCAGGGCTATTCCTTGATCTGTGCTCTGGGCATAGGGGACCAAAGGCAGTGCTGAGGATTGAACTAATACAAAGTTCACTTGTCTTCTGAGTCATCATCAGTTTCCTATTGTACTGATTTTCTCGCCCCCATAACTGACTTTTTTGGTTTTGATAATTTTCTGCAAATAGAAAAAAAGAATTTTAGGACTGGAGAGATTGTATAGTGGGTAAGGTATTTGCCTTGCGTGTGGCTAACCCATGTTTGATCCCTGGCACTTCTTATGGTCCTCCTCCAAGTACTGCCAGGAGTAAGCCCTAAGCGAGCTGGATGTGATCCCAAAAAAAGAAAAAGAAAATAGGATATTATTTACTTTGGTTTTTGTTTTTGGATCACACATGGCATTGCTTAGAACTTCTGGCTTTATGCTCAGGGATCGGTCCTGGGGGTTTGGAGATCACTGGAGTGCTGGAGGTCAAACCCAGGTCGGCTGCATGCAAGGCAAGCACCCTACCGCTATACTATCTTTCAGGTCCTAAAAGTAGAATTTTAGAGGAAAACAGAATTGGTAGCAGTGAGGAATGATAGGACAATAGTAAGTTATGCACACTGTAGCGCACTGTCTTCCCGTTCATCAATTTGCTTGAGTGGGCACCAGTAACGTCTCCATTGTGAAACTTGTTACTGTTTTTGGCATATCGAATACGGGGAGCTTGCTAGGCTCTGCCATTTGGCGGGATACTCTCGGTAGCTTGCTGGACTCTCCAAGAGGGACTGAGGAATTGAACCCGGGTTGGCCATGTGCAAGGCAAATACCCTACCCGCTGTGCTATTGCTCCAGCCCAATAGTAAGTTATAAGATGGAAAAATTATGAAAAACAGATGAAAGTTCAAAATGAATACCGTCCTGGAAGTTTTGACTATTAGGTTTATATAGTTCTCTGTCTTATTAGACCCTGGAGGCATTACTTTTAATAGCATGGTGCAGTTAATTGATGTTCTCTTAATGATGACTCAGAAGACAAGGTTAAATTATTTTGCATATCTTTGAAAGAAGTGTTTTTCAAACGGTAGGTCACAGCCCTTTTTTTTTATTTTGTTTTTTGGTCATAGCCCTTTAGTAGATTGTAAAATCACTTTAATGGGTCATGAATGCATTATTAGAAAAATGTAAAAGAGGGGCCTGAGCGACAGTACAGAGGGTAGGGCCTTCGTTTGCCTTACACACGGCTGACCCAGGTTTGGTCCTCAACATATATCGTCCCTAGAGCACTGTCGTTAATTCCTGACTGTAGAACCAGGAGTTACCCCTGAGCAGTGCTGAGTGTAGCTGCAAAACCCAAAAATTTAAAAAGGGAAAAAGAGGGCTACGGATGTTGTTCAAGTGACGGTGTACCTTTTTTTGCATGTTTGAGAACCTGGGTTCAGTCTCTGGTGCCCCTTTTTCCCCATCCCAGCACTGCTGGGAGTGGCCTTGGTGCTCCCCAAGAACTGCTTGGAATGATCCCAAAACCCAGCCCTAGTGCAGCCTCCAGAACCACCACAACAAAAAAAATGAAAATGTACATTGCTTTTCCTTTTTTTTTTTTAAGAGATGAGACAGAGAGGGTTGAGCATCCTTAGTCGTAGCATTCAAATACTTGGTTGTGGGGATTGCTAGGGTTTGCACACTGGTTTTGCTGTTTACCTTGAGCAGTTCTTGCCCAGGTCATGCACTTTAGTTGTGCTGCTTGGGCTGCTGCTGTGTGTCACACTTCTCTTGGTGTATAGGACATTTTTGCTGTTGGGCAGCAAGGAATCAAACTCACACCCACAAGGCAGGTGCTTCGGTGCCTAATTCTTCCTTGACCCACATGTTTCATTGTTATGGGTAAGAATAAATTTTTAGTTAATGTGTATGTGATGTACATTGTACTGTTGCATTGGAGCTAATGATTTAGAAGCATTGCCTACTGCTTCTAAATTGAGAAGAATTGAGGAAGAGCTGAGGAAGAGTTTTGTTTTGGGGTCACACCTGTAAACAAACCGGGGACAGTCTCAGGCAAGGCAAGTGCCTTACAGCTGTATTGTCTCATTGACTCTGAGGAGTTTCGTAGTATGTGAGGCAGGACTGCCAGACTTAACGAATAAAAATGCAGAATCCACAGTTAAATTTGAGTTTCTGATAAATGGTGGCTAATTGTTTAGTGTGAGTCCCAAGCTACACCAGAGATGCTTTCATTTGTATGAAAATTAAATTTGTTAACCTTTATTATATCTGGGGACTCTAGGCAGAATTGGTATTTATCCCTTGGTAACTGAGAAGCCCCATCAGGGCAGGAACTTAATTTTGTTTTTTGCCCAGTATTGTATCAATCTTTGAGAACTGTGCTTGGCAGTTAGTAGTGAGCAGATGTTTCAGTGAAAGAATGGCCAAGTCACTTTTAGTCTGTGTCTATTAAAAGGGGGAGAGAATGTCATCCTTAAAAAGGGAGATACTAAATTTTCATTGCATTCTGTTCTTGGCACATAGCAGACACTGTGTAGAATCATACAAATTTGGAGTTAAAAGTGGCACTTGGATTTAGCTTTCATTCTTGTTAACAGGACAGAAACCCAAGGCCGTGGACTATTTACTAGTTTTCTCCATCACTGACTACGTAGCTGGCTTCTGAATCTCTCTTGTCTTTGTAATATAGCATATTTATTTTTATTTATCTTTTGGTCTTTGGGGCCACGCCCGGCAGTGCTCTGGTCTTATTCCTGTCTCTGTACTCAGGGATCCCTCCTTCCAGGCTTGGCGGACCATATGTGGTGCCGTAATAGAACATATTTATAGAGACCTCTTTTTAAAATTTGATCTTTATTTAGTAATCTTAAGAAAAGATTAACCTGGCCAGAAAGAACCATTTTCTTTCTTTTTTTTCTTTTTGGGGAACATCCGGTAAAACTCAGGGGTAGTTCCTGACTTTGTGCTCAGGAATTACTCCTGGCAGCGCTCTGGGGACCATATGATACGGGATGTCGGGGATCAAACCCAGTTTGGCTGTGTGCAAGGCAAATTGCCCTACTCATTGTAATGTTGCTCCAGCCCCAAGAGCATCATTTTCTTAGTTTTCCATTTAGCAAAGGCTTTATTCTTTGCTATGTTTTGCTGTCATACATTTAATGTGGAA
Organism: Sorex fumeus; assembly: GCF_029834395.1. Taxonomy (NCBI): domain Eukaryota; kingdom Metazoa; phylum Chordata; class Mammalia; order Eulipotyphla; family Soricidae; genus Sorex; species Sorex fumeus. The sequence goes on along the minus strand of NW_026606212.1, from coordinate 2,521,896 downwards.
GTGTCTCTAGTTGTTTTACTTTTGGCCTACACCCAAGCCATACTCAGGGACCACTTCCTGTGGTGCAAAGGGGACTTCATGGTGCTGGGGATCAGACTAAGGGCACAGCTTGCACCCGAGCCCTTTGAGCTCTCTCCCTGGCTCCCTTGATTTATTTCTATTTATTTTTGTTTTGGGGCCACACCTGGTGGTGCTCAGGGTTTATTCCTGCCCCGTGCTCAGTGACCACTCCTGGTTTTGCTCAGGGGACTCTATGGGATGCTGGGGCTTAAGCCTTGCTTGGCCATGTGCAAGGCAAGTACCTACCTGTTGTACTATCTCTCCAGCCTCTTTAATTTTTCTTATTCCCTTCTGTGCTTCTATCTAATGACAACGCCTGTTGATGTGGCTATGATTGGTGGCAGAACATGCCCAACTACTGTGCTTGCACATCTTTTTATTTGTGGTGCTTATGCACATCTAGCTATATTGCGACTGGAAATCACTTGGAGTTCTGGGCCACAGACTGCAGAGATGCTGGGATCATGCCGGCACATGTGGGACACTGGACCACATGCTTGTATGACAGATTTTCTCTTACACCCTTCGACTCTTCCTCTGTACCCTCAGTTTATTTCTTTCAGGAACTTGAACGAAGCTCCTCTCTAGTATTTCTACCAATTGTTCCTTCTCTGTGTCTTTTCTGATTCTTGATCTAGATGACAGATAGATTTTTTATCTAATATGCTAATTCTGATTAATTGGGATGTTCTATATAGGATTCTGAAGTTTCATTTGACTTTAGAGAAGGGGTGGGGTGAGTGTCAGTGGCAACGGGGGTTATTTGAAAATCATTTTTCTGTCCCTTTTGTTTTCCTTATATAAAGAAATTTCTTTTTTATGGGGCTGGAGTGAAAGCACAGTAGGGAGGGCATTTGCCTTGCATGCAGACAACCCGGATTCGATTCCCAGCATCGCATATGGTCTCCTGAGCACCGCCAGGAATGATTCCTGAGTGCGGAGCCAGGAGTAACCTCTGTGCATCGCTGGGTGTGACCCAAAAGAGCCCTAAAGGCCTAAAGGCCCTCCCGTTGATCGTCGATTTGCTCGAGCGGGCCCAGTAACGTCTCCATTGGAGACTTTGTTGTTACTGTGTCTGGCATATCGAATACTCTCGGTAGCTTGCCGGGCTCTCCGAGAGGGGTGGAGGAATCGAACTCGGGTCAGCCATGTTGGCCGCTTGTAAGGCGAACGCCCTACCCGCTGTGCTATCGCTCCAGCCCACCCAAAAGAGCAAAAACAAATTTTTGAATTTTTTTATTTTACTTTTTTGTTGCTTGGGGCCATACCCAGTGGTGCCGAGTTACCCCTGGTAGTGCTCGGGAAATCGTAATGCAGTGCCAGGAATCAAAGAGTCTTGCTGTGTGCAAAGCAGGCTCTTTTAGTCTCCTCTACTATCTCTGACCCTGGTACCCTCTCTCTCATTTGGTTTTCGAACACACCTGCCTGTAGTCAGGCTTACTTCTGGCTCTGTGTTCAGGAACACTCCTGATCGGACCGGAGACCATGTGTAGTGAGCTTGTATGCAAGGTAAACATGCTGCCCACTGTACTCTTTAGCTCCCTGGCGTCCTTTTTCAAAATAAGGAGAGATTTTTAGTGACTCTGCTAAACAGTTAAATCCGGGCTATTCAGCCTTAGGGCTAGAGCGGTACTGCAGCGGGTAGGGTGCCTGCCTTGTCGCAGTCCACCTGGGTTCAATCCTCTATGGTCCCCTGAGGGTCACCAGGTGGGTGAGCCAAAAACCAGGCAAGTCAGCTTGATAGTCAAATCTCTACATTCTGTCTATATGCTATACTGTATTTTTATTTGGGAGGTGGGGTGTGTGTGTTCGTTTCCCCCCACCTCACGACTTACCCATAACTCTGTGCTCAGAGTTCACTTCTGCAGAGGCTCAGGGGACCTTACGTGTTACTGGGGATCGAAGCCAGGTCAGTTGTGTGCAGTTAACTGATTCTCAGACAGCTGATCAAAGCTAGGGCCAGAGAAGGTAGGTGGTGCTGCTTGGGTTCCCATTGTGCAGGAAAGGTGCTTGGCGGCGACCAGGGCTATACTCAGATGCTCAGGTGACGGCGGTACCGTCCTCAGCATCAAACTGTAGTTGGCCATATGCAGGGCATAAGTCTTCACCCCTGTACTCTGTCTGGCTTAGTATTTTATATTTAAGTGCAGCTGTTCCTTCACTTGGAAAGTTAGGGTAAATGTGGGAGAAATTGTGTTTTTTTTAAACCTTAGTTTATTGGTCTTAAAAGTATCATTTTAAATAAGTAAGGTAGTAATGAATGATGTGAATCAGAAATAGATTTAACTATGATAGAAATGAGGTAAGGTAAAGGTAAAGGCCCTCCCGTTGATCGTCGATTTGCTCGAGCGGGCCCAGTAACGTCTCCATTGGAGACTTTGTTGTTACTGTGTCTGGCATATCGAATACTCTCGGTAGCTTGCCGGGCTCTCCGAGAGGGGCGGAGGAATCGAACTCGGGTCGGCCATGTTGGCCACTTGTAAGGCGAACGCCCTACCCGCTGTGCTATCGAAATGAGAATTTTTTTAAAAAGTATTTGGAAAATAATGACTTGCGACATGAAAGATTTCTCTGGAGGCCAGAAAGCAAAGTGCTCTGTTTAAATAAGCAAAAGATAAAGAGAAAAAAAAATGGGTGAAATGACAATCTTGTTTTTTTTTGTGTGTGTGTGCTTTTTGGGTCATACCCGGCAGTGCACAGGGATTACTCCTGGCTCTGCACTCAGGAATCACTCCTGGCGGTGCTCCGGGGACCATGTGGGTTGCTGGGAATGGAACCCGGGTGGGCCGTGTGCAAGGCAAACGCCCTACCCGCTGTGCTATCGCTCCAGCCCACCAAATCTTGTTTTTTAAGCTTCAAAACCCTATGCTGGAGCCCAGCAGCTTGCAGCAGAAAAGTGAATGGACTATGCGTTAATCCACGCCACGATGTCCTCCAGAGGGGAAAGGGTGTTGGTCCCTTCCGCCTTCTTCCCTCTGGAAAGAAAGATGGCAGCCGCTTGGGAGCTTTGTGGAAAGCCAGGTATGAGCTGGGCGTGATGGGGCGACTAAAACCTCATGGGAAGGGGGGCGTTCCCGGCTCGTCCTTCACGCCCTACCGAGGTCACCAGTTGCCCCCCACGAGTGTCTCTCGGCACAGTCATGGCTCCAGAGCACAGAAACCAATCTCTTAATTATCTGACTCTCAGCAGAAATACTTCCAGGGTTAATAAGTAAAATAGCAGAAATCCAAAACCGCCTGGCTGCAATTAAACATCATTTAATTCTTGAACTCAGCTGTAGAAGGCAAATCATTTCACAATACCTTTTCAGCATGTCTGATTTGGGGGGGTAAACTCTAAATAAATGTACCTCATGGTGTTTCACTAATAAAAATTAAAAAAGAAAAAGAATCGCACTGTAGCAGGGGCACCAGTAACATCTCACAACAAATTGTGAGACTTGTTGTTACTATTTTTGGCATATCAGATAGTCAAGGGCAGGTTGCCAGACTTTGCTGTGCAGGGGAGATACTCTTGGTAGCTTTCCGGGCTCTCCGAGAGGGGCAGAGGAATCGAACCCGGGTTGACTTATGTACAAGGCAAACGTCCTACCTCTGTGCTATCGCTCCAGCCCGAGGTAGAGTATATTTCAATTAAATGTCCTAAAATACAGGTTAGTGTATGTAACTTGTTTTTACCCTTTTTTGGGTGCTGAGTATTCTATATGTGTACCACAGATTATTAAGTGAATGACTTTTGAGTTGTTAGCATTGTTTAAGATACTATGAATAGAGCTATTATGAATATTTGTGCTGATATGTGATCCTGAGGATTCCATTTTTCTTAGTTAAATACATAGAGATGGGATTTTTGAGCTTCTGGCAAGTGTTAATTAATTTTGGGTTCATATTCAGTTGTATTCAGGGCTTACCCCTGGCTCTGTGCTTAGGGATCACTCCTGACAGGTTGTGGGGCGCTATATTGGGTGCGGGGATTGAGCACTGATTGCTGTGTATAAGATTTATTTTACTATACTATGTCTCCGGCTCTGTTATTTAATTTTTAAGGTCATTGTCAAAGGAACATGGGATTTAGCTTAGTGGTAGAGCACTTTTCTGTCATATTCAGCCCTCAGCACTGAAAAAAAGCGAAAGTCAATTGCTAAGGATCCCGAGAGATGACTCAAAGGGCTGAAGCATATGCTTTCGCATGTGGGAGCCCGGGCTCAATCCCTGGCACTGCATGGTCCCCCCAATCACTGCCAGGTGTCCCTTTGAGCAGTGAGCCAAAAGCAGCAGAATAACCCCCAAAGCTACACTGACTGTGGCTCAAAAACAAATTAGAAAAAAATAATTTGAAAAAATAAAAGTTTTTGCCAGTTGTTGCTAACGTGACAATTTTATAGTCTCCTTAGCGAGGTATGGTTATCTCTCCCTGCCCTCCCCTTCCCTCTCCTCTGTCTTTCCTCCCTTTTTAAAAATTTTTGGAGCAGACATTGTGGTGCTGGGATGAAACCTGGAACTAACATAGAAAGCATGTGTGCTCCAGCCCTGTGAGCTGTATCCCTCTGCCAAGCCTCTGTCTGAGACAGCTAATTGTTTCAATTACTTGACAGCACTTGGTATGTTTTTAATTTCAGTCATTATAATGACTGCATTTTACTGTGGGTTGAACTTTCATGTCCTTAATACCTTCTAATATTGAATGTCTTTTTATTTGCTTGTCACCTGTCTTTTTTGTCATCTGAGTATCTTTAAGAAACATGTCTTTTGAAAAACTTCCCTTGGAGGTAAGGGGGCTTTTGTAGGTCAAGATAGAGTTCTAGATTTAGGATGTTCTAGATGGGAGGGACAGATGCCTTCATCCTTTTCTATACCTGTGGAATGGCACTATTCTCTGAACTGGTGTAAATGTTAGTATACTTGGTAAATGGTAAGTTATTTATTATCATTGGTTTCATTATTAAGCAGATGAATTTATCCTGCCAAGGAGAAAGCTGCCCCTCTGAGACGGAAGTTTCTCTTGTAGGAACATCATAAACTTGCTTCCGGCTTTCAGTGACGTACTGTTTGTTTGTGAACTTTCGGGGATAGGAGAGCAAACTACCCTGATGAGCCCCCTCCCTTTTTGGCACTTACATGCTGGTGGAAGGCCAAGTTCAAACTGCCTCATGATAACGGTTATGTTGTAAATGCTTGCTTTTGTCTTCTAAAATAATGGAATAAGAGAAAGACTTAAAATTTTTCAAATTTTTTTAATTTTAAAAAATTTTGGGCCAAACCCAGCAGTGCTTAATTTACTTTTGGCTCTTCACCAGTGATCACTCCTGGCAGGCTCATATCAGGTCCCAGGGATGGAAGTTGGGTCATCTGCATGTAAGGCAAGTGCCCTGCTCACTGCTAGTGCTCCAGTCCCAGAAGGTGTTACTACAATTTTGTAGATACTGAAATTGAGGCACAGAGAACTGAAGTCAGCAAATGTAGGTCACAGGACTGGCTGCTGAGGCCAGAATTTGAACCCAAGCATTTTGCAGAGAACTGAAATTCATTCTGGTAGGATGGTAGTTGTTTTCAAACATTGATTCAGGGTGATTATACTGCTGAATTAACCTGGCAGTTACTCCCTGACTTGAGAGTGAATTGAGAGTTGCCGGCCCACCTCAGTTTGCTAAACGACCTTTTGTTTGGGTTGTCATTTCCTCTTCCTACTTCCACAGTGTTGACTCATCTCTTCACTTAAGAAATTGTTATTTAATAAGTATTAGAGAGTTTTGTCTTCTAATTGAACTGAAAAAAAAGGAAGAACAAAATGACTCACTCAAGCACATTATCTAGAAGAACTGGAATTAGAGATATAGTCTTAGTTGATTGTTCTTTTTCTCTTTGGATTTTGGGCCATACCCAGCAATGCTTAGGATTTGTTCCTGGCTCTGTGCTCAGGGATCACTACTTGCAAGCTTGGGGGACCATCTGGATGCTAGAGGTCAAACCTGGGTCAGCTTCAAGCAAGGCAAATGCCCTACCCACTGTAGCCCTGCGTACCTCTGCTGTAGTTTTTTTTAAAAAGGAATTGAAATGATCCTCATTATAATTTACATGCAGTACACTAAATCCTTAATTTAGTCAACTTTATGTGCCACACCCTGTGGTGCTGATGCTACTCCCAGTGCTTCCCTGTTGCTCCAGTGGACTTTCATCTTGTGCTGGTGATAAGACCTGGGCCTCCTGCATGAAAGCTGGTGTTGTGCTCATGTCTTTCTCTCCCATACCAGATTTTCCTCAAAGCCAGGCCCATAGTTGTGATTAGGGTAGCCCCAGGGGTTGGGTCTGAGCAGAGTGGGAAGGAAGTAGATGAGCTTCAAGTAGTTGCAGACATTAAGCATATGAATGATTAAGTATTAAATTAGCTAAATACCTGTTTTTTTATAGGACCTGCCCCCCAGTGTTTGGGGGACTATGTTTCATTAGAGCTCTTCCTTGACCTTGAACATGCTAAGCCTGAGATCTGTTACTTGAGCCACATCCTCTGCCCTGAGTGTGTCACTGTGGATGGGTGGTCAGGGTAACCTCCCTGGGGAAGTGACATTCACTCGAGCTCTGTGTATCAAGCCTTAGGAATATGTGTTTGGGTGGGTGGGGGGCGTTATTACGACTTACTGAAGTATGGTACTTTGTAGTTTAGTGTGCAAAGAATTTTAGTTATATAACTTGCCTGGTTTTAGAAATGTGAATGTCTGAAATATTTCGATATTATTCTGTTCCCCACTCCTGTTGAAATAATTGTGTAAACTCGTGTGACAGGTTCAGGTACAATATTGAAAATGGTGATGATATGCCAGAATGGTGAAAAATAAAGTAAAAAAAACTGTGGAATTGTTTGGTGGCAGTACAATAGAAGTAGTGTCTCTGTCCACTTCCCCCCAGTTTTGAAATAATGGAAATTTATTTTTAGTCAGATTATGTGCTTTGGATATGGATGGGAATGGTGGTGTTGGGGACTAAACTGTGGGCCTCATGTGTGTAAGATATGTACTCTTCATCAGTGACTGCCCCTTCCCCTCCATTTTTTTTGTATGTATATTTTCCTTGTTATCTTGTTAATCCCAAGTGGTAAAAATCTGTTACAGTGGGCACCAGGGGAATAGTTTGAAGAACTGAGTCATATGCTTTGCAGGTTGGCGCCCAGGTTCAATTTGTGATATGACATGGCGCTACTCAAACATCAAACCACTCCCGAATCCTTGGGTGTGACCATCAAAGAGAAACGAAACAGTTGAAAATCAGTATGAAAATGTACATAAGTTTTGATGTGTTCATCTTTTCCTCATAATTCTCTTAACATTTTCTTTATATTCATTTTGTGAATCAGCAAACTGGTAATCGGACTAATTAAAGAACCTTCTGTAATCAACAGAAAGTAATTGAGCGAGGATTCAAAACTAAGTGGTAGTTTTCAGTATGTTTTCATTTTTTTTGTGGATGCGGGGCACACTCTGATATACTTGATGCTGACTTGATGCTTGGCAGTTACTCTTGGAACAATATAGGGATGAAGATTGGACCAGACCTCCAGCATGCAGCATATGTGTGCCAGCCCTTTGAGCTCTCTCTCTGGCCCCACTTTATTTTTAGTTTCTGTAATACTTCTGGCAATGCTCAGGGGACTGTATATGATGACAGGGATTGAACCAGAGTCTGCTACATACAGGGCCTTATCCCCTGTATTGTCTCTTGGTCCCCTCCATTTAATTTTATTTTATTAATTTATTTTTTGGGTCACACCTGGTGATGCACAGGGCTTACTCCTGGCTCTTACACTCTGGAATTACTCCTGGCGGTGCTTAGGGGACCATATGGGATGTTGGGAAACGAACCCGGGTCGGCCGTGTGTAAGGCAGATGCCCTACCCTCTGTGCTATTACTCCAGCCCCTATTTTACTTTTTAATTTAACTTTATTTTTTTTGCTTTTTGGGTCACACTCAGCTATGCACAGGGGTTACTCCTGGCTTTGGCTTTGCACTCAGGAATTATTCCTGGTGGTGCTCAGGGGATTATATGGGATGCTGAGAATCGAGCCTGGGTCGGCCGTGTATAAGGCAAATGCCCTACCCACTGTGCTATTACTCCAGCCTCTCCATTTTATTTCATTTGGGTTTTTTTTTGGGGGGGGTGCAAACCCAAACATTTGGGCTTACTCCTAGCTCTGCACTTCGAGATCACTTCTGGTGGGGCCCAGGGAAACTCTGTAGGGCACTGGGGATTGAACTTGACTTTATTGCATGCAAGGCAAGTGCCCTATCCTCTGTACTATCTCTATGTTTCCCCCCTTTTTTTTTCTTTTGGGTCACACCTAGCAATGCTCAGGGGTTACTCCTGGCTCTGCACTCAGGGATTACTCCTGGCAGTGTTTGGTGGACCATATGGGATGCCGGGGATCGAACCCAGGTTGGCCCCGTGCAAGGAAAACGCCTTACCCTCTGTACTATCACTCTGTCCCCTCCCCTTTTACTTTTATTTATTAATTATTTTTTTCTTTGCTTTTTGGGTCACACCTTGCAATGCACAGGGGTTACTTCTGGCTCTGCACTTAGGAATTACTCATGGCAGTGCTCAGGGGACCATATGGGATGCTGCGAGTTGAACCCGTGTTGACTGCTTGCAAGACAAATGCCCTCCCGCTGTGCTATCACTCCAGCCCCCACCCTTTTGTTTTTAAAATTATGTAAGATAGGGTCCAGTTCACATGTTCAGGGATCAGTCTGGGGTCAGCTGCATGTAAGAAAAGCACCTTAACTTCAGTACTGTGTCTTTGGCCCTGTCAAATTCATTTCAGTTTGAGGCTGCAGTGATAGAGTAGGTAGGATAGCAGGTAGGGCATTTATTTGCCTCACATGAGGCTGACCTGGATTCGACCCATGGGATCCCATTTCTTGTCCCAAGCACTGCCAGGAGTAACCCCTGAGCATTGCCAGGTGTGACCCCAAAACAAAAAAACCAACAACAGCAACAAAAATCTATTTCACCCCTTCTTTTTTTTTTTTTCTTTTTGGGTCACACCCGGCGATGCTCAGGGGTTACTCCTGGCTCATGCACTCAGGAATCACTCCTGGCGGTTCTCAGGGGACCATATGGGGTGCTGGGAATCGAACCTGTGTCGGCCATGTTGGCTGCGTGCAAGGCAAATGCCCTACTCGTTGTGCTATCGCTCCAGCCCCTCACCCCTTCATTTTATACTGAATGATTTGACTCAGTCATTAATACAGAATCACTCCTTTATGGCAGTTGATCAAAATATTTTCAACAAATGTACATTCTTAAAATACTTGTTTTTTCAATGAGTGGATCAGCCTTAGTTGGTTGAATACCATTGTTAAATGATCAGCAGCACCACATATGGTCTCTGAGCCCCTCCAGGACGATTCCTGAACACCGCTGAGTGTAGCCCCATAACAGTACAAAACAAAAGCTTAAGTGAGGGGATCTGGGAGATATAGCTCAAGGGGTGGGTCCCATTGCCTTGGGTACACAAGGCCCTGTGTTTACAGTATGGCCCTCCCCCAGCACTGCCCCAATGGTCCCTGGCACTGCCAGGCCTGAACACCACCACTGACCTAACCACATTGCCAGTCCATCAAAGGTGCCAGGGAGAACCCTTTGCTCCTAAAAAAGAAAATACGAGAACGAGAACACTTAATGATGTTTCTCAATTATGTGTATGTTTAAACTTAATGAAAAGTAATGTTATCAAGAAACGTGCTCCCCGTGGAGTGTTCTGAGGACCCTGAGCTATTGTTGATCAAAGGGGCTGGGTGGTTCAATGCTGGTGCTTGCTGATGCAGTGGTCCTTGAGCCTTGCAGTGTCAGGCAGGTGGTGTTCAGGGGTCACTAGGACCATTCCCAGCAATGCTGGGGAGACTCTGTTGTGCTCAGGAGCAACTGGGGTTGTGCATGAAGGATGCTCTTGAACTTCTCTATTTTGAACTTCTGGTCCCTTACGAAGTTTCGTAGAACTGGTCTTCAGTCAGAAGCTGCCCACTGTGGGGGAGAGGGGCAAGTTAGTCCCTCCCCACTAGGACAGTGAGGGAGGGGGGAAGTGCCCTCCTCAGGCAGGCTGGGCGTGGGTGGGAGGGAAGCTGGGGATATTGATAGTGGGGTTCTGGTGAAAGGTTGATAATGGAACAGTGTGTGCTGACGCTCAGTTAGGGGCCGGGGCATTATTGCTCAAAGGACTGGAGTTCATGTCTGGCTTGCAGAGGCCCCGGTTCCATCCCATGCCCTGCAGGGTCTCCTGGGCATAGCCCTGTTTACCCTTGAACTTTGAGGCCTGTGTAGCTGGTCCCCGGAGTCCTGCTTATGAGGCTCCCCCCACTTTTTTTTTTTTCCAGTGGCCACTCAGTGGTGCTCAATGCTTATTTCTGGCTCTGTGCTCAGGGATCACTCCTGGCATGCTTGGGGATCATATGGAATGCCAGGAATCAAACTCCAGTCGACTGTGTGCAAGGCAAACTCTCTAGCCCCCCAGACTTTCTTTCACATAAAATAGTGATAGAACTTTCTTTTTCTTTTGTGAAGCAGGATAGTTTTTTTTATTTAATTTAATTTTTTTCAGAAGTTTATTTTTAATTTTTATTAGTGAAACACCATGAGGTACAGTTGTAGACTTAGAAATTTTTGTGCTTGGGTTTCAGTTATACAGTGATCAAGTACCCATCCCTCCACCAGTGCCCATTTTCCACCACCACGGGTCCCAGTATCCCTCCCACCTCCCATCCCACCCATCCCACCCTGCCTCTGTGGCAGGGCATTCCCTTTTGTTTTCTCTCCTTTTGGGTGTTTTGGTTTGCAAAAGAGGCATTGAGTGACAATCATGTTTGGTCTATAGTCTACTTTCAGCATGCTTCTCCCATCCTGGGAGGATCCTCCCAACACCCTTTATTTGGTGCTCCCTTCTCTATCTGAGTTCCCTTTCCCCCTAGCATGTGTGGCTGGCCTCCAAGCCATGGAGCAAAGCTCCTGGTACTAATCTCGGCCACTCTTGGGTATTAGTCTCCTATTTTGTTACTTTATATTTCCAAGATGAATGTAATCTTTCTATGTCTATCCCTCTTTCTGACTCATTTTGCTTAACATGATACTTTCCATGCAGTACCACTTGTATGTAAATTTCATGACTTCATCTTTTCTAATAGCTACATAATACTCCATTGTGTAAATGTACCATAGTTTCTTTAACCAGTCATGGAAGTAGGATAGTTTTAATTAAAACTTATTTGGAGGGGCTAGAGTGATAGCACAGTGGGTAGGGTGTTTGCCTTGTACGCGACCGATCCGGGTCCAATTCCCAGCATCCCATATGGTCCCCTGAGCACTGCCAGGGGTAATTCCTGAGTGAAGAGCCAGGAGTAACCCCTGTGCATCGCCAGATGTGACCCAAAAAGAAAAAAAAAACTTATTTGGAAAAATGAAGGGAAGGGGAAAAAAGAAGTATTTGTTCAAGAGAGAGCATGGGCTTCTTCAGAGTGGAAGAGTGAGCAAGCAAAGATACACAAAGACGTGCAAGCAAGATAGACTTCCAAAGACTGAAGAATAAGCAGTAGTAGAATTAAAATTGCAATTAATAATACAGCTACAGGGGCTGGAGTGATAGCACAGCAGATAGGGCATTTGCCTTGCATGCAGTCGACCTGAGTTCGATTCCCAGCATCCCATATGGTCCCCAGAGCACCGCCAGGAGTAACTCCTGAGTGTCGAGCCAGGAGTAACCTCTGAGCATTTCCAGGTGTGACCCAAAAAGCAAAATAATAATAATAATAATAATAATACAGCTACATTTTTCTTTCTCTTTTTTTGAGGACACATCTGGTGATGCTCAGGGATCATTCCTGGCAAGGCTCGGCAGGTCTATATGGGTGCAGGGGATTGAACTGGGTTTGCTGCATGCAAGGCCAGCAGTCTACCTGTCATACTATCTCTGGCCCTCAGCTACACTTTTCAGTGTTGAAACTTTCAAACTTGTTTCCCCCTTCTCCCTTCCCTTTTTTGATGCTGTGATGACTGGAGATGACACACCCTTGGATTGGGCACTTGCATATTTGGTTACAGTCATACCCCTTTAGTTGCAGGCTGCAGTGCCTCTATGGAGGTATTAGACTGCAGAACTTCTAGTGCATGTGGTAGTACTGGGGATCAAACCTACGCGCCCTCATGCTTATAATTCAGGCAACTTTAACCCCTGAACCATCTCTAGTCCCCAACATTATTTTTGTCTTATAACGACCAGATACTATTTTTTTTACTTCATAGACTCTAAAACTTCCCTCTTGCATGCTCTTGACTTTTATTCTCTCTCTCTCTCTCTCTCTCTCTCTCTCTCTCTCTCTCTCTCTCTCTCTCTCTCTCTCTCTCCCCTTCTTCCTCTCTCTCCCTCCCTCCCTCTCCCTCTCCCCCACCCTTTTTCCCCTTAGAGACCAGACTAAGACAGGTTGTGGGTTATGGTTATTTTTTTGGCCCTTGCTTTGGAGAATGCTTACCTTTTCTTTTTTGGAGGGGAAGGTACTTAAGGCACACCTGGCATTGCCCAGGGACTGTTCTTGACTTTGTGCTCAGGAGTGATCCCTAGTAGTTCTCAGGAGACCATATGTGGTGTTGAGGTTTGAACCATCATCTGTCATGCTGTGCAGGGCAAGTAAGTACCTTATTTTTGTACTCTCTGGTTCTAATTGTAGTTTTGCAAATAAAGTCACTTAAAAATGAGTTCATGAAGCTGGAGAGATAATGTAGACAACCTGGGTTCAATCCCTGGCACTTGCATATGCTTTTGTAAGCTCCTCTAGGAGATGTCCCTGAACACAAAGTCAGGAGTAAATGTTGAGCACCACCATGTGTGTCCCCCACCCCTGTCAAAAACAAACAAACAAACAAAAAACCCACAAGCAAACAAAAAAAGCCACCTAGCCACCTAAACCAAAAAAAAGCAATGACCCCATGTTTGTGGAAATAACTCCACATCCAGACTTGGCCTGCTGCAGTGTTTCAGAGAGAGGGGCTTGACAGGGAAAAGTACTTACTGTGTTGCATGACAGAGCCACTTATTTAGAAGTGAAAGTTCGTTGGATGATTTAACTTCCAGTGTGTTTCTGTAAGTTGTAAGGTAGTCCTAATTTTAGGAGTGAGAGAAAAATATGGGAGGTGACTTGATGTCAGTCAAATAGATCAGCTAAATTAAAAGTAGAATCTATATTTTATTCTGGAGTAGCTTTTCCTTTGCCTCTTCAATAAGTTTAAGATGAATAGAAAGATGTTTAGACTTAAATATACTGGATTCATACAACAAGGTTCATCTTGCATCTACTCATTAGATACAATATCACGTGAAAACAGGAAGTATTTCTTTTGTGATAGGAACTCTTTGGATTTATTCTCTTAAGGATTTTCTGATAGAGTGGTGTTAACCTAATTATAATTGTGCATTCCATTCGTTATATCTATTTTGTAACTGGAAGTTTGTACTTTTTTTTAAAGCACTTTTGTTCTGATTCCCTCTCCTTCCATTCTTTGCCTCTGGTGACCACAAATCTGATGTCTTTCTATAGACTCCCTCTTTTCTGAGATCACAGTTGTTCCTGTTCTGTTAGTTTTCACTGAGCATAATGTTCAAAATCTCATCCTTCCAACTGAAAAGAGGTCCCTTTTCAGTGTCATCTTCGATTTCTTTCATTAACGCCTAACAGTTTTCTCATGTAGCGATATTGCTTCTCCTTAAATTTACCCGTAGATTTTTTTTATACTATTATAAATTGGATTGATAATCAAAAAAATTTTTGTGAGGGGGCGGCATATTCAGACTTTATGCTTGGGGTCGGGGTTGTTTCTGACAGTGCTGGGTGAGCCATGTGCTTGGAGAATCAAACTGGGGTAGGTAGTATGTAGGGCAAGTCCCTTAACTGCTGAACTTTTTCTAGATCTCAAATGTTTTCTTTTTTTATTTTGTTTTCAGTGTATAATAGTTATAAATTTTAATTTTTTTATTTTTGGATTTTGGGCCATACTGGTAGTTTTCAGGGCTTACTCCTGCCTGCACTCAGTAATTGCTCCTGGTAGGGCTGGAGGGGCGTGTCTTATGGGGTGGTGAGAATTGAACCTGGGTCAGCTGCATGCGAGGCAAGCACCTCTACATGCTGTACTATTTCTCCAGCTTTCCTAATACAGATTTTTATATGCTTATCTTATGTCCAGTAATTTTACTGAGTTCATTGATCAGATTTAACAGGTCGTCCGTGTGTGTGTCCCCCACCCCCCTTTTCAGGATTTTCTATATATGAGATCATGTCACTTGGGAAGGTAGTTTAGAGTCCTGGTTTGATCCCCAGCACAGCATTGGTTCCCCCAACCTTCACCCCATCATTGCTCGGTGCAGTCTTAGAGACCCCCAGCACCACTGGGCCCAAGACAGACTGTTTTCTTTCTTACTCATGATCACTGCCTGTTCTAGGCCTCCAAATAGCAAAACAGAACCATAGTTAGTCTTTACACTAAATATTAGTTAACCCCTGAAATAGCTTCTGCTTTATTTGAACGAAAATACAAGAAATTTTTAATATGAAAGCACTTTTTGGTTTCGTCTGTTAAATTTAATAAACATTATTTAATCTTTTCAGAGGTCGGAACAGTAGCAAAGGACTGCCTCAGTCCACGGTGAGTAACTTTAATTTATTTGGAAATTAGAAACTAAGATAAAACAACGATAGACAAAGGCAAAGTGAAAATTCCTGTCCCCTTCTATTTTAGAGCAGAGTGTCGGGTCCAATCCAGAACCAAATACACGCAAAGCATGTGCTCTTACTTACACGCAGCTACTTTCCTGTCCTTGAATGTTATCCCTCACAGCCTTTGTACATAATGCTGTCGATTATGAAGTTATTAATTATTTTTTAAAATACGTTAAACATGAACTCATCTGTAAAATAGGTCAAGTGTTCTCTTAGGGGCCAACATCCAGCTGTGTTCAGGGCTTATGTCTCACTCTGAGTTCGGGATCGCTCCTCGCATTGCTGGACTGGGGATTGAACCCAGGTCGGCTGTGTGCAAGGCCAGCACCGTACTTGCTGCACTATCACTCCGACTCCACGGTCAAGTGTTCTCTTAAAAATGACTAAAGGCATACCCAAACCTAAATGGAAAAATTCTCAAACGGAATGCCACGTCTGGTGTTTATAGAGTTCTTTGGGCTTTGGGTTTATATTAACTCACTATCATTTTATTTACTTTTGTTTGGGGGAGGGCCACACCCAGTGGTGCTCAGGGCTTATTATATCAGGGCTTATTACTTATAATACCTGGCTCTGCACTCAGGTATTATTCCTGGTATGAACTCGGGAGTGTATCAGGGATCAAACGGGTTGGCTGCATGCAAGGCTAGCGCCTTCCCCAGTGTGCTATTTCTCCAGCCCCAGTGCACTGTTTAGAGTCTTCTGCTCTTAAATACTGAAATTTTGCCCATAATCTGAGCACGAAGGCCAGGAGATAAAAGTTCCATATAATGATAGAAATGGTGAGAAATTAAGTAATTTTCAAGACTATCTCTAAACTAGACACATTTTCTTCATTTTGTATTGGGAGGGCATATGTTTTTTAGTATAAATAAGGAGTGGTGTGGTGGATTAGACCTTAGAGCACTGTCATTGATTCAGATATGCAAAGAAGATAGTCAAGAATCTTCTACGATGGTGCCTCTCATCCCACCCCATTTGTTTATTAAGGTATACTTAACCCTATTTAGTGGACTGATTTGTGACTTTTGATGCATGCGGTTTGTGAAACTACACCCAATACTTCATCACCTCCAAAATTTGCTCATGCCACTTCATAGAGTAAACCTTTTCTCCTCTTGTCCAACCATTGAGTTGTCTTTTGTTCTGTGGTTTGTCTTCTCCTCATACATGGAAGCTCACTTTTGCTTTTTTAGGTATCATTTATATACAAAACATTGTTAGTTGGTATGACTGGTTTTACTTTAGAAAACTTGAGCTTCTATTCTCTAAAGAAGCAAAAGATTATAGTAAACCAAATCTACCTTTAATGCATGGAAGGTATTATAAATCTAATTAGACATTTTATAAGAATATAAACAATTAGCTTAATATATATGGACAAATACTGATTGCTAATAATGTTTTTTCCTATAATTCTAGATTTCTTTTGATGGAATCTATGGAAATATGAGGATGGTTCACGTACTTACATCAGTTGTTGTAAGTTACCAAATTACTGGGGAAGAAATAATTCCCTTGGGCGTGGGCTAAAGTAATTTATGAATTTAAAATATAAAGGAACAGTCCCAAAAGGTCATGTTTAGAAAAAAGCATTTTTCTATAAGTCACTGTCACTGTCCTCCTGTTGTTCATCGATTTGCTCGAGTTGGCCCAGTAACGTCTCCATCATGAGACTTGTTGTTACTGTGTCTGGCATATCGAATACGTCACGGGTAGCTTGCCAGGCTCTGCCATGCGGGCGAGATACTCTCGGTAGCTGGCCGGGCTCTCCGAGAGGGGCGGAGGAATCGAATTCGGGTCGGCCATGTTGGCTGAATGCAAGGCTAACGCCCTACCTGCTGTGCTATCGCTCCAGCCCATTTTTCTATAAGAATGTGTGAAAAACACAGTTTAGAATTCTAAACTAGGGACTGGAGCAATCGTACAGCGGGTAGGGTGTTTGCCTTGCATGCGGCCGACCCATTTTCAATTCCCAGCATCCCATATGGTCCCCTGAGCACCCCCAGGAATAATTCCTAAGTGCAAAGCCAAGAGTAACCGGTGTACATCACCGGGTGTGACCCAAAAAGGAAAAAAAAGAATTCTAAAGTGTTGTAACGTTAAAGACATTGTTTTCAGTTTGGCTAGGTACAAGTTATAGTAGTTGTTTATCTTTGGTGCATTGTTTCCCACCTAATAAAACTGGAGTCAGAAATACAGTATTTAAATTTATACTGCAAACATGAGGAGGCAGGGTTTCCTGAAGAATTTTGGCATTTTAGTGCTTTAGTGTGTAAAAAAAAAAATTTTTTTTTCAAGTTTTTTGGTCACATCTGACTGTGCTCGGGGCTTACTCCTAGCTCTGCACTCAAAGATCACTCCTGGTGGGGGTATGGTGCCGCCAGCAGGTCAATCTGTACCTGTGAGGCAAGTGCATCAGCAGCCTGATGGCGCCTTCAGATACCCCAAAATTGCTGCTGTGCCTTTGACTGGACCCCAAAAACTTGGGGCAAAGTTTACCAAGAAAGTAAATGGCCAAAGTTAGGTATGTGGGAAACACACCCACAAACCACCTCCGGCTCAGCTATATAATTGGAGGCATGGCCTCTCTGGTTCCTGATTGAACTGCTTAATGGCCATGATCCCAGAGACTCAGAAACAAATCTCGAAATCCAGTGGCTTTTGGCAGAAATGTGTCCGGTCCGTGCAGTAGATTACCGGTGCTGGGCCAACCCAGGTGGGACTAGGTTTCTTGCCTTGGTCTGTTCCCCCTGGTGACCCAGTGGCTGCCATCCTACAAAGGCCACTGGACAGTCAGGTTTGGGCCCACAGTGACGAGACATGTTAGGCCTCATGGGATGGGGGTGGAGCCGGTCCTTTCCTCCCCACCCCAACGAGACCCCAAGTCATCGTCCACAAACAGCCTCTCTGGCTTCTGGTCAAGCTGCTTAATGGCCATGATCCCAGAGATTCAGAAACAAATCTCAAAGCCCAGCGGCTTTTGGCAGAAATGTGTCCAGACCACGCCGTAGGTTACTGTCACCGGGCCACCCCCGGGGGGAAAGGGTGTTGTCCCTCCGCCTGCTTCCCCCTGGTGGCTCGGTGGCCGTCATCCTCCAGAGGCCATTGGACAGTCAGGTTTGGGCCCGCAATGATGAGACATTTTGGGCCTCACGGGATGGGGGTGGAGCCGGTCCTGTCCTCCCCACCCCAATGAGACCCCAAGTCATTGCCCACAAACGGCCTTTCTGGCTTCTGATCAAGCTGCTTACTGGCCATGATCCCAGAGACTCAGGAGCAAATCTCGGAACCCAGCAGGTTTGGGCAGAAATCCCTCCAGATTTAAGTGTTAAAATTTCGGAATTTCAAAATTGCGCGTCCAATACTGCAGCCATGCTGAGTGTTGGAGTAAAATCTCAAATAAGAATGGTGGGTCTGGTGTCAAAATACTGAATGTGATCAAAGTAGAGAGAGAGTAATGTGGAAATCATCTTCCCCACAGGTAGGGGGAGGGTGTGGGATGGGGGTATACTGGGGTTGTTGGGGGTGGAGAATGGGCACTGGTGAAGGTACAGGTGTTTCACTGTATGACTGAGACTTGGACCCGAAAGCTTTGTAACTGCTCTCACGTGATTCAATAAATAAAATTATAAAAAATGAAGAAAAAAAATCACTCCTGGTGGGACCATGTGGGGTGATAGGGATTGATAGGCACCTAGGCCAGAGTATATAAGGTATGCACTCTAATCACTGTACTATCTCTCTAGCCCCTAATTTTTTTTTTTGTTAGTCAGTACTTAATGTGTTGAAATAAACAAGTAAAATGAAAAATAGCTATCTCATAATTGAATAGCATTCTCTTTTTTTGATAAATTGATTTTATGTTTTTAGGGATCCAAATGTGAACTACAAGTGAAAAATGGAGGTATATATGAAGGAGTTTTTAAAACATACAGCCCTAAGGTAAATTTTATTCTTTCCCTTTTATTCGAAATGTAAAATTGCCATGACTCATTAAGTGCTGTGTTTATGTTTGTTTATTGACAGTGTCTTTTAGGGTTTTTTTGTTGTAGTTTTTTTTTATTTTGGGGCCACACCCAGTTTTTTGTGATGCTCAAGGCTTCTTCCTGATTCTGCACTCAGAAATTACTTCTGGCAGTGCTTGGGGGACCTTATGAGATGCGGGGGCCACGTGTAAGGCAAACGCCTACCCCTATACTATCACTCTGGCCTTCTCTCTAAGTTTTTGCTTTAGCATTATTGTTAATGAGGTAGGTGATTATGTGTTTGTTGTATTTTCTTTCTCTTTTGGCCACACCCGCCCTGTACTAAGAGTTACTCCTAGTTCTAGTTCAGTTGTTAGGAATTACTCTTGGCAGTGTTCAGGTGACCATGTGTGGTTCCAGGGGTCAAATCCTGGTTGACTGCATGCAAGGCAAAATACTCTCACCATCATACTCTCTGACCCATTTGTCACATTTTCATGCTCAGTGCTTTACCTGACAAGCTTTCAAAAGAGCACTTTGAGTGATTTTGCTCTTCAAATAGTGATTATTCTAGAAACTGTTATAATAAGGAAAAGATTGCTTGTTTTATGCGCTTATTAAAACATTTTGGCATTTTTTTTAGACATTGTTGATCAGAAAAGAATTGAGTGGTTCATTAATTACCCTTCTTATTTAAATTTTTTTCCAAAAAGATGTTTAGCACTGTGATTTACTTTAGTAATATAGTTGTTTTAGGCATTAAGTATTACAATAGGAACCCCATCACCAGTGTGCCCTTCCTTTCACAATGTTCCCAGTTTCCCACCAACCATCCCAGCTGCTCCCTTAGCAGGCACAAATAAATATACTTTATATTAATTGTTATAACACAAAGGCAAATGGAATTATCAAGACTTAGATCAGTAAAAGTCAACTTGTGATAATTGTTTTATCTCACAGTGGTGTTACTGAAGTAATTGTCTGAGGTACTACCCTTTTTAAAAGACAAATATTTTAAGTATTTGAAGTGCACAGATGTCACCCAGACGTTAGCGTGTGAGGCTCTACCTCTGAACCACATCCCTGGCTCATTTCCCTCCCCACCCCCTTAATCACCATTAATGTGCTTTAGTCAGATCATGATATCAGGAACCACTTTGTAGATGCAAGATTTTTTTTTTTTTTTTGGGATCACACCCAGCAACGCTCAGGATTACTCCTGGCTCTGCATTCAGGAATTACTCCTGGCGGTGTTTGGGGGATCATATGGGATGCTGGGAATCAAACCCGGGTCAGACACGTGCAAGGCAAACACCCTACCCACTGTGCTATTGCTCCAGCCCCGATGCAAGAATTTAAGATTCTCTCGCAGTAGATTATTTTTTGCTAGATGTAAAAGAAATTGAACCTTGATATGCTGAAGAATATGTCAGATTTTATTTAAGAATGTTTTGAATATTTACTCATGTTTTTTATTTCAGTGTGATTTGGTACTTGATGCTGCACATGAGAAAAGTACCGAATCCAATTCAGGGCCAAAACGTGAGGAGATAATAGAGAGCATTTTGTTCAAGTGCTCTGACTTTGTTATGGTACAGTTTAAGGACATGGACTCCAGTTATGCAAGAAGAGGTGGGTTCTGCATTTCAAAATACTATGCCTATGATTTATTAGCTATGCTGAAGCAAAGTTTCCATATTGGCTTTTACTTTTTTCTTTAATATATATCAGTTAACCCAGTTAAGAGAAATAAGAACTTTATGCCTTTGTTTTGGGGCCACGCCCAGTTCTCTTCAGGCTGACTCCTGTTTCTGCACTCAGTTATCACTCCTGGTGGTTCTTAGGGAACCATATATGGTATCAGTGGGCACACCTGGGCTGGCAAGTGTCTCGTCCACTATACTATCTCTCAGTACTGTCCCTCCTCATTATTTGGGGGGCCACACCCTTCAGTGTTCAGGTCTTACTTCTGGCTCTATGTTCAGGAATCACTCCTGGTGGGGCTCAGGGAACCATAAGAGGAGTACAGTTGAATCCAGGTCAGCTACATGCAAGACAAGCACCCTGCCTGCTGTACCCTTTCTCTGGTTCCCTCAGCCCCTTATGATGCGTTTTTGTTGGAAAACTTTAGAAGAAGCTTTAAAACTTTAGAAGAAGCTTGATACTGCTAGTAGAATTAAGAGTTCATATTCCATTTGTGATTTTCTGCACTTCCTACTGTATCGAATAGAAATTTAGTTTTAAAATCTGGAATGGTCAAAACATCTAAGGGAGAAGGGCAGAGAACTATGATGTTTTCTAATGAAGATGAGAAAGGTAAAATTCCAAAACTGGTTTTGTTTTGTTTTTTGCTTTTTGGGTCACACCCAGCAATGCACAGAGGTTACTCCTGGCTCTGCACTCAGGAATTACTCCTGGTGGTGCTCAGGGGACCATATGGGATGCTGGGAATTGAACCCGGGTCGGCCACGTGTGAGGCAAATGCCCTACCCGCTGTGCTGTCACTCCAGCTCCCAAAACTGGTATATTTTTTAAAAATTATTCTGGCACTGTTTTAAGAATGTAAAAGTGATTTAGTGAGGTGGTGTGCCTTGAATAGTAGAAATATGCTTTGCATGTTTGAGGCCCTGGGTTTGAGCCTGAGTATCAAAAGTTGTGGCCC
Organism: Sorex fumeus; assembly: GCF_029834395.1. Classification (NCBI taxonomy): domain Eukaryota; kingdom Metazoa; phylum Chordata; class Mammalia; order Eulipotyphla; family Soricidae; genus Sorex; species Sorex fumeus. Next base: position 2,500,458 of record NW_026606212.1, on the reverse strand, counting down.
TGGAGATTTCCAAGCATTGCTCATGTGGCGACCAGAGCAATACGGTTTTAAGTATAGAATGTCTTTATTAAAATTATATTCTTTTTTTTGCTTTTTGGGTCACACCTGGCAATGCACAGGGGTCACTCCTGGCTCTGAGCTCAGGAATTACCCCTGGCAATGCTCAGAGGACCATATGGGATGCTGGGAATCGAACCCGGGTCGGCCGCGTGCAAGGCAAACGCCCTACCCGTTGTGCTATCGCTCCAGCCCCATTAAAATTATATTCAAATTGAGTGTTTGAAATATCTACAAAGGAGAACATGGAAATTATTTGTGAAACATACCCTGCAATGCTGATAATTCAGTGACACGTTAAGTTTTTTTCCTGGATATTTTGGATTCACACAGTGATGCTCAGGATTTACTCTTGGTTCTGTGCTCAGGAATCACTCCTGGAAGTGCTCGGGGGAGTAAATTGGATAACTATAAAATTTTGTTCTTTGTTTGGTCACATTCTAAATCAGTCAGTTCTCCTCCCCATTTTTATTTAGATGCCATAGTTTTAAAGACCATTACTGATGTACTTACATCCATTGTTCCAACAGTGGAACAGCCACACCCAGCACCAGAGCATCCACTTCTTTCCAGCAGTATTCCAAAGACTACCCTTCCCAGTCACCCTCTACAGTCAATTCTATTGCAAACTGTAACTCAAAATCTGTATTAAATTTTTTTTTTTTTTGCATTACACTTGGCAATGCTCAGGGCTGATTCCTGGCTTTGCACGTAGGGATCACTCCTGGCAGTGCTCGGGGGACCATATGGGATGCTGGAGCTCGAACCTGGGTTGGCCGGGCTCGAACCCGGGTTGTCCGTGTGCAAGGCAAATGCCCTACCTGCTGTACTATCACTCCAGCCCCACAGATTTGTTGATGATTGTTTAGTTTATACCCAAAGTATTTGTTGTGCTGATTCTTTTACTCCATTACTTAGAAGTTGTTAGACAGTAGAAAGTTAAACCCTTTTTCTTGGAGTTCTTAACAAAGAGCTCACAGATAGTTTGCTTGGTTTTTCAGAGAGTATGAGTGCTAGGTACACTGATTGCTTTGCAGTTCTAGTGCAAGCATGATAATCTGTTCTTGATTCTTCTTTGAGGTCTGACTTTGAGTCACAATCCTTGTCTAAGAGTTCTTCACTGACTCATAGAAGGAAACAAGGTTTTATTTTTTTATTCTTTTTGGGTCACACCTCGCAATGCGCAGGGGTAACTCCTGGCTCCGCACTCAGGAATTACTCCTGGTGGTGGTCAGGGGACCATACGGGATGCTGGGAATCGAACCCGGGTTAGCCATGTGCAAGGCAAACGCCCTACCCGCTGTACTATTGATCTAACCCTGGAAACAAGATATTTTTAGGAGCTGCCTTTAGAACTTGTTTATATTGAGATTATATTTATACTCAAAATATTGAAATATTCTAATGTTTCTTATGTATGTATTTCTTATACATCTGTGTGTGTTATGACTTTGGTTATTTTTTCTTTTTGTGCCACGCCTAGCAGTGCTCAGGGCTTACTCCTGGTAGGCTTGAGGGACCACATGGGATGCTGGTTATCGAACCTGGCTCTGATGCATGCAAGGCAAGCACCCTACCTGCTATACTCTCACTCTGGCCCTGTTTTCAATTTTTTTTTTCCAAATCACCATGATTGATTTTCAGTTGTACAATGTTCAACAGCAATCCCTTTAGCAGTGTCCAATTTCCTTTTTCGATATCCCCTGTTTCCTTCCTGCAGCCCCGCAGCCCCTACCAGCCTGCTTTTATGGCAGGCACCTTTTTTTGGGGGGTGGGTCACACCCGGCAATGCCCAGGGGTTACTCCTGGCTCATGCACTCAGGAATTACTCCTGGCGGTGCTCAGGGGACCTATGGAATGACGGGGATCAAACCCGGGTTGGCCACGTGCAAGGCTAATGCCCTACCCACTGTTCTATCACTAAGCCACCTGGCAGGAACCTTTTTTTATCTTTTGGGCACTGGTTTATAGTACTGTTAGGGAAAGGGAATACCATGCATGGCACTTTATCTCCTTTCAGCACCCAGTCCTTGTCGAGGGTGATCACTTCCTTCTATCTAGTTTTCCCAGACCTAACCTTTCCTTCCCCAGGCAAGCTTCCTGCTGAGGGCCAGTTCTGTTCCTTGTTTCTGTTGTCTTTGGAGATTAGTTATTCCCCTACCATTTCTTTGTATCCTGCATAGGAGGAAATCATTCTGTATCTGTCACTCTCCTTGGGTTCATTTCACTCAGCAAGATTCTCTGCAGGTCCATTCATGTACAGCAAATTGCAGACTTAACCTTTTCTTGTGGCTGAGTAGTAGTTCACTGTGTATATGTACCATAGCTTCTTTCTCCAGTCATCTGTCAGGCAGGTACTTTAACCACTGAGCCAGCTACTAACCCCTGTCACGTTCCCATGTGTGTTTTCAGGGGACCTGGGAACTGTTAGTGTAAATATCCAGCCAACTGGCTGGACAGTTCAATGTTCAGACCAGGTGATGCTGGCTACCGATAGGGTCAACCCATAGAACTTAGTGTACCTTCCTTTCTTAACAAAGGCTTGGAGGGTGGGTGCCTCCCATAGAGGAGCTAGACCCCACGAGCACAGTGATAACAGCCAACTGGACTGAGGGATCAGTTGGAGGTCCTGAGGATGCTGTGCTGCTTCGACCCTGCAGTAACAGGGACCTCCAGGGCAACACCCTGTGACCCCAGGAGGCCCTGCAGTGCTGAGGAGTGACTCTGGGCTGGGCGCATGGGAGACATGTGCTCCAGTCTCTGTTAATCTCCCGTGCCCTCAATTAAGTTCCCTCCCCGCCCTGCGTGCGCTTCTCCTGATGGCACTCGGGGACCATACGGTGTTTGGGATTGGATTAGGGCCTCCTTCAAAACAAAGTCATACTGTTGGTCGGACTCTCTGACCCTCCACTAAACATCTTTATTTTCATTTTCAGTCTCCTCATCCTCATTTTTTGTTTTTGTTCTTTTTAGGGCCACTCCTAGTTTTGACCAGCAGCTACTCCTAGGATGCTCAGTACTGGGTCTTGAACCCAGGCCTCCAGCATACAAAGCACATGCTCCAGCCCTTTGTGCCCTCTCCCTACTCTCTAGATCTTTCTTTCATTCTCACCTACAATCAGGAAACTGCTGAAGCTACCAGTAACATGTAATGCTGGGTCTTTGGGATTCTCTACTGCTGCTCCTGACACAATTCAGGAACAGTTCTTTGTTTTGTTTCATTTTTCCATGTAGTTTACTGATCATTTCGCATCTTGCCTCATTTTTGGGGCTTCATTTCCATTCCATTCCACTTGGTATAAGTATTCCAAGTGTTTATTCTTTCCCCCTATTCTTACAGATTTAAATTAGTCATTTATACACATAATTTTAACTACCACGTAGAAATTCTCTCCCAGCATTATTGCCATTTTAATTAGTGCCCCCATAACACTATCCCCTCTTCCACCCCTCCCCCTGCCCTGTATAACAAGATTGTTGTATGTAGGTACTGGTAGATTTTGGGGGGGGGGGGGACACAGGGGGGTGTCACACCTGGCAGTGTCCAGGGCTTCCTCCTAGCTCTGCTCAGGGGTCACTTCTCATGGTGCTCAGGAGACCGTATCAGGTGCTGGGGATTGAAACTGTGTTGGCTGCTTGCAAGGAGTTCCCTACTGTATTATCTCTCTAGCCTCATACTGTTTTTGTTTACTTGTTTATTTTTAAAAACTCAGATTTTCCATTCTGACACATAATATGGGTTTAGTATAAATGCCTGTAAATGAAATTCAGAACTTTACACATTGAAAAAGGCACTATTTTATATAAAGAGAAAGTTATAAGTGATCTCATAGCTTATAACCAGCAAATACTTGAGCTCTGGAATGTGTTCGTTACTATGCTTGTTGCTATGGACAGTACAGGACATTCAAGACCGAATCTATTTTAGGTCCCTTTTGAGATTAGTGAAACTGTATACTCTCACCCTAGGAAAGACACAGAGACTTTTACTTTTAATTCCATGATGTTTAGTTCTCCAGGGTGTTTATTCCATGGTAAGAAACTGTTCAGAGGTAGCTTCAGAGTAAAGAGATGTTGAGGCCATCTTCCTCTCCCACCGCACCCCACCTTTCACCACCCACTTTTTTGAGTTTCATCTAGTGGTGATCGGGGTCACTGTAATGTTCAGGGGTTCCACAGTGCAGGGAATTAAAACTGTTCTCCCACAGAGCCTGCACTTAGCTTGATTAGCTAGTTTTCCAGTATTTGTTTTGTTTTGTTGTTTCATTTTAAAATGCCACAGCATCTGAAAGAATTCAAGAAAAATGGACTGGTGAAATCAATGGCATTGAATTCCAAATAGATTTATTGATGTGAAGAATTGTATTTCCTTTCTTGTGTGAAGGAAGCTGAGATGGGAGTTAGTGATATCAGAGAGCAATGAGACACAAAGTAATAGAGAATGTTTCATTCTGATTTGCACTGTATTTTCTTGTTTTCCAGTAATTCTGACAGGACAAGGCTCTAGACTAAAGGCTATTATCTGAAAGGCAGGATATTGAGAGCACTCCTGTCAGTCATCTAACGAGAAGTACATCCTGAGAACAGAATATGTGGCCTGCAAAACTTACGAGGTGGCTGAATATATTCCAGATTTATTTTGCTAGTTATGCCGCTGACTAGGCTCATATTCCTCTTTCAAAGTAATTCATCATTGGTTTATGGTAGTATGAAAATCAGGAATAGCTCAGCATCTGTGGATGCATATCGGCCTCATTGTTCCTACCAGCAAAGTACCAAAGTGCCTAGGACTTTAGGTTTCCAGTCACACCTAGCAATGCTCAGGGGTTACTCCTGGCTCTGCACTTTTCTTATTACTCCTAATGGTGCCCAAGAGACCGTATGGAATGCTGGGGATCAAACCTAGGTTGACTGCATAAAAGACAAGTTCCCCAGGCGCTATACTGTAGCCCACCCCCAGTTCTATTTCCCATGAGCTTTGTAGTTCAGAAATCTCTCTCAGTGCTTCACTCATTTGCTACGGCCCCTTGTTTTCCCTCTACTTAACCCCAGCTTATGCCTTTATTTTATTTATTTTTTAATTTAACTTTTTTCATTGAATATCTGTGAGGTAGACCATTACAAAGCTGTTTATGACTGAGTTTCAGTCACACAATGATCCAACACCCATCCCTCCACCGGTACACACCTCCAATCACCAATGTCCCCCATCTTCCTCCCACCATCCCCCCTCCCCAGCCTCTCTCTCTCCCCCTCTCTCTCTCTTTCTCCTTTTGTGCATTATGGTTTTCAGTACAGGTACTCAGGTCATTGTGTTTGTTAAGGGTGTTCAGTATTTTTTATCGGAAGGTAAGGCTGGAGTAGCTTTTTTAACTGGGTGGCAGCATTGGGGTGTGGATGTAACTGCTAAGGCTTCCGGAAGTAGAGGTAGTTGAGGGGAGGTAGCCCAACCCAACCCCCCAAAAGCCTAGGGATTTCAGTCACAAAACCATATACCCAGATTCTCAGCAGAATTAATCTCAGTGAGATGCGTCCTGAGAAGGTGGAATCTGGCCAAGGGCAGCTGCTAGTGCAGACACCAGGCTGACCCCCACCCCCACCCCCAGTCTTCTGTTTTACCCTGATCTCTTCAGCCTTGCGTGGGCCTGAGATTATCTTCGGCTTTTGATCTTTTTTGAGATTTATTTATGGGTCTCTGTAGCAAGACTGATAAATGAGCTTGTATAGCTGAGGTGGAGGTGGTGTGTGGGCGTGGCCTTCACACACTTAACTTTTGGCCGTTTAATTTCTCGGGAAACTTGGTCCTAAGTTATTGGGATCTAGCCGGAGACACAGCAGCAAGTTTGGGGTATTAGGAAGCCTGAAGGCACCATGAGTCTGCTGATGGCATTTACCTTGAGGCCGCTTGTGGTTTTAAAGGCCTGAATCAGCCATCAGTGTTCAAGTGAGAAACTTTTTGTTCATCAGAATTTTGTTCTTAATTATACTTTTTACATTAAAGCTCAAAAGATTTGCTTCTGTAACCACACTCGTATACCTGCAAGCTCCTGCAGGAAAAAGCGGGGGGATTACACGCCTTTGTCAAATATGAACGACCTCAATTCATCTGAACTCAGTAGCCGTTAGTACAGCATATAATAGCATGCTTGCCTTGTGAGCGACCAACCCAGCTTTGATCCCTGTCTCCTTACATAGTCCCAGTCCGCACTCGGAGTGTTTCCTGACTGAAGAGCCAGGAGTAGCCCTGAGCACAGATGGGTATGGCCCCCAAACAACAAAACAAAAGAATTTAAGTGTTTGAGAAAAATTTAGTAGAGTGATGACATATATAAGTAAAGACTTTTGGGAGCATTTTTGAAGGCTTTCTTACAGATTAAAGTTTGAGAAGGATTAAAAATTACGTTCAGTTTTATATCATTTTCTAGTTCTAAATAATTAGTATGTTATACTTGGAAATGCTCTACTCATTTTACCACTGTCCTTTTTGATTTTGGATCACACCTGGTGGGACTTGGGAGGCTCTTCATGTTAAGTATTCCGTGTTTGCTCCCAGTGGTGCTTGGTAGCTGTATGGTGCTCGAGAAACCTAGGGGTTTCGTGTGCACGCCAGCCTGTGAGCTATGTCCCCAGTCCAGTTCCTTCACCTCTGTTGAAAAAAATTCTCAGGAAATTTTGAGTGAGTTTTAGAGTCCTAACTTACTCTGAAAGAAGATGTATCCTAGTTTCAGAGTGTGGGCAGAAGGCTAACTTAGGAATGTGCCACATGTTGTTATCACCACTCTGATCCAGAATCAGAAACAAATGTGTCAAGAGCCGCCCCAGTGGGGAGATTGCATCAAGGTGTCGGGGGTAGATGGTCTTGTGCTTTTCCGTCTCCAGATCCTTTTGTAAATGGAATGTTTCTGAGATAGGGATTAAGCACATGAAAAATTTTGAATCTTTTATCTTCTCATTTGATGATTTTTCTTTTTTTTCTTTCTTTGATAGTTCCTTCAGAAACAGGTAACATTTTTCTAAGTCACTTTGAATTCTTGCATCTTGCTTTTATAGTGCTTTTGTTTCTTATGTAGAGAATAATGGAAAATTAACATACTCTGACTTAATGTGGCATTGGAGAAATATGCATGCAAATTTACATCATAGTAGTTAAGAATATAAGTCAATTAACTTTGAACTTTGCCTAAATTCTGACGTTGCACTATTATGTAATACCAGCAGTGTTTTTTAAAATTCAAACATGATGTTTAATAAAATACTCAGCATTTTTCAGAATTTATAGTAGTAGATGTTGATAACAGTGTAGAGTAGAATATTCAGGTCTTTCTTCCTTCTTTCCAGTATTATGATACTGACATGAAACACTTATGATAAGGCTTTTTTTCCCCCCCAGATGTCCTGATACTATATTGTACTGACTATCTAAGCATATTTTATGTCCTGATACTATATTGTACTGACTAAGCATATTTTTTTGCTTTTTGGGTCACACTCAGCAATGCACAGGGGTTACTCCTGGCTCATGCACTGAGGAATTATTCCTAGTGGTGCTTGGGGGACCATATGGGATGCTGGGAATCGAACAGGTTGACCGCGTGCAAGGCAAATGCCCCACCCACTGTGCTATGGCTCCAGCCCCTATCTAACATCTTTTATCTGTTTATATATGTTTTGGGTCAAACCTGCCCATCCTCATGGTCTTACTCCCTGTGCAGTGCTCTGGGTTCATTTCTTTGGTGCTTGGGGAGCCATGTGGTGCCAGGGATTAAAACCCAAGCCTCCCCCAGGTAAATCATATGCTTCAGCTTTTTGAGCTATTTCTCCAGCCTATGGAATTTCTTGGGCTAGTTCCAACTCCGCTAGGAGGTCACTTCTGCTGTGCTCAGGGGACCATTTGGTCCCTGGGACTGAATCGAGGCCTTTTGTATTTGTGCTCCAGCCTTATGATGTATCACTCCTGTCCCTAAAAAAAGACTTTCTTTGTGGAAATTTTATATTTCTTATTAGTAGAAACAGACTTTAGAGTTTTCCCTTATCCCATTTCAGTCTTAAAACCTTAATGCTTTATAACAGTCACTTATAACATTGGCATTTTAGCAGAAAATGTAAGATAAAAATGAAGTACTGAAAAATAGTTATTTAATAATGGTCTATTAATACAACATGAATTGTGATTAGCAAAGTAATGCATGCCTGGTCTAGTTAAGTTGTAGGTTTATTTTCCCCACATTTCTCATTTGGGGATTCTTTCTACGTTTGTTTAGGATAATGCTAATAGAAATATATGTAAGCTTTTTTTCTTGCATAAAATTTTCGATCTTGCAATTCATTAACAGTTGACTTTGTCCCTACTTTTAAAAATCTTTGACGTAAGTACATGCATACCCTATAATGAGAAAATGTCTATGTATATAGTTCTGTTACAAGATCTGTCACACAAATTTGAGTGATTGTTTGGATCTGTATCTTTCATGCTATAGTTCTGAACTTATTTAAAAAAAAAAAGGTTTTCCTTCCCTTGATGTAATTTAGTGGGAAAAAAGTATTCTGGTGCTTCTAACTTTTTTTGTTTTTGGTTTTGGGCCATATCCGGCAATGCCCAGGGCTTATTCCTGGCAGTGCTTGGAGGATCATGTGGGATTCCGGGGATGGAACCTGGGTCAGCTGCATACAAGACAAATGTATGTCTTTTGTCCTACACACTCTTGCTGTGGCCCCCTGCTCTTTTGAACTTTAATGACTTGAATAAAAAGAATATGTCTTTAATACTGGGTTTCTGTTTAAATACATTACTTAATACTTTATTTTTTTTTCAAAAAATAGAGTGATTAAAACTTCAATAGAATTTTAAATTTAAAATCAATCCTGTTGCTTCCCATAGAAAATAACATGACTGAGAATTTCCCTTTCATTCTGTTTTCTGTTCATGTTAGCACACATGGCCATATTAACTTAAACCAAGAATTTGTGTTTCGGTTGATATAGAGTTAGGGCTTGACTTTCGTGAGTGTGAAATAAAGCCAAGCTTTTAGGGCCATCAGTGAGTTCTAGCTAACCGTGACTTTATGAAGACAAGTGGGTTGGTTAGAACATATTGGAGAGCTTTTTCAGAATGCTGTCATCTTCCTCTGATTGCCCTATCTCACCACCTGCTGAGGCTTGCCATGCTGGAGATTTCCCTCAGCGTTCTCATGGTACTTACAGTTGCTGTTACCGGAGCAGTGATGCTGGTAGGGCTGGATGACAGCTCATCGTCTAGGTGCATTGATGCGTTTATTCCCTAATGTGCATGTGTGCACACTCTATGCTAACCCGTAGCGCTAGTTTGGGGTTAGAGCATGTCGTGGTTGTTGAGTACGTACCATGTCTACACTGCTAGCTCAGTTTATTCACCACACTCCCACCTCCTGTGGCTGGGAATTTTGATTTTTTTCTTTTTTATTATTTATTTATTTATTTTTGGTTTTTGGGTCACAACCGGTGATGCACAGGGGTTACTCCTGGCTCACGCACTCAGGAAATACCCTGTGCTCAGGGGACCATATGGGATGCTGGGAATTGAACACAGGTCAGCCGCATGCGAGACAAACACCCTCCCGCTGTGCAGCCCCTCTTTGTTAAAAATTTTTGCATCACCTTGCATACGGGGGAGATGACAGTTTATGGAAGCAGGACTAAATAAAAAGTCCCTCTGGAATTCTCAAAGGAGAGACAGTTGTTGATTCTGTGCTCCCTCCTCCTCCTTGTGGGGGCAGCTTATAGTTAGGGTGAGGGCTCAGTGGCCAGGAACCAGTACCCAAGCTGACCTAGATCAGCAGAAATACCACTCCCTCTGTAGGATGAAAGCCTATGGATCCAGCCATTTATTTTTTTTTAATTTTTTTATTTTATTTTTTTTTATTAGTGAAGCACCATGAGGTACAGTTGTAGATTTACAAATCTTTGTGCCTGAGTTTCGGTGGATCCAGCCATTTAAATGCAAGCCTATGCCATGAAGTTTTTCCTAGGTAACATTATTGCCCAAAAGCAGGCTTTCATTTAGCTGGTCCTCACTCTCAGTGGAAATAGTTTCTTTTGCTGGATAACAGCTGCAAGGTAGATAACATCTTGCCAGCTGAACATAATGATGCCACCTCTCAGTAGCATTAGTAGAGGAGGCAAAGACTCAGATAAGTGAAAAAATGTTGAGAAGTTCAGTATGCCTGCAACTGGAGCTTCCTAGGGTCTGAGCTTTGTAACAGAGTGGATTCTGTAAAGTAGCAGGTCACTTGGAATGTCTTCAGTTTTCTAGTGGAAAGGCATGTTAGGGTACTTATCTTTGCAGAAGTCATGCATTCAGAACATCAAACATCTGCTTCTGTTTGGCTGCAGGAACTGAGAATTAGTGTTTTATTAAACAAGAGATACTGTTTTAGATGAGTTGATAGAAAGCTTTTGGTTCACTTCTGAAGCTTTTTAATTGAATGAATTGTGTGCCTAGTTTAAGACATTTTGTGTAGCTTAAAATTATGTGAGAACCCTGTCACTAATCAAATATGATGCAGTTATGAATTAAAGTTGGTTTTTTTTTTGGGGGGGGGTCACACCCAGCAATGCACGGGGGTTATTCCTGGCTCTGCACTCAAGAATTACTCCTGTCAGTGCTTGGGGGACCATATGGGATGCTGGGAATTGAATCTGGGTCAGCCACGTGCAAGGCAAATGCCCTACCCGCTCTGTTATCACTCCAGCCCCTGAAATTAAGTTTTTTTTTTAAGGTTATAAGTGCTACATATCTGAAAGCAAACTTCTTTACCATAAATTTTCTTTGCATAATCATTTTAACTATACACCTTTGTTCATAATTCATGTATATATTAGTAAAAATAACGTGTGCCAAGATGCATATATGGTTATGTGATTTTTTGTTTTGTTCTCTACCCAAACTATCTTTTGTAGATGCTTTTACTGATTCCGCTATCAGTGCTAAAGTGAATGGTGAACACAAAGAGAAGGACCTGGAACCCTGGGATGCAGGTGAACTCACTCCCAATGAGGAGATGGAAGCTTTGGAAAACGATGTAGTAAGTAAAATAGTTTGTTAGTACCAGATTCTATGGTCATCTGATACACTATGACAACTATTACTTGGTTTAATTTTTTTTTTTCTTTTTGGGTCACACCCAGTGATGCACAGGGGTTACTCCTGGCTCTGCACTCAGGAATTACTTCTGGTGGTGCTCAGGGGACCATATGGGATGCTGGGAATCGAACCTGGGTCAGCTGCATGCAAGGCAAGCGCCTTACCCGCTGTGCTTTTGCTCCAGCCCCTACTTGGTTTAATTTAGACATTTGTGTTGCTGTAACTCTTTTATATTTAAAGCACAAGTTTTGTTGTGTAAATATAGACTTTATTTTTAGGCAATAATATAGCAAAATATTTCTCTCGAATGCTTTGAGTTGTTTTTAATGAACTCTGAGTTTGGGAGGGCAGACCTACTAGTGAGGAAGTGTTTAGTGGGCTTCTCCCAGCAGTCCTCAGCCAACTGGGCCAGATGATTCAGCTCTGCTGCTTCGGGACCTTTGGGTCACACCTGGTGTGCTTGGGCACCTTCAAGGCTATCTACAGAACTGGGGTCTTACACAAAACATGCCTCTGACTTCTATGCTGTCTCTCACCCCATAAATTATTTTATGTTTTGGAGGAGGAATTATGTTTTATAAATCGTAATATAATAACGCTTACAGATTTTAGTTGGAAATTGAGGAACTGGAAATGCCAATGTATTTTGAATTTTGCTTTGAATGCTCTGAGGACTAAGACAGCTTAAAGAAAGTTTTATCTTTTTTTGTGTGTGAAAGCGAGAAATGTGTATTCAAGAGAGATCACGGGCTTCTCCAGAGTAGAAATCGGCTAGTAAAGAAAAAGAGAAGCAAGTGAAGTATGTATGCAGAGGAGAATATGGGATTGAAGAGCCAGAAAATTTTGTTTTTTTGGTTTTATCTGGAGCTGAAGTTAAAGTATGTATTGTTAGGTCTTTTGTCCAAAAGTACTCATGCTTCCCCCTCCCCATTTTGTTTTGAGCCCTGCCTTGATAGTTTGAGAACTATCAAGGGTTTCTCTGCTCATGGGATCATATGGTGCCAGGGATTGAACCTGCGGCTCCAGCATGCAATAGGCTGTGTCCCAGCCCTACAAACACTCATTCTTTTTGGGGTGGGGGTTGGGTGGGCAGAGGGGACACAACTGGTACTGCTTAGGGGATCATGTCAGCAGTGCCAGATACCATTTTGGGGCCATCCCCGGTGGTACTCAGTGCTTGCTTCTCTGGCTCTGTGCTCAGGGATCACTCCTGGCCGTGGTTGGGGGACCTTGGGGGTGCCCGGGATCAAACACAGTTGGTCACATGCAAAGCAAGCTTTCTATCCACTGTACTATCTCTCCAGCCCTGGAAATTGTGTTTCTTTTGTTTTGGGGCCACACCCAGTGATGCTTAGAGTAACTCTTGACTCTGTGCTCAGGAATCACACCTGTTGGTACTCAGGGAACCATGTGGGATGCTAGGGATTGAACCCAAGTTGTCCGTGTTCAAGGCAAGTACCCTACTTGCTTATACTATTCTCTAGTCTCTTTAAATTGTTTTTTAAAGTGTAGTGTTTTTCGTTATTTTTGCCATGTGAGGCATTGAGTTTAGGGCCTCACAATGCCCTGCTGCTGAGCTACAAATCTCCCCTTTTTATTTATTTTTATTTTATTTTATTATTTATTTATTTTGCTTTTTGGGTCACACCTGGTGATGCACAGGTGTTACTCCTGACACTGCATTCAGGAGTTACTCCTAGCGGTGCTCAGGGGACAATATGGGATGCTGGGAATTGAACCCGGATTGGCCGCATGCAAGGCAGAAGCCCTACTCACTGTGCTATCTCTCCAGCCCCCTATCTCGCCCTTTTTAAAGTTTAGCACTATAGCACTGTCTTCACATTATTCATCAACTTGCTCTCAAGCAGGCACCAGTAACATCTCCATTGTGAGACTTGTTGTTACTGTTTTTGGCATATCAAATACGGCATGGGGAGCTTGCCAGACTCTGCCGTGCAGACAAGATACTCTCAGTAGCTTGCCGGGTTCTCCAAGAGGGATGGAGGAATCAAGCCTGGGTCGGCCTCATGCAAGGCAAACACCCTACCCGCTGCAAATCCTAAAAAAAATTTAAAAATTCAATTTTATCAGAAATAAGATTTTAGGCAGCAAAATTTGTTTTGGTTTTTATTTATTTATTTATTTGCTTTTTGCTTTTTGGGTCACACCCAGTGATGCACAGGGGTTACTCCTGGCTCTGCACTCAGGAATTACTCCTGGTGGTACTCGGGGGACCATATGGGATTCTGGGAATCAAACCCAGGTTGGCTGCGTGCAAGGCAAACGCCCTACCTGCTGTGCTATCACTCCAGACCCGTCATTGTATCACAGTCATCCCTTCATCGTCGAATTACTTGAGTGGACTCCAGTAACGTCTCTATTCCATCCAGCCCTGAGATTTTAGCAGCCTCTTCTTACTTGTCTTTTCCCAACGATTGGAGGCTCTTTCAGGGTCAGAGGAATGAGGCCTGTTGTCTACTGTATTTGGCATATCAAATACACCACAGGGAGCTTGCCAGGCTCTGCTCTTGTGGGCGGGATACTCTCAGTAGCTTGCGGGCTCTTCAAGAGGCCTCCAGCCCCTTGGGCAGCAAAATTTGAACTGGGTAAATAAGCTTTCATGCAATATTCCAGAGAAATATTTATAACGGGCTCAGTGGCCCAGGGCGTGCTTTGCATGCAGAAGGCCTGAGTCTGACCCCAGCAGGCTGGAGTGATCCCTGAGCACATAGTTGGGGGAACCCATGTGGCCAAAAACAGAGCAAACAAAATTTCTGAAAGAGAAACATTTAGAACAGATCTGCATTTAATGTTTTGTTGCTTTCCAATTAAAAAAACTAGGAATACATGGTCAAACTATCATTAATTTTCAGATTGTAATTAATCATATATCTAATGTGAGAGTTGTCAGGTATGTAACATGTGAAGACTATGGAGAAATAGGCACTCCTTTTTTGTTCGTATCAACATAAATTGATTAACACTCTAGGGAGCATTTTAGCAAATGTTACTCAAAATTTAAAGCAGATGGGGGCTGGAGCGATAAAACAGTGGGTAAGGTGCTTGCCTTGCACATAGCTGATCCAAATTTGATGCCTGACACCTCCTTATGGTCCCCCGATCCCAGCCAGGAGTGATTCCTGAGCACAGAGACAGGAGTCAGCCCTAAGCACTGCAGATGTGGCACCCCAAAACAAACCCAGGAGAGAAAGGAGACATACTTCGGTATAGCATTTCTACCCGTGGAGTCAATTTTGCCCTGTATTTTGTTTTATATTTCTTGATAAGACATGCAAATAATTTTATATGAAAATGTTTATTGTATTCTGTTAGTGAAGAATTGGGAACATCCTTTTCACCAATAAGAAACAAGCTGACTAGACTGTACCTGTAGTTAAATGAACTATGTTCTTGAAACAGTGATAACTCTGACAGGAATAGTATCTAACTAATACTTACTAAAAGAAAAGTATGTTGCAGAACAGGAAGCTCCTACTTGAATTTCTCTCCCTTCCTTTCCCTCTGTTGATGTTGCCAAGAGTAGGGTTGCAGCCTGTAGATTTGGGGTTCATATACACCTGCAAATGTTATGACTGGAAATTCCTGCTGTGCTGGGACTCATAGCTCCCAGGTAAAAAATACAGCTGCCAGGATCCTGCTCAGCCCATGAGTGTGGCACTGGGAATCAAACGTGTGGCCTCACCTGCATTGCAGCCACTTTAGCCTCTGAGCCGTCCATTGGCCCAGTGTTGGCCTTGGTGGTAGTATTGGGGTTTTTGGGTCGTCCCGTCAGTGGTCTCTCCTGGCAGTCTTGAGGATTCATATGCAGGATATTTGGGATTAAGCCAGGGTCAAGAGTGCAAGGCAAGCACCTTAATCCCTGCACTATCTCTGTAACTTGACATCAAAAAACAACAGGCACCATGATTTACAGCACTGTTGTTGAAGAGTTCCTTTCAGATTATATTCCTGTACTCCACCCTCCACGAAAGTGTCTGCTTCCATTCACCATTGTCCCAGTGTCACCCCCCACACACATAGAGCCCTGCCCCACCCTATGGTAAGCTTCCTTCAGAATGCCAGTTTTCCTTTTCTGCTGCTTTTAGGCATTTGTTATTTCCTTACCGTTTCTTTATATCCCACTTGTGAGAGAGCGATTTTGTCTGTCCCTCTACTAACTACACTCAACAGATACTTTCTGGGGGGGGGAATGTTTTTTTGGCAGGGGCCACACTATGCAGTGCCCAGGGCTTATTCCTGGCTCTTTGCTCAGGGATCACCCATGGTGATGCTCAGGGAACCATAGGGGATGCCAGGAATCAAACCTGTGAAACCTGTGTTGGCCACGTGCAAGGCAAGCTCCTTATCTGCTATACTATCACTCTGGGCATTGGAAAACATTTTTTGAGTATCAGAAAGTACCTTTGGGTCAGTTATGCAGCTCAGCAATAGAGCTCTTTAGAGAGGTAGCTGTTAGGGGATAGTAAAAGAAGCAAACAGGTTTGTGTGTGTGTGTGTGTGTGTGTGTGTGTGTGTGTGTGTGTGTGTGTGTGTGTGTGTGTTTGGGGGGTCACATCCGGCAGTGCTTGGGGCTTACTCCAGGGTCTCAGGGATCCACTGCTGTTGGGGCTCTGGAAACCGTATGTGGTATCAGAGAGCAAATCCGGGTAGGCCACATGCAAGGCCAGTGCCGTTCCTGCTGTGTTATCATTCCCCCTGAACCTGCTTCTTTTAAGGCTCACGATTTATGCGGTAAGCTAGACTGTTTTAAACTTTTTTGTCTTGGAATCCCATCCCAGCATCCCATATGGTCCCCTGAGCAAGCTACCTGTGATGTATTCGATATGCCAGACACAGTAACAACAAGTCTCACGATGGAGACATTACTGGGCCCGCTTGAGCAAATCGATGAACAACGGGAGGACAGTGCTACAGTGCTTGCGTGCAGTCTGCCTGGTTTGATCCCCGGCATCCCGTAGGGTCCCCAGAGCACTATCAGGAGTAGTTTCTGAGTGTAGACCCAATAGTCATCCCTGAGCATCACCGGGTGTGACCCAAAAAGCAAAAAAAGTTAGTGCTTGCCATTGGATACACTTGCAAAAGAACTTTTTGGGACCTGTTTCTCTGTTTTTGTTTTTGAGCCACACCTGACAATACTCAAGAGTTACTGGGTTACTCCTGGCTCTGCAATCAGGAATCAGTCCTAGCCATATTCAGGAGACCATACGGGATGCTAGGATCAAACCCGGGTTGACTACATACAGGGCAAGCACTATATCTGCTCTACTATCTCTCTGGCTCCTAAGGGCCTTTTTTTTTTTTAAGATTTACTTCGGGTAGGGCGTTTGCCTTGTACGCAGCCAACCTGGCCAACCCAGGTTCGATTCCTCCGCTCCTCTCGGAGAGCCAGGCAAGCTACCTGTGACATATTCGATATGCCAAATACAGTAGCAAGTGTCAAAATGGAGTCGTTACTGGGCCTGCTCTAGAAAATAGATGAATAACGGGAGGAAAGTGACAGTGACTGAAGTAGATAGGCATTTTGCAACTAGGTAAACATTTCTGATCACTGCTGTTATATATTTACTGTAAATATTATAGCCAAATTAGACAAATATTTGGTCATTCTGAAAATTGTACTTTTATTTTCTTCTAGTCTAATGGCTGGGACCCCAACGATATGTTTCGATATAATGAAGAAACTTATGGAGTAGTATCTACATATGATAGCAGTTTATCTTCATATACGTAAGTTTTAAAAGTTTTATTTTAGTGTATTTGTCTTTGATGTTTTTCAGCTAAAATGCATTGGGTTAATGTTTTGTAGGCGCTTTTGGTTACTGTTTTTGAACCATACCTGGTTGCACTCAGGGCTTCAGGGCTTACTCCTGGCTCTGCGTTCAGGGATTACTCTTGGTAGGGCTTGGGGACTATAGAGGGGCCAGGAATCAGCCCCATGCTAGGCAAGTGCTGTATCTACTATACTATTGTTCCAGCTCTGTTTTGTAGGATTATGTGAAAGAATTACTTCATTGCTATTAAGGCTGATAAATTCCTGTTTAAAGTAGCAAGTAAATTAGTTTACCTGTAACTTACTAATTTTATGCTATGAATATATTTTATTTTAAAAATTTCTAATTTTACAACTGTAGAGGTTTATGGAGGAATAGTTCAGTTAGCCAGTTTTGGAAATAACTACATTCCTTTTAGGGAAAAAGTAACCTAAATATAAATCACGTTTTAATTTATTTGTAAGCAGAGCACTTTAACCTTTACAGTTTTCCAACACTTCACACTCTTTTTTACCCAATAAATAGTTGTATTTAGGAAATACGAAAGAGGAGACAGAATGACCATAAAACAAATGAAGAGAAATTAATGCACTCCGATTTGGGACATGGCCAACTCCAGAATGCAGTGTACCAAATCCTAAGTTCGTCTCAGAGTTGATTGTGGTCATAGAAATCATGTTTTTAAATACACTTACTTTGCTTTTTATATTCTTTATGTTTCAGGGTGCCCTTAGAAAGGGATAACTCAGAAGAATTTTTAAAACGGGAAGCAAGGGCAAATCAGTTAGCAGAAGAAATTGAATCAAGTGCCCAGTACAAAGCCCGAGTGGCCCTGGAAAATGACGATAGAAGTGAAGAAGAAAAATACACAGCAGTTCAGAGAAACTCCAGTGACCGTGAGGGCCACAGCATAAGCACTAGGTATTTACAGGGAATCATGATGCAGTATTTTGGATACCCAACTCAAGGTCTGTGTGAGAAGGTGTATGATTACGATATTTCATCTTCCTTTCACGTGAATCTACATAAATTAGGTAGAGATTACAAATGTTTAATTTTTGTTAGAGGAAATAATGTAGTTGAAATGGAAAATGTTTCTGAGCATCTGCTCTGGTGTCAAGTGTTAGATGTATCGTGATAAGCAGGGTCTGGCAGAGTACCGATCAGGTGGAAGGTACATAGAACACGGAATGATTTGCTAGATTTAGAGCTATGTTCAGACTACTTATTGGTGTCCAGACTGGGGATGAACTAACATAACGACTGGAGACAGAGAAAATCTCAGACGCTGTTTGTGTTTTGATAAGTCTTTAGTCACATGAAGATAGGAGAGAGGAATTCTTCACAAGGTGAAAAGATGTGCAAGAACCCACCCAGCTCGGGAGAAGGCTAATTGTTTTGTACATCAAGAATATAGGCTGTATGTTGAAGGGCAATGGTAACATTTGGTTGTAGGATCTGGGGTGTAGTGAAGGACTTGGCCTGTGATTATAAAGAGCACCCTGTTGATTGGATTGTGTGAATGAACTTCAGGACATTGAGAACTGGCTTATACATAGAGACCAGTGAAAGTATTGAAATAGCTGGAGTGTGAGATCTTGGTAACCATTGATCAAGACTGTTGATAGGAAGGTAGAAAGACCAAGGGCAGCCTAGAGATTGATTTGATAACTAAATGGATTGATGGTTGAACTAGCAATGGAGATTGAAAGCATATAACAATTTTGAACAGGCTTATAATGAATTTCATTGTGAAATTAAATGCATATAGGGAACTTACAGGTTTTCTATTCATAAATATGTGTTGAAAAAGAGTGAAAGAGGGAGATTTACATTCATCTTCAAGACAATTTACAACTGGTAATCTGAATGAGAGTGTTCAGTGAAACTATTGGGGCAGCTGGATGGACAGTATGGATTTAGAATTCATCAGCATGTCTGATAATGAAGCCCCCCAAAGAGCAGTGAATAGCCACAGAGAGAAGAGACCTGGAGAAAACAAAACATGAAGCAAAAATATTATAGGAAGACACATTACTTAATTTAAAAAAAAATCAGCCATAAAGAGGCCAAGTAGGAGGAGACTGAAAAATATGAAAAAATAAGTCTTAAACTTTTGTGTTTGTGAGGAGAATGTGAGATAAAGGAAAAGTCCGAAGTTAGAACTCTGGTTAAAATATAAGAAAGGGTGTCTGAGAGTGATGTAGTTTTGTTCAGTGTTTAACATAAGAATTCCCTTATGCCTGAATTACTATTAGCTGTGTTTCGTTGGCTTGATGTCTATTAGGATAAAATACTTAGAGAATCTCTCATTTTCAGGGAAAATAAGTATATTCCTCCTGGACAAAGAAACAGAGAAGTCATTTCCTGGGGAAGTGGGAGGCAGAATTCACCACGTATGGGCCAGCCTGGGTCGGGCTCCATACCATCAAGATCCACGTCTCACACTTCAGATTTCAACCCGAATTCTGGTTCAGACCAAAGAGTAGTTAATGGAGGCAAGTATTTTGACTAGATTTGTCAGTGTCATCACATTAATTAAATATATAATTTTCTAAATATTCACAAATGTACATAATTGATAGTATATGCTTATCTTGAATAATTTCTGTGAAGTAGTTTTAAATGCAGAATTATTAAAATTTTGGTAGAGATCAAATTGAATTAGTAAAAATTAGTATGTTGGCATGTAGTGTAACATCATGTAACATATTAAAATGCTAAATATAGCTAAATCATTTGCTTGGCCAAAGAATACTCCCCATGTAAAGAAATTGGAAACTTTTTGGATCAGTTCTCAATTTTTAAAACTGGATTGGATGTCAAGATTGTTTAGATAGCTTATTTATGGGAAACTAATCTCAATGAAATACCTCCCAAAAAACAAAAAAGATAGTTTATCTTAAGCCATTATAAAATTCCCAGGGTGAAACAGTGACTAACACAAATTCATTTTCTTTACTGTTGGCTTATTTACTTGTATTTTACTTAGTTCAAGAAAGGATTTGAGGGGCTGGAGTGATAGCACAGCGGGAAGGGCGTTTGCCCTGCACGCGGCCAACCCGGGTTCGATTCCCAGCATCCCATATGGTCCCCCGGGCACCGCCAGGGGTAATTCCTGAGTGCATGAGCCAGGAGTGCCCCTGTGCATCGCCAGGTGTGACCCAAAAACCAAAAAAAAAAAAAGGATTTGAGGTGACTTTCAGTATATAAAATATGACTGAAAATCATGTGAAGGTGAAGAAAGAAATGTGCTTAAAGAACAAGAAAACAAAACTTGATGTAAGCATGGATGTTCTAGTTTAGCAAATTAAGTAAAAGAAACTTGCATCTTCAGTAAAAAGATATTTTTGAGCCAACCTCATAATTGAGGATGAATCTAACCTAATAGGTCAGGGATCTTCCATAGAATTCAGAGATAGACAGAGATAATGGCAATAGCATGATACAACCTGAGGAAAATGAGTGGGTGGGCATTCAGTTTACTGTACTAAATTTGGAAAGTTTGAAGAGAACACTTAAGTTTCCAATTTCTTTTTTTTTTCTCTCTCTCTTTAAATTGAGTCTTTCTCCAGAATTCCTCTCCAACTTAACACCTTGAGTATTTTCTGTTGTTAGTATTGGGGGGTGAAATTTCTTTGCTCACCGAGGGAAGAATTTTAGTTGTTCATAAACAGAATTTTCAAAATTAAAAAACCTGAAAGGGGCTGGGAAAAAGAAATGATACTCAAGTGTGTGGAACTGTATGGAGAGGAGACTGGAATGTTTCTCAAGATTAAGGTAAGTGATGCATATGTTCCATGGGGGCTGTATTTGGGCCTCTGTGTGTCCTTGAGTGTCGGTTTATTGGTGTTGACTGCTATGTAGTTGCTTTGTTAATAAGCAGTCACTTGGTTAAGTAATTAACTGTAATTAATTATTTAGAAGGTCTCCCTTCCAATTTGACAACATAAAAGTCTTTAAAAGAGGCATTGAATGTTAACCTTTGTCACTCCTGTGACTCGTGACAGTAAATCAACCTTCCTAGTGAGGTTTCAAATTGAATCATTTGTTAAGTATAAACTAGATGAAAATCATGGTTGGTTGTAAGAAACCAGCATTTTTAATGAACTATAATAGCTGGTGCTTATTTTTTATTATGTTTCAGAATTAACATTGATGTATTAAATCCTATCCCCAAGTTTTATGATTTATTGTATGAAATTATATCGTTTATATTCTACTCCTTTTAATAATTGTTAACAGAAATTGTTATAAAAGCAGGATTAATAGGTAAAGTCTTAACTGTCTTCAGTAGTATGTGTAGATCCTAATTAACCCTTTGGGAACGTGTGTTCATTTAAACAGACTTAATTTTAAGGAGGTTAAAGTAAAAATGTGAATTTATGTCAGTTAAGTTGTGCTAAAATTGATCACAAATCAAATGACTGTCCTCAAAGGGTTAAAATGTACAAGAAATCATTTTTGTCATTTTACTTTTTTTTCTGTTTACTTTTTCCCTCATTTTTTTCTTTAGTTTTTATACTTTCCTTCATATCATTTGTTCTGTCAGGTGTTCCCTGGCCATCGCCTTGCCCATCTCCTTCCTCTCGCCCACCTTCTCGCTACCAGTCAGGTCCCAACTCTCTTCCACCTCGGGCAGCCACCCCTACACGGCCGCCCTCCAGGCCCCCCTCGCGGCCATCCAGACCCCCGTCTCACCCCTCTGCTCATGGTTCTCCAGCTCCTGTCTCTACTATGCCTAAACGCATGTCTTCAGAAGGTACAATACCACAATTTGTTCATGTTTTTGTCTTTGTTTAACTCCTGTGTGAGTTTATATTTACAAGATAGGTTCCTCTTCATGATTTAATATCCTATAATTTCCGTGTTTTAACTTTAATTTATTAAAACTATTTCTATTAACCTTTTGTTCGTTAGAGAGAAATTTGGTAAATGCTGTGTGAAACTATGAACTATCCTGAGTTGTAAGAATGGGGGTTTAAGGCTGGGGATGTGACTTAGTGTAGTACAGCACGATCCTTGTGTCTGTGGAAGCCTGGGTTCAATTCCCAGCAACCCCCCCCCCACCAAAAAAAAAAAAAAAGGAAAGACAGTTTATCTTGCCTGCTATGTTAAGCCATTATAAAATCCTCAGAAGGTCTGCCCCAGAGGTTTCTCCCTCCTGATTTTATTACATAAAATGATTAATGGTAAACAATTAACTTTCATCACCCAGTCATGAACAGGTCCTTGGCCAAGGCATTAGTGAACCTATTTATTGGCCATAGGCAAAAATGGTAATTTAGTGGTCCTTTTGAGAGCATTCAATGTAGCTAACCTTTTCTGGTAGAATTATTAAAGCAGCATTTCTCAACTGGGGGCCTTTATGGGCCAAGGTATAAATCAAGTAAATTGGTGGACATTGAATAAGACTAGGGGTTCAACCTATGGGAGGGGGGGTGCGTAGGAAGGAAATAAGGTTGGAATGGAAAGGAGCCAGGAGAGGCAGAAAGTTGAGAAACACTGTTTTACCATATTGACAGCAAAGCTGCCATTGCTGTTACTTAAACTACATCAAATGTGAGCTGTCAGTGGTCTGCCACAACTTCAGCATATTCTATGTTTGAGAAATTACAAAAGTATATATTATAATATAGTGAAAGTCTATTTAAGATAAAATTGTTGGATGCTTTATATGAACTTGAATCTTTCGGTAATAAAAATATTTTGCCTTGTCAAATATAATAAAATTGTAACAATCGTTGAGGCTAAATCTAGTCTTGTTACATGACAAGTACATAGTTGAGTTATAGAAAGGTCACATTTTAATTTAAATGCACTGCACAAATTAAAACTGTTTTGAATAATACTGTTCTTTTGCTCTTCAAGAGTAGTTGTGCTGAAATTTCAATCTGATTCATCATTTACTTGTGTTTGATTTTGAGACTAATGCAGTTTTCTAACATGCAATCCTTGAAAATTGTGTTGGCTGCACTTAAGTAAGCTGTTGCCATCCATTAGGGAAGTCAAGCAATCTTGACGGAAGTTACTAACATGGAACAGCAGTTTGGACTGATTTTCAGGAGGACTCTTGTAATCGAAGGTCCCTGAAGTGGTAGCCACTAAACAAAAAGTTATATTTGGTTGAAGTGTTCATTGAAAGTCATGGTTTGAATGAGTATGCAATGTTTAGATCATAAAATAGCACTCATTGATGATTGTGAATGCTTACAGAAAAATATATCTTATTGTCAGAAATGAAACTATTATTTTTTAACTAATGTGAATTAAAATATATTTTCTAGGTGAAACTAAACACCTTCTGCCCCCAGTTATTTGGGAAGTGGGACACACCCAGCAGTCTCTGTTCTCTGGGATGCCAGTAATTTAATGAGCTGCATGCAAGTGCCTAACCCCTATACTACCTCCAGCCTTACAGAGCACTTTTTTTTTCCGGTTTTATTTTGCTTTTGTTTTGGGGCCACACTTTGTGGTGCTCGTGGCTTACTCCACACCATGAGAGAGACCATATGTAGTGGTGGGTGTCGAACCCGTTTCCACTGCATGCAAGACAAGTACCTTGCCCACTGTACTGTCTCTTCAGCCTCCTGACAAGACACTCTTAATTTGTTTTGGGGTCATTATCTGGTCATAAGTATTTAGAACTTACCCTGGCTTTGTGCTCAGGGAATACTCCTGGTAGGGCAACTTTATGGTGCCAGGAATTGAGCAGGACAAGTGCCTTACCCACTGTTGTATCTCTTCAGACCTTGACAACGCACTTCTTAAATGGGAACGTCAAGGCTAGAGCTTAGCTGGCTGAGTACCGCGGGTGAGGCCCCAACTCTTAAAATTAAGTAAAAGGGACTTCAAAATTGAAACTATAGTGGGTTTTATGTTTCAAAATTTATACAGGAGAGTATGATTTGTTTCTGTATTTAGTCAACAAGAATAATAGAGTTTTTGTTTTCTGTGGGTTTTTTTGTGGGGGGGGAGGGGACCACGCCCGCTGGTGCTCAGAAATTACTCCTGGCAGGCCTGGGAGACCGTATGGGGTACCACAAATTGGACCCGGTTGGCCACGTGTAAGGCAAGTGCTGCCTTACCTGGTGTACAATTTCTTTAGCCCAAAAAGAATAAAGTTTTTAAAGTCACAGTTTGATTTAATGGAAAGTTTAAACTTGAGGGCGCAAGAAATGGGAAACAGTCCTGCTCCGTCCCCAGCACTGTAGACCTGGATCCTCCTGCACTGCTGGGGCGGCCTGCGTAACAGCAACTTGCAGGGCCCAGTTAGCCAAGAATTGCTGGTGGGACCCTGGATTTCCTGAGTACCACTGGGGACTTTTCCCAGAATTAAAGAGAAAGTCACAATTTTGTTTCATAGCACGATGCCACCCATTTACCAAGGGATATAAAACAAGAAAATGTGCAAATATGCAAATACCCAGTGGGGTTTGTTTGGTTTTCATTTTGTTTGGGGGCTGTACCTTGTAGGACTCAGGGCTTATGCCATGCTCTGTGCTCAGGAATCATTCCTGGTAGGATCGGGGGACCTTATGGAGTGCAAGGGATCAAACCCGGGTCGGCCACGTGCAAGGCCTTAACTGCTGAACTCTCACTTTGGGCACCCCCAGTTCATTCTTTGATGTAATGAATATTATCTGTTGGAAAATGAAAACATACAGCATTAACATTCATCATGTCCATAATTAAATTCTTTCCGAAAAACATTAATTTGACGTTTAATGCGTTTCAGGAGTAAAGTAAAGGTTAAGAACCTTGACTGTGACAGTAAAAACAATTTTGCAGGAGCCAGAAAGATAGCGTAGGGGTTAAGGTCCTTGCTTTGCATGTGACTGACACCAGTTCAGCCCAGCACCACCGGAAATGACCCCTGAACAGAGAGCCAGGAGTAGACCCTGAACACAGTTTGGCTACCCCATAAAAAAAAAAAAACACCAAATTTTTGTTTATTCATTTATTTTTGCAGAGTACCAATCTCATCAGAATTTTTTAGGGAGAACCATCCTGTTAGCTGTTTTCACTTGACTGTTTCATTCTAATGCAAAGTAGACTTCCTTTGGAATCAAAACCAGGCACAAAATTTTGGTAGTTAATGTACATTTCTTTCCCAATGTCATTTTTTTTTCCTTTTTTGCCTTTTTGGGTCACACCCATCGATGCTCAGGGGTCACTCCTGGCTCTGCACTCAGGAATTTCTCCTGGGGGTACTTGGGGGACCATATGGGATGCTGGGGATCGAACCCGGGTCGGCCGCATGCAGGGCAAACATCCTACCTGCTGTGCTATCGCTCTGGTCCCTCCCAAATGTCATTTATTCTAGTCTTATAAGTCATACCTCAGTGTAAGATTTTCAGTTCACACCCTGTTGATTTAGAGAAACTGCTGTTAAGTCACTGAGGAATATTTTAAGCCATGAGTTGTTAAGGCAGAAAAAATAGATCAAGCTAAGATTGGGGGGGGGGGGAGAGTATGTGTATGATATTTCAGAAGTTTTAATATATAGGGATCTATCTTTTGTTTAAAGATTTTTAATACTGTAGAATAAATTGGGTAAGATAAAAATCATTTGATTTTAGAAATAATTGATTTTAGCAATAGTTTCTACTAACATTTTATAATATTTTCTGTATCTATAATGGATAGAAATTAAACATACTACTAAAAACTTTTGAAGAGCTATGACATCTTATTGTTTGATTTCTTATCACCAATTTCATTCCTTCCTTTCTTTAAAATTAGGCAAGTAGTATTTAAAACATTTTATGGTACTCAACAAAATTTGAGAAAATATAGCTAAAAAATACATATGATTTATCTTTTCTCTTTTAAACCATGATAAATTAGAGAAGGATGGGTGTTTGAATGGGTGGGTGTGTGTGTATGTGTGTGTCTAGCAGAAAAGTGGGACTGGTGGACATGGTGGCATATTTATGTGATGTTCACTGTTCCTTTCTTAGGGCCTCCTAGGATGTCCCCAAAGGCCCAGCGACATCCTCGAAATCACAGAGTTTCTGCTGGGAGGGGTTCCTTGTCTAGTGGCCTAGAATTTGTACCTCATGCGCCTCCAGGTGAAGCAGCTGCTCCTCCAGCAAGGACCAGCCCCGCAGGAGGCACATGGTCATCAGTGGTCAGTGGGGGTAGGTACTTGACTTGGAGCCAAGTGATACTGTTCATTTTGTATTCTACCAGCTATGAAACTCATGTCTGAACTCATGTTCTCTTAGAGGAAATAAAAGTATATTTATTGAAAATAGTGAAGTATGGCTGGAGGGGTACTACAGTGGTAGGGTAAGCTTGCCTTGCTCATATCTGACTCATTTTATCTCTGGCATATCCAGTCTCCCGCGCACAGGGAGTAATCCTTGAGCACAGAGCCAGGAGAAAGCCCTGAGCACAGCCAGGTGTGACCCCCCCAAACAAAATAAAAAGTGACATCTAGAAATTGTAAAACCTTTATTTTTTTTATTTGGTCTCTATCTATACTACGTTAGAATAAATCATATGTTCTGAATTCAGTATTCTAAGACAAGTAATTTTTGTTGATTCTAGTGTATGGACTTGTGAGATACATAAGTACAAGCATGCTATATATATGTGTGTATATATATATATATATGGTTTTATAAAGTACTGCTCATCAAGTAAACATACATCATAATATAATATTTTCTTCTGGGGAATAATTTTCTATTATTTTCAACAACTATTTATTCATTTATTCCACATTTATTTTGAGCTTAGAATGCAGCCAGTGTCTTTTTTTTTTTTTTTTTTTTTTTTGGTCACATCTGGCAATGCACAGGAGCAACTCCTGACTTTGCACTCAGAATTACTCCTGGCAGTGCTCGGGGGACCATATGGGAGTTGAACCCAGGTCTGCCGCGTGCAAGGCAAACATCCTCTCCAGTGTACTATCGCTCCAGCCCTGCAGCCAGTGTCTTTATAGAATCTGTTTATGGCACTGATTCCAAACAGGACTCTTCATATAAGAAATACCACACACACAAATTGAATGGACCTTAAAATCCTACTTGTTGAGAAACAAGTTTGACTTTAGTGACTGACCTTTATAGCTGCAACAAAACGATTTGGAACATATAAAAAGATATTCCTAGAATGCCCTTATTCAGCCTCTGTGAATGTTGGTATAATGGTAAATAAAGTTAAATTCCAAATGTAAAAAGAAAGAAATACCAGACACACAAAAGAATTAAGGGGAGGGGGAAAGGAAGGAAGGAAATACCAAAAATACAGGAGGGATTCAAGTTCTATGTGATTGGTCTGAGGAATTTGCTGATAAAAAAATTATAAAAGCATAAAAAGTACACTTGTACACTTTTCAGCAGGTTTTTATAATCTGGCTAAAACTTCTTTCTGCTACTTAATGATTTGCTCCCATGGTGCATTAGAACACAGTGGTTGCATTTTTGTAAGTTTTTTTCCCCCAGCACAAAGGCATACTGGTAGCACAGTGGTGACCCATGATACTACCTGCCATTTGGTGTCACAAGGGCCATCTGCCACCAGTGTCATCTGCCATATGTTCGGGAGGCTGTGTGGTATTGGGGATCAAACCAGGGCCCTAAAAGGAAAAAAAAAAATCTTTAAACAAAAGTATATCAAACTCTTAACTATGTTTTTAGTTGCAAAACACTTGTTTATTTAACATAATGCATGATTTTATTGTGAATCCTTTGCATTTTTTATTTTAGTTTTCAGTTAGTTATGAGAGTAGTTAAGATTTAATTCCTAGAGACTTTTATTTCTGGTATTATTAATTGTTGATAGTTTATATACTGATCTCAGGTCGTCTCAAAATGAGGTTTTTTTTTTTTTGGTTGTTGTTGTTAAAACTTTTGTTTCTTTGTTTAATTTTTTTTTTAATTTTTAAATGGATCATCGTGAGGTACAGTTACAGACTTACAAACTTTCGTTCTTATGTTTCAGTCATACAATGATTGAGTACCCATCCCTCCACCAGTGCCCATTCTCCACCACCAGTGAACCCAGTATCCCTCCCACCACCCCCACCCCATCCCACCTTTGTGGCAGGGCATTCCCTTTTGCTCTCTCTCTCTCTCTCTCTCTCCTTTTGGGTGTTGTGGTCAAAATGAGTTTTTGATTAATGGAATCATTAATCAAATTCACTATTTATAGTAATAGAAAAAATGATAATTATTCAAAGTAGTTTAGGGCCAGAGCTATAGTACAACAAGCAGTAAGTAGCCTTGCCAACGCAGGTTTGACCCTTGGCACCCTTTATGGTCCCTGAAGCTCCCAGGAGTGATCTTGGAACACAGAGCCAGAAATCAGCCCTGAGCACAGATGGGTGTGGGCCAGAAACAAAAAAATAAATAAAAGAGGGGCTGGAGAAAATAGTACAGTGGCTAGGGCACTTGACTTTCAGCTCACCCGGGTTCAAGCCCTTACGGTCCATTGACCAACAGTTGACATGATTCCTGAGTGCAGACTCAGGAGTAAGCCCTGAGTACCACCACGTGTGAGCCCAAACACAAAAACAAAAAAAGATTACTAAGAAAGGGAAAGAATCATTAAAGCAGATTGAATAATTTTCTCTAAATCTTTGCATCTGTACTCTACAAATGGAATATGAAATTTATTAGGTACTTGATATTGAACAAACTGCTACTTTGGACAAACTGGCAGGCTACTGAATGTAACCTGCCCACACGGCAGAGTCTGGCAAACTCCCCGTGGCGTACCCGATATGCCAAATACCAGTAACAATGATGGGTCTCATTCTAACTCTGAAAGAGCCTTGAATATGGCACTTTTTAAAAAGTCTCAGGGCTAGGACGAAGGAGACGTTACTGGGGCCTGCTCGAGGCAATCGACGAATAACAGGATGGTCGTTGATATTGAAGTTATGTAGGATGTGTGTATGTCCCCTCCCTTATTTTAATGTCCTCCTTTTGGCTTAATTAAGTCCTCAGTTTTCACAGTTGCTACAAAATAAGTCTTGCTGTTGTCAGAAGAGTATTTTTAGGAATCTGGGCCCCTCCACCTTGCATTTTTAATTTGGGGGTACTAGGGTTGTGACTCAGTGGTAAAGCTCATCCCTTAAATGTATGATGCCCTGGAGTTCAGTTCCCAGCCCACAACACACACAAATATATCATTTTAATTAAATATATATGTGAAGTAGATTCCAGGGCTAACAAATGTGTGTTTTGTTGCTCCATTAATTTATAATACTGCTAATGATAAGGTTTTGTGCCCACAATTTTCCAGGGCTACACCCTCCCCACCAGTGTCCACTTCCTTTCATAGTTGTCTTAGAGTTCCCTCCCACCATCTGTTTTTTTTTTTTATTTGGGGGTTTAGGGCCACACCCTGTGGTGATCAGGGGCTACTTCTGGCTCTGCACTCAGAAATTACTCCTAGAGAGCTTGGGGAACCAAATGGGGTGCAGGACAAATCCCCCTTTCTGCTCTGTTATTCCTCTCGCTCCCAAATCTGTTATTTTTAAGTAGAATCCAAGGGTCGCGTGATAGTACAATAGGTAGGACACTTGCCTAGCACATGGCGACCCAGGTGCATTCCCCAGCTGAGCAGCACCAGGTGCATTGCCAAAAAGTTTTAAAAAAAAAATTAAAAATAGACCCCCGACCCACCAGCCTTTGCCTTTACTTGGGGGTCACCAATTTACACCCAGTGGAGTTTGGGGAGCAGCCTTTTCGTATGTGAGGCGTGTGCTCTTGCACTGTCTGGCCTTTTCCCCTCACTCTTTTGTTTTTTCCCCCCAGGTGTTGTTAGAAGTAGATTCCAGGGCCTTATACATACGAGGCAAATGATCTACTGCTAAGCTGGATCCTGACCTCCCCTGGCTGGTTTATCTTTCATTTCGGAACTATACCCAGTGCTGTTTGTTGGCCCACTCAGGACTCAGTGCACAGGGAACCATGAAGTGCTGGGAGTTGATCCCAGGGCTTCTACGTGCAGAAGTATACACTCTAGTTCGTTGAGCTATTCCCCAGCCCTCCCTCCACTATTTTTTTTCTGGGGATGGGAGAGGATGGGTTTAGAGGCCACACCCAGCTGTGTTCGGGGCTTACTCCTGGTTCTGTGTCCAGTGATCATTCTGGGTAGGGCTTGGGGGATCATACGTGGTGTTGAGGATTGATCCTGGATTAGCCACATGCAAGACAGGTGCGCTACTGGCTCTGTGTTCAGGGATCACTTCTCACACTGCTCAGGGAACCATGTGTGGTGCTGGGGCTCGAACCTAGGTCAGCCACCCTGGTAAGGCAAGCACCCTACCCACTGTACTATTACTTTCCACGCTCTTCCCCACCCCCAACCTCCATCCACTTTCTAAAGGAAGCAGTCAGTCCCACCTCTGAATAGAGAATGTTACGTCTTAAAGAGTGCATTTAAGGGGCTGGAGCAATAGCACAGCGGGTAGGGCGTTTGCCTTGCGTGCAGCCGACCCGGGTTCGATTCCCAGCATCCCATATGGTCCCCTGAGCACTGCCAAGAGTAATTCCTGAGTGCATGAGCCAGGAGTGACCCCTGTGCATTGCCAGGTGTGACCCAAAAAAGCAAAAAAAAAAAAAATGCATTTAATTTTACTCAGAAATCCAATTTTTAACATTTAAAATATTATTGTGATCTAGAGAGATAGTACACAGGTTAAGGTACTTGCCTTGCATGCAGCCAACTTTGGAAATTTGGCACAAACATATGGTTCCCCTAGCAGTGTCATAGGTCACTCCTGATCCCAGAGCCAGGAATAGCCACTGAACACTGCTGGGTGTTTCCCCAAATGCCCATTAATTAAGATTCAGGTTGGCCCTGAGAGAATAGGGGTGGAAGGATATGATTAGCAGCATCTTACTGCCTCTCCACCACCACCCTTATCAGTGCAGTCACTGCAGGTGGTCAGAACCCACAGAGCTTTCTAGCTGGTCCTCTTACTGCAGGTTTTCAGTATCTGGATTCGACCATCTGACATCAGTGGTTGGGGCTGAATCTACGAACGAGGGATTGCTGATAGAAAAAAATCTGGACATACCTGCAGAGTTCAAGTCCATAGTTTCCTGGAGTCAGTTATGTACCGCTTTTTAAAATTAACACATGTAGTTAGGAACAAGAGTGGGTAGGGCGTTTGCCTTGCACACGGCCAACCTGGCCAACTCGAGTTTGATTCCTTCGCCCCTCTCGGAGACCCCAGAAAGATACCAAGAGTATCTCGCCCACACGAGAGTTTTCTTGCTCCCACAGAAAAGCCTGGCAAGCTACCCGTGACCAAACATAGTAACAACAAGTCTCACAGCGTTACTGGGCCCGCTGGAGCAAATCAGTGAACCACAGGAGGACAGTGCTGCAGTGCTACAGTTAGGAACAAAAGCTACAGTGCTACTTAGATTATCAGTGACTTCTGTCATTCTTCTGTATGTTCTTTATCATTACTTATTACTAAGAGTAGAAAATAAAGATCACGGGATAAGGAGTAGTTGAAGTCAAAGTTGAATAGAACTATTTCACCGAGACTGTTGGGAAAGCCTCTTTGAATAAGTAGCATTTGAGCTGAGAATGTAAT
The DNA here is from genome assembly GCF_029834395.1 of Sorex fumeus. NCBI lineage: Eukaryota > Metazoa > Chordata > Mammalia > Eulipotyphla > Soricidae > Sorex > Sorex fumeus. Next base: position 2,468,921 of record NW_026606212.1, on the reverse strand, counting down.
AGTTAATTTTTCTCTTCTAGTTCCACGATTATCCCCTAAAACTCACAGACCCAGGTCGCCCAGACAGAGCAGTATTGGAAACTCCCCCAGTGGGCCAATTCTTGGCTCTCCCCAAGCTGGTATTATTCCAGCTGAAGCTGTTGCTATGCCTGTGCCAGCCGCATCTCCCACACCTGCCAGTCCTGCATCCAACAGAGCTGTCACCCCTTCTATCGAGGGTATGTAATAGAGGGATTCCACGTCTGTACTCTCTGTGAAATTGAGTGTTAAAAGAAAAATGCTAAATTATTTAATTTCTTGGTATTTATCTTTGTGCATATTTAAATTGCAGGCAGTTGCCTCCCAGATTGTGCTGAGGAGGTTCAGGGACTCACAGACAGTTCTCTTCCAACTGAGCTGTCACTTCAGCACTGGGGTATAAGATGCAGTGCTGCTTGACCTGTCAGTCCTGGGGTCAGGGCACCCCCACTGGTGCCACCCACATTTAAAATTTTATGTAAATGAAATGTGTTGTTTAAATAATACTAGGGTTTTTTTTTTTAATGTAGGAGTATTGCTATTTATTCAGCCACTGATAAATAAGACTAGTTTTATGTATTTATTATTTGGGGATGTTCCCAAGCAGAACTCAAGAGTTCATGGGGCCACTGCAAGTGCTTTGGCCATTTGGGCTAGACACTTTAAATACTTGGGCTCAGCACTGCAGTTGTGTTTGGGTCTGGCAGTGATGGGGATGATTCTTGAATATCTTACTGAGAGATTCAACATTCCTGGTAGTAAATATCAAATATCAGTATGATTATTGATACTTCATTATGTGCAGGAGGAAAGCCATTTTAAATGGAATGTTCTTTCTTCCAAAAAGACAAAATCAAAGTTGTTGAATATGTTCTCATTTTACTTGTATAGCTTCTATTTAACTTTGAATTTTTTAAATAATAATTTTCTAGCTAAGGATTCCAGGCTACATGATCAGAGACAGAATTCACCTGCTGGGAATAAAGAAAATATGAAGTCCAGTGAACCGGCTCCCAATTTATCAAAAGCTGAAAATAAAGGTTAGAGCTTGAAGAAGCCTTTACATAAAACTGTAGAAATAGAAGTATGTCTGATCCATGGACATCTTTTTTTTGCTTGCATTGTACATATTTTAATAATTTGGCAAATAAGAATTTGGGATGTGGCTTAGGATGTGGCTCATTGACGAAGTATATCCTTCCATGTATGAGACCTGGGTTTGATCCCTGGTATTGCAAAGGTAAAAAAAATTGAATTAAGGTCTGGAGGTGTCTCAGAGCACACCTTGCACATAAGGCCATGGCTTCAGTCCCTAGTACTGCAAAGAAAAATATCTTAAAAATAAGAAATAAATCTGTGGGGCTGGAGTGATAGAACAGCGGGGAGGGCATTTGCCTTGCACGTGACCAACCCACGTTCGATTCCCAGCATCCCATATGTCCCCCTGAGCACCGCCAGGAGTAATTCCTGAGTGCATGAGCCAGAAGTAACCCCTGTGCATTGCCTGGTGTGACCCAAAAAGCAAAAAAAAAAAAAATAATAATAATAATATCTCACCGCTGTTAATTTTACAGGTATTTCGCCAATTGTTTCTGAACATAGAAAACAGATCGATGATCTGAAGAAATTCAAGAATGATTTTAGGGTAAGTATTATTATATTGGGGCTGGAGCGATAGCATAGCGGGTAGGGTGTTAGCCTTGCACGTGACTGACCCGGGCTCGATTCCTCCACCCCTCTTGGAGAGCCTGGCAACAGTATTCCGCTTGCACAGCAAAACCTGGCAAGCTACCCGTGACATATTCGATATGCCAAAAATAACAAGTCTCACAGTGGAGACATTACTGGTGCCCGCTTGAGCAAATCGATGAACAACAGGAGGACAGTGCTACAGTGCTATTATTATATTGACTAAATTGGAATTCAGCAAAATACTAGATGTTGTTAAGAGTTTTAATATCATCTATTTACAAAATTACACATGACACTCAGATAGCAAACACTGTTTGTACAAAGTACAAACCTTGAGTTTGAGTTATCTGCTTATGCATTAAATGTGCTAAGATCAAAAAAATTGAGAGGAGCAATACAATATCAAATTAAGAGAATTTAAATTCTGACATATGAAGTCACCATAACATACATTTGATGATTGTACTCTGTGAAGACTCCGCACCAGGCTGTTTTCACTTGGGGCGCCCCACAGGGGGCAGGTGAGAGCCCTCCCCACCCCAAGGGACCCAGCCCCGGCAGCTGACCTCCACTACCCCACCGCCCCCACGCTCCAGGCCACTTTCCACATGCTTGGGCCGAGCCTCACATATGAGTGAACATATTTCTGGACACATCATAAGACACTTCCTACCCATTTTCCATAATTATCACACCATATATGATAGAGAAAAAAATATATATATTCTCAGAGAGCCTGGCAAGCTACCAGGAGTATCCCCCTCGCATGTCAGAGCCTGGGAAGCTAGCCGTGACGTATTCGATATGCCAAAAACAGGAATAATAACGGGTCTCATTCCCCTGACCCTGAAAGAACCTCCAATATGTTGGGAAAGACAAGTAAGGAGAGGCTGCTAAAATCTCAGGGCTGGGATGAATGGAGACGTTACTGGCACCTGCTCGAGTAAATCGAAGAACAACAGGATGACAGTGATACAGTGATACTCTGTGAAGAATAGAAGAGTGCTAAGGTCTTTTATTTATTTATTTATTTATTTATTTATTTATTTATATTTTAATTTTTCTTAGTGAAACACCACAAGGTACAGTTGTAGACTTACAAATTTTTGTGCTTGGGTTTCAGTTAAACAATGATCGAGTACCCATCCCTCCACCAGTGCCCATTCTCCACCACCACAGATCCCAGTATCCCGCCCACCTCCCATCCCCCCATCCCACCCTGCCTCTGTGGCAGGGCATTCCCTTTTGTTCTCTCTTCTCCTTTGGGTGCTGTGGTTTGCAAAAGAGGCATTGAGTGGTAATCATGTTCGGTCCACAGTCCACTCTCATGGAGTGCTAAGGTCTTAATTGTTTGATGTGGACACTGAAAGATGGCTAGGAATCTGATGTTCTAGCGTCCTTGAGAATTACACCCTATGCATAGAAGTACTATAATCAAACTCTTCCTATATTATCACTTCCAGGATGCTGAGTTTTTCCCTTTGCACATTAATCACTATAGTATATTATACACATCAAGGTTTGTGGAGAGACTTATTAAATCATCCTGAAACTCAGCTTACAGGGTAGAAAACCCAATAAGTAGTTTCCCAGCTGAAAAAACAAACATCCTTAAAATTTAGTGGATTATTTTTAAGTGGGTTTTAAATATTAGAACTGTAAGACCATCACCATAATCAATCTTGAAAACATTTTCTTCATTGCCCCAATAATACATACTTCTTAGCAGGTATTCCTCATTTCATCCCCTTGCTCACCTGAAGTTCTCAACAACTATTCTCTCTCTTTCAATTTGCCTATTATGGACATTTCATATACATGGATCATATTGTGGCTGATTTTTTAGCTTAATGGGGTTTTTGTTTTGCTTGTCTTTTTTCTCTTTTTTTTGGTTTACCTTATTTGGCTACATTTGGCAGTACTCACGGCTTACTCTTGGCTCTGCGCTCAGGATTACTCCTGGCGCTACTGGGGGGCTGAGGGGTGGGGAGGGGAACCATATGGATGTCATGAATCAAACCTGGTTGGCAGCTTACAAGGCAAAAGTGTCCTATACACTGTGCTATCTCTATGGACCTGTCTGTGTTCATACTTCTCCCTCCTTTCTCCCACCACACCTTTCTAAGTAAGTTTCAGTAAAAGCTATCTTGCTTCCTCCCCCCCCTCCCCATATGCCATATGATATTGGCCTTTAACATGCACTTTCTTAGGTACACCACAGTCAAATATCTACAGCAACAGCAGCAGAAAGGGGAAGGGGAACTTTTTTTTCAAAGGGGGGTGAGGGGCTGGAGTGATAGCACAGCGGGTAAGGCGTTTGCTTGCACGCGGATGACCTGGGTTCGATTCCCAGCATCCCATATGGTCCCCTGAGCACTGCCAGGAGTACTTCCTGAGCGCACAGCCAGGAAAGGCCCCTGTGCATTGCCGGGTGTGACCCAAAAAGCAAAAACTAAAAAATAAATAAGTAAAAGGGGGGTGAGCGGGTAATCTAAATAAATAAATTTCCAAAGACAGTATACAGATGACTACTAATAGGTTTATGAAAATATGTAAACATGACTACTAATTATCAGAGAAGTTAAAACTATAGCGAGCTATCACCTTACACCCATTAGAATGGCTTTTATCAAAGAGACAAGAAATACTAAGTATTTAGGGACCGGAGAGATAGTACAGCAGGTAGAATGCTTGCTTTGCACATGTCCAACCTGGGTTTGATTCCTGGCATTAACATGTGGTTCCCCGAGCCTTGTCAGGAGTAATTTCTGAGTGCAGAGCAAAGCGTAACCTCTGAGCATCACCGGGTGTGGCCCCCAAACCAAAATATATTAATAAGTGTGGTTCAATAATATCCCCTCCTTTAACTGATCTCTTTAAAGGGGGAGGGGGGAAGCATCAGGGTATGACGAGCAAATCAGTGTGTAAGCTGTTGGTGGGAATGTTCGTTGGGGCAGCCATTACATAAACAATATGAAAGCTCTTCAAAAAATTAAAGCTAACCACAGCACCCAAAAGGAGAGAGAACAAAAGGGAATGCCCTGCCACAGAGGCAGGGTGGGGGGGGGGGGGTGGGGGGTATGAGGGATACTGGGATCTGTGGTGGTGGAGAATGGGCACTGGTGGAGGGATGGGTACTCGATCATTGTTTAACTGAAACCCAAGCACAAAAGTTTGTAAGTCTACAACTGTACCTCATGGTGTTTCACTAATAATTTTTTGAAAAATTTAAAGCTAAAACTATGAGCAAGCATTCTTAACATTTGGACCATGAAGGCATTTGCCCAGTGAAATAAGATTATTTCAAGTGATTACGAATGCTGTGTCATCTCATTACTGTGTATACCACTCTGTCCTCAAATACTGAATTCAGACCAAGGAGAACAGATTGGTGGTTACCCTCCGTGAGAGGTAGGCACAGTGGGTAAAAGTGCTCAGAAACAAGCTTCCAGCTATAAAATTAAGTCATAGGGATAGAATGGATAGTTGTGGATATAGTAGTTTTCGCATCAAGTGCAATTAGTTTGTTCTTTCCTTTGTGGAGGTGTCTTCCTAGTGGTGCTTGGGGGTCATGGCCACTTCTAGGGTCCTTGATCCCGAGGTGCTGAGGATCACAGTAGGGGCCTTGAGCATGTGGGGCATGCTCTCCATTTCTTTGTGCTGTGTCTACATCTCTTTTGTTTGTGTGTATGTGATGGTGAGGATTGTGCCAAAACCTTATATATACTAACCTTGGAAACTGAAAATTTAAACGACACAACTTAGAACAAAATCAGTTTTGCCATAGACAAAATTACAAGCAAGCATTCAGTTTTGGAGCATGTTTTAGTTACTAGAACATCATCAAAGACAGTTCTTCCATGGATCATTTCTATAGTTTCTTACTGGAAAAATATCACTGAACTTTTAAGTAAAGATTCAAAACCCTTTCCAGTATTAAACAGTAATTTGTTTTCACTCATTTTCCAGCCCATTTTTTCCAGTTCTAGTGGCCCATGCCTGTCATGGCAGTTCAGGGCACACAGGACCCAGCCCTGTGGATAGTACATCCTTTCATTGCAGGCACACTCTGACACAGCCACACTTCTCACTCACACTGGCAGGATATAAATAGGCTAATTTAAAATGCACTTCTTTGAGATGTGGGAAGGAACTGGAGTCACTGGAAAAAAACACCCATAGGCATGGTAAGTATGGACAGAAAATTCCAGGCAGACAGTATTTATTCTTGGCCTGAATTGATGTTTTTTTTTTTCTTTTTCATCAGTGTTAAAATGGAAAATTATTGAATTATGGAACTTCAGCACCTGCTGTGGGGTGTTGGCTAATTAAATTGGATTTGTAAATAGAGGCCGGAGCAATAGTATAGCAGGTAGGGCATTTACCAGGCATTCGGCCAACCCCAGTTTAGTACCCAGCATTCAATATGATCCTCTGAGCACTGCCAGGGATAATTCCTGAGTAATAATTACAGAGCCAGAAGTAATCCTTGAGCATCACTGGGCATGGCCCCAAGAACAAAAACAGAGTTTGTAAATAATTTAGAATGGTGTCCAACTCTAATAAGCCAATAGACGTGGCTTCTTAAGCTTTTTCCACTTGTGAAATATTTTGTCTCAGGGTTCCCTCCACATACCTCCCAGCCTTTCCCATGCCCTTGGTAGACATATTTGGTATCTATTTCATGCTTACAGTTGTTGCTTTGCATGCACAAGAGATTGATTACTAGGGTTAAAGTGAGCATAATTATTTCTTTTAGTTACAGCCAAGTTCTGCTTCTGACTCAATGGATCAACTACTAAACAAAAGTAGAGAAGGAGAAAAATCAAGAGATATGATTAAAGACAAAATGGAACTCAGTTCTAAGGATTCTTTCATTGAAAGTAGCAGCAACTGCATGAGTGGCGGCAGCAAGCCAGACAGCCCCCGCGTTTCCCCTTCCATCCTCAGCAGCGCAGAGCACAAAAGAGGACCTGAAGTCACGTCCCAAGGAGTTCAGACTTCCAGTCCAGGCTGTAAGCAAGAGAAAGATGATAAAGAGGAAAAGAAAGATGCAGCTGAGTGAGTAAATCTAAACTTGAACACTTTTAACTGTGTTTTTTGTTTGTTAGTTTTTTGTTACTGTTTTTGGGGGGGTCACAGAAGTTTTTTTTCTCTCATTCATGTGTGTATGTTTTTAATTGCTTTGTAGGAGTCTAGGCATAAATTTAAAAAGACCATTTTCTGTGAACGGTGGGGGGTTTTTAAAAGTCACTAACTCTTGGGGCTGGAGTGATAGCACAGCGGGTAAGGCGTTTGCCTTGCATGCGGCCGACCCAAGTTCGATTCCCAGCATCCCACATGGTCCCCCGGGCACCGCTAGGAGTCATTCCTGAGTGCAGAGCCAGGAGTAACCCCTGAGCATTGCCGGGTATGACCCAAAAAGCAAAAAATAAATAAAAGTTACTAACTCTTGGGCTTTGTAGCCCCTGGATGCCATTCAGTGGCTATAATATGCCGGCTGTGATATAAAAACTAAGAATTGACACCATTAGGGAGACAGTAATTTGGTGTCCTCACTTGGAATATAATGTGCTTTTTTTTTTTTCTTTTTGGGTCACACCCGGCGATGCACAGGAGTTAGTCCTGGTTCATGCATTCAGGAATTACTCCTGGCAGTGCTCGGGAGACCATATGGGATGCTGGGAATCGAATCTAGGTCGGCTGCATGCAAGGCAAACGCCCTACCCACTGTGCTATTGCTCCAGCCCCTATAATGTGCTTTTTTTATCAGAAGTATTTATAATTCTTAGATTTTAAGTTGGATTTAATTCTGCAATCCAGTGTAAGTTAAGTGACTCTTAATGGGCTCCTTTCAGATCTTAACCTAGCCACTGTCGATGTATTTTACTTCCAAACAATTCAGTTACAGTTGAGCTTTTTTTGTTACTTGTTTCATTTTTTGTTTGGGGGCTGGATCTGGCAGTGCTTAGGGCTTACACCTGGCTCTGCACTCAGGGGTCACCTCTGGCAGGCTTGGGGGAACCATATGGTATACTGGGGGTTCAACCAGGCCTGCTGCATGCAAGGCCAGCACCTTAGCCATTCCTAATATCCCTCTTGTCCCAGGCAGTGGCGTCTTTAACTGCAGGTCTGTGGTGGCCTTGTCCCAATCCACAGGTATAAAAAGAGTGAAAGGCGCAGTGCTGGTCTGCATGGAAGATTATTTGTAAGGCACCTCTTTTTTCACTCCCCCCCCCTTTTCACTTTAGACACTTCACTTGTTCATTGCAGATATGCAGTTGTTTCTTCCACTGGTGCCGCTGCACTGCCTCATACCACTGTGCTGCAGCCACTGGTACCCAACCCGAAACCTCATCCCCCTTACCTGCCGTGTGCTCGTCCATACAGTGCTAGAGAATCGAACCTGGGCTTCGTAATGAAAGCATGCAGCCTCTAGCACACTTTATTTTTTTCGGTCAAATTTTCCTGATTAAGGAGTGGTAAATAAGGATCTCTATTTTTAATGAAAAAAATTAATCTTCTAATAAGAATTACCTAAGTCTAATCTGTGTTTAGCTATTTTTTTTTAAAGACTGACGATATTAGAAATAGCGTCAACAGCTTTTCGTTGAAGGTACTTTATTTGTACCTTTAGAGAAAAATGTTTCATGCAAATTTCTCTACCCATTTTATTCCTCTGATTTAGGCAAGTGAGGAAGTCAACATTGAATCCCAATGCAAAAGAGTTCAACCCTCGTTCCTTTTCTCAGGTAAGTTTCTCTTTTAGGATTAATCTAGTATTTTTTTAAAAATGAATTCGGGACCAGAAAAACAGCAGACGTTAAAGCATTTGCTTTGTACGCATCCAGCCTCAGTTCTATCTGCGAGCACCACGTCATCCTCCAGCTCATAGCTACTGAATACTGCCCGGTGTGGCCCAACCTCCTTGCCCCACACAAAAAATTTAGTAGTAGTAATATTTTTCCCATACCTGCTATCTGAATTCAATTGTAGTATAGAAAAACAACTTTCAGTTTCCAGCCTTTTTTGAAATGATGGTCATTAAGAGTATTTTTGAGGACCAGATAGCTCAGCAGACTGAAGTTATTCTTTGGGGGTGATTTCCCTGGTGCCGCATGCCTCTCTAAACTGCCAGGACAGATCCCTGCTGGGGGTAGCCCCTAAGCCCATTGGGTGCTCACCCCCAGGTCGATAAAACTCAAAGGGTTAGAGCAGATGCTATGCACGTGGGAGCCCTAAAGTCGTGCCCCCAACTGCACAGTCTCTGTCACTACCTGTGTAATCTCTGGGCAGCTAGGAGAGCTCCCCAGCTGCTCTCCCTCTCCCCAGCACCATTGATTATGACTCCAAACACGGGGTGTGGCTCAGAGCACATGCCTTGAATGTGTGAGGCTCTGGGTTCAATCCCTGGCACCACAAATGAATGGTGTATATGTGTGGAAGGGAAGAATGGTTTTGAACTGTAGAAGATTTTTGTATTATCATCATGATCTGGAGAAAATAATTTGATTTTTTTTCTCTCCAGGACTTTTGTTCTTGGTCCACACCCAGCCATATTCTAAGCTTACTCCTGGCACTGTGCTCAGAAATCAGGGGTGCCTGATGGTGCTCAGGGGTGGTACTGGGGATCAAATCTGGGTTGGCTGCTTGTCAGGCAAGCACCGTGCCCATTATATAGTCTATGGTTCTGCTCGAGGTTTCTCATGTGCTAGAATCTCTAGACTCTTGGCTTCTTAGATAACTGTTATTCTACTGAATGCATAAGGAAGTGAATATTGTGTTTTCAAAAACGTTCGCTTTGGGTGCTTACCTTGCACATGGCCAACTTGGGCTCCATCCCCAGCATGCCACATGGTCCCCTGAGCACCACCAGGCATGCCCCCAAAACTGAAACCTATTTTCTCTTCTGCCTAAGTCTTAACTTTTTGTTTTGAGGGGGAGTTTCCCAATAATACCTAGGAAGGGCCCCTTAGGATGACTCTCAGCCAATCAGGACAGTGGATCCATGCACAGGGCAAGGACCCTGCAGTACTGGGGATTACCCTGGGCCACCCTGGTGCTTCTGGTGGGGGTTGCAGATCTCCAGAACTACACCCAGTATTGTTTGGGGGTGAGCTGTAATGGTGATGGTCGGGGGACCGTATTGTTTGGGGGATCAAATTGGAGTTAGCTGGAGTTAGCTGTTTACCTTGATCCCTGTATTATCTCTCCAGTTCCACAGCATCTGTTTAATAGTATTTTGACTTAACTGGCATGGTTTCACTTTCACTTTCTACCAAAGTATTTTCTTTTATTTGAAATATGTTAGGATTTTTTCCTGAGAATTTATTTTTCATTAAAAGGGAAAAATGGGGCAGGGGAGGTCTTCAAAGGATTGGAGGTCATGCTTCATATGTAGGATGCCCCAGTCACATATGGTTCCCCTCCTCCTACCCCCACACTGCCAGGAGACACTCCATAGATATTGCCCAGAAATAAATTCAAAAAGAGAAAGGAAAGCAAGTAAAAAATTTAAAAGATGGTGAAAAATCAGTCTTCAAACTTTAATACCTTTTAAAAAGTTGATTTTGAGGCTGTAGAGATATTTCAAAGGATACAATATGTTTCTTAATGAAACCTGATTCAATTCCCATCGCCTCATGGACCCCTGAGTACTGTTACTTAGTTGATTTTGCTTTTTATTTTGATAGCCAAAGCCTTCTACTACCCCAACTTCACCTCGGCCTCAAGCACAACCTAGCCCATCCATGGTGGGCCATCAGCAGCCAACTCCAGTTTATACTCAGCCTGTTTGTTTTGCACCAAATATGATGTATCCAGTCCCAGTGAGCCCAGGTGTACAAGTAAGTCCTAGAATTTGATGTTTATTTGCTTGACACCAAAGATTGTAGTGGTCTATACAGACAAGAGGCAGTGATGAGATGATTCAACAGAAGGATTTGAAAAGGGGAGGCATCTAGTACTATGCTGTATTATTTTTGTCAGGACCTAAATCAGAATATTTTCTGGTGAGAAATATAATTTAGATATTGTACGTTTGGGGATTGTTCTTCTGGATGTGGGTCCAATTTTAATGTTTGATTACTCATAATCAGGAAACCGTAGCACTAGCTCTCTAAGAACATACATCTAAGAAAAGTGGTATGATTAATATGATTAATAATATATCTTTTGAACCTAATCTTTTTTTTTTTTTTAATTTTCTCAAGCCTTTGTACCCTATACCTATGACGCCCATGCCAGTGAATCAAGCCAAGACTTATAGAGCAGGTAAAGGTGAGAATTATCCTGCCCATGTTTGCTTGTAGTCTGCATGCTGCATGAACTGAGTACCTCGTTTTATAACAAGTAAATATTTGTGGTTCAGCGTTGACTATTGTTGTGTCTATTTACTGACTTTCAATGACAGAGTATTCCCATAGGGATGAGCAAAAAAAGCAGGGGAGGAGAAAGGATCATCGGTTGTGGTTGGACGGCATTCTCTTCAGAAAGAAAGGGCTAGAGGGATAGTACTAGAGGTGCCTCAGGGGAGGTGCTTGCTGCATACAACCTATCCAGGTTCACCCCCTGTCCGCACATGTGTTCCCCATCCCCACCCTGAGCCAGCACTAAGCCCTGAGTATACCCAGGTGTGGCCAAAACCAACAAAAGATAACCAGAATCTGCTTTCACACTTTGTAAAATAATCCTTTGTGCCGTCTAAGACTACCTTAATCAGATAATTCTCAGTCACAATGTATATTTTAGTTTTTTTTGTGTGTCTTGGGGCCACACCAGGCATGCTCGGGGATTTTGCCTGGCTTTGTGCTCAGGGATCACTCCTGGGGGAGCTTGCTAGGGGTCCCTAGGGGGTCCTAGGGATTGAACCTGATCGGCCATGTGCACAGCAAGCACTCCCAGGGCCGCACAGTCTCTCCAGCCTCAGCAGCGTATTTATGCAGTTGGTTTGTCTTGAGTATTGGTCAAAGTCTCCTACAATCTAGCTGTTACTGCACATCTCCTTAAGCCTCTCAGAGTTTTCTCCCTACTGGTACTATTGTAAACTGGTTGTTAATGTAGTATATCCTACATTTTACACTTTAGATTTGTCTCTGTACTTGTGATATTTTTGATAGCATTCAAGTTCAGCTTTTATGGGGAAGGGTAAAAATACATAATAAATGGTTTCGAGGGCCAAGGATGTGGCTCAGTGGTAGGTCATTTGCCTTATAGGTATGAGGACCTGGGTCCTGTTCCCGACACCAAGTGAGGCATAAACCTGAGCACTGCTGATTTGCTCCCTAAACAAAAACAAAATGGTTGTGAGTGCCAACAGGACGGTTAGATCTGTCAGGGGCACATACTGTCTCGTCCTTCTGAGTTATGGTAGGTTATGCTGAACTAAGATGGTCACAGCATTCTCCTCCCTTTAATTCTGGAGTTTTCTAATAACCTTTTATCTAATGCAATGATGAAGCATAATGATTTTTCATTAGAATTGAAATTATCCTATTCAAACGTGCATCAGAATTATTTGGAAGGTTTATTTAAAACACAGATTGCTTTGTTTATTACCTGAGTTTTCAGTTAAATAGGTGTGGGGCATAGTTTGAGGTTGTTTGTTTATTGGTGGGGGGGGGTAATCCCCACCCAGCAATATTCCTGCCTTACCTTTTTTTTTCTTTTTAAAATTTTTTATTAGTGAATCACCGTGATGTACAGTTACAGACTTAGAAACTTTCGCCTGGCTTACTCTTGACTATGCTCAGGGAATTACACTTGGCAATGCTTGGGGCCACTTGTGTGGTGCTGGGAATTGAACCGGGGTTGGCTGCATGCAAGGCTACACCTTAATGCTTATTCTGACTCTTTGGCCCTATTTTTAGCATTAAGTAATAGCATCTAGCAGCATTTCTTGCATTCTTTTTTCTCTATCCTTCTGTAAGGAATTGTTTTTTTTACTTTATTATCCTAACATAGTTATCCTAACATAAGAAAGTTAGGAACCTGCTGACATTTAAGTGCTTAACATATACATAATAATGAAATGAGGGGCAAAGCCACATCCTTAAAGAGAAAACAAAATGTCACTGGAAAGCACTGAAAGTCACAAATTCCTGCTCTTCTAATTTGGCACTTGGCACTTCTGCCAAGCATAGAGCCAGGAGTGAGCTAGCCCCATGCCACCATTAAGTATGGCTTAACCACCACAGCCCCCCTCCCGCCCCCTAAATAAGCAAAAACATTGTGCCATAAATCCCTCTCAATTTTTTTAATGCTATCATCAACTATAAAGGAAAGTGACAAAGGGCATGTAGCCCTCTTCTCTCTGGGAAAGCTGGAGGTGATGGTACCGGTTGAGTTGAACAGAGCTTTAAATGGTTTGGGGATCATAGGGTTGAAATTTGAAATAAGGTGACATAAAGTAATCTTTGTGAGAATTGCTTTGGGGACTCAGGGATGCGTCTCAGTGGTAAAACACTTGCTTCACATGCATGAGACCCCAGGTTTGATTTCTGGTACCACCCAAAATAATAAGGCTATTTTGAAACTACCTACATGAGGTTCTGATGGTGTTTAGAAAGATCAAGATGTTGCATACGGTTCAGTCATGGGTCATGAAGGGAAATGGCATTCTGGTTGCTCTGGGCCTCTTTTGAGTAGCACAACGGGTAGGATGTTTGCCTTTCACGCTGCTGACCAGGGCTCAATTTTTCCGTCCCTCTCGGAGAGCCCGGCAAGCTACCAAGAGTATCTCACCCGCACGGCAGAGCCTGGCAAGCTCCCCGTGGCATATTCAATATGCCAAACACAGTAACAACAAGTCTCACAATGGAGACGTTACTGGGCCCACTTGAGCAAATCGATGAACAACGGGAGGACAGTGCCACACTTCTGTTATGTTTGGTTTTTCTTTGAAAAAACCAGTGTCTTGTCTCTAGTAAATGTGGTATGATGTAGAGGCTTGAGCAATAGCACAGCGGGTAGGGCGTTTGCCTTGCACGCGGCCGACCCGAGTTCGATTCCCAGCATCCCATATGGTCCCCTGAGCACCGCCAGCAGTAACTCCTGAGTGCAGAGCCAGAAGTAACCCCTGTGCATTGCCAGGTGTGACCCCCCCCCCAAAAAAAAAAGGTATGACGTAGCATGTTGAACAGAGAAATGATTTGAAGGAAGTGTTTCATAGTGTTGTGAATCTGTTAAGGAGGTGTCTCAAAGAAGGGCTAGAGCACAGGCTTTGCCGGCAGCCACAGTTTAATCTCTGACACCAATAGAGGATCTCTGAGGAAGTTGTTTTTAACACCTGTAGCACTATTGCACTGCCCTCCCGTTGTTCAATTTGCTCGAGCGGGCACCAGTAACGTCTCACAACAAATTGTGAGACTTCTTGTTACTGTTTTTTTTTTTTTTTTTTTTTTTTTGGCTTTTTGGCTTTTTGGGTCACACCCGGCGATGCTTAGGGGTTCCTCCTGGTTCTGCACTCAGCAATTACTCCTGGTGGTGCTCAGGGGACCATATGGGAGGCTGGGAATCAAACCCGGGCTGACCATGTGCAAGGCAAACGCCCTACCCGCTGTGCTATCACTCCAGCCCCTTGTTACTGTTTTTGGCATATCGGATACGTCACGGGTAGCTTGCCGTCTTTGCCCTGCAGGCATGATACTCTCAGTAGCTTGCCAGGCTCCCTGAGCTCGCTCTTGGTGCACTACAGCCCATTCCAGTCTCAACAAAGTAACACCTGAAAAAGTCAAATCAGAATTATCCAAGCTGTGAGTTAGGAAATGATTTTGAGGTTGAGGAATAGCATGTGATAGGAAAGTAGTCCAGATGGCTCGAGTGGGAAGGGGGAGCATTGGAGAATTGGGGACGCGGGTCAGATAATGCAGTCTTCTGGACCGTGTTCATGTGCTTTACACTGAGATGCTGTTTTCTAACACACAGTATTGTTTTCTGCAGTACCAAATATGCCCCAACAGCGGCAAGACCAGCATCATCAGAGCACCATGATGCATCCAGCCTCAGCGGCAGGCCCACCCATTGTGGCCACCCCACCAGCTTATTCCACACAATACGTTGCCTATAGTCCTCAGCAGTTTCCAAATCAGCCTCTTGTTCAGCATGTGCCACATTACCAGTCTCAGGTGAGGCCTGAATCTTAATTTTTTGTTCAAATAATTTTCAAAGGGTTGGAGTGATAGTACAGTAGGTAGGGTGTTTGCCTCGCACATGGCCGGCTCTGGCATCCCATATGGTTCCTTGAGCGGTGCCGGTGCCAGGAGTAAATTCTTAGTGTCTCCAGATGTGCCCCCCCCCCCCAGATTTTCTTAATTAAATTTTAATATATAAAGAAAAAAGTTTGTATGCTTTGTATTTTGTTACTTTGAAGTAAATGCAGGTAGCTAAGAATTGGTAGGGGCGGAGGAGGAGGGGATTTTTCAAATACATAATGAAAGGGAATAATAGCTAAGGAAAGATTCAGAATTTCCAGAGTTGTTCTAGAAACCTGAACGCCATCAAGTTAGCTAGCTAAAATATGTTTGACTCTGTTTGCTATTTTAATTTGTTTTCTTTATTTTTTGTTTGAACACAGCATCCTCATGTCTATAGTCCTGTCATACAGGGGAATGCTAGAATGATGGCACCACCAACTCATGCCCAGCCTGGTTTAGTATCTTCTTCCGCAACTCAGTACGGGGCTCATGAGCAGACGCATGCAATGTATGGTAGGGAGCACTTTGTTTGTCTTTTTCAGTGTGTGTAATTTGTTTTAAAGCTATGAATAGGTAATACTTCAGAATAACTTGGCCCTTTCTGATACTAAGGGTAAATACTAAGACTCTTAAGGAAATGCGTTTCTCTGACCTGCTCTGTAAGTCTTGGCAAAGCATTTCTACTCTGTACATGAAATTCCTGTCTTCAAATTCTTTATTCTTAAGTAAAATGTAATGATGTATGTAATGAACAGAAAACCTGCTTTTGTGGAGAAAGATAACTTTACTCTTCTTCATCTGTATTGCCCTTCGGTATATCCTGCCTATGGCCTTCGAGAACACTTGACCCTAATGAAAGTGCTCTCCAGTAAGAAAGCATTGTCTCACTCCTTATTTCGGGGGGGTGGGGGGGTCGCGGATTACATATTTTACTGCTATTGTAATAATGTTGTATTACTGCAATTGTATAATACCAGATCTGCCCCAGATATGTTCGCTTTAAGTATTATCAGCATAATGAAAATGAAAAATACTCTCTATATAACATTAAATATATATAAGAATAAAAATTACTTTGCAGAACAATGAAAAATGAGAAGTATTATATTAACATTAAACATATACATATGAAGTAAAAATTACTTGTGTAGGCCAACTCAGCAACTGCCTAAAATACTAAAATAATATAGTTTTCCATGTTTAGAACTTAAATTAAAATATCCACTTAGATCTTGTAATGTAGAATTGGAATGAGTTTTCCCATATAGTTTTAAAACACATAAGTTGGTACCAGTTTGATTCATTTGAAGTAATGGTTTAGAAGATTCTGTAGGTTAATGAAGTCAGAGCAGGTTGCTGCAGTCGTATTGTTCCCGCGACAGCCCCCTGGAGCCAGGCTGTCACTGTCCAGCTGCACTCCTGATAAGACTTTGGCTTGATTAAAGGCATTCTCTTTATAAAATACAAAAGTCTGATCTTAATTTTCTACATCACTACTTAAAACTTTGTGTGATGAATTATGCCCTTTAAGTTTTCAAAATGATGTAATTTCTACACTAAACATTTCAAGAACTTCATGCATAACTTAACATAATGACAGGCTTATGAGTTTGGTTATAATTATCCTTAGTTTAATCATTCGTTGTCTTATTCAGGAGAACTGAGTATGTGTGAAAAGGCACCGTTGATGAATTACACTGACTTTTTGCAGTTAGTATACATTTAAACAATTTTCCATTGTGCTAAAGACTTAGGTGAAAAGTTCATTATGTTTACACATTTCTGGTGAATGCATCGTGATTTAGCAATTGGGGTGGGGGGGACACAACATTTATTTTCTCCCATTTTCTGAGCTAAAATTTTATTACTCTTACAAGAAGCTATTTGTGTATCTGTGCTTTTTGAGGCATTATAGTAATTCTGTGGTGAACAGACACCTTCTCATGAGTGTTTTCACTCATGAACCAACATCTGGCTCACTTTTGGATAACATTAATTTTGATACAGCCTGTACATGAAACCTAGTAGTTTTATATTATAACTACCTCCGAGCATTTCCATTTAAGAAATCATTTCGCCTTATACCCTGAAGTCCATTCAAGTGTGGGTAAATAGGAAATATGCAAACCAAATGCTAGACCTAGAGACCAGGGAAATCTGCAGTGAACTGGTTATCAAAGCCAGTTCATCAGTGCCAGGAGAAAGTTGCTCAACCACATCTGATTTACTCTCCTGCATTTTACACAGGTTGCATTTAGATGATGATACGTTAATGAGGGCAAGCTAAAGGCAAGATTGAAGTTGGTATGAATGTTGCTTATTCATCAGAGTACTTCTGTCAGATACTTCAGAAACAAAGCATTTAAAAATTATTTTTATGTGATTTAGTAATCAATTTAATCCGCTAAATTCAGCAAGATTTTAATTCCTCGGTAATTTAGAGTTGCCAAATCTCAACTACGACAAATGTTAAACATACTGCAGATTCATCTTGGACTCAGACAAAACTGCTGTATTGATTGAAATGTTAATTTCAATCTTTACCATGAACAATTTATGTTTTATGTTCCCAGTGGAACCAGATATTTCTGAGTATGAATTATTGTGTACGGTGCCGTGAAATTAACCCATAACCTTACATATACAAAACATGTGCTCTATATTTGAACATCCTTTACCTCTAAAATGCATATTTGTAAGCTGTGTCCTGTAATCTTTTCTCAGTGTGTGTGTGTGTGTGTGTGTGCGCGCGCGCGCGTGTGCAAAGGATATTGGAGCCAGGGATATTTCTAAAACTTTTTTATGGAAACAGAAAAATATGCACCCAGATGTTGTTGACATCGTCATCTTTTTGTTATTTATGGCTATAACAAAATGATTTGCTAGTAGAAAGGACCGCCACCAAAAGCCAAATTAAGACTTCATATGAATTTTTCTTACATTGAGACACTATATGTAGAATTACATATGGTCACATACATACTTAAACTATAGCTCAAGTAGTAATCACACATGCCTTAAACATATGTGCAGACCTGAATTTGGTCTTCCGCACCAATAGCACGCTTAGGCACTTCCTGGGAGTAGCCTTTGGACCTCTGGGCTCCATTGGGATGACCCCTATAAAATTAAGCTGAAACATTAATAGATTTTAGTACATTTAACATAGAAAGCATTTAATAACAGGCGACTGAATAGATTGCTGGGAGATACTTCTATTGTAAGCAGTCATTTACCTCATATTCTCTTCGGACTTAGATCACAGATTTCATCTCTCTGACTTTAGTCTTTCATCCTTGCCTTTGCTCCTGCCTAATAACTATTTGGGGGCTGGAACAGTACAGTACAATGGATAGGGCGTTGCCTTACACGAAGTAGATCCGGTGTCAATCCCCGGAATCCCATTTGGTCCCCCAAGCGCTGCCGGGAGTGCAGAGTAAGGAGTGATCCCAAAATTTAAAAGTCTTCTAATCTTTTCATCTAGTTTTGCTTTCACGGCAGCGTTTTCCAAGAAATAATGACGCTTCTCCTACTAAAAATTAAAACCATTAGGAACAGTATGATTCAGTCCTTTCTTTGGGTTTGATTTTGGTAGTTTATTGCAGACAGGTTAAGAAAAAAGTAATGGGCAAAAAAGAATTGAAAAGCAAAGTTTACTCCTCTACCCAAAAACTTTTTCGGTTTTATTCTCTCTTTTTTGCTTAACCTTCCAAGTGTCCTTACATTCACATTGACTCTTTGGTAAAGAATAATTATTCCCTGTTTAGTGCTATTATCATATTTTCTAAGTTTTAAATCCACTTCCAGATGCTTAATGCATGTCTTATAGAATGATGACAATAGTGATTTGTAAATTGTTTAAGTCTTTAAATAGAGCTTGGTAACAAATACTGTTTCATTTTGGTACATTAATTCTATTCAAGATTGTTCAATAGAATGCCATGCTGATCTTTTATTAGATAATAATAATTATCTATTCCTTTCATTTTAAGCAAGTCAACATGTGGAATTGATACCCTCATACAGAAGAAAAGTGACTTTTGGTTCAGCCCTATTTTAAATTTGTAGCAGTGTTTAAATTGCTTGTCATAGCTTATAAAATAAGAATGACTGCATGAATACAAAAAAATTACTTAAATGTCAACCTTTCCAGAAAACTAGGAAAATGCACACCTCAAAAGGCTAATTTACCTTTCTATTTCCCAAATTCAGCATGTCCCAAATTACCCTACAACAAGGAGACAAGCCCTTCTTTCTACTTTGCCAGTGAGTTGGGTTTTTTATATTAATTTTCGTTGTACAGTAAAACACTTTTTAAAGAATACATGTTAAGGGAGTAGACTTGTTGCGCAATATTTTCCTTGTGCCAGACAAAATCATTAATATATACCTATAAATAATCCATAGTTTTTACCCAAAAAATTTAGAACCCAGCTTAAGAAAGCTGGAGTTAATTGCAAAATTGAGTATTTCAGAAATTAATTTTTGCATACCAAGCAAACATGTGACTGTTTTAGAACTACTTCATGATTTCTTTGTTGAGAGAAACCTTTCCTGAGCACCTTTTTTTAAAATCTAAATGACAATCTTAATATAGAAACTATTGATCTTTTTAGTTTCTTTGTGACAGAAAGTTAAAATCTTCAGATAGTAGACACTTCATGTAGGTCTGGGGGCTTTATGTTGAGGGAGGGGGTGATTTGGGCCACACTAGGTGTACTTCGGTGTTCCTGGCTCTGTACTTGGGAGTGGCCCCTGGTTGTGCTTGGAAGACCATATGTAGAGCAGATATATCTAGCTACTTAATTTCATCAGAGTCTCTTTTGAAGGTGCCGGTCCCCTCTCACCACTAGAGAAACAGTGAACAATTTGCTCTTCGGTAGGGTTCGCCTTTAGCAGTGAGCCTGTATGGCAAGTTTAAAATAAGACTAGCCATGAACTTGAATGGGAAGGGTACTAACATGCAAAAAGTCTGCCAGTAATTTGTGTCCCTTAATGTGAAGTACTATTCTACAGGATAGTAAAACTAAAAATTTGTTAGAGACTGAATTCCGAGTTAATTTAGAATGACTCAATGTCTGAATCTACTAAATGCCGAATTTTTAAAAACCATTTAGAAAAAGTTTTTTGACTCACATTTTTTATTCTTTGTGCCATGACTTGGTATCCAAAAATAAGAACTTGCATATTACTTATTTGGTGCTAGGAAATATTAACAAATTTAATCCTTTAATAGATGCTCTTTAAAAAGGAGTCTTGCTGTATCTATATACTATTAAAGGGAAACTGTATGTGAAATATAATATGTAAAAGACAGTTTCAGTAATTTTACCATGTACTCCGTGTGAGTTCTTAAATGCAGTTATCCTCACCATCTTACTGTCTGTCAGTAGTTTGGAGTCAATTTCCTGGTAAGTAGATAAAAGGTCCTTAATCATCACATCTAAGCTTTAACTGCCTTAGCGTAACTTTCCCTCAAAGGAAATATCAGTACTTTATAAAATAAACTAACAGTTGGGCTGCTATTTGTAATTAATTTGCTGTTTTGTCCCCATAAATACACATCCTCCCCACTCTATCCATTTTCCACCTCCCTGCCATACCATTTTAAACCATTTTATCATCGTGTGATGTAGTTGTCTTTCATTTACTTCTTTCACTTTCTTTTTTTCTGAATTTACATCAAATTTATGAGTGAAAAGATTGCTTAAGTTTCACAGGATGGTGATTTCTCATGACTAGTGCATCCAAGGTCAAAGTACAGTCACAGATTAAGGGAACAGACATGTGTCCTGAGTAGGCTTCGGTAAGACTGTGACTGGAAATGATTTTTGAAATGTGATTAGTGTTAGAAGGATTTAGTGGTTTTATCATATTTAGAATTTTAAATATTAGTATCAAGGAACACAGTGAGTGGGAAACTTCTGGATCAGGTATGGTCCAAAGAAATGATACAACTTTGATTAGTTGACCAGTTGACCTAATTACTTGATTACTTGAAGGCAAGTTCAGGTTTTTGGTTTGGGGGAACATCCCAAGCAGTGGCAACTCCTGGTAATTTTCTGGCCATTTGGCTCAGGCTGCCAGAAGGTACTGCTGCTCTGTTGGTGGTAGTCTTGGTGACTGAACCCCACAGTGCTCAGGGGGCCTCCAGAGGGCTACACCCTGCAGTGCTTGTGATGCCGGTGATCAGGCCAGGGTGTGGCACAAGCAGGGGTATGCCCCGAACTCTCTATTGTCTTCCTGGCCCAAGTCAGCAGTTCTATAGAGAGGCTTCGTGAAAAGTTTTCCCAGAATTTGAAATGTCTTTTTAACCTCTGTGGAATATTTAGCTAAATTCTATCAGCGTGTGTAGTAAGTAATACATTTATCTCAGTAATGCCAGAATTAACTGCATTTGGTTCTTCAGGTCTCCTCCTTTGATTCTGTTAATTGCCTGTCATTTACTTTATCCTGGTTCCTTTCTCTTGCCTCTCTCCTTCAAGTCTTCTTCCCGTCAGCCTTCCATGTTCTCCTGATCTGTCCCTTGTCTCCTTCTTAACTGGCCTTTCAGGACCCAAACTGTATTTTTGTTATTAATATTAAGTGTATATTTCACATTTTCCATAATCAACTACATCACTTCATATGGGAGGGAGAAAAACAATTTCTGGGCAAGGTAATTTTGTCTTTAAAGCTAGGAGATGAATAACTAAAAATATTTCTAATTAAACCTTCTTAAATTTTATTTGCAGCTTATGGATATATTACACCACTTGATTTATTTTTCTTGTAATGCCTTTTTGACTCTGGCCTCCAATATGTGTTCATTAAACCACATTTAAGAGTGAACCACTGGCCTCTGTGTGTTTAAAAAAGATGGGATTTTTAGACAGAAGCTAAGGATGCATTTAGCTTGGATTACTTGTTTTTGCTTTGTCTGTTTCTGGGTCACACCTGTCTGCTCAAGTCCTACTGACTTTGTGCTTGGGGTGCTGGGGATAGAACCTGGATCTGCCGCAGGGCTGGAGAGATAGCACAGCGGGTAGGGCGTTTGCCTTGCACGGGGCCAACCTAGATTCGATCCCCAGCATCCCATAGGGTTCCCTGAGCACCGCCAGGAGTAACTCCTGAGTGCGGAGCCAGGAGTAACCCGTGTGCATGGCCAGGTGTGACCCGAAAAGAAAAAATTAAAAAAAAGGAACCTGGATCTGCCGCATGGAAGGCAAGCACCTGGACCCATGTGTTGTGTCCCCAGCCCGTATTCTTTGAAAACATGTGCTCTAAGTGTGAATGAGATGCAGAGGAGAGCACAGTTTTTTTCTATACTTTTTAAATATTGGTGATGCCATTTACCATAGACGCATTTTGAAAATGCATGATTGACAAGTACTCCACTGTCAGTTTGTAAAGCCTCTCATTTCAGGATTTTAAGTTTTCTAGCTTGCGACTAGCAGTTACGAAACTTTGTGGGCATGGTTATTCTCTTCGTGATTGCCATGCTTTTATGTGTAAAAATTGCTAATAGAGCATTTAGCTATAGTTCATTTTTTTATTATTGCTTAAAAGTAAACATTTTAAAGATTTTTGTTTTTTAATGAAGCAAGGCATTTTTTACTTACGCTTAGAAAGATCTGATGGGAGAAAAGAGAAGTACCTGTTCAAGAAAGAACACAGGCTTGTCCAGAATGGAATAAGCAAATTAACGTCGAGACAAGCACGCAAGATACGTGTTCCGGACGCCCAGAGGCTTGAAAAGGAAGCTGAAACTTTTTTGAATTTTCAAGAAATTTTTGTTTCTTGGCAAAATTTTGTACAAAATTTTTTGGGAAACAACATAGCTTTAGGACCAAAATTCATTGAATAAAGTCTCAAAAATAGAAAGTTACTGTACTCTCTTTATGAAAACTCAAATAGAATTTGGGAGCTTGTGATTGTTTCTCTTTTCTCTCCGCCTGATTTTATATTGCTCCAAATGAAATATTTAAGATGTTGAGTAAAAAGGATTTTAATGATAAAGATTTGAAAAGAGCTCTAGACGTATGCCCAATCGAATTTTCTGTGATGGTGGAAGTATTCCTAATCAGCCATGAGTTAAATGTAGCTATTTTTATATTCAAAGCCACTTAAAAAGGAAGTATAAGATTTTTATATGCATAAAAGTCTGTTTGAAAATTTATGTCACATTTCCAGACCAAGCCAGTACCTGGACAGTATTGGGTGATCTGAAGGTTAAATGAATGAGTTCGATGGTGAAGAATGGCCTTTTAATAAGTTAGGAGAGAGACACTGGCTGCTTTCATAGACTCATGGGACTATGGAGCTCCAAAAGCAGTTCGCACATCATTTTCCCCAGCTCCCGGAAACAGTCACTTCTTTAAAACACCCAGAGACTATGTTGCCACAGTTTTCCTTGTTAATATATTCTAGGCTACTTTAACACTAGTTAGGGGGAATTGCCCAGTGTTAAACAGAAGTGCTTTGTTTCCTCTGGGAAGTGACCAGTGTTGCTCTGTGTTGGCAGCGGGCACACAGGTGATCTTGGCAGAGCTGAGAGACCTGTTGCCGTCACGAGGGGTAGTTGGTCCAGTGGGCAGACGTTGCTGGCTCGTGGCCGTGCACTGCTGAGCATTACAGAAGTGCTGTGCGTGCCCAACCATCTGCAGAGCATTGCCATGGCAAGCCTGTGAGTGCTGTGGTGCCTCGTGCAGCTAGGCCTGCCTGGAGGTGTTGGGCGCAGAGGCCTGGCCCCAAGACGGTGCTCACTTCTCCCATCCGTCCCCATCTGCCTGTGTGATACTAATAATCACATCAAGAACACCAGCTGTTTTGGAGTTCTCTGTGTATGAACTTCTCTTCTGGGGATTTTAGAACTGAGGATGAGAAGAATGGGCCTCACATGTCAGAACAGTCGCCCCCGCCCACTGCCACTTGTAGTTAGATTTGTATCACTGTGCTGTCAATAGCAGTGGAATAAGCTGACTGTTCAAGCAGTGAGCCTGTTTTATGCTTTCTGTTCTCAAATTGCTGCTCTGGGAAGATAGAACAATGACTTTCTACCTTATTTCTTTTTTAAGTCAAGAACAGCCCGTATTGAGATTCACAAAAGAACTTGCTTTGGTTCTTTTTTTGTTTTTTCTTTTTTCTTTATGGGTCACACCCGGCAATGCATGGGTTACTCCTGGCTGTGCTCAGGGGACCATATGGGATGCTGGGAATCAAACTCGGGTCGGCCGCGTGCAAGGCAAATGCCCTACCACCCCCACCCCCCCACCCCCCCACCCCCGTGCTCTCTCCAGCTTCCTTGCTTTGGTTCTTTAATGAACATATACTTCAGGTAGTTGCAGGTACTAGTTTTTAGAAAGCTGAGATGAGCAACTTGAGCAGGGAAGTTCCAGGAGACAATCTTCCATGGTCAGTCAATGGAGATGGTGGTCATTTGGCCTTGAAGATGGAGCCCTATCTTTACCACGACTCTGGCCCTCCCTAGTCCATGCCCACCGGCCACTGCCAGCTCTAGGGTGCTAGGATGGGGAGGTTAGCCAGTTGGTCTGGAGCCAATATGCTATGTGTGAGACTCTATTATTTCTGTGCTTATTTGAAAGTTGCCTTTTGTGGGAAACCTAGTGCCTTTTAAGAACTAAGTTATAGATTTGAATATATCTTCATTATTCAGTGTCGTGAATAAATACTACATTGATGGTTATGTGGGAAAAAAAATGAATGACAGTGATGGTCCAGGTGGCTTAGTGATGGTATAAATTAGCTATTGAGCATCACTAGAGCTTTGTTGATGCAGGCATCAAGGGTCGGGTAAGGTTATCAGGCATCTTGATTCCACACACTCCTTTTTCTTTCACTTTAGTCTCCACTGGCTCCCTTGCTCAGCAGTATGCTCACCCTAATGCAACTCTGCACCCACATCCTCCACACCCTCAGCCTTCAGCGACCCCCACCGGACAGCAGCCGAACCAGCACGGTGGAAGTCATCCCGCACCCAGCCCTGTTCAGGTAAGGAGAAAAGCCAAGGCCTCAGAGCAGTGCGCGCTGATGCGTTTGGCTGTAGCCTTCCTTGTTCTCATGCCAGTCAAGGGGCTTAGTGCCAGAATAACAAACAAACACACACTATCCTCCCGTTGTTCATCGATTTGCTCGAGCGGGCCAGTAACGTCTCCATTTTGAGACTTGTCGTTACTGTGTTTGGCAAATCGAATACGTCAGCTAGATGCAAGGCAAGCCTTATCCGCTGTGCTGTCTTACTAGCCCTGCTTTTTCAAATTAAAAATTAGTTTTACTTTTTGAACTGAGGAAGTGGCGGAGGGGGGGGGGGCGGTTAAGCGATCTTGGTCTTGTGTTACTTCTGCTTCGTTGAGGGTAATTGCCAGGCTTAGAATCGGACTTGTGTCACAGAAGAAAATGATTCTAAATGGGAGGGAGGCATCCCAACCCTACTTTTATCATCACCCTGTTCATTTCCTTGAGGTTTTGTTGTTTAGTTTTGCTTTGGTTTTTGGGACCATACTGGAGATCCTTCGGGCTTACTCCTGGCTCTGTGCTCAGGGGTAATCCTGGTGGGGCTCAGAGGACCATGTGGGCTGCCGGGGTTTTGAACCTGGGTTGGCTGTGTGCGAAACGATCACCTTACCCGCTGTACTACTGCTCTAGCCGCATCCCCTTGGACTTTCTCGCACCCGTCTCCTTCAGTAGGTCCACAGGACGCCTGTTTTCATGTGCAGAGCTGCTCTAACCCTCGAATACTTTCCATTCCGGAAATGGTTTTTCTCAGTTCTTTCCTATTCCCGTGCAGCACCATCAGCACCAGGCTGCCCAGGCTCTGCATCTGGCCAGCCCGCAGCAGCAGTCAGCCATTTACCACGCGGGACTCGCACCCACACCGCCTGCCATGACACCGGCCTCGAACACGCAGTCGCCGCAGAGTAGCTTCCCAGCAGCACAACAGACCGTCTTTACGATCCACCCTTCTCATGTCCAGCCTGCATATACCAACCCGCCCCACATGGCCCATGTACCTCAGGTAAACCAGCTTTAGCCAACTTCTTGTGATGGCAGTAGAATCTGAAGGTGATCAGAGAAGCAGCAGTGAGCCAGATGCTCTCCGAGCCGGGAGACCCTGTGTGTGGTGCCATCTGCCCGTCTCCCTCCTCCCAGTCAAATACATGTGATTTGCTTCCAAATGAATGTTCGTGTGGTTTTCTAGTGGATCAGTGAAGTTGGTGATTGGTCAGTCCTTTAATGTTTCTCCATTGAGACCTGAAAGAGCTTCTGAGCCATCTGCAGTACCCTGCCCCCTTTTGTTTTTCTGGTGGCGGGAGGCACACCCAGTGGTGCTGAGTCTCAAACCCAGGGGTCCTGCATGGAAATGTGCACTCCAGCCTACTGAGCTATCTTCCTGGCCCCCCATTCTTCCTTTGTCTGCTTTGCTATGTTTATATAGCTTCATTGCTCTGTGTGTGTGTGACATGTGTTGTGTGTGTGTATATATATGTACACACATATATATGTGTATATATATGTATATATATATATAAATCTCACACACATCGGGCAGGGAGAGTGGGGCTTGTACAGAATCTTTGCTTCTGAGGTAACAACCCTGGGTCTGACAGCTTGTTAGGCACATGAATTCCAGAGAAATCTTTCCAATCTCTCCAGTTGTTTCCCCTGGCTATCCAAATACTTGCTTTGACCAGATGTTGTGCTCCTTGAAAAGGCTTGACCTTGGACATTGGTGCTGTGTACTAGAGGCTGGAAGCCTCCAGTTGTCCCGTGTTCTTCAGGAGCAGCCCTGGAGGCCGTGTGGGCTCGGGCCCAGCGTAAGGGTTGCTTGCTGTCTGTAGCAGCTGCAGTCCAGGGCCGTGGTGCATTGGCGGAAGGAAAAGGAACCGCACTGACATTGGGCTCTATCGCTGTCGAGACCCTCCCGGGAGCAGTCGGCTGTCTCTGCGCTCTCTTAGCCGCTTTCCTAACAGAACTGTCCTCGGCGGCTCTGCCGGAGACTGCCTCCCTGGACTGCTCCTGGTCCATGGCAGTGTGCCACTGAGGCTCTGGTGTGGCGGGCCGGGCATGTAAATCAGTTGGAGCTCGCAGAAGGCACCCTCGTAACTAAAGTGGCACGGCTCTGGGAAGCGTGGGCTCTGAGCGTGGCGGCACTGCAGTGGATGGTGTGCTGTTGACGACGGGGAGGGGGATCTGATCTGGCCAGGTGTGGGCCACTGTGGTTTGCTGAATCAGGAGCCTCATGAGAGGAGGGGTCCTCTAGCTGTCTACGTAGAGCTCGGTAGCTGAGTAGATACGTGAATTTTTATGTAAGTCAGGGTTCCTAAAACCTCCCTTTCTTGTGTCTTTGTGCTGAAAGAGCAAAGGTTGACATTTATAGGCAAGTCCCGTAGCGCCATGGGCCTTTGAGTATGTCAGAGCAGAAACAGTATTTCTCTCGAGCTTATCTTGGTCCAGAAGAGTGCACAGTAAGGGAAACAGGACACAGTGGCTTTTCCTGGCCCTGCCAAATCTTTGCAGCGCTGATGTCCAGCTGTTTGGGCTAAGAAAACCTTTCCCACTGGGCAGTGAGGCCAGGTTGAACTATCACTTGGTACAGGGACATCGGGCAGGTCCGGCTCATTTCATATCACCCCTTCCTACACCCCAGCAGCTGCCTCCTGCTGCTCGCTCCGTCAGCATCTTTCAGCAGAGGCCAGGAGGCCTGAGTCCTCACATTGCCACACTAGTCCTTCATAGCACTGCGCTGGCAAGCAGGCCAGGAGCCAAGGGGAAGGTCCACAGGAACAGGTGGACAGTCCCTCCTGCTCGAGACATTGTAAGGCCACTTCATGCCCCACATGCAAGGCAGTTCTTTAGCATCTCTCTAGCTTATCTCTTACTACGCGGTTGAGCTTTCGGAGGCTGATCTTTGTGAAAGCATCGAATACATAGAATCCAGTGACCAGGGAGTTGGAGACTAGGACGCTGCGGCCCCGGCACCAGACTCGCTGGCTGCCTGCTCCCTCGAACTGGCAGGCTCTGCTCAAAGGTGACGCAGTTGATGATCTGTACTAGGGCATGTCCCCCAGAGGGAAAAATGGGGCCCTCGGGGCCCGTTGTTGCCCTTTGCTGAGACCCAGCCTAGCAAAAGGACCACAGTTGACATGTTATTTAAGCTGGAGATGTTGCCTGTATGCGTAAAAGAGCTCTCTGTTTCAGGCTCATGTACAGTCAGGAATGGTTCCTTCTCATCCAACTGCCCATGCGCCAATGATGCTAATGACGACACAGCCACCCGGCGGTCCCCAGGCCGCCCTCGCTCAAAGTGCACTACAGCCCATTCCAGTCTCGACAACAGCGCATTTCCCCTATATGACGCACCCTTCAGGTGAGGCGTGTGTGTGCAGGGGCCGCCGGGCACCCCAAAGCATTCTGCTGGCACAGGTGGAGTGGCAGGCAGGGCCAGCACTCGGAGCCCCCTGTCTGCGAGCTAGCCAGACTCACGAGCGTGCACAGTAGGGGCTGTGATGACGAGTCAGGGCCAGGGCCTTCGGCTTCAGGAGTGTTGGTGGTACGTAGGGTTCGGCGCGATGAGAGCAGCAGCATTCTGTGGACCTGATGCATGCTTACGCTCAGTTGGCCTTCTTGTTACGAGGCTGGACAGGGCAGTGTTTTCCTTCCTGAGTCCCAACAGACTGACGTGTGGGGGGTTATCACCATGGCAGAGTTTGACTGTAGCTCTGGAGAAAGTGCTGTGTACGGTTGGTTCTGAGTGTAGCACAGTGCCAGCCTGGGCCCGGACAGGGAGAGAACCCCCCGTGATTGTGCTCTAATACTCGATGGCTGCCATGGCGACATTTCAGTCTAACTTGTCACTCTGAAAGCAGTACTGGTGCTTGGCTAGTCTTTGGGGAGGGGGTATGTTGAAGGCCTTTTTCGACCCCACGAGCAACAAGTCTTCTGGGAGTTTTATTTGAAACGGTTTTATGTCTGGTTTGTTTCTACCCACCCACTCTCCCCTTCCCTTTGGTACTGCTGGGTGGAGGGCACGAATGAGATTCTGAGTCTTGTTCAGGTAGACGAGGATAGTTGACAGTCATGCGCTGCAGACACTAGGCTCGTGTGCAGTGTTGCCAGTTTTCTGTTTAAATATTAACTTTTCTTTTTTACAGTACAAGCCCACCACCAACAGCAGTTGTAAGGCTGCCCTGGAGGAACCAAAAGGCCAAATTCCCTCCTCCCTCCTTCTGCTTCTACCAACTGGAAGCACAGAAAACTAGAATTTCATTTATTTGGTTTTTTTTTAAAAAATATGGTTTCTTGTAACATCCAATAGGAATGCTAACAGTTCACTTGCAGTGGAAGACATTTGGACCGAGTAGAGGTATTTAGGAACTTGTGGGCTGTTCCATAATTCCATGTGCTGTTTCAGAGTCCCGCAAGTACCCCAGCTCTGCTTGCCGAAACTGGAAGTTATTTATTTTTTAATGACCCTTGAAAAAGTCATGAACATGTCAGCTAGCAAAAGAATGACAAGAGTGATTCTTGCTGCTATTACCGCTAAGAAAAAAAAAAAA
Source organism: Sorex fumeus (assembly GCF_029834395.1). Lineage (NCBI taxonomy): Eukaryota > Metazoa > Chordata > Mammalia > Eulipotyphla > Soricidae > Sorex > Sorex fumeus. The sequence goes on along the minus strand of NW_026606212.1, from coordinate 2,439,463 downwards.
TCAAGACTTGGAACACCCTTTTACTAAACTTGACAAAGGTTCAGTAAATTCTTCCCGTCAAAGAACTGACGGTTTATTATTTATAAATCAAGTTTGAGGTGATCACTGTCTACAGTGGTTCAACTTTTAAGTTAAGGGAAAAACTTTTACTTTGTAGATAATATAAAATAAAAACTTAAAAAAAATTAAAAAATAAAAAAAGTTTTAAAAACTGACGACCAAGGTAGTGTGTGTGTGTTTATCCAATTAACAGCTTACGCTGTTTGTATTGTAGGAAACTTAATGTCACGGCCAGAGTGCCCGGTGTCAGGGATTTTTCTTCATCTTGAGCTTTGGTTGCTTCAGGAGGAGAGGAAGCTGGCCAGAGCTGGGCCACGCTGAAATTCCACACCCTCAGCCTGACCTGTCAGTAAGCTTCCCTTTAAAATGTTCCTCGCATCTATCGTAACCAGTAGGGGGCAGGAGACATTTTCTTTCTAAACATCCGATGCAAAGCAGTTCATCACCACAGGCTCAATGTCCCCAGTTGGTGAGAGGAGGAAGGGCTTTCTGTCAAGGTTTCTGCAAAGATCATAGTTGTAGGTGGGACCTTCAAATACTGCGGTAACAAATCAAGAGTCTGAAAACTTTTAATTCACATGTAGCAATTTGTACATTATAGCAAAATTTGCATTGTTCAAGAATAAGTTACTTGTACAGTACATAAACAATACATAAAATTTGCAAAATGCCTTCTGCCTATAAGGATATAATACAAGATGGATCCGCCTTCCGTGTTGTCATTGTAATGTGCTTCTATGACACATTAGATGTCAGATGTATCCTTAGAAAGAGGCAGCATGTACTAGACCACCAAGTTCCTCTAGCCTGTGAGGAATGTTACAGCTTACATGATGTTTGCGATAGGAAACTGCACCCTGAATAAAGCATGAAGGACGCTCAGGCAACCCATAAGAATTCAAGGCCTTGATTTATATATAAAGGAACTGCTATCTATGTAAAATAGTGTTCTCTGGCCCAAGATCTTAACAATTGCTATTCCCTTGTCCTACATGGTCCAGAAATGATCAAAGGCAGAAGATCACACCAGATAAAGCAATATGGATTGCTGGTCTCAAATTCAAGGCAGGTTAGTTGACTTAATTCTGTTGACTTGATTCTTTGGTGCTGGTGACTGTTAGTTTATGAAAGTTCATTAAAGTCAGACAAAGGAAGTGACGGTGCTGGGAGTGCTCGAGCTCTTCTTAAGCTGGAGTCAGTGGCACTGGCATCCAGACAAGGTAGCTTGCCACCTTGGTCCCTACCCGTGAGGGCAGCACACACAGGTCCCAAAGCTCCCTCCAGCTGCTCTAGCAGAAAAGTTAGTGTCGCTTCTCAGGCCACACTTTCTGTTGGAATGTATTTGAACTGTGAAACAGTGACTTCCGGTGCTCCAAGCCTGCAGTGGCACTCCGTAGATAGTGGGTCGCACCTGCTACTTGACTGTGCCTGGCTCTGTGGCCACTCGCCACTACCTGCTAACCGAATATTAAGAAGCCCCAGGAAAGGCGGACCCTTGGCTGGGAGGAAGCAGACTCACTTGACTGCCCGGTTGGCCTTGGCAAATGTGCTCTCTCAAGTTCAGGGGCTGAGGAGCTTAGGGATGCCAGCCCAGTCAGCCACATGCAAGGGACGCACATGCTCGAGCTCGCATGCTGATATCAGCATTCGTGGCCTAGAGAAATCTGCGTGACGTGTGGGGACAAACGTCCCAGGCGATCTCTCGAGGGGTAGGACAGCACACCCTTAAGAATGGACTGCGCGTTCAGCTCAGGGCTGGCTCTGCTCTCGAACCTAAACAGACTCTTGGGGGCTTTCTGTTACGTTTTTGGGCCACACCCAGTGGTGCGTGGGGAACCCTATGCGGTGGCAGGGACTGAACATCGGTCAGCCACGTTGAAGGCTGGAAGTGGTGAGGAGGTGGCCACTTGCCCCCTCCTCCAAAAGCTCTCTCAGAAAATTCTGTGAGACTGACCTCGCGGAGCACACAGAATGGCTGGTGAAGGGAAAGCGCGAACCCTCGCCCCCGTAAGGCAGTGCGCCAGGTTTCAGTCTGTGAGTGATGTGGTATCAATGGTTAGCTGCGCAGAACGCCCAGTTTCCTAGAAGCCACTACAGTGAGGCTGCCAGCTGGGTCGTGAGAGTCGCTCTTGTCACTGCACCCCTTGTTTCTCAACCTCCTCCCTGAAGTTTCAGGAGCCAACTGCTCTGAATTGCGAGTATACATGGAGACTTCACTGCCGGGCGCCTGGATGGCGGGGACGGAGGTTGTGCCCCCCGCAGCACATAGGTTCCTCCAACAGAGCAGTGGCCAGCTGCAACAGGACCCCAATTGTGGGCTAGTAAAGGGGGTTCTCTTTGGCTGTGGTCGATTCCCAGAGCCTCCAACCTACTGTGTGATCGACGCAGACGCTCGTAGGCGTCCGCACCAGCCCTGTTCAAAGGTTTACCAGGGAGGCCCAAAGAAGCTTCTTCTCCGGCCGCACATCTCATCTCGTCCCTTAGTTACACTCTTGTCAGAACGCTGCTGTCAAGCAAGATCAGACTCTGTTCGTAAGGCACCAGGGTGGGCCCGACTGCCCCTGGTGGGGCCACACGGACTGTGTTGGGACAAGGGGAGTGGGGCTAGTCAGGTAGGGTCTGCACAGCTGTCTTGGATGCCACACGCTGCGGGGGGGGGGGGGGGGGGGCAATTAGTTCAACAGTACGAGGAGAAGCAATGGTTTAGTTTTGAAACCTGAATCCTTTTAAAAAGTTAATCTGAGGTAAAATGTTTAAAATGTTTTTGACCAGAGCATGGTCCTAGCTGGGAGTGGACGCGGGACAGGCGTCTCCCGGTGGCCAGCCTCATGAGCTTACGCTACAGTGGGAAACCGGGAGAATCCAGGCTTGTTAGTGTTTTGGGGCTTCCTGATTGCCCCACCCCCTGCCCCCAGTAGAGAGTCTGTCCTTAGCTGTGACGGCGTCAGTGAAAAGGAAAACGCGTCTCCACTGCCGGCTCTGCTCCCAGGGACCCAGGCAGGCGCCAGCGGGAGCTGCGAACCAAAACTACCTCTGTAAACAATAGGAGCCAGGGCGGGGGGCACGGATAGGAGGCCCTTCAACAGGCCCAACAGGGGCGCCTCCAGACTGGCCGGGCAGTTCCCAGTGTTCCTCCATCTCTCTCTGGAAGGAAGGAAGGAAAGTTACATTCTCAGGTCCCTCGCTGGGCAGCGGAGGCCCTCAGAGGGGCGTGTACTGGTTGTCGATGGCCCGCAGGTGGCTCCGGGACGGGGAGTCCATCTCGTAGTCGGAGTCCCGGGCGCGGCCGGCAGGCTCGGGCTCCAGGTGCCGCAGGCTGTGGGCCAGTTCCTCGGGCGAAGGCACCAGGTGGAAGATCTGCTCTGGGGGGGAGGCGCGGCCGGGCGGAGTCTCGGCGCCGAGGTGGGGCAGGCCCAGCTCCGAGTCCCAGCGCGAGAGGGAGAAGGGGAACAGGACGGTGCTGCAGGAACCTGGGGACAAGGGACAGACACGTCGTGGGGGACACGGCGTCACCCTCTGCCCTGCGCCCCCAGCCTCCTCTTGGATTGGTTTGCCGGGATCGCACCTGCAGGCTGTGAGACGACCACCACGTAGCTGGACAGCCGGACGTCGCAGGCGCCGCCGCACTCAAGGGGGATGGGGGAGCTCTGGAAGTGGCGCAGCATGGCCACGACCGAGGGGAAGTGCAGGTGCTGCACCCGGCACTGGCCACGCTCCGTCAGGGACAGGCGCAGGTGCTGCGGGGACAGGAGACGCGGCTCAGGCCCGGCCGGTGGGCGCGGGGCGCGGGGCGGGGCGCGGCCCTACCTTGGCGATGCCCTGGAAGTTGAAGGTGAGCACGTACTCCCCTCGCCGCGTTTCGCTCTGCCGCACCAGGAACACGCCGTGCGCGTCGGGGCCCTGCAGCTGGACCAGCTGGGCCGCCTTCACGCGGGAGATGGGGCCGTGGAACCAGGGGTAGCAGGCCAGGAAGTGCTCGGTTTTCTGGCAGGCTGGGTCCAGGAGCCCCCCAGGAGAGGCGCCTAGGAGGAGGGCGGGGGCTGCTGAGTCTCGGGTCCTAGGCCACACCCCCAGGGACGGAGGCTAGCCCCACGCACCTTGGTTCAGGGAGTCCGTGCTGCCCCCGGGGGAACTAGCCGGGCCGAGCTCCGGGGCTGTGGGCTGCGTCTCTGCATCGGCGCTCTCCGGCCTGCAGGGAAGAGGTGAAGCTGAAGGCTGGCCGGGGCCGGGAGAAAGCTGCCGGGGCCGGGGCTGGGGCCCGGGCCCGCGCCTCACCCTTGGCCTGTGCATTCCCGAAGCTCAGCCATCCACGAATTCAGCTGCTGCTCGTCCCCCACCTCAAAGATGATGTCCGTCCGGTCTCTGACCTGGCGGGAAGCAAAGGGATGTGTGGACCCCCGAGTTGCATGTGCTGGCCCGGGGGTGCGGGGAGCCACAGTGCTCACCTTCAGCACAAAGGTGTAGAGGTTGTCGGGCATCTCGAGGCGCGTGCAGCGGCGGACTTCCTGGATGCTGGAGCAGGCCGCCTGGATCCTGGGCTTGGAGCTCTGGGGGAGCGAGAAGGCTGCAGTGCAGGTGCTGGCAGCCACCTGTGCTCAGCACTCGAACCCAGGGAGGGTCTACGGCGGGTCCCCCTCCCCCACCAAGCCATGGTGTCAGAGCCCGTCAGGCTGCCGCAGCCCGCATCTCCCACGCAGCCTTCCAAATAAGACACTCAAATCCTGCGCCTGGAGGAGGAGGCCGGCCAGAGGGCCCCTATCCTTTGCCAGCCAGAGCTCCTTCTGCAAGGGAGCAGGGAGGGACACACTGGAGCCACCACGACTCCCCCACGCTTCCAGACAGATATCTCATCTGTGATCGTCAGACACCCCATGGTTGCTTCCAGGGAGGGGCAGGGAGGCGGGAGGAGCCAGCCTGGGGTGGGGAGGGGAGAGGGAGGCAGGGCACTCCTGGTTTGGAGGGGTTCCAATCTTTGTCTTCCGTGCCAGAGGCAGCGGGAGTCATCCCCCATGCCACACGGGTGCCCGTGCTCTGGACACCTGGACACGGGGCAACACCCTCCCCGCCCACGAGAGCAGCTGGGGCAGCTGGGCAGGATAACTGGTCAAACTGGGACCCTGCCCTGGTGTGGATACGGCCGCCACTGTCTCAGGCAGTGACGTCAGTTCCCCGGTGGCTACAGCCGTGACCAGCACCAGCCAGAATGTCTGACCTCACCGGTAAGCGGGTCTCACAGGGGCCTGGACCAGGGGACAGGCGTTAAGAGCCCGGGCGCCTCAGAAAGGTGGGGAGACATGGGTACTGTGGATCTGGGTATTGTGCCAGCACCCCCAGGGGGCAGGGCCAGTCCGAGTTTCCAGCAGCCGGTCTCCTGTCCGCAAAATGGGTGCACTCGAAGCTCACCGCCCCCGTCCCCTCCCTTCCCCTGCTCTGCAGTAGGCACTGCCCAGCCCGTTGGCTCCGGGCCCTCAGGGTCCCCGGGAGGAAGTGGGCCAGGCTCCCTTTCAGTTCCGCTCTGGCCCCGGCCAGTGTGAGTGCTGAGATTAACCGAGAAAGCCGCTGGTTTCGCTCTGAGTGTGGGGCGCTCCGTGCCAAGCCCAGCGCTGGGGAACTGCTGAGCTGGCAGGCAGATGGCCTGTGCCACCCAGGTCCTGACTCCTGCTGCCCTGCCCACACCAGCGGCACCGTGGCAGAGCGCGGCACGCCACACCCTGGGCTGGGTGCCAGCTCCCATCTCCAAGCCTCTCGGGCGTGCCAAGGTTCTGTGGCACCCACATCCTACAGCTTCCATCACGGGGCTCGTGCCGGCACCCGAACAGCGATGCCAAGGGCAGTCACCCACTTCCTTCTAACCTCTAGGAAGACCGAAGACACAGGCAGGCTGCCCACCCCTCCCTGGGGACCTGCTGCACACGGCCAGCGGCGTCCGGGCCTTCTGCCTTAGCAGCCCGAGACCCACTGTCCAGGGCTGCTGAGGTGACATGTGACGGTCTGTGGGTAAGTAGTCTGAGGCCAGCTGACGGCTTGGTGCTGGGGTGGGGTGGGGGTCCTGCTGTCCCCACCTGAGCATCTGCCAGCCGGCGGGGTAGTCCATCATGCAGCCACGCCAGGAGGGGCAGTTACAGTGGGGAGGGCAGGGGCTTCCCAGACCTCACCCTGCCTCCACCTGCCGCTCTCGGGGTGCTGCGGCCTGTCCCCTCACGATCCCAGTGGGACAGGCAGGGTGAGAAGTCACAGGGCTGTGCGGCCCTTGCCCAGCTGCCCCCAAAGCGGGGAGCTTGAAGGAAGTGCACTCCAGAGCGTCACCGACATCCAAAGGCAGCAGACCTACATGCTGTCCCCACATATCAAGCACCAGTCACCCCAGCACTCAAGTGTTGAGCACAGGCCCCCACAGCGACCCTGTCCCCAAAGGGACTGTTTCTTTCACCCATGAAAGAAACAATCTTCTACAGGGATTTTTGGCCTCCGGGGTTCCCGCTCCCCCACCTCCCTGCTCCCCCCTCCCCACCCGCCTCAACAACAGCAGAGGGAGTGCCGGAAGACAATGGACTGCCAATGCAATTCCTCCTGCAGTGACCTGATCTAGGTGCCAGTCACATGCCAGCCACATGGATACCCTCCGGGCATCTCCGCGGCCAGCGCCACAAGCCCCTGCACCCACACGCCCCCGCCCCCGCCCCCGGTCTTGTGTACGGGGTTGAGTTCTACATGAGGCCACCCAAGAGCTCAGAGCAAATTCAGGTGCCCGGTCCTTGCTGGCGACTCCCGCAGCGCCCAGGACACCTGTGCTGCCAGGAGTAAGTGGGGGGACACCATGGGGGCACCCAGAGCATCAGGCCACTGGGCAGTGCAACTCCCCAGAAGAGGAGCCGAGTGAGCCAGAGGCTAGGGTGCAGAGCTGGGGGGGGACTCTGGTGCCCCTCAGAACAAGGCACGGCCATGGTAAGGAGGAAATGCCACGGCCTGTCCCACAGACTAAGGAGCAGAGCGAGTCCGGGAGCCCCAGTGTCCCACCCCCCAACTTTGGGACCCCACGCCGGGCATGGGGATCAGGCTGGCCTGCTGGCTGCCCACATCTGCAGCGGGGCCCCTGCCTCTACCTCTCTGGGGCTGTGGCCACGGTGACTGAGCTCTGCAGGGAAGGGGAGGGGGTGGGGGTGAGGCCCCCAAACCACAATCTCCCCACTCCTGCCCACCAACACAGCACCGCGACCTCCCTCCACTCTGCGCGGGGGCACAGGCCAGTGTGGCAGGAACACGGGCCTGAGCGAGGCGGAGTCATCTGTGGCTAGAAATGACCCCCTTGTGAGCACCTGACTGTTGCGGAGAAGAGCACCAAGGAGCGAGCAGTGGGCGCGTGGGGACCACGGGGGAAAAGGTCAACCAGGAGAGGCCGACGATGTCCCCAATGTGGGGGCGAGGGGGGCTGGCGCTAGCACTGGGTTGCAAGATGGAGCCGTAGAGCGTGAGGCATGGAACTGGGGTCACCCTGCAGCGTCTGCTCCCCGCCGGCCCGGAGTATGTCCTGGGGACTGGGGGCTGGCGCTCCAGCAGGGACTGGAACACAGGTTCCAGGGCCAGCAGGGGCGGAAGCTTCTGGGGGGGGCGGGAATGCTGCAAGGCCGAGGTCAGAGGTGGCGGTGGCGGCCGGCCCGATGGCCTCCCCCCCCCCCCCCCGCCCAGCTTATCAGGCCAGACCACAGTTTCCGGGCGCGCTGTTGCCCCCCCCCTTCTGACAGCCAGTTCCTGGGGGGCGGGTAGGCGAGCGGGCTTCCAGCTGGGGCCCAGCACTGGGTGGACGGCCGGGCGGGCAGCGTGGGGTGGGCGAGCTCTGCTGGGGGGGAGCCAGAGACGGAACAGCGCCGCAGCCCCCCGGCCGGAGCAAGGAGGAGAGACGCCCGTTTCCCTGCCCCTCTGAGGGCAGAAAGGTGAGTGCCACGCGTGAATCAGCTGCCCCACCCGTGTCTTGGGTCTCCCCAGAGACGGGCCCACGGAGGGCACCCCGTGCCAAGAGTCGCCTCCCTCGGGGCCGGCGTCCTCAGCCCCGAGACTCCTGTGAAAGGGACAGATGGGCTGGGGCCACCCAAAGCCCACGTGTCACTGTGTCCCTCCGAGGGACAGAGGCCCCCACAGAGCCACATGAGGGGACACAAAGGCCCTCTCAGACCCCCACAGAGATGCCCCACAACCAGTCAGGCGCCTCTCGACGCCTCCCGAGACGGGGGAGTAAGCAGCTGGGAGTGCGGAACCCGCAGTCGCCCCGCCGGAGAGAGCCTGGCCGGGCTGCGGGGACACAGAGGTGGCCGAGTGCCCACGTCCAGCACCACCCCGGCCCTGCTCTGCAGACAGGGCATTCTGTGGGCCCAGGAAGTCCCAGTCCCGCTGCACAGCGGGGGATACCCTGCCGCACGGCCCGTCAGAGCACTAGAGAGCCTCGGCAGACTCTTGACATCAAACAGGAAATGCCACAAGCGCCCAGAACAAAGGCAGCAGATGCCAGGGACCGGGATGGTGAGGGCTGCTCGTGCTCCGCAGCTTTGGGCTTCTGGGGGGCAGGTTCGACCCCCAAACACCACAGGGACTTCTGAGCACCACCAGGTAGAACGCCCACGCAAAGGGAAAAATAAAACCCAGACAAACTGGAAGAGGCCCATCAATTCTCCAACCCCAGGCTGGGAAAGCCCAAGGCGGCGCAGCCAAGGCAGAGTGGGACAGAGGCGGCGTGCAAACCGCAACTCGGGAAACGCCTTCGTTTTGCGGCGCTGGGCTCGGATCCAGCACGCGCTCCAGCCACTGAGGCGAGGGCCACACCCCGAGGTGCATGGGGATGCCCTGAGGTGCCGGGATCGAGCCCAGAAGGACTCTCACCCTTGTAGGGTTTCTCTGCGCCCTCGAACCGTTCTAACAGGGAAATGGTCAGGCTGCAGCACGAGCTCCCCACAGCACCTGGGTGGGTCCCAGCACTGTCCAGCCCCAATGCGGAGTGGCCAACAAACGGGACCTGTCACACTGTTGCAAGGGTGGCCAGAGGAAATGGGCTGAGACGGCACCAAGACAGACCCCAACACCACCGCAGGGCGATACACCCCAACACACCGCAGGGTGATACACTCCAACACCACCACAGGGAGGTACACCCCAACACCACCGCAAAGCAACACACCCCAATATCACCGCAGGGCGATACACCCCAACATGACCACTGGGCAACAGACATCCCAACACCACCGACCGCAGGGCAATACAGACAATGCCCTTCCCCAGAGGGTCCCCCAGCCCGCAGGAGTCAGCCCTGGGTGAGAGCGGGTTCTTGGCACACGCTTGGGAACCGGAGACACGCAGGGCCTGCTGAGGGGCCAAGCGTCCCAGAACATTTGCAGGCACCGCAGCCGCAAGGCCGGGCTCCGTCCAAAGATGCCCCGCGAGTCCAGCACCTACGGCAGCACCTGGCACGTGGAGGGGTCCCAGGAGGGCTGTGAGGGGCAGCTGAGGGGGCAAGAGGGTCCAAACAGGGCTGGGCAGGCAGCCAGGGCACAGGTCCATCCTGGCCCCACACGGCCCCCCAGCAGCCAGGAGTGACTCAAGCCTGCTCTAAGCTGCACCCAAAGCTGTTCACTGAAAGACCAGAACCATGCGACATGGCCAGCACAGGGAACAAGGAGCCTGGTTCCAGAAGGTTCCAGATCAGGGCCCACTGGGCCCCACATACTGCCAACTGTCACGTGGGAGCATTGGGGTCCCGGCACCAGCCTCCCAAGGAAGGGACTGCATCCCCAGCTCAGAGGGAAGGCAGGAGACGGGGTGTGGCCCCCAGAGGAAGCCAAGCTGCCCCTCTGCCCTGGGAGGAAGCTGCCCCAGCGGCCTGGCCCTGAACATCTGGTTTCCTTTTCCCTTCGCGGCGCGGCGGCAGGGGTGGGGGTGCCCCTAACTGGCCGTGTGCCGCCTCCCCTGCCCCGGCGCAGCCCCTGCCCAGCACAGGCCCACTCCCACACCAACAGCAGACACGACCCCTCCACTCCCGGACCCTACACCCTGACGTCACCCGCAGGGCGCCGTGGGGCAGGTGGCGCCCTGCCTGGGAGGCCTCACCAAGCCCCAGGGGCCGGCTGCAGGGGAGCACTGGGAAGCCCTCCCACGGGACCGGAAACTGCAGAGGCCAGGAGCTGAGGCGGAAGCGCCAAAGTCCTTCTGCACGGGACGGGAGTGCCAAATCCTGCTGGGCTCGTAAGGGGAAACTGAGGCAGAGGGCACTCTGGAATGTCCGCACCATATGCTTCCTCTCCCCACACTGGCTCCCGCATCCCTGCCCCCCTCAGGTGCCTGTGAACAGGGAGCTGCAGCGAGCAGGTGGGCACCGTACCAGCGGGGGTCGGTCACGGTCCTCACTGGGATTCCCTGAGCGGCCCAAGCAGGGGCCTGGCTGCTGGGAGGGACCACCCTCCCTCACCCCCACTGACAGATGACACTGTGTCCAGGGGGTCAGGCTCAGAAGGCGCAGAGGGGGCAGTGCACCCCGCTGCCCTCCAGGGCGTCCCCAGCCTGGCCTTTCCTGGGGGGCTTAGGGCTGAGGCGAACCCCATTGGGGAGCAGATGCCACGCGGATGGGGAGAGGGTCCACCCTGGCTCACACAGTCTGGGGGAGGCCCCCCCCCCGCACCTGGCCCTGGCCAGTGGCAGCGCTAGCCAGAGTTTTCCTGTCTGTGCAGTGGGGGCGGGCACACCCTGATGACTGCTACAGCCCCTCTGCGGGGTGCCTGGACCCCATCTCAGCAAGCAGCCTCAGACAAACCAGAGTTCTGGACAGATCCTGGATCCCTGCAGAAACACTGGCGACCCACGGCCCTGCAGGAGTCTCCCCCGCTGCGTGCAGAAGGCCTGGAGCGCGCGGGCACCAGGCCAGCAAGGGATCTGCCACAGGCGGACCTGTGGCTTCTAGAAGAATCCCTCACCCGGCCCCATGCCAGACCAGGCAGCCCAGCTGGGGCCAGGCCTCCTCACACAAACTCCACCGTCCCGCCAAGGCCAACAGAAGCTGACCTTGCACAGCCAGCGGCGCCCCAAGACGCCCGGCTCAGATGTCTCCCATCCTCAGTGTGTCCCCCAGCGGCTGGCCCCGGGCTCTGCTGACCCCGGGACTGAGTAGCTCCCTGTATCCACTCTTGGCTTAGCCCTGCTCTCTCCCCTGCTGGTGCTCAGGGGTAACTCCTGGCTCTGCACTCAAGGATCAGTCCCAGCAGGCTCAGGGTACCATAGGGGTGCCAGGGATCAAACCCCGGTCAGATACGTATGAGGTAAGTGCCCGACCCTCTGTATTCTCTCTCTGGGCCCCACACGCCCCCTCACAGGCTGCCCTGTGGTGTGAGGCGGGTGATGTGAGCAGGCTGCAGTTCCTGGGGGCAATGCTGGCCTGGGGTCACACTGCCAGGTCCCAGCAGCACTGGGACCACCTCCCCCGCCCCCCGGGGCCTGTGAGTCCTGGCCAGCTGCCCTGCCCCCTCCCTACCCCTCAAGCCTCTTTGAGCTTTGGGCAATGACCTACCCTCTCTCCTCAGTTGGAAGTGCAGGATCAGAGGTCAGGGCTCTGTGGACAGGCCTGTGCATCCCCCAAATCACTCAGGGAACTGTCTTGGGGCCGCACCGAGGCAGGACCCGGGCTCAGGCAACAGCGGGCTGCAGGCTGAGGGGGGCGTCGGGCATAGCATGACCGTGACCCGCCTCACACCACAGGGCAGCTGACCTCAGCAAAACCAGCAGGAAAGGCCTCAGGACCCTGGGCGGATGCAAGTCTCTTCAATTCAGACCTCCAAAACACTAACCCCATGGGAAAGGAACAGCTTCAGGAAAACGAAGGACCTAGGCCAAAGGGACAGTCCAGCCGGTAAGGCGCTGGCCTTGCATCGCCAGGAGTGATCCCCGAGTGCAGAGCCAGGAGGAAGCCCTGAGTACAGCCAGATCTGGCCCCAAACCAAAAGAGTCATAAATGAAGTGAAATTAAGTAAAGCACCTGTGTTAAGGAATAGACTCCCCGGAGTGAAACAAAGGGAAACCCAGAGCAAGAGCAATTATTTCTGACGCAGAGGTGCAGAGTGGCCCGCCGCCCGAGGTCTCTTACAGATCAATAGGGCTGACAACGGAACCAAAGTAACTGCCCCGTCACCATAGTCACTTCCAAGGCAAATAAACAGTGCCAGGGACTGAAACACACGGGCATCAGGGAGAGCGCGGGCCGCACCCACAACAGGGCCATCCACAAGACCCCTGGCTGCAGCAGGGGCACACGCACGCGACCGCTCTGGGCCACACCTCGGGCCAGGAGCCCCCTCCCATTGGCACATCGCCTAACGCCAGCCCAGAGCCACACGAGCCGAGACCTGGGGAAACAGCTGTCTACACAGCAGGACACCGGGTACTGCCATGCGCCGGCACACACCTCATCACTCAGTTGCGGGAAGCGCGACCAGGGAGCCAGAGCTGGGTGTGTGTGTGTGTGCATGTAGGGGCAGGTGACACGGAGGTGCAGGAAGGCCCCTGGGGCTGGGGGACACTCAGGCTTGGGGCGCGTTCCCGCACAGACCTGACTCTGCCAGCCCCAACCGCACCACCAAACCAGGCCCTGGGCTTGCCCCGAGGAGGCACGACTGCCTCTCCCACCGACTCACTGGTTCATTCTTTCCAGGGCGCCCTGGACGCCAGCTACACAGCATCAAGGGGCGCCTAGACTCCGCGCAGCGGAGAGTAACCCCCAGGGCAGGGTGGGGCATCACGCGGGGTCACCACTGCTGGGACCCGAAGCCACGGCTGGAGTCCCGCGGCCTGGGTCCCCATCAAGCAGGCGTCGGCAGGGTCTGGAAACCAACTCCTCGTGGCCGGCTTCGAGAGAGGTCCTTAGTGACGTCAGTCAGGCCGAGCTGCCACGAGCCCCCGACGGCCTGCGGCGCACAGGGTCCTCCAAGCCCACCCGCCAGCAAGCACGGGCGCAGGAACCCGCCACCGCGGCGCTCCCGGCGCAGCCCCCGCCGCCACGCTCCCCTGCGCCCCGGCCCGCGCGCTTACCTTGGGCGGGTCGAAGAGCTCCAGCACGCGCTCGGCGGCGGCGGCGGCGTCGGGGCCCCCCGCGCGCCGCAGGGCCAGGCGCCCCCGCTGCCAGCGCGCGCCGCTGTCCATGGCCGCCTCGTCGGCCAGGCTGTAGCGCAGCGCCGCCTCCTTGAGCGCCTCGGCCGGCGGCTCCCGCGCCAGGCCCCAGGGCAGGAGCTTGCGCGCCGGGCCGGGCCGCGCGGCGTCGGGCGCGTCCCCCGCGGGCGGCAGCTCCCCGGCCGAGCGGCGGCGGAACAGGTGGCGCAGGCCGCGGCGCAGGTGCTGCAGCGCGCAGGGCGCGGGCCGCGGCGGGGCCAGCTCCTCGCTGCTGCGCGCCTTGGGCAGGCCGCGCGCGGGGCCCGGCTCGCGGCCCGTGTCCCGGTAGTCGCGCGCGGGGGCCCGCGGCGGGCGCGCGTCGCGCACCTCGCGGCAGAAGTAGCGCTGGAACAGGTCGGCGAAGTGCAGCGACACCAGCTCGGCGCGCAGCGGCGCCTGCTGCGGGTGCGCGCGCGCGAACGCCCAGTACTGGCGCGCCAGCTCCCGCGCCGTGGCCACCGCGTGCAGCTCGCAGAAGTCGCTCCAGCCGCGCGGGCACGGGGCCGCCGGCGGGGCCGCGGGCGCGGGCGAGGCCGAGGCGGGCTGCAGGCTGGGCCCGTTCATGGCGGAGACCGAGCTGGGGCGGCCGGGCTGCAAGACACAAGGGAGACGCGCGTGAGCGCCGGGCGGACGCGAGGAACGGCCCCCGGAGGCGCGCCGGGGACCCCCGGGGCACAGCACCCACCTCCACGTGCAGACACGGGCGGGGGAACGGGCTGGGCGGTGCCAGCCCACCCAGACCGGGGAGGAACCAGAAGAGGGAAGGCTCCCGCCAAGGGGAATCTGGGGCCCGGGTCCCCTGTGCCCAGGTGAAGCACTCCGCCTTCCTTTCGTCGCGCTTAACCCGGGGTCGTACAGGGCCACCTCATCCGAATGCGAGAACTGCCGCGGGGCCACTCGCGGGCCAGAGAGATGCCCCCACGCTGCCAGGAGCGAGCCTCACGGCAGCGCTGGGAATCGCCTGGGCACCACTAGGTACCACCCCGAACCACAAATAAAAACCCACCAATGACTCGGATAGATGCCCGGACACAGGGTGCCCAGGCACGGGCCGCGCCCCCCACCTCTGCTGTCCACGGTGCTGAACCCCGGGTCTCTCCTGGGAGAGGCCAACTGCCCTCCTCGCCAGCCCCCACTCACTGCGCTGAAAACACCCTCTCGAGACGGCCTCTGTGTGCCGGGCACCGCGGGCCCAGCGCACTCCCCTCCCAGCTGCCCCTGCCAGCTACCAGCTGAGTGGGCTCCCTGCCCTCAGGCCTCTTGCACAGGACACAGGGCAGTGTCCCCCCCTAGCATCCCCCTAGGGTCCCCCTCAGAGGAAGACTGCAGGGGTGCAGGAAAGGTGACCCAGGAAACTGACTTGGGGTCTCCCTGCCACCACCCCAGTCCCCTTCTCCACGACCGCCTCACTGCAGGCAGCCCTGCAGGACCAGCCCCAGACCCAGGGGGCGACCACAGCAGAGACCCCAGGGGCAGAGAAGAGGCCCCTGGGCCAGGACACCCCTCCCCGACCACGAGGCTCCACACGGCTGCAGGCAGGAGGGAGGGTCCAACCCACACCCGTGGGTAGCCTATCGGGTCCACACCACAGCCACACTGAGGCTGGCGCTGTCCTTACCCAGGTCCTGTCCCCTCACTGTCCCCTCCCGCCCTGCAGAGGCACCCTCCGGGAGCCAACCCCACACCGGTCGCCCGCTGTCACTCGAGAGCCAGCAATTGTCCCCAGGACGCCGGGAGCCACTCCCCGCTCTGCCCTGCACCCCCTGCCCACAAATGCATGCAGCAGGTGCTCGACAAACGCCAAACACAAGCACACCAGGACCCACCGGACCGACAGCTCTGACAGATGTGCGGGAGCCAGCACCCTCCTTGTCCCCTCCGGCTGGGTCCCCACACCTCCTGGATGTGCCTGTCGGGGCATGAAACCCTCGGCCCACCTCCCCTCGCAGCCACTCGGTGGTTAAGACCAATCTTGGCAGGGGCCTCCTTGAACTGTGCCTCCCCCCTCCCCCATGTCCATCACTCCCAGGCAGTGGCCGAGAGCCCCCCTCCTCGTACCTTCTCCAGGCCACCAACAAGAGAACTGGCTGCCCTGCCAGACTAGCTCCCCCAGCCGAGAAAGACCCCGGAGCAGCTGAGAGGCTGGAGTGATAGCACAGCAGGGAGGGCGTCTGCCTTGCACGTGGCCAACCCGGGTTCGATTCCCAGGAGTGATTCCTGAGTGCAGAGCCAGGAGGAACCCCTGAGCATCACCGGGTGTGACCCAAAAAGCAAAAAAAAAAAAAAAATTAAAAAAAGACCCCAGAGCTGAGAGGAAACCCTCCCCAAAGGCCTGGCCACTGCCTGGAGCCTCGCGAGGAGGCCGCCCAGGCAGAGCCAAGGGTCCAGGAGGGGCTGACGGCGCCCAGCACCCCACCCCCAGCAGGCTGTCAGGGAAGCGGCCATGAGGTGAAGACAAAGCGACAGTCAGTGACACAGAGGCGAGTCAGTGACAGCTGCACACGGCCCTCAGTGTCCTACTCTGTGCCTTCTGGGAAGGGGAAGGGGGGGCACACCTGGCAGTGCTCAGGGGACCTTATGCGGGGTTGGGCACTGAGCACTGTTCAGGCACGTGCAAGCAAGCGCCCGCCCCCCAGCGGTATCGCTCTGGCCCCTGCTCTGCGACAACCACCAGAGGGGGGCAGGGTGGGCCAGCGACAAGCCCACTGTATAGATGGGAACACTGAGGCACGGCCTTTCCGAGGCCACAGAGCCAGTGAGGGGAAGAGTGGGCTCTGCAGTAATGGGTTTGGGGGGACCATTATGTGATCATAGGAAAGGCCGTGGGGTCCAAGACCCCCATGACCGTTAGACTAGCCCGGGGGAGCAGCTCCCACCCCGGTCTTGACACAGAACAGGGGGCTCCACTCTGAGCACAGGCCCGTCCCGCAGCATCCAGCAGTGGGGCAGTGCGGGATGCTTCCTGCCACACAGGCGCTGGCCCCTGGACTGGCCAGCAGGAGCACAGCCAGGGCTCAGGGCAGTCACCACCACCTGGCAGCCCAGACACCCATGCTGGGGGGGGGGGGTGATGGCTTGGCGGGGGGGGGGGTGGAGGACATCTGTTCCCTGCAGGAGCATGTGAGGACCAAGAGCCCCCCAAGCCGAGCCAGGGCCTGGCAGGGGAGGCCGAGGGCTCTGTAAATGCGCCCCCAACCCATCAGGACTCTGGAAAAGCAGGGCTTACCCCACCTACTCCAAGTGGCTTCAGCTCACGTCCCTACTGGGTCCCCCAACTCACTGGGGCCTCGGAGGGTGACCCACTGGGTGACTTGAGGCTGCAGCCCCTTCCTGGGACCCTGTTACCCAAGACCCCCACGATGGGGGCAGAGTGGTGAGCAACAGTCCGGGGCTGCCACCTGCCCAGACACAGGGAGGTGGGGGGAAGGTGCAGGGCCCCCCCCCCCCCCACCAGCAGCTGCCTGGGCAGGAAGTTTCCACCACCAGGGTGGCCTCCGGCTTACTCTGACCACTGGGAGAATTTGTCTTTCCCACCTGCAGGGCTGACAACTCCAGAAATGCTGACCACCCCCCACTCAAGGAAGGGGGGGAGGGGTTCAGGCACACCCCCCACTGCCCTCACACACTGGGAAGGCCCGGCGTGGGGGGCCCCAGAGGCACTGTGGGATGAGCCCTGGGGGAGGGCGGCCAGCAGGCAGGGTCAGTGACCAGTGTGGCCCTGCGGGAGGGGGGGGCAGCGCAGGGACATCTATCAGCCACCAGCACAGGAAGCTGCCTCTGCTGCCCCCGCCCACACAGCTCTGGAGGCAGAAAGGCCCCGGCCAGCACGCGACTCACTCCCTCCTTCAGGGCCCTGGGGGGACAGCTCGGGACCCCGACCCGGCCCGGCCCATGCCGCTTCGGGGAGCGGGAGCGGGGTGGGGGGGGGCTGCACCCAAGTCCCACGCCCCCACACCTCCCCTAACTGGCCCCTCCTGCGGGATGCCCAGGCCGGACCCTGGTCCACAGCCCCCACTTCTGCCCCTGCGCACATCCCCACGGCCCCATCAGCGCCTGAGTCAGTTCCCTGGGAGCAGGGGCACTTGGGGGCAGGGGCAGGCTCTGGCCGGCCAGGGAGGGGCCCACATCCGGGCCGGCCCCCAGGGGCTCCCGAGGAAGCCTGCAGGCGGCCCCACTGGCCGACCCCTGACAGGGTGGCGTGGGAGGAAAGTTCTTACAGCCATCTGCTCGCCGTTTCCGGCGGGGGGGAGGCGGGGCGGCCGCCACAGGGACCTGCTTTCCGGGGGACACGGCCCTGGTCCTGCTGGGGTGCTGGGGTCCCCCAGGTTCCGGCGCGTGGGAGCGTGTGTCCAGCTGCAGCCGCAGACAGCCCGTCCCCTGGGAGCATCAGGCCCCCGGAAGCGCGGGACTTAGGGCGCAGGGCTCCTGGGTCCAATTAGGCCTGACTCAGCGAGTGACCCCGGCTGAGTCACTTCCCCTGGGCAGGCTGCCCGCCTCAGTTTCCTCAGGGAGGGGGGAGCTGGGAACAAGTAGCCTGGGCCCCCCGCTGGGGCCAGAGGGGAGCCGCTTCCTCTTCGAGCCAGACAAGGGACAAGGGTGTTGAGCCCCCACCCCCACCAACCCAGGGACCATTTTTTTTTCTTCCCAGGAAACCTGGCAAATAAGTACCATGTCCTCCTGGGCACTGAAGGCGGCCACCCATCACCAGGCACATGAGTGCAGGCAGGCCTGGCACCCTGGCACCTGTGTGCCCAGGTCAGAGACGAGATGACCCAAGTCAAAGAGGAGAGGGGACATGCCCACGGTCACGCGGCCAGCACCGGTCCAGCACCCACAGCTCCGGCCCCGGCCCCACGCCAGGCCTCCCCACTCGGCCCCCAAGCTCACACGCTTACCCACGTGCCCCCAAGCCACGGGCCTCTCACCCACCGGGCAGGGGAGGTTCTGTGCCCCCGTCTCACAGCCAGCGGCCAGCAGAGCCTAGACATTGTACCAGAGCCCAAGCAGCCACCGGGAACTCGAGCACGGACAGAACCCCACGTTTCTCACGGCAACAGTAGCGAAAGCATGAATGAACAAATGTGGGCGAGGCGTGGGACACGCAGCCGGGGGCCCCGGGGTCCCCAGCGCCAGCCCATCCGGTGGCTCTGCGGGTCTGATCTGACTGGGGAGTTCCATTTATCAGAGGATCCAGCAGGGGCTCCGGGAGGGGGGTGGGGAGCAGGGAGGGACACCAGAGGCCCAACAGCCACAACAAACCCGCTCACACGCCTCCCCGCCTCCCCCAGCAGGTCGGCCCGTCCCACCAGCGGGGAAACTGAGGCTGGGGCTTATGTCACGCCAGGCCCCACGGCCAGGGAGCACCACCCCGTGCTCCTGCCGAAGGCCCAGGAAGTCCCGATCAGCCCCCACTGATGCCAAGGGCCGCCCCTCCCCCCACCCCAGCAGCACCTGTGGTTCAGACACCGCAAAGCCCGTGAGTACCAGCTGGGGGGAGACTGAGGCTCACGGCATTACCTGCCCGGTCCCGAGCTGCACAGAGCAGTGCGCGGCCCGGCCCTCCTGGTCACCAGCCCTGGCGGAGTCCAGCGGCGCTGGCCTGCGCGGACCCGGCGAGTCCGAGGAATGTTCGGCCTCGGCCCCTCCCGCAGGGGGTTGTGGGAAAAGGCTCGGAAAAGCGTCTTCGAGACTCTGCAACTTCCCCATGGGCCTGGCCTCTCACCCGCTGACCCCGGCGGGCCCGCGCGGCCCCTGACCCCTCTCCCGGCTGAGGGCTGGGACCCCCTCCAGCTGTTTCCGCCCTGGAAGTCAGGTCGGGGCGACCCAGGCACGATGCCCCACGGGCGCCTGGCACTGCACGTAAGCTGGGGACGGGGGGCGGGCGCTCCGAGGAGCCTGGCAGCCGGGGGGTCCGTCCCGAGGGGCAGGGGGCCGGCCAGGTCGAGGCCCCGGGAGCAGGGCGGGCTTCCTTGCCGGGCGCTGGGCGGCGAAGCCCCCTCCCGCAGCCCAATTTCACTTCCTCCCACCCTGCGCGACCGGCCGGGCGCTGCGGGGCGGGGGTCGGGGCGGCCAGATGCAGGCGGTGACCTCGGCACCGACATCATCATCCCGGCCGGGAATGGGGAAGAGAAACAGGAGAATGAGGAAACGCCAGGAGAGAGAAGAGGGGCGGGCGGGGAGGGCGCCCCCGGTTCCTCAAATGCAGCCCGCGTCACCCCGAAGCCCGGCGCGGGGCGAGGGCGGGGACTCGGGCTCGGCACAGACGCCCGAGCGGACCCCCCGGCCCCGCCAGGCCGAGACGCGGCGGCCCGTCCCCGAGGCGGGGGCACCCCGGAGCACCCCGCGGGGGACGGCGACCTGCCCAGGGAGACGCGGGCGGGGCCCAGGGGCACCCCGGGAGCCGGCCGGGGCCCGGCCCGCCGCGCGCACGTGGAGCTGCGGGCCGGGGGCGTCGCGGCGCTGGGCGCGTCCACGCGCGCCGCGTCCCGCCGGCCACTTTCACTTTCGAGGCCCCGGCGGGCGCGGCGCGTGGACCCGGCCGGGGCGCGGCCGCGCTTACCTGCGGGAGAGGCGCTCGGGGCCCGGCCGGCCCATGGTGGCCCCGCGCCCGGGCCCCGCGGCGGCGGCGGCGGCGGCTCAGGCAGGAAGCCCGGGCTCCGCGAAGGGCCGGCGCCGCCTCATTTCCGCCGCCGGCGCTTGACAGTCGCGAGACGAGGCGCCCCCGGGCCGCCGCCCTGGCCACCGCGGGCCGCGACAGTGCGGGCGGCCGGCGGGGCGGACGCGGGGCCCCGAGCCCATGCCGGCCCGCGCCGTTATGTAAAGCGGAACCGGCGGTGCGAGCCGAGCCCGGCGGGGGCGGGCGGCCGGCGGGGGCGGGGCCATCCCGGGGGCGGAGCCCGCGGAGCCCCGCCCCGGGGCCGGATTGGCCGGGCGTGGCCCCGCCCCCGACGCCCCGCCCACCCGGCCGGCGGCTCCGCGCCCGAGCGCGTCCCGGCAGCCGGCCGCCGACGCGGGCCCGGAGGGAGGCGGAGCCCCGACGCGGGCCACGCCCACAGCTCGCCCACTCGCTCGCGGCCTAAAGAAGGGCATGAACGGGCGGAGAGGCGGGGCCGCGTTGGCCACGCCCGCCCGGGGCCGTCCGCCCGGGCTCCGCGTGAGGGGGCGGGGCCTGCGCGGGCGGGGGCGGGGCCGGGGGCGCGTCCCGCCGGCTCCCTCCTCCCGGGCCTTATCTGCGCTCGCCGGGCCGCGCGCGGTGCAACAGCGACCGCTGCTTTCATCATCACCCGGGGGGCCGCGACCCCGCACCGTCGGGCCCTCGCGCTCGCGCTCTCCCGCGCTGCGCGACTTTGATTTGCCTTCTGCGGCGTCCTCGAGGTTGCCGTCCTCGCGCGAGGTGGGGAGCGTGGACCCAGCCCTGCCTGCCGGTGCCAGTGCACGGACGCGGCGAGCCGAGCAGTGTCCACTCTCCTCCTGCCCCGACGGGAGACAGCGTCCAAGGGGCCGCGCAGCTCGGCCCCGCTTAGTAGCCTTGCACAGACCCCGCCGTCCTCACTGACTTCCGGAGATCCTAAGAGCCCCTGGGTGGGAGGATTCCACGAGTTACTCCTGCAATAAAGCAGTTTCCGTGGGGGCCTCGCTCAGGGAAGCGCTGCTGCTGGGGTGTGCGTGAACCCCACCCCGGCAGCCGCAGGAAGGGGTTCCCCAGGAGGGGGGGTTTCCAGACTCACCAGCTGAGCACCGCGGGGTTGGTCGGCGGCAGAGGATCCCACATGCGTGAGAAACCGGCCACGCACGTGTCCCACAAATGAGTGCTAATCACTGGCTATTCAATAACTAAGTACAGGCACTGCTCCCCGGAGTGGGGTGCAGGAGTGAAGAGGAGCGGCACAGCCCTGTCCCTGGGAAGCCTGATGGGGGAGGGGAGGGACTCAGCGTTAGAGCAAATCAATAGGTTGATGCATGACAAAGACGACACCGTAGGCCCGTGAGAAGCGTCTGCCTCAAACCACAGGCTCGGCAGGCCCTCTCTGAGGCTCATTTCCACCACCTATCCCACCTCCCGAACAAGAACCATCCAGGCCTGATAAGGTCCCGGGGTAGGGCCCTTGGAGAGCAGCAAGTGCAAAGGTCCTGCGTAAGCTGGAGGAAGTGAGGGCAGTGCTGCCTACCCAGACTGACAGATGGGAAGGGCAGAAGTATAAAGGTGGGTCCATCCCATGGCGTCTCAAAGTTAACCGCAGCAAGATGGGGAATCCTCCTGGAGGCGGTGGGGAGTCATGGACGTTTGGCACAGATGGACCGGCTGGGGCTTCAGGTTTGAGCACACAGCTTGGAACTGGCCACCCATCAGGAAGTGCTGTGTCTCGTTCACACAGAATCAAAGGATGTGGGCTGGGGGAAGGTATCTGCGAAGCCCAACCAATCGGCCCTCGCTAATTAACTCTGTGCTGCATTCAGAGATGGAGCCCAGAGAGGGCAGTTTACTTGCCTGCGGTCACACAGCTGCCAGGGGCTGCCTCGGAAGAGCCAGGTCCACAGCAGTTGTCAGACGGTCGCCGGAGTCTTCCAGCCACAAGCACTTTCCCTCTCGCTGCCCAGACAGCATTCTGCTGACTTAAATGGAGCCTTGTGGTTCTTCCCCTTTTTAATCACAGTTCAAACCTTCTCTCGTACCAGATTTCTCGGAGGCCCAAAGCGGTTTCCTTTCTCGCTTCATCTCTCCTCGCCAGCGTCTCCGCGAGTCCAGTTTCTTCTTTCGGGGCTAACAGGGCATCTCGCGTGCTGTGCTCAAGTCTGCGTCCTCAGAGAGGCAAAGGGCTGGTCGAGAGCAGCCCAGCCATGCCCGTGCCCTAGATTCACCAGTAGCGATTTCATCTTCTCTGGGGCCACCAGCCCCGGCTCCTCCCACCTCGAGGGGCCCTGGGGCCCAAAGAGAGAGACACACACACACCCCCAAACCAGCGACAGGTCCCACCACCCTCAGCTCCATACCAACGGCCAGAGCACAGCCAACAGCGATGCACAGAAACGAAGCGTTGCTAATGGCACTGCCGGCCACGTCTGTGAGCCGGGAGTCACTGCAAAGCCGGCTCAGGGCCACGAGCGAAAGGACGGGAAACTGTGCGTGAGGCAGAGGCAGCAGGTCTTGTTCAGGAGAGTTCTACAGTCAGCTGGTCGGGTGAACAGAGTGTAGTGATGCCGACAGGTCTGGGGGCATAGGACATTACGGTCATGGTTACAGGATTACTAACAGGTTTGGAAGGTTCTTGTGATGATCGCTTCTAAATAAAGTCAGAGTCAACAGTTCCAGGACTCGAAATAATAGAACTTGAAAGTTACAGGATTGATGGGGCCAGAGTGATAGCACCGTGGGGAGGGCATTTGCCTCGCATGCGATCGACCAGGGTTTGATCCCCGGCATCCTATAGGGTCCCCCAGCACCGCTAGGAGTGATTCCTGAGCACAGAGCCAGGAGTAACCTCTGAACATCACTGGGTGTGGCCCAAATACAAACAAAGTTACAGGGTAATAGATAAAAAAATACCAAGTAAGCAAAGGAGGAACAGCAAGAGATATCGTAGCATAATTACTAATATCTCTAAGGCTAATAATGTCATTAATAGGGTTGTTTGGTTGGGTGTGGTTGTTTCTTTGGTTTTTGGGGGGGTTGTTTTTGCTTTCAAGCCACACTTCGAAAAGAGAGGTGAAGGGCCGCTCACAGTGCTCTGGGATTGAGGCTGGGCTAGGACTCCCCCCTCCCTGTGTCTGCTGGGCCACTCTGGGCCCGGCTCCTTGTAACTGAGTGCTCCCCCAGTCCTCCTGGAGTGCTCTGTGATCTTGGCAATGTGTGCCACCCTCTGGCAGCCCCACCAGTCACATCAGGCTCCTGAGCACTTGAAATGCGGCTAGTCTCACCGAGCCTAGCTGTGACCTGAATTAAAATATAAACAGGGCTAAGGTTAACCCACTCTCGGGGGGTGAGCGCTGGGCGTGCTCCCTGGCTTGGCTGGTCAGCAGCGCGTACGTCCTCCTGCCAGCCCTAAGGCAGCTATACCGCGAATGTTATTAGCCCACTTTTTTTTTCTTTTTGGGTCACACCCGGTGATGCGCAGGGGGTCCTCCTGGCTCTGCACTCAGGAATTACTCCTGGCGGTGCTCAGGGGACCATAAGGGATGCTGCAAATCAAACCCACGTTGGCCACGTGCAAGGCAAACGCCCTACTCCAGCCCCTACTAGCCCACTTTTATGATGAGAACACGGAACCACTGAGAAACGAAGTCCGTAACATGCAGTAACAGGAATCTGGAAAACTCTCACTTATTTATTTAGGCTTTTTGGGTCACACCCAGCGATGCTCAGGGGTTACTCCTAGCTCTGCACTCAGGAATTATTCCTGATGGTTCTCAGGGGACCATATGAGGTGCTGGGGATCGAACCCAGGTTCGTGCACAGCAAACGCCCTCCTCCTGTGCTATGGCTCTGGCCCTATTTCTGTTTTGAACCTAGCGGGTGATTCAGCAGGTGTGGGGGTGGGGGGGATCCCGGCTCCACCCAGCTGTGGAGCTATCTTCCTGGCCCTGAAAAATCTTTCAGAGGAAGCCAGGATTGGAGTTCTCAGAGGTACCAGGCCTGGTCAGTGGTTACAAGCCCCCCCCAACAGGAAGGGCTGTTCACTGCAAAAACCAACAGGAAGCATGGTCAATTACTGACCCCCAACAGGAAGTGAAACTGACGGGCAGGAGGAAGACTACCCCAGGCCTCAGCCAGTGAGAGCCCCAAGCCACTTCCAACACTCAGTGCCATCAGCTGCTCATGCTGGGAACAGCCCTCCCCTACACTCCCCCAAGCCCCCTTTTCCATGTAAAATAAAGTTCCTCTCCTGTTGACTGAAACTGTCTCCAGAATTTGATTATGATGAGTCGTTACTTCTCTGCTGCTCCAGAATCAGCATCTTGGGCTGTACCTGCACGGCCTCTCGGCCTGTCATTTCTGATCTAGGGCAGCAAGTCATTATCAGGCTGGATCAGTCTCTCCTGCCTTCGGGGACAAGCTGATGTTGCAATGGGACCCATCATTAAGGACAAAAGTGCTCCAGCCAGAGCGATGGTCCAGCACGGAGGGCGCTTGCTCTGCGCGTGGCTGACCCGGGCTCGATCCCCGGCACCCCATATGGCCTCCATATGGCCTCCTGAGCACCGCCAGGAGAGATCCCTGAGTGTAGAGCCGGGT